>NC_141695.1:1492959327-1493566495 GCF_964263255.1 Lissotriton vulgaris | reverse complement strand
GAATTTATTTTGTTTGTGGGAATAAGGCTTTTACAATCTCCCAGACCATTGGTATGGGACGTGTTATGTAGGTTTCGTTTTTCCCCCAAATTTTCATGTAGATAGAAATGCAAAAGGTTCATTTGAAATTAGCAATCACTTGAATAGATTTAGAAGGGAAAGTTTTACAGAAATAATGGGAGACATATTTGGTGCATTAATACCTATGGTAGGAATAACCCTGAATGCAAACAATATCAGAAAAATGTCTACAATTGTTGATAGATTGTCAACAGATACTGCAAGTGGATTTCAATTAGTGAATACAGAGCTTGTTGCTATGAGTACTATGGTGATGCAAAATTGTCTTGCTCTAGACATTTTGCTGGCAAAAGAGGGTGGAGTCTGTGGAATTTTGCATGCTCATCATTGTTGTACCTACATACCTGACAAAAGTCAGAATATAGAAATGTATATAAAAAATATTACTGAATTACATAATGAAATTGAACCTTTAGAAGAAGTTTTTCAGAACGTTTAAGAAAAAGATTTGCAGCAATTAAACACTGGTTTCAAGAGATTGGTAATTCAATTATAGGTAAAATAGTTTTTCCTTTATAAGTCATAGCTATAGTGATACTTTTGTTAAAAATGTGTTGCATTATACACAAGAGAATAAAACATGTAATAGAAAAGAAAAGAATTTCCAAACTAAGAAAAGAAAAAGAAATAGAATTAGAATAGTTTCGGAGAACTCAATATGAAGCATGCAGAAAACCAGATGAATCTAAAGTTTAGAAATACTAATATTAAGAAAGTCCAAAACATGTTCAAGGGTTGAAAATTTATAAATTTTGGGTACTATTTGGTGATTTAGAAATCACCAGATGAGGGAGTTGATGGAGCAAGGTGAAGAACAAGATTTTGTTCAAACTTGTGAAATTAATCTCCCATAACAGTAATTACATTAATAAGCTTGTGGTGAAATTACTAATCAACTTAGTTTAAGAATACATTCATCAATACACGTGGTATAAACTATTGTGCTTTATGTTGCAAACGCAAAGAAAAAAATAATAAACTAACCTTGTCTATTGTCTTTGTTAGTATTTATAATGCTGCTTGACTGTGCTTTTTGCTAGGTAACATAATTAACAGGATTATTTAGTAAAGGGGGCGGGTAACAGAAGGGGTCTCAATTCTTTAATTAATTGATGTCTTGTTTTTGTTCAATAATACTTTCCAAAGGGAGGCCTAAAGGTGGTTCAGAAAATATGTCTGACAGAGCTGCAGACGCAAAAGCTTGTCCAGAGATTTTCACTGCACTGTCATCGTTAATTGAAAAAGCAGTTCTTTGGTCGAGTTGAACGTGCTCATGGAGAAAAGGCTCAAGGACAGGAACTTAAAGTATCTGCCAAGGCTAGGAAGTAAATGTTCGAAACTCGAGGAAAAAGTAACTTTCTTGAGGAAGCTGAAAGATGTGGAAATGAAAGACAATAGGGCTTATTTGATGCCTGGACTTGGTCAAGAATCGGAGATGACCTAATGCATTTTATCATGGACTGACACAGGACAGCCAATGAAAAGCTCGGATTTGCTTAAAAGAATGTAAAATGTAGAAAGTTTAGCTAGAGAGAAAGGTATAAAATCTGACACTATGAGCAGGGAAAAAACTCTTACTTTCCGATTCCTGAATGACTTGCTGTTGGACCTTTGGCGCATGTAAGGACAGCAGACTTTAAAAGATTTTTCCTTTTTAGGTGAAGTGAGAAATAGTCAGGGAAATAGATTTACGGAATGAAAACTGTTATTCTGCTAATACTTCGTTTTTCTGAGCTTGCTTTGAAAATGTCAGTTTTAATTCATTTCCTTATTTAAATGCTGCTTTCTTAATTGCTTATAAAATAAAGGTTCTAAAACGTAAATGCTTTTTCTTTATGAAAAAAATAAAGTTAATAAAATTAGATTTGAAAGGACAAGCTGGTCTTGTTTATTCATGGTCTAGTTTCCATCAGTTGATCCAATCGCCTTAGTGGTCTGATTAATAAATAATAAATGTTTAAAACCATGGTAAAGATAGATAAACTGCAGTTGTATATAATAATGGAAATAATATGTGAGTAGTTTAGTTAATCACACCACCTGATTCAGTTGCTCAAAATTGTCTCATTGGTATTATGGGCCTTTATATGTGTTTCATGATTAATGGTAAGTATTGAGGTGATAGGTAGTGTTTATGGAGCAGTTTTTCAATCAGAGCGCTGGATCACCTGCATATGTTAAAAGTGAACAGAAATATATAAAAGATATTGTATAGCCTGACATTCTCTCTAGATTTTGTATTAAATATGCTGGAATTATTATTTGGCAGGTTTCGCACGTTGTACAGTTGGTGCTTAGGCGTTTTAACATTGTATTAGCATTCACGTGTAGGCATTCATGTGTAAACAGTTGCGGGGCTCTCACGCGGTGTATGCGAGCAGCAGAAGAGTATTTAAACCGGTCAGTATTTAAACCGGTCACGCACACCGCCCTGTGATTGGTCTAATTTGTCAAAAACGCTTACCTGTTGCTTCCGCTGCAGCTTCTCCAGTCATCACGGACTTCCCGACTCCATTCCAGTTTCATTCCCGGCTCCAGCGACGACTCCTCAACCATTGATACTTCTTCCGCTTCCGGATAGTCAGGAAAGCTTTTTTGGAACCTGCAAAGGCACAAAACAAAGATAAGTGAAAGAGAAACTTTCACCATATGCGCATACAAAGCTAAAGAACAGATCGGGGAGTCAATTACCCTAATTAATGTTTAAGGTTTCATTACGCTTGGACAACCCTGACTTTGCAATGCTTATTGAAAAACTTTGATTAAGAGCATTCAGGATTTATCGTCAAAAGTTCCATGATTTAAGGCACCAGAATACTTTCTTCATCTGTTTAAATTACAAGGAGACCTAAAGACTTTCTTTAAAACTTTTAAGAGACTATAATATTGACAAAAATAAAAGACTGCGTTTATGTAATAATTTAGTGGTAAGAATAAATATCACACATCAAAGGTAAAAACATTAATCAAAAGAGGATTTTATGACAATTGTTTAAAGTTTTTAGGTGATTAAATCTGTATAAACTTCTTTTGCAGGACAAGAACTATAAGGCAACAGTAAGGAAGATATTTCCTAAGGTTAAAAGAAACAGTTTTATTATTTAGGTAATAATATAAAAATTACATGAAGTTTTCATAAGTATTTACTCTTATTTGTTATTTATTCTCTTGATCACTATTTGGTGTTGCCAGTACTGAGACTTTATAATCTTAAATGGTGAAAAGACATGAGCAGTCAGTTAACAGTTTACTTCTACACCACCAGTCGAAGCAGTGTCTCTTTTCTTGTCTTTTTGATTCCCACCCCCCTTTTCCCTTGGGGGCTTTTCAGACTTCAGAGTATTTATTAAGGACTCTGCCATTTGGGGAGCAACTGAGGAGATTGGGTTCGAGCGTCGTAAAAGAAGAACCAGGGAAAGACAGGTGAGTGGCTAGTTTGACATTCAGAGAGTACTGTGTGTCAAAGCATTTAATTGTAAGTTTGGATAAAACCAACATGTTAGGCTTGGTAAAAGAGACCCCAGGTGTAACTGGTTTTTAGGCCCATTAAAACTAGAGATTGGGAGTGAATACAAATACCTAGGGGTCTGGTTTGATAGTACCCTAAGTGGCACACGCACTTAGAAGTCCAGAAAGCTAAGGTCTTTATATCGGTATGAGGGTTGCAAAAAATGTAACCGGGACTATGGGGGGATGTACCGTAGATCGTTGTTAAAGGCCTATAGCGAAATGATACCCCCCCCAAAGTATTGTACGGAGCAGAAGTTCTTTTCATAAGTGGTCAAAATGGCTGGGATTTAGAGGAAGGGACGTGTTTAAAATCCCTACTGTCGTTACCAGGCTCATGAATGATTAAGGCCATCAGAATTGAGCTATGAATGATATCTTGGAGTATACAGGCTCAAATGACTTGTTAAGTTTCTTCAAATGCCAGGATCCCAAAGCAGTACAAAAGGTCTCTCAATGGTGCAGAAATGAGATTCAGCTTAGTAGTTTAAAATGGGCCAGGGGGACTAGAAAGAAATTGTACACGGTGTGCGAGAACCTGAATGTGAGAATTTGTCAACACTCACTCCATGTAGAAATCACTAGGGGCAAACTCAGATCCCAAGGGAAGGGACTGTCTACGAAGTACCTGAGCAAAAAAAATCAGTACAATTTACGAGGGCCACTTGGCTGAATGAAGCCTGGTACCCATACCTGGATGCATTACCTAATTATTGGCTCAGATGCGAAATGTTAAGATTAAGAATTGGCATTAACCTTTGGATGACAAATGAGAAAATAAAAGCAGAAATGATGCAGCTTGATGGTAACTGTAAATGTATGCTAGGAACGAAATGTGAAGTTCTGCACATATTAGTAGATTTTGTGACAGTTTTAGCCCAGCTGAAAATATTCTTACATCCCATTTTTTAAAATATGGTACTGTATCACAGGCCCACGCTGTAGACCTACTCACTGATATGTCTAATCTTGATATTGCAATTGCAATCAAGATATATGAAGGCTGTGAAAAGTTTTTTTAGGGAAAAATTAATCTGAGAATATAGGTGCAAATAGAACTGGCCTTATAGCGATTTTAAAGGATGAAATCTATCAACTTGTACTTATTCATTAATATACATTTTTAATCCAACTTTTAACTTTTTATCTTACTTTTAGTAGGGGTGTGCTGCTAATGTATACATTTGGAAATTATGCTAATATATCACTCATTGTATAGATATTCGTGTTGTCCTTTATCATTGTTCATAGGTTACCTATCTTAATGGAATTATTGATGGAATTGTGATGATTTTAGGCTATTTATAAATGTTGTTTTTATGCTGTTTGAAGACCAATGGTCTAAATAAACATTGCCTTTTGACTTGACTTAAACTATGTTCATGCTGTACCTCTATGGATGTCGATTCACCAAAATGTCAGGGGTAGCAGAAGTGACATCACACACCCTTTGACCTGAATGACATCACAGAAGTGACATCATCGTTATCTTTGAACCTACATCTTCACACAAAGGGATGCCACATGATCTTGATTATTTTACAATAATTTAAATTGCTGAAGTTCCATAATAACTGCATGACTAAAATAGCAACACAAATGTCTATTTTAGATACCACCTATATTAGGGAGTGGATACGCTATGCCAGGGGAACCTTACTCATTTATCTTTGCATTAAAATATTGTATGGTTATTAGTCTCAAGACTATATAATGCCACAAAACACAGAACTGTACTGGGAGCCTTAATTATTTTTATGTTTTATTCAGAAATATACTTTTTCATGTTTTCAGAATAATGAAACATAGCAACAATTTGTTTTAAAATTTACATTGCCTCATGAGTGCCCCTTAGGCCAAAAAGCACATATTTTATCATAGTGCCCGAATGTTGCCATTAGTGCTTTCCATATGTCATGGGTGGCTCCTGTGTTAAACATCACCTTTAGTATGACAGGGCCAGCATTTTGGTTGCCATCTCCCTAAAATGCCACAATTGGGCTCCCTTATGTCAAGAATTATTACTAATGTGCCAGTCCTAGCATTCCGCCATGAGTTCCCCCAATGCCAAAGAATTTGCTCCAGAATACAAGTGCCAGACATTTTCCATGGGTGTCTCCAAATTGCAAGTATTACCTATAGAATGGCAATGCCAATATTTTGTTACAGGTATCTGTCATGCTAAGAATTGTATTTAGTATACCTGTGCTAGCCTTTTGCAGTGGTTGCCTCTATATGCAAAGAAGAATTAACTTCAGTATGACACGGCTAAATGCAGACTTGAAAGCATAACACCACATTCTCTCTCAAGGTCACATATATTGATTCACTCAAACTCATTCTCTCATAAACCCATTCATTCTCAATCACTTGCATTCACTTATCCCTGCTCACTCTTACTTTTACTCACTTATTCAAAGTCATTCTCACTTGGACTCACTCAAAAATTCTCACTCACACTCTTTCACTAACTCTTAGTCTCACTCACATTCTTTCTCACTCAGTCTCACTTATTGTTACTCACTCATTCTCCCACATTTGTGTGCACTCACTCAGTCCCACTCACTCTCTCTCTTACTCTCACTCACACATTTTCAGTCACAATCACTTGTGTTCACTTTTAGTCAATCATTTTCATGTGTTCTCATTCATTAAAACACATTCATTCTCACTCATAGTTACGTTCATTCACTGCTACTCACTCTCACACATTCTCACTCACATTCATTCTCATTCACACTCCCTCACTCTCTCTAGCAGCTTTTACACTCATCCTTATTCATTCTCACTCACGCTCACTTTCACTCTCACAAACATGCTAAGACATAAAAACAAAGAAAACGTTCATGGATAAGTGGTACTTGATTCTTAACAAATTCTTCTTTGACCTGATACTTCTGATAGTTGAAGAATTGCCAGCTGTACTGGTGGGCTTGGAACAGGAAATTCGTGAACTACAGGATTCTCTCAAACAACGTATGGAATTAGAGAAGTGGTCATCCACATTGATAGAGATCAACACTAAACTAGACGTTTATGCCAAGGAGATACATGAGCGTAAGGTGCGCAAGTTCATGAAAGACACAATTGATTATAAGTTAGACCAAGTGTACTCCTCGGCGGGGGTGAATGATCAGAATAGAAACTTCCAAAGATCAGGTAGCACTTCTTCAGAGGAAAGCATAGCATCTATCAGTGATACACGGATGACAAGAGCATCTATGCCTCCCACATCAGGCATTGCACAAGGAGAAGCATCCACAGCATCAGCTCCTAAAGTTTCTTTTTTAGAGATCAGCCCAGCTGCCAACAATCCACCATTAGAACAAACTGTGATGCAGACTGAGTCAGCAAAACCCGCAGAGGCCGGAGATTCAGCAAAACCCGCCAGTGCAGGGCGCAGACAAAAGAAACACTACTGGTGAACATTTCATCCACCCATTTATCTGAAGCACAAATGGCCCTGTTGAATAAGGGGATTTCATTTGTACCCACAATTCACACTAGACCTTTTGACATGGAAATTGAGTTGTAGAAATTAATGAGGAAGCTTAGGTTAAGATACTTGTTTTTGACCTTGGATAACAGACATATCCTACAACAAGACATGGAATATCAAGAATTCAAGCCGAAGACCACTTTTACATCACCTATTTCTCACAAAGTGATCGTTTTATTCAAGACTCTTGTAAAAAAAGATCTGGCACAATTACCAGCTCCATCCATGAAATGACAGAACTGATCCAGATCTGAAAACATGGGGCTGAAGCCTTTGAGACGCCACCAATCTCTGGTTTTCTTTCCAGCAGATAAAGGTGGGGCACTTAAGGTGATGGGTCAGGATTTTTACGAAGAGAAAATTGAGACTATGCTAGCAGATTAGTCCACATATTTCCCCATAACACAGGACCCCACCCTTGAGTTTCTGGAAACCTTACAGAAGATTTTAACGAATGCCAAGGATATGGGTTGGAGCTCAGAAATAACTTCAGAGTTTCTATACATAAAGCTTCCCCTAGACCTCTGATTTACATGTTACCAAATATTCACAAAGACCTGCATAACCCTCCATTTGGTCCTATTGTATCAGGCAGTGGCTCCATCCATGAGCCCCTGGGACAATACTTGGATTTGTTCCTTCAACCGATTGTACAGTCTAGAACATCATATGTACAAGACACCACCCATCTTTTAAAACTCTTGGATGACTTGGTGCTACCTGAAGGGGCAGAGATCTGTCTGTGTACGGTGGATGTAGTATCACTTTACACACCTATTCCACATATTGAGGGGCTTGAAGCAGTAGAATGGGCACTCCTTAAACAGGAAGAAGTGATGGCGAATAAGGTTTTACTGCTGGAGCAGCTTCATTACTGCTTATTTCACAGTTACTTCCAGTGGAAGCAAAGATACTTTCTACAGACCAACGGAACCTCTATGGATTTTTCAGGAGCACCCAGCTATGCGAATATTTACATGATGACATTTGAGTCTGACTATGTGCTTACAGACATGGCTTGGACAGAGCACCTGATTTTTTATCGAAGGTATATTGATGATATACTTATCATATGGCACAGCACAGCTCAGGTTCTTGAAGCCAAGTTGGCCGAACTTAATAGCTGGAACTCAAGGATTCAATTCACACATACAATGGATCACCAGAGCATTTCATATCTGGATGTGAGGATAGAGCTGGATGGCATCAAAATTACCACCTCAGTTTTCACAAAATCCACATATCGTAACAACTCACTTCTGGGCTTCTCCCCTTCTCCCAGTTCTTAAGGGTGAAGAGGATTACTTCAGACAGTCAGCAATATTCCATTGCCCTGGATGATTTTTAAAAAGGCTTCTTGGACCGAGGGTATCCTGTTGAGGTGGCTGAGAAAGCAGAAAGAAGAGCACAGGAGGTTCAGAGGACAGAATTACTAAAGAAGAAAGTAAAGCCAATGGAGTAGAGAGAAGTTTATGTATCTACGTTTTCCACTCAGTCAGCTGTGATCAAAAGGGTGATCCCGAACAGATGGGATCTCCTACAATCTGAACCTGAGCTCCTTAATCTATTTCAAGACCCCTCTATTTTCGCTTATAAGCGTTCACGCAATCTCAGGGAGATGCTCATGAAGAGGGATACTGACAACACAGAGGAGTATAAGGGAATGCATACATGCTACAATTGCTCACATTGCAATAATGTACAGATTGGTGCTTCTATTTCCCACCCCTGGACAAGCAAGCCTGTGAACCTACATTTTACAGCCAACTGTAACGCACAAAATGTTATCTATGCTATCAGGTGCCCCAGTGGTTTATTCTATGTGGGCAAGATGGAGAGATCATTGCGGACATGCATTACGGAGCACAAAAGTAGAATTAGAACAAGGTCATCTAGTTCCCCCCTGGCTACCCACTGGGCCAACAACCATCAAACCATAGCTCAAATTAGGTTCACAGTACTAGAAGTTCTCAAGATCAGAAACAACAGGGACACGCCTAAGTTTATTACTCAACGTGAAAGTTTCTGGATTCGACATCTAGACAGCCTCATGTATAAGGGACTTAACAACAAGTTCAAGCTAGCTTGTTTCTTGTAAACTCCATCCACAGGCTTTGCCCATCCTTGCCCAGACAGTCTACCAGCATTGTTAAGGAGAGCAGTCTGTCTGCCACCATTCTTTCGAGGGAGTTTGAGGGTCCGTATTTCAAGATAACATGATCACAGTAGCAGCATTGAGACCGGGTAACACTTACATTCTATCCTTATCTGGTATCTCAAGATAACATGATTATAGCTGCAACATTGAGACTGGTTAACACTTACATTCTATCATTATCTGGTAGAGTAGGCAATCTCTGCATGTGTTGTACTCTTTAGTTGTATGATAAGCAGGGTAGACACTTCTTGAGGTAGTTCCCAACCCAACGGTTTCGTGTTACTAAGTTGCATAGAGACAACAACACAGCATAATTATTCAGAGATTTTGTGCATCTCTGTTTAACAATCGTTTAAAAGTTGAGTGGGTGGTTTCTAACTAAGCATTGATTTGCAATCAGTGCTATATATTTGTCATCTTTGTTGAACCTGACCTCTAATGGTTGTTACAGAGTTGAGCATGTACTGCATGTTTGTGTATGCTACTTTTGGACTTTGTGTTGTACACTGTATCTTTCTGCAATTAGAACACTGATTGTTTTAACTGGTTTCAATATTTACCGCATGTTATTGTATTTCATCTATCAGCATTCATGCAAAAGAGCTGAGAACAGCACCATTAAGTCAATATTCACATACCATCTTGGACCTATGGTTTATGTGGAGTCCGGTGCACAAATTGCTTCCTGCAGCTTTAAAAATAACTTGTGATTAGATTTTTGTGTCATTTGTGGACTTTGAATCATAGTTGCTCATAAACTATGCAATCAAGCTGTATGCTCTGTTTTATTTTGCAAAGGTACTTCACATCATAGAATCGTAGGGGGGTCGAATGCTGTGGCACACATTGCCAAGTGTACTGACAATCACATCTGAAGTGTATACATATGTACAATTTTCTGTAATGTACTGCTGTACATTACCACATGGTTCAATATCACATATTATTTGCAGTTGACAGCCTCCACGGCAGACACATTTCTTTCACAACATGGCTTTTTCCTTCCTATTTCTATTTCTCTTATCAGGCGGTGATGCATCCCGTAGGCATAGGGGAAGCATAGCAACGTTTTAAAAATATAGACGAGGTAGTCGTATCAAGCACTCTTTGAGTGAGAAGGCATGGTTGTCATAACTGAGGAGTTAACTTCACGACAGGAATAGTGGTGAGTGTAAGTTTTGCCGTGACTGCTCTGCGTAAGGTCAATCCTTTTATTAGGTCTTGGACTAGCGAAGGCTGCACCTGCGCAGTCTTGCTCTGAGACTTTATGTCTACAGTATGGGGACTTCAACCCGCCCCTCTTCTCCATTGGCTGGCCTCGTAAATGCTGACCAGCCATTGGAGGAGAGGGGCGTCACTCTGTTTACGCCCTGTCTTTTTCGGATTCAGGGGCGTGTTTTTTCACTTCTTTCTGTTTTCTTTCTTTCCTCTTACCATTGGCTGGAATTTTACATTCCAGCCAATGGGAAGAGGAGAGAAAGAAAACATGCCCCCGGATCCGAAAATGACGCTGCGTTTCTCCGAGGCATTTCTGCCTCGCCTCGGAGAAACGTGGTGGTGTGGAGCGCTCCTCTCGTTTTTATTAACTGAAATTGTGGTGTCTTTCCATCATTTCTCACCATTTGCTCCCTCACCCCACACCCTGTTGCTTGCAAATGGCTCAAGCAGCACTTTCTAATCAGCACTCGGCCTGCCCTCCCGCCGCTCCAGTAATTACCGTCTCAGCCGCTCCACAGACACTAGGGCCAGGGCCGCCGGCCCCCGGGCTACCCCACTGCCGGGGTCTTTAATGGTGCACTGGCGTGTGCCCCCCGAGGATCTGGAGCCGGCTCTGTAAGGTTGGGTGCAGGTGCTGTGTGGAGCCTGCTCCCGGCAGGCTGGCGCGGAGCAGGTGTCGGTAACAGTTTGACAGTAAATAACACGCCGTACAGAGGGAGTGAGCTAAAGAGCAAAACAACATGTGACGTGGGAAGCCTCCGGGGGTGAGGGAGGGGGCGAGAGGAGAGTGTACGCAGGCAGGACCAGAGCTGGGTGGGCGAGGCCGTCAGTTTTGGATACCTTTGCGCGCTCATTGATCCGCGCTGGCGATTGACGGCACCAGGAGCCGCTGGAGAAAAATATATCCTTGACTAGGTAGCAAGCTATTGCTCTACCTCACAATCCCCTTTTTAACGTTCCCAGCTAGAGAAGTGAATAAAATATATTTTTCTACTAAGCCAGGGAATTTTTAACTTTTTTGTATCTTTTCTTGCACTCACTTGTTAGGTCCCTACACTTTCACTGACACCCCTACACCTACACATAGCCTCTGTCACAACTTAAGTGCTCCCGCGTAGTTCGTTTGGTCGCAGCACGCCCCGTCCCGTTATAGGGACGGAAAGACCCCTATGATGAAGCATGACACTAAAGGACTTTTTAGTGTGTGAGGGGTATTTTAACAAGCACACTGTGCTCTCATCTTTCTATTCCTAAGAGAGAGCCTAGTACCTCACCGGACCCCATAAGAATAAAAACATCATAAAAATTATCACCTCTTCACATTGATAGAATCTCATTGTTTATACAATTCTGCTAGGAGGGTGATTCTATCAGTACCTCTACGCTTCCTTTCTTGTTTTGGAGATAATAAATAGTGACCTGTTCATTATCTATTTCCACCCCCCGGAAAATGGATCTACTTGAAAGTGCATACATGCCAACAGACCCGATTGAGGCGGGAGACTCCCCAATTTTAAGCCTATGGCTTTATTTTACGTGCCTCCTGTCTAAACTCTCTGCATCGATATGTCAACAGGGAACATCAATACAGATTTTTATTTCAAAATCACCCCATTCACTTTGTAAATATTGGCATGCATTAAAGTGTTTCATGTGATAATAGAGGTTTGAGGGGGGATTAGCTCAAGCATTTTTGGTCTCGCATATTTTTTTCCTCGGCAGGCAGGAGTCTGCAAAGGTACAGAGCTGTGGGCTGTACTCCCACTCTCTCGCCTCTGCGACTGCACACTGGAACGGCCCTAATATCAAATACTAATTATTATGGCTCACCCCTCCCCCTCCCTATAAGCCCATGCACTGAGGAGGCGGAGACCCAGCACACTGCGCAGTGTTTTCCTTTTGGAACCCTCCCAGCTTTGCTTTAGATGTGCGTACATAGCTGCTTGGAAGGGCGGGTGGGGCACTCCTGTCTGTGGACCACACGCCTTCAGTGCCAGCCCAAGGATCCTGGATAAATAATGCAGCAGCCTGATGCTGTACGTGGTGCTTACGCAGCAAAATAAACCCGGTTCCTTACACTCATTCACCGTAGCTGGTTTTGTACCATTTGTGGTCACGGTGATCCCTCACTCCCTCCCTACTTTGAGCTGTGGTTTACACGGTGTGTGGGTAGCTTGTTTTGTAGGTGGGTCTGTGTGAGGGTGGCTCTGTGTGTGTGTAGGTGAGTCTGTGTGAGGGTGACTCTGTATGTGTGTAGATGGCTCTTTGTGGGTGGCTGTGTGTGTGTGTAGGTGGCTCTGTGTGGGTGGCTCTGGGTGTGTGTGGGTGGCTCTGTGTGGGTGGCTCTGTGTGTGTGTGGGTGGCTCTATGTGGGTGGCTCTGTGTGGGTGGCTCTGTGTATGGGTGCAAATGCAATAGGTCTCACATTTGCGAGAGATTAAGCTATTGGCATTGTAAATGACAATGCCATTTATCTATGCTTTAAAACAAAAACATAAATAAAAATAATGTCAGGAGCAATGCCAATAGCTCTAACTTTAACAATGCCGAGACCATTGCATTGTAAATGCTTGTCTACATTATCGCCTAGTTGACTTTTGTTCTCGTGGTTTATTGTAAAAATGGTCGGCTGTGCGGGATATGCCCACCAAAGGCTGAATTTTGTCAGCAGTAAACTTTGACAGGCCTGATACTTACCTCAGTAGCGGGAAGCACACCCAGGAGACACGGCATTTCCATAGTTTCTGGCTAGGTTAGTGGCTTTGGTACCAGTAAATTTGGTTAATGGCTTGCAGCGGTAACGTTCTTGGTCAGTCTAAGTAGTCATTTTATTATTTGCAGTGGCATAGTCAAAGTCAATTTGCCTCCGTGCTATCCATACACGGTTGCACAGGCCCTATATGCGTTCAGTGTTCTCAATGACATCTCCAGACCTTGGATGCTTTTTCCACGATATTAACAGTGTGGAGGTAATTTTGGATTTTGATCTTGTATCATTGAAGACCCTAATTATGCAGGCACGGGATAGGAAGTGGATGCACGCGTGAACTAGAGTTTACTATATAAATGGCAGGTCACGCATTTCTGCCTTTTGCATATTCGTGATCACGTGGGCTTGGTTCCAGATTGAGCCAGGGGGCTCTGTCACCTGTTTCTTAGCCGTTTCTTCTTTCCTTCATCACATTCACCTTTTCTTGTCGTACAACTGACTCTCAAGATAGCACCTTAGCTTCTTTTTACATGGACTTTTCCTTAACATCATGCTTTTTGTAGGCAATAGTTGGCAGTTTAATCCACATAGTACATGGTCAGCATGTAACTTTGGATCTCATTTACTTGTTCTATTGATTCACCATCCCCACACGGGTTTAAAGGCCATCATGAACACTCATTGATACCACTGTAATAAGTTACTGGTTGCTCAAATAGTCAAACATGTTGAAAGTTTTGTATTTTCTTAAAGTGTGCTTATCAACATTGTGAGACACTCAGCTGAGTGCAAGTAGTAGTGCACACTCTGTCTAAGACTTTCTGGTCCTAGTTTTCTACTTCATTTTAGAATAGGTGGTTGGGTAGTACCACCTCAGAGTGTGCACGCTGGTATTCATGCAGTTTGGTATCTACTGAATATTAGTTCATTGTATGTAATTTGAGTGCAATCAGGCTGTTTCTTAGTTCAAGACATAGAAATAAACACTCTCATACTTACACAGGCTCTCTCTCTCACACAGACACACTCTCACATGCGGCAATGGACACAATATGCATTTAAACATATTTTATTTAACTTACCTCAGCTGTCAGCGAATGTACTGCAACAGCTCCTGTGCTCCATTTTCATTCAACTGATAGTGAATAATAAACTATTATTCATTATTGATATGATAAACAAAATGGACAGAAAGGAAGAAGGGAGGAGCCCTGACACCCACAAGGGTCACAGCTCTGTGTTATTGCCACTTAAGTTACCACATTTAGAGGCCAGGGGATAGCAAAAGCAGTGCCGTGAGTTATAAAGGGCAATCTAGGAGTTGGAACTGCGACCAGTGGCAGACCCTTATCAATTTCAAAGTGTCCATTCCCAGACCTCAAAGCTATTCTTTCTATCCTGTTTATCTCAATTCTCCTCTCTCTCTGTCTTTCATGAGTATCCTTCTCTCTCTAAGTTATCCCACACCATTGCTTCTCATATACCTATCTCCTACTCGCTTCTAGGGGAGCAGTGCTAACCCCTATTAACATCAATTAAAATAGGAGGAGAACTCAAGGCATGAAGAGCATTGTCAAGCAAGCCTTTTCTTAACTACCTATTGGTATAGTATGTCCCATTACTTGAGACACATTCTTTTTAAAACACCTCTTTCCCTTTTGGAGTGTATTACAACTGTCCAACTGTTATTATTTATATTGTTAGAAATGGGATTTCTGGTTGGCTAAGGCTTGCGCCAAAGTCGGGCATAAACCACCACTCTAGTCAGGGTAAGGGAGTTACACACTGATGATAACTCCTGCTCACCCCTTTGGTAGCTTGGCACGAGCAGTCAGGCTTATCTCAGAGGCAATGTGTAAAGCGTTTGCGCAACACACACACACAGCTGCAACACATTAGGCACACCACAAAAGAAACTCCACACAAGGTTATATACAAAATAGCCTTTATATTATCATAAACACATTAGAATCATAATCATACAACTGCCAACTGACACAGGCAATATTCTCAGGGGATTATATACAGGACCAGGCCAATCGGGCCACGGTCAGAACCATCAGGACAGGTAAGTAAATGCAAAACACAACCAGTAACCACTGGTATAATAATGACCTAAGCATTATCACATTAGCATTGCCACCCTCCTAAAGTATCATAGCATGGCATTAGGCATAACCATATTAGCGTTAGACACCCTCCTAAGCATAAACACATTACCCATTAAGCCTCATCAGCATAAACACATTATGCAATACCTTAATGAGCATAAACATCTTTAGAGGCATAAATCATGATGTAAGGGGCATCACATGAGAGCTTTATGCCTTATCAACATTAGACCTGACCCCCAGGCCAACTGGCCTTCCTCTGGGCTCAAATGCCCTATGTCACGCAAACTCAGGACTCTAAGGGGGACCTTGCAAAGGACCCCCTGGCTGCCTCAGCAGCAACCACCAAAGTGCGCACAGGCGCTAGGGCATGGGGTGCACTCACCCCCTTCTCATGCGCAAAGAATCTGTCCCCCAAAGAACTGTTGGCTTAAATGTAGCAGCTGACACTAATTGTTGTGCAGCTGTGATTCCAATAAGGCCTGGCACCACTGTGCCCTCTATTGTCCGTCTTAGAGACTTTATAGAACCAATGTGGCCAAATGGGCATGTGATGGTGCCTGAGCGGACCCACCCTTCCCCTCCTGGAGCCACACACACCTCACCAGCCCCTTTCACTCAAAAGCCAACATGCAATTCATATCAGGCAGACAGACATATAGCACACAGAAATGTCAACTTCTAAAAATGGCCTTTCTAAAATAGTTATAATCGATCTGTGCACACTATTACGCAGCAGTTGTTATCACCATTCCAAATATACCAAACTTGACCACGCTGCACCTCTCATATCAGGATTAACCCCTGAAACACTTATCAGGGAATCCCCAAGGCATTCCTAGGGGAGGGCAGCCCCACAGTAGTGAGAAACCAAAATGGCTGTTTGTCACTACCAGGACATGTTACACACTTAAGGTACATATCCTATCTCTTACCTTCAATGCACCCTGCCCATAGGGCTAGCTAGGGCCTACCTTACGGGTGACTGACATATAGTAAAAGGGGGTCACGGACATGGCACACACTTCAGGTGCCACGTCACAGCGGCAGTAACACTGCGCCCACAGGCTCTGCAATGGCTGAGGCGTGAGATAGGTTTGAAAGGCTACTTTGGTGAGTGGCCCAATCAGCGCTGCAAGCCCACTAGTAGCATTTAATTTACCAGCCCTGGGTATCTGAGATACCACATTACAAGGGACTGACAGGTAAATTAATTAGGCCAAATAGGTGTAGACCAAACTTACCACATTTATCACAGAGAGCACACACACTTTACACTGGACAGCAGTGCTAAAGTGTCCAGAGGCCTAAAACCACCAACACCATGTCAGAAAAAAGGCTAGGAGAAAGGCAAACAGTTAGGGATGACCCGTCAAATTATTACCCAACTCTTTCCCCTTTAGGATTCCTCTGCGTATACACCACATTGCAAACAGAAATTTCGAGGTAGCAACTACAAATAATGGAAATGTTTCATATTTAAGTAGCCTGAAGACCTCGATGTGGTTTCTAAGCCCCAAATTTCTGCAGAGTTGGAGAACCCACTTCGATCTAGACCTATGGTAAGCAGGACAGAAAAGCATTACATGGAGTTCTGTTTCTTCAGAAGTGGAGCAGCCAGGACAATCTGCTTTAGCTGCACCCTTCCATTTGTTCGTAAATGCATGGAGCAGAAGCGTACCATGCCTAATTGTAGAAACAGTTTTTTTGACATGAACGGTTGGATACTGTCCAAGGCCAATTCCAATTTGTACTGCTGCTTGGCATCCAGAAACCTTGATGTCAAACAGCATGAATTCATACTCCGGGTCAGTAGGGCAAATTTATATTCTTTAAGAGCAAAGAATAGGGACTTTTGGGGAATACTGGGACAGGTCTCTTCCGGAGGTGACCACATATTTACCCACCCCGATGAAAGACAGACACTCCTAACGTAAGACAGCCATGGTAGGTTGGTTGCCCCCAGTATGGTCATAACATCCCTCAGTTCCTCCCTATAATTAGCTAACTTGGGCGTGCTCCATATGCAGCTCCAGTAATGAAGAGGACGAGAGGCAGTTAAATCAGCAATAGGACCAATACCCAAGTCCATTTTAAGTGGGCTTAGGGGCATACTTTTTGGGAGACCCAACACCAGCCTAATAAAAATATTCTCAGTGACCAATAGAGTGTGAGATGGGCAGTGACACCAGAGTTCAGCTCCATATAGGGAGGCTCCCCTCGCTTGGGTTTTATAGATTTCTGCCGGAGGACCAACCACCTTTTGGGTGCAATTTAATGAACTTTCAAAATACTACCCATTGACTATGTTAATTTCAGGTTTGCCTATATTATTTGGGTCCCCCTGTCCATCTTATCATTCAGTGTAATGCCTAGATAATAAAAAATGGGAGCTCTCTCTAGGGACCTACCCTCCATTTGGGAATGCGGGCAATTAGTGATTTTGGCGTGGAAGACCATATCTTCAGTTTTTGGGACATTTATCACCAGATTCCTATTCCTGCAAAATGCACTAAACTCATCCAATACACGCTGCATACCCATTGGTGATTTGGACAGGAGCAGCGTGTCATCCGCAAACATTAAGGCTGGTATTTTCCTGTTTGCTAACCTTGGTGAGTCTATATCCTTCACTGCCAAGAGGGTTTTGATTCAGCCATTTAGAAAGAGGGAAATGAGGGTTGGTGCTAACACGCATCCCTGCCTCACACCTTTCTTTACAGGATAAGGAGCAGTCAATTCTCCTTTCTTGCCATATCTTACCCTCGCGTAAGTACCTTCATGTAAGCGCTTCAAAAGCTGACAAAGGTAAACCGGTGCCCCCATGTCGTGAAGGAGTCCCCATAACTGATCACGCTGGACCATATCAAAGGCGGACTTAAGGTTCACAAAGGTTAGATAAAGGCTACTCCTTTCCAAAATTACTGTTTTCCAATGGATTAATTGCAATCTAAAAATGTATTCGATGGTCGAGGTTTTGGACCTAAATCCTGCTTGTAAAGGAGTTAAAACATTAATCTCATCCATCCATGATTGCAATCGCCCCAGGAAAACACCAGCAAATATCTTTTGGGTAATGTCTATGAGGCTTATTGGCCGATAATTTGGCGGATTAAGTGGGGAGCCTTTTTCAACAATTGGAATGATTTCCACACAAGCCCAGGTCGAAGGGAACGCCATACCTTGAATATTAACATTAAATAAAGTCTGCAGATAAGGTGCCCACACTATCTGAACAGGTCACCAGGAATTCTATCCAGTTACAGTGCCTTATTGGGAAGTAACTTGCCCAACGCCAGAGTAACTTCCAACAATGTGCAGAGTGGTGGATCCATAATTAAGGGAATTTGATATATATCTACTATCCCATGTACTACAGTATCTCCTAGAGACCTAGAATATAAAGCTTCAAAATGCGATCTCCAAGCTTCTTCCCCAGATTAGGTTTGATAGCCGAGTTGCTTTTGGAGTGGCCAGTCTTCACTAGATTCCAAAAGCCTCTCATATTTCTAATGTCCAAAGCTTTCTTGATCGCTTCCCATTTTTCATTCTCCCAAGCTGCTTTAGCTTCAGCTATGGTGTTTTTGTAGTGAGACCTGGCTGCTCTGATACATATGACGCGAAAAGGGGAAACAAGAGAACCCTACTCACAGCGGAACCAGGGCAAAGTGTATATCCAAAGAACAATGGTTCCTGTGGCATACCAATTTATAGAATATACAATGCTAAACAGCTTAAATAAGCAATATTCACTTGTAGCAGAGAAGGGTTTGGCAAAGAAAGAAGCACACATATGCAAAATTTATAAGAAAGACTTCTTATATTTCAACTCATGAAAAGTGTCCATATTTACAACAGCAACACATATACAAAAAGTTATATGTACAGTGTAAAGTGCAGTGCGTCCCAAGTGATTTCGTGAACAAAAACAAAACAAACACAAATAATAAATGATCTATACAGTTTTGCGTTATGGGTATTAACACAGGGAAATGACCAAGCAATATGATACAATAATTGCAAACAGTGACTATATGAAATCATAAATCACTGTGCTAAAAGGGTTCCTTCCCTATAGCGTCGACGGCGTTTCGACCTGCTTGATGGAGGTCTCGTCAGGACTAAACAGTGAGGGACATCTAGGGAAAAGGTGAGAGTGGTTGTTAATATGTGTGGTTGCTGTACTCTGTAGTAGTGTGTGGACTTAAAATTGGGGAATATAATACCTCGTAGTGTCTCAACTTAACGCAACCCATGCGTGATAAAATGAATTAAATTGGACTTACAGTGTACCCAGCCGGGCACTGTTGAGAAAAAAGATAGAACATTTATTAAGACTCACGAACGCTGTGGGACAACGTTACAATTGGGCCAGTGATGGTATAGAAAAACCACTTACCACTGTGATTGCTCGTGGTAATGGAGTCGGGTGGCACTCAGGTTGCAGTTGGAGAGGCAGGGTAATACCTGGGGACAAAGGGCCATATGGTGAGAATGATGTTATATCGCGGGAGAGGGTGGTGTAGGGCAAGGTGTCTCAGAGCTTACCTGCTCTTCGGACGCGGAATCGCTCGATCGCACTTTCCCGGTCGGCTGTTTGGTAAACAGTGGAGTTCCGGGTTTAGTGCGTCAGTGCGTATTTAACGTGACAAGTGCGCGCGCATCCAGAAGGGCGGGTGTAGTGTTAGCGCGTCATTGTTGTGATGTGAAATAGCTTATTTACATGGGAGGCGGGTGCGCAATCAAGTGGCAAGATCGTGTGATATGTACTAATTCCCAAGGCAAATCGCCACGCACTTATCATTGGTAATGAGGTATGCCTTTATGTGGGTATTAGGATATTGTATCGTAAATGCACAACCTATGTCAACCTAGGAATCATAGATTAACAATTCATTTAACTTCTCTATATACAAATTTTAGTCGGTATCTAAAACTGTACTTATCGCTTTTTGGTAAAATTAAGCTACACATAAAGGTTATAAATGTATTATTTGCTATCACATTTACAAGCTGTTTTAAGCATAATTAAGCCAGCGTACCATGTAAAGTTCACAATTATACCAATTGTAGTGATGTACTCTTCACAGAACAATGAATTCTCCTATGCATACAGTAAACCACCATACAATACATAGTTCTACCTCATGTTGGTACAGGGAAGTGAGGCTAGAAGGTTTATCACAGTTAGTTTGTCAAAGTGGAGACAAATCCTCTCCATTCATCAGCAGAATTAAGCCCCTTGTTGATGGAATTAACTCTATCAATCCAGTGACATTCACGGCGTTGTAATATTTGTGAGATGTCACCACCTCTCTCAGGTACAGTAGCAATGTCTATGACTTGCCATTTCAACTGATCTGCAGAGTGATTTTTTTCTTGAAAGTGGCATACCAATGGAGCTGTCAGAACTTCCTTTCGTATGCGACTTCGATGCTGTCCTATTCTCGCCTTAACTGATTGTTGCGTCTGCCCAATGTAGGGCAGACCACAGGGGCACCAAATGCAGTATACAACATTGCGTGTATTACAATTGGAAAAAAACTTGAGTGTATGTTCAAAGTTTCCAAATTTGAAGATGTTTGTCTTTTCTGTCAATGGACATTATACAAAGCATTGATCCCTCAATTGAGGTGCCCTTGTTTGCGTACAAAAGAGGGAAAAACTTGAAAGATCACCTAGTTAGATCTTCCAATGAAAGGATCACTAAGACAGGGGGCACATTAGAAACACTTTGGAATCTTCCACCAATTCTGGGCCACCATCCCTGTGGAAATTGTGTGATCTGTCCATTGACAGAAAAGACAAACATCTTCAAATTTGGAAACTTTGAACATACACTCAAGTTTTTTTCCAATTGTAATACACGCAATGTTGTATACTGCATTTGGTGCCCCTGTGGTCTGCCCTACATTGGGCAGACGCAACAATCAGTTAAGGCGAGAATAGGACAGCATCGAAGTCGCATACGAAAGGCAGTTCTGACAGCTCCATTGGTATGCCACTTTCAAGAAAAAAATCACTCTGCAGATCAGTTGAAATGGCAAGTCATAGACATTGCTACTGTACCTGAGAGAGGTGGTGACATCTCACAAATATTACAACGCCGTGAATGTCACTGGATTGATAGAGTTAATTCCATCAACAAGGGGCTTAATTCTGCTGATGAATGGAGAGGATTTGTCTCCACTTTGACAAACTAACTGTGACAAACCTTCTAGCCTCACTTCCCTGTACCAACATGAGGTAGAACTATGTATTGTATGGTGGTTTACTGTATGCATAGGAGAATTCATTGTTCTGTGAAGAGTACATCACTACAATTGGTATAATTGTGAACTTTACATGGTACGCTGGCTTAATTATGCTTAAAACAGCTTGTAAATGTGATAGCAAATAATACATTTATAACCTTTATGTGTAGCTTAATTTTACCAAAAAGCGATAAGTACAGTTTTAGATACCGACTAAAATTTGTATATAGAGAAGTTAAATGAACTGTTAATCTATGATTCCTAGGTTGACATAGGTTGTGCATTTACGATACAATATCCTAATACCCACATAAAGGCATACCTCATTACCAATGATAAGTGCGTGGCTATTTGCCTTGGGAATTAGTACATATCACACGATCTTGCCACTTGATTGCGCACCCGCCTCCCATGTAAATAAGCTATTTCACATCACAACAATGACGCGCTAACACTACACCCGCCCTTCTGGATGCGCGCGCACTTGTCACGTTAAATACGCACTGACGCACTAAACCCGGAACTCCACTGTTTACCAAACAGCCGACCGGGAAAGTGCGATCGAGCGATTCCGCGTCCGAAGAGCAGGTAAGCTCTGAGACACCTTGCCCTACACCACCCTCTCCCGCGATATAACATCATTCTCACCATATGGCCCTTTGTCACCAGGTATTACCCTGCCTCTCCAACTGCAACCTGAGTGCCACCCGACTCCATTACCACGAGCAATCACAGTGGTAAGTGGTTTTTCTATACCATCACTGGCCCAATTGTAACGTTGTCCCACAGCGTTCGTGAGTCTTAATAAATGTTCTATCTTTTTTCTCAACAGTGCCCGGCTGGGTACACTGTAAGTCCGATTTAATTCATTTTATCACGCATGGGTTGCGTTAAGTTGAGACACTACGAGGTATTATATTCCCCAATTTTAAGTCCACACACTACTACAGAGTACAGCAACCACAGATATTAACAACCACTCCCACCTTTTCCCTAGATGTCCCTCACTGTTTAGTCCTGACGAGACCTCCATCAAGCAGGTCGAAACGCCGTCGACGCTATAGGGAAGGAACCCTTTTAGCACAGTGATTTATGATTTCATATAGTCACTGTTAGCAATTATTGTATCATATTGCTTGGTCATTTCCCTGTGTTAATACCCATAACGCAAAACTGTATAGATCATTTATTATTTGTGTTTGTTTTGTTTTTGTTCACGAAATCACTTGGGACGCACTGCACTTTACACTGTACATATAACTTTTTGTATATGTGTTGCTGTTGTAAATATAGACACTTTCCATGAGTTGAAATATAAGAAGTCTTTCTTATAAATTTTGCATATGTGTGCTTCTTTCTTTGCCAAACCCTTCTCTGCTACAAGTGAATATTGCTTATTTAAGCTGTTTAGCATTGTATATTCTATAAATTGGTATGCCACAGGAACCATTGTTCTTTGGATATACTGATACATATGACATCATTATTCTTAACTCCGCTTACCAGTGAGCGTTTGGCTTCCTTACACGCCTTATTAAACCATGGGTGTTCGGATTTGGGGTCGAGATTATTATTTTTATGGTTATAAAAGAACTCTGCCAACTTTAAAAACATATCCCCCTGGTTCGTATTTATGAGCAACAAAGATTCATGGCCTTGATAATTTTCAGACACAAAGAAAGCAGTCTCCAGGAAAATAATATTCTGTGTGTACAGAGAGCCCATTTTTACAGCAAGAGTTCCCCAGCAAACTCTTCTGCCACTATCTGTTACAATTAGATTTGGGGGAGGTTGTATTAATGGACCCTGATCATCCTTAAGTTGGGGATAGGCTATCTCTCGTACTAATGGATTGTGGTCACTTTCACATCGAAATTGGACCACAAAATCCATAATTTTGAACCAATTCTCTACATCAACCAGAATATAATAAATTGTGGAGGCCTGTCCCAATTTATTGAAAGTTGGGTTTCCCGGACTATCTGAAGGGAATCGCCCATTACAGGCCCTAAGCAAATGGGTAAGTGCAAGTGAGGTCACCTGGAGAACAGTGGGGGACCACCCCCTTTTTTAATAGATATTACAGTCAGGAATTGACCAGAGAGAATCTTCATCGCGTGTAATGTTAGAGCTTAGGCCATTGAGAGGTTCAAAATGACAGTTAAGGTCCACCCAACAATTACATGGCCAGACTCAGGTAAAGTAAGAAGAAAGGAAGCCAAGGAGTCTAAGGTCTGTGAGGGTTTCCCCATCCTCACTGGGTGAGAATATACATTGATAACAACCAACTTACATTTGTCATCAAAAGAAAGGAGGATACACAGAATGTCCAAAGATCCAGTGTCTAACAATTTAATTGTGGAACCCAATGAGTAGCAACTCAAATGCAGAGGCCCCCTAAAGGTCTCCCATAGGCCCCTGCAGGGCTGGAATTGAGTATGCTGCGTATCCTATCCTACACAGTGGTACAGTGGACCATGTCTCTTGAAAAAGACATAGCTCATGTGTATCAATGTATGTACCCCAATCAGGAAGGTCCAGCTTAGAGGTAAGACCTGCTATGTTCCAAGATAAAACCCTTGTGTTCTGCAACTCTTTTGTTTTATCAGTCTGAGTATACGGGGGTCCTATCTCCTGCTGAAGCACTTGGCAAGGTATCCCCTCCCAACCCTGTATATGTACTGGAGGTTCCCCTGATTATTTTAGCGGGACACCCAAGCCTCCAGGGGCCCCTATGACCTCAAGAGTTTCCCTAGGAAGGTGATCCCCAAAATCAGATCTAACACAATTTTGTAACACAGCTAGCTGGGTAACTATACCTTAAGCTAGTTCAACTGGAGGATCCAGTCAATCGACTAGATCTAAGCTGCTATATCAATTGCTGACTGGGAAGTTAAAATACAGGATTGTTTGAGAGCCCCAGCCCATATTTAGCAGATTACGAGTCTGGGCTCCCATTTCCCATTTTTAATATACACTTCCCATTCTTTCTATCAGGGGAGTAGAAGGATAGAAGTAACCTAGAGAAAGCGTTTGTATGCCGATAGTCTCCCTCAATTGACCCCAATTGAAACTGTATTGGACCACCCTGGTGTCCCTAAAATTAATCAGGCAGACTTACAAAACAAGAACTGGCTTTTCTTAAAAACACATTATACAAACATAAATCATGAAATTAGCGCAATGGACTGTAATGATATCAAAAAATTATTTTTAATTCTGATATTAAAAAATGAATAAATACATATAGATCTGTATACATGATATACACAATAAAAGCTAATAATTCTTGATATAATCCTTCTTTAGAAAATCACAAGATTTCATCAACAATTAGCAATAAAAATTATCCCTGATTATGGAGGACTGGGCTGTATCTGTCAACACGTTTCGACAATATCTTTTGTCTTCATCAGGACAAATGAATATTCAGCCACTCTTCTAAAATTTCTTTTGATATAAACACACTTAAACAACTTGGTTGAAGGGAGTGAGGCACCTTCCTTTAATATTTGGAGTAGGTATGTGAAATCTGTTTAAACATCATTCACTGCTCCCATCTCACTTCTACCTTCAATAATCTTCCATGACGATTTTCTTAATTAGCATATAATCTTCTCGTTCCTTTAAATCCTGCGATCTTTGAAAAAGAGACTTCAAACACTTTCCATCGTTTCGTCACTGCAACGCGTAGTTGTTCATATAGATAGTCACCTTTGCTAAGCGGTAGCTTCCCCAACAGGAGGATTTCCTCCTTTTCTGCACGGACCGCTGACGGGAGCACACGCGTTTGAGTGACAAAGCAGTAAAACGAGCTAGCGGGTCTTGTATCTTTAACGAACGTCCATCCCGCTGAGTGTAGAACATTTGAATCGCCGAGTGGGGAGAAGGAAAAAAAAAGAGAAAAAAACGTAAAAGATTCGTAGACATCCTATTTTAACCTGCAAGCGACGTCAAGGCCTGTCTACAAATTACACTTGTTACGGTGGCAGGCTCCCGAACAACTTCATCTGTCTGCTACACTGATGCAATCGACTAGTCCACACAATAACAATCACACAAGATCGTTCACTATATGTGTTGGGGAAAATACCGCTTAGCAAAGGTGACTATCTATATGAACAACTACGCGTTGCAGTGACGAAACGATGGAAAGGGTTTGAAGTCTCTTTTTCAAAGATCGCAGGATTTAAAGGAACGAGAAGAATATATGCTAATTAAGAAAATCGTCATGGAAGATTATTGAAGGTAGAAGTGAGATGGGAGCAGTGAATGATGTTTAAACAGATTTCACATACCTACTCCAAATATTAAAGGAAGGTGCCTCACTCCCTTCAACCAAGTTGTTTAAGTGTGTTTATATCAAAAGGAATTTTAGAAGAGTGGCTGAATATTCATTTGTCCTGATGAAGACAAAAGATATTGTCGAAACGCGTTGACAGATACAGCCCAGTCCTCCATAATCAGGGATAATTTTTATTGCTAATTGTTGATGAAATCTTGTGATTTTCTAAAGAAGGATTATATCAAGAATTATTAGCTTTTATTGTGTATATCATGTATACAGATCTATATGTCTTTATTCATTTTTTAATATCAGAATGAAAAATTATTTTTTGATATCATTACAGTCCATTGCGCTAATTTCATGATTTATGTTTGTATAATGTGTTTTTAAGAAAAGCCAGTTCTTGTTTTATGTCTGCCTGGGCATATACCTTTGCACAAAAAATTGTTTTCCCTGACCCAGGAGCCATATCCTAACCAGGGGGTCCTTGATACACTACATAGCCTAAAATTAATCAGAACACAATCCCCCAGGATTTCTTTCTGCCTCTGTCCCAACCAACTGACCCGCCTAGCAAAAAGAATTTCACACTGTATTAAAGGTGGGAGTGGTCTATGTTTGTTTAGCCAAAAAATATTTCGTTTTTTAATTCAGGATAAGTCTCCCCTCTACCTGTTTCTAGCTCTGGTACTTCAGTTAAAAATCAGTATAGGGAGTCGGGGCACGGAGGTAAATCTATACATGGCAGGGTGGATTTTATTGGGCTTCTATTAAGTTGCCAGTTATTCCCATGATCTCCCCTGCAGTTGCTGGGAAGATTGTGTTCTACTTGCGGTCCCAGGGTTGTTAGCAAATTTATAGGGCCGTGGCCATCATCCCCCTCCTTTTATGCCCGAAGTTCGGGCTACGGTTTGGTGAATGGGGGGATAGGCCCCATTGGAGCATTAGGATCTGGAAAGGCAATATGGGCCGATGTAGTCGAATGATTGCTTTTGTGAGTGGGAACTTGGTCTAGAGTTTTAAGATTGACCAGGGTATTAAAATACTGTCTATTTTACTCCCCCATGTGTCAACCAGTGATGTTAGCTTCTCTATGTGTCTCTTGACAACTTCTAACTCAATTTGCACAAAGGTTTCAAAGTGTGTTTTAAGTTCTTTAGCCAAGTTTAAAGCCCATAGTGGAGGCTCCAATACTGCTAAGCTACTTTCACCAGCTATATTGCCCTCTGTCTGTGCCTTTGACGCTATTCTCGAAGAGGAGTTCACTTGCTTCCCCCCCTTGTGGACTTTTTGTTTCCTCTGAGCACCTTTCCTGGTTGTCCCCCTGTATCAGATTTATTTAAGTTTTCAGAAGTTGTTTTTTCTGGTACGTGCATTAAATCAGGAGTGATCGACAGATTTACTTTCTGAGAAGAGTCAAAAACTCCTGTTTCCAGAACCGTAGGTGAGCTTGGGATTATTGGCGTCAAGGAAAGCCGTCTTTACGTGCATTCTATCTAATTAGGGACGACCCCTATTGCCTGCCGTAACATTTTGTCAATAGCAGTCGGTTTCAGAATGGGAGTACGCACAGAGGCTTTCTGTCGGATAGTAGGCCTTGTAGGCGGGGGGGCTCTTCCCCATGCATGTGTAGTAGCTTGGCTTCCTCAATACGAGGGAAGGGCGGGAGTAGTTATTAATCTAGTTGAAGGAACAAACACACTCCCTGAGATACTTCAAATGTTATGATCCCAAAGCTTCACTCTTTCGGAGCCCCCCAACAAACTGTTATATTCATCAACAGTAATCCAATGCTCAAACAATCACATAGGGACTCACATAACACAATTTGTCAGGGGGGTAGCCCAGTCCAGTCTCTGCCAGTCTCGGACGGGCTCATACGGGCACGCCCTTGGCCTGGGCTTCGCCCGGCACGTCCCGCGCACGTCCCACGCTGATGGGGGAGAGGCGGCGCTTTATGCGCAGAGTTGAACCGAAGCCTCCCCCTCATCAGCTGATCCCAGAACAGCTGTGCAGGTCCGCGTTGCACCCTGGGCAATGGAGTCCTTAGTGTGGATTGATAGCAGGCAGCAGCAAGACAGCACCTCTAGGGCAAGCTTTGGCGGGTGTTAGTACCTGCAGACTGAGTCAACGTGTTCACCGGTGAGAGAGCAGAATGGCAGAATAGCAGTAACAGGGATTTGTGCCCGAAATATATGCCTGATTGAGGCAGGCATGACTGTGGAGCAAGTTTTAAACCTAGCCACATTTTTTCAATTTTTCATGTCTGTTGCACTGTACAGAACACATTACAAGTGGGAAAAATATTAAAACATTGTTTTTTTACATGAAGTGTCATCTTCCAATGTACAAATCTATGCATGATAGAACACACACTTTGGTTGCTGCTCAGCGTTGCGGGAAAAATTAGCAAATGTACCCCGGCGTTCTCCCCTTGACTCTTCCAGTGTAGCAATGGCAAGGTGTCAAGTCGGTGTGTTTTCATAAAGATAATTTGTCAAGTGTTTTACTGCTTATAACCCAACATAATGCAACGTGAATTGACCTTTTTACCTGATAATTTGGCTTTATTTATCCAATAAGACGTGAAATTTGTCAAGATTGGGATCCTACTTCAAATGTAACAAGTGGCGCCTTTGTGCCATAGGCCACACCTGTTCAGGAAGTTTGTCACATATGCTTTAGACCCAACCAATTTAGGCCCTCTTCCCTACATCTTCTTCATCTCACTTAAAGCACTGACCTGCACATTTCTGAATATTGGATAAGTCCACTTATAGACCACAGTGCACTTTATCACGTCTTGTGGTGTTAGCTAACGTTTGCACTTAGAGAATTTAGGGGCATATCTACAAGGGAATAGAGGAGAGTGGCGTTAAGCACAAAATGCTACCGCCACGCTCCACCATTCTGAAAACGCAGGGATGAGCCGTATCTACAAAGATACGGCACATCCCTGCATTTTCCCTTGCGCAGGCACTAAATGAATCTGCCTAACGCCAACGCAGACAGACCTTGAACCTAAGTGCAAGGATGCCTGTGCTGAGGGAATCATTGTTTATGTGGGGAAAGGTTTTCCTTCCTGCACATATACAATCACAAATGGCGATTTGAAACTTCTATGTGTGCTGCATTGGCCAGCACACATAGAAGTCTCAAATCATCTTTTTTTAATGAAACTTTATGTGCAGGACGGAACACCTTCCTGCACTCAAACAATAATTCATGGCGTTTTGCTGTTTCTATGTGTACTGCACAATGCAGTACACATAGCAACAGCAAAACCGAGGGGAAATAAAGCATGTCTCCTTGTTTCGCCATGTTAAGACCAGGTTTTCCCTGGTCTTAATTTTGGCACTGCCTCCTATTTATGCCACCTTGTAAATAGGGAGGCAACATCAAATTTAATGGGTGTTGCAATGGAATGTTTACCGCAGCACCCATTGCGCACTCCTTTCACCCTAAGTATAGCGTGATAGGGCGCATTATTTACAAGGCGAAGCCCCTATTGCCACAGGAACGTCTTTAAAAGTGACATTCCTGTGGTGAAAGAGGCTTGCAAATATGCCCCTTACATCCATACAAAAGGGTATTTTGACCGTAACTCTCTTTTAACATTTTAAAACTTCTCACAATGCAACAGCATGATCGTATACTTCTTAAAAAGGTGTCCTTCCCACCTTTCTGTTTATACACGGTACAAAACTCATTGTAAGAAAATGAAATTGTGAAATAAATAATTACTCTACATACATTTTCATGCACGCATGAAACTAAATAAAAAAGCATATCCTTTGGTAATGAATGTGCCATTTCACTCTTGAATACATTGTATTTTGATCTGAATAATGTATGTAATGCCATCATTAATTACATCATAAACTTTGAAGTTCCTGAGTGAGACTTGTTTTATATATAATTTGCGAAGTCAGCAGCGGGGACTGTTAACTTAAGGTATTAAATTATATCATATCCTCAAGCCCATTTTAACAGCCTTTATGTTGGACTCCCTTATTCGTTGTTAAATTTAATTTCAGCACTTTGGGACCTACTATGAATGTTTTCCCAAAATTGTGGGAAGATTTGCAAAGGCGACAAAGATGTTAAACTGTATAAGCATTGTCTCATGCTGAGGAGTTATCTGAAAAGCACATAACATTCCATTTGTTACTTAGAATCTTTACTTTGATTCGTGAGCACATCTCAGCAGACTTTGGCAAGAATTGCGCTTCAAATACTGTCATGCAGTTAACCTATTTTACCACTGGATGTCACCCTTGCTCTATACCCGTGAGCAATGAGTTACAGTTCCTTAAATCATATAGATCGCATTGACGCTTCCTTAGTAAAACTTAAATAAGGGAAGCACAGAAATTCATAGATATATTTCAACAAATAAGCAAACTACACGCTACCTAAAGGACATTGCTGAAAGATTGCTGAGTTGACAGTGGTATAAAGGCTCTATTTAATCATACGGTTATGATTGTTTTTTGTATTGCAATATATTGTTTTTAAGTGATTATTCTCGAAACAAATTTTATGATGATGATATTCAACGTGGTGTAAGTCTCCTTCGTAGTCTTGATACATTTCCTGAGTTTGAGGTCACTGATGATGTGGTCTTTTATTGGTGTGTCTGCCTGGAATGTGTATTGCAAAACAGCAATGGGCTAGTTTAAACACGTCACTGCTCGGCATTCAGCTATGATGGAAAGTGTGTTACGTGCATCTGGAAAGCGGATGTTGGTATGTGTGCGACAAGATATGTTGGTGTCTGTTTATATATTTTATGTGCGAACTGTGAAAATACAACATTAAGCTTGGAGAGTGTTCCCTGGATGTCTTGATGGCTAGTCTATTCAGTGTATGACCTTGGATAGGGTAGACGTGCACAATTCTCTGGTTTTGGTGCGTGTATGGGATGAGCCGGGCATGTTATCATATTGTGGTGTTTCATTTATATTGCACTGTATACCTATATGTGGGGTGAAGATGCACCATTGGGTAGAAGGTTACTGCATGGGGGAGTGCTTGGTTACCTGTGTGTTATTTTTGTTGTGACTATGTGGAAAGTGCTTTGTCGTTATGAGTAAGTGCTACATATCACGCGTGCCCATTCAATATAGTAGGGCCGGGGGAAGGAGATAGATTTATAGGGCAGTCATTCGTGCTCTCCCTTGAAACAGCCAAGCACCAAAACACGAATGTGCCCTCTACAGATCAGCCCTAACTTAGGGCTGAGCCACCCTGCAGTATGAATAATTCTTCTATTACAGGTGGACCACATTTTCTAGCGTTCCACTGATGGGACCCAACAGCCATATGTTCCAAAAGAATGGGATGGCCTTACAGTCCCCCACCCCCATCAGCGTTCTCTGTAGTGTGCGCGCGTGTGCCTGCCATACTTTCCCGTAGCGCTCACACGCAATTACTAGGCGCACACATCACCATTTAAAGCACAGCTTCCGTACAGCAAGGGTGGGAGACCATTCTTAAGCATTAGCTTTAAAAGACAAGCAGCTCAAAACAATGGTCACTCAGGGGCAGATTTACAAGCCCCTTACGCCGCCGGTGCGCCAAGTTGCGTGACGCACAGGCAGCACAACCTTGTGAATGATATTTACAATCTCACGTAAAGCCACTCTGCGTGACTTTAGCTGGGATTGTAAATATCGCCCTTTTTCATGCAACACTTTGCATGTTAGGGGCGTGACATGGGTGTTGCTGTGAGTGTTCCCATGCAACACCCATGTCCATTGATGCATTTCCAGATTTACGAGCAATCGTGAATCTGGAAATGCATCAGAATGCTACGCATAGCGAGGTGCAACGAGGAGAAATCTTTTAATTTCTCCGCATTTTTTTTCCTCTTTCAATGCGTGCTGCATTCTACAGAGGAAATCACCTCAAGTGATTGTTTTTGTGCAGGAAGGGGAACCTCCCTGCACAAAAACAATCTCCCCAGGATGCAGGCATGCTTGCACCATGGTACAAGGGTGCCTGCACTGGTGCATGGCAGCAGTTTGTGCGCCAGCACAGGTGTAAGCACAGAGATGCAACATATTGTTGTAAATATCTTGCATCCCTGTTCTTTGTAACTTAAGCAGGACAGCGAATGACTCGCGGCACCATGCTGCGATAGTTTCTTGTAAATCTGCCCCTCACTCTTTTGGAAGCGGAGCAGGAGGAAAAGCATCTCTGGGGGTCGATGCAGGTTAAGAAGTCTGGCCCGATTCACAGAATGAACTTAAGACTAAATCCTAAACTTACTACTATTTGGTATTCACAGAATGCACTTACTACTTTCGGGATTCACAGAATGAATTTACTACTTTCGGTATTCACAGAATAGAATTAAGACTACTAACTTTACGTCCCCACTCGGGCCGGAAATTCCGGCCCGGAGGTGGAGTTTCCGGGCCGGAGGCAGAGCTTCCGGCTTGGGGGAAGAGCTTGCAGCCGGAGGTAAGACCTTCCGGCCCAGAGGCGGAGCTTGCGGCCCAGAGGTGGAGATTTCAGCCCTGGCTAAATCCCCACCTCTGAGCCGGAAGCTCCGCCTCCAAGCCACAAGCTCCGCCTCTGGGCCGGAAGCTCCGCCTCTGGGCCACAAGCTCCGCCCTCAAGGCGAAAGCTCCACCTCCGGGCCGGAATTTCCAGCCCGAGTGTGGACGTAAAGTTAGTAGTCTTAAATCTATTCTGTGAATACCGAAAGTAGTAAGTTCATTCTTTGAATCTCGAAAGTAGTAAGTTCACTCTGTGAATCCCGAAAGTAGTAAGTGCATTCTGTGAATACCAAATAGTAGTAAGTTTAGGATTTAGTCTTAAGTTCATACTGTGAATCGGGCCCTCTGAATCCAGCTGATCACACACATGCCGCTTGCTCCATTAGTAGCGAAATAGGGTGGCAGCCGTCTGCAGAGGCACATGGAAGATTTTGAACTCTGCTTGTGCAGACCGTCGTGGCTTCTGCTATCTTCCAAGACTCAAGTTATGTCATTTAGATAAGTAGATAAGGATCTGCAGCTCTGTCTTCGTACCCATTTGGCTGTGCTGAATTTTAGAGTAAAATCGAACTTTTAATTGAAGACACTGCAGCTCATAAAAGCTCTATGGTAAGATGTGTTAAATGTCACCCTCTACTGTGTCGACCCTGTGTTTTCATTTTCCCTGTTTATTGTAAAAGGCAACACATGTTCATAAACTTTATAAATACAGTCCTCAGTTATACATTTAAGCACTATAGATTTTTTCCCATAGGTTTCCCTTGGTTCCTTAAGAAACTGGCATAGTACCTAAACCATTTCAAAGCACTTGATTCAGGGACTAAACAGTTCTAGTCACAATATGAAGTAGCGCAAGACAATTGATCACTCATGTAGCATGAGTTTGCTTTCAAAATGCTTCCGAGGTACATGTTTTTGATAGGTTTATGAGACAAGATTATGTTATTCTCACATTATTAAAACAGTAGCTTAAATGTTATGTTATGTTAGTTTTGTCTTTTATAGCGCACGGCTACTCCAGAGAGTGTCCCGGCGCTTTTATTAAAACCAGTCGTAGAGTAACACAACACAGAACAAGCAAAAAGGGAACAGCAAAATTCAGAAAGAAAAAAAATTACTGGGCAAAAAGCCAAGTTTTAAGGCCCTTCCTAAAATTCAACAGTGAATATAAGGGCTTCCAATGGCATTCACGAACCCGAACAACTGTATAAATCACACAAGAAACAGATTACGAGGAGAAGTGCCTAACGGGCGGAACTGCTGACTTTGGAATTAGTGTATTTACGGGGGGGTTTACCCAAACATAGTCACTGGGACCTGGGTTCTAGAAGTACTGAGAGGAAGGGGTCCCAGCGATAGTGGAACAATGTATATACAAATTAGAAAAAAATCAATAAACACACTAAATGAATCCGCATTTTTTTATTCACAATGGGGATAAGTATATTAAATAAGCTACCAATTCAATCATACAATGTAGTAGGTTATACAGTGCCCCTGGGGGAGGAGGGAGGGAGTCATTAGGTGAGGATAGTGTGATCGAAGGGAATTGTGACAGTAATATCAACCAATTGTCAAGAATGTATTGGTAAATAAATTGTCATACACAGTATACAAGGACCATTGGTTCGATATGAAAATAAACAAATATCATACTTCACAAATACATTTAATGTGACAATAATGGCGTGAAGTTGACAAAGGAGGTGCTGTTGTCGACGTTTCGACCCTCAATGTATCGCAGGGATTCTTGGTACCCTTGCTGTAGGGTCTTCATCAGGACAGGGTACGGGGCAGGCAACCCAAAATGTGAGTAGAGTAGTCTCACGGTATGGCTGATTTGAAAGGGGGAGATCGCTCCATAGTGTCTAAAGGATAGCCCCGTAGTGTCATACGCTGTGCAAGTAATCGCTCAAATCGACAGCCGTGAAAGAGACTTCCAAGGTAGCTCGTTGCCAGCAACGAGTGGTATCACACGCCAGATTTACTCGGCGTCTGGTATTTGGAGAAAACCCTCATGAACCGACACCCATGCCAGTGTATAAGTTACGAGGACATTGTCAAATTGATTCTTTGAGTCACATAATGATCTCACCATAGCAACGAGCTACCTTGGAAGTCTCTTTCACGGCTGTCGATTTGAGCTATTACTCGCACAGCGTATGACACTACGGAGCTATCCTTTAGACACTACGGAGCAATCTCCTCCTTTCAAATCAGCCATACCGTGAGACTACTCTACTCGCATTTTGGGTTGCCTGCCCCGTACCTTGTCCTGATGAAGACCCCACAGCAAGGGTACCAAGAATCCCTGCGATACATTGAGGGTCGAAACGTCGACAACAGCACCTCCTTTGTCAACTTCACGCCAATATTGTCACATTAAATGTATTTGTGAAGTATGATATTTGTTTATTTTCATATCGAACCAATGGTCCTTGTTTATTGTGTATGACAATTTATTTACCAATACATTCTTGACAATTGGTTGATTTTACTGTCACAATTCCCTTCGATCCCACTATCCTCACCTAATCACTACCTCCCTCCTCCCCCAGGGGCACTGTATAACCTACTACATTGTTTGATTGAATTGGTAGCTTATTTAATATACTTATCCCCATTGTGAATAAAACAATGCGGATTCATTTAGTGTGTTTTTTTATTTTTTTCTAATTTGTATAGACTTTGGAATTAGGCAACCAGGTTTGAGTCCCAGTGTCGCCTCAACAACCTATGATTCTAGGCAAATCACATAGGGCACCTGCCATGACATCAATTTCCAAATAGCATTTTTTTCTGAATCACTATTTGGTAATCGCTATTCTAAATGTGTGAAAGTTTTATTTTTCCATTAGCGATACTTAATGGGTTGCAACTTGGCCTACCTCACTAATATTAAGAAGGTAGGTTGCAATTTGCGCCCATTAGGATTGAAGCCATCACAGGGATGGTTGCCTGCTGTGGTCAGTAGACCAACATATCTGTGACTGCTTTTAAATAAAGCAATCTTTTTTTAATGCAGCTTGTTGTCCTTAAATGAAAATGGGATGCATTTAAAAAAAAGAAAATTAAATGTTAAAGTTTCATTTTTTAAGAGTTGGTAGTTGTCTGTGGGACCACTGGCTGCTCTTAAGAAATATTTTGTTTAACATTCTCAAAGGTGACGGGGTCCCCTGGGGACCTATTTCCATTCATGAATGGGTTACTACCAAGTTTAAATTGGTAGTAAAGTATTTCTGTTTTGCGACTGGAATTCAGTCGCAAACCATTAATACATACCTTGCCATTTCCGTATATTTAAAACATTTCAAATAGTTTTATTGGGTTTATAGAAAAGGAATAACAAAAAGTGAAAACACAAGTAGGCAAAGGTTGACACATCTAACAATAGCCAGGTACATTGTCAAAGAAAACATGCCATACAAGAACTGACAATGACATTGAATGCATTGATTGTCAGTGATACTAAATGCATGCTTATGTTTATCAACTGGTTGAAAAACTGTCAAGGCACATAGATTCACAGTGGCCTTAGAACAATATATCTTATATGGTGCATAATTTTCCTGGCATAACATAGGCTAGACATCAAAACCCTACTGTAAAGAAAGGTCAAGTATAAGAAAAAACGAAAAGAAAACCAATAGCTCACAATGACGACCGGCGAAAACACTTAGAAGAAGTCTGTGAAGGGCTTCATAAAGAGTATCATGTGACACCCTGTTTGGAGTAGTTGTGGATGACTTTTCATGGAATGTATATTTAGTCACTCAAGTGGGTTTAAAGACAAAAGAAGAGGGGTCCAAAAAATCGCACAGCTTTTTCGGGATGGACGCCGTGGAGAGAGTGGGAGTGGTATGTTATTTGCACCTCTCAGAAAGGATGCCATAACCACTCCCCTTCCAAATACTGAATCACAAACCCAAATCGCAATTTGGTGTCTGTACATTGAAAAAACATGTTTGTGATCGTAAACGGCCTGACTCTGTGAATTGGTCCATTTGCGACTACAAAAATGCTTTGCACACCGGGACCCAAATATCCCGTTGCCTCATAAAACAAACGAAACAAAGGAGAAAAAACGGCCTTAAGTCTGAATATTGCAATCTGGTGCTAAAGTAACATGCTCTAATGCACCTAGGCCAAATGTGTGCTATATAAACCTGTAAAATAATAATAATATATAGGAATAGTACTCAAGACATTGCAATCCTGACCCAATGAACTAATATGAAAGCACCCGCTACCCGCTTCATGTAGCAGCCGGATGGAGTTAAGCATGTTGTACTGACACACATTCCATTACCCTGAACATTTCATATAGCAATTCACATATTTCCAGTTCACTGAAGCACCCAAGACACTTCTAAGCGCTCTAAATAGAAAAAAAAATGTTTAACCCTTTCGATGCTGATGACGAGCTCAGCTCGTCATCACCCACGGGTGGCGTGTGCTGATGACGAGCTGAGCTCGTCATGTAACGCGGTTATTTTAAAAAAGCTGCACAGCGCAAAAATCGCCGCAGCAGCGATGCGGTTAAGTACTATGGAAGGATGAGCATCACATTCCTAAAAAAAATCAGATTATTTTGCCTATTCATGTTATTGAACTTAAATACATAAAGAATATGTTATTCAATTAAATACCAAATATGTGTAGTCTAATATCCTTTATTGCTTAGATTATTTAGCTATGTGGAGCCGTGAGAGCAAAAGTGGATAGCTATTCACATATCATACAACTATGAAGGAATGCAGACAGATGCGTTTTGAGTGGAAGCACACATTAAGCTGACACAGGAAAGGAAGCCTTGCTTCTGCAGAGAATCAATTTCTCAGCTTTGTTAGTTTAAAGAGAAAGTGTATATTTGTCTGGTAAAACATTTGTTATGTGAACAGTGTAGGTGTAATGTGTGTCATCTATAGAGTATGAGAATGTCAGATCATAACCTCTGGTGAGTTGAGTTTTGTGAACCTGGCCAAGAAGGAAAGGCAGAATATGGAGAAAGAGAAAGTTAGGAAAACAATGGCAAAGTGAAAAAAAGAGAAAGCATGGAAGAAAAGAACCTGCAAAAATAAGCTAAAGGGACAGGAAATATTCAGTGGTGAGGTACAGAAGAATACAGTGGAATCAAGAGAAAGGCAGCCTTCATATTCAGCAACCCCGGCTTTAGGCAGCACTGGTGGCAGGATCCTACCAAAATCTCTGGGCCTGTTCAACATCTTAATTGCTGGGGAATGGCTTGTCTTCTTTAAGGATACTCCTTAACTTTGCTAATGCAGCCAGTCCAGCAAAGAGCCATACAAATAGCTTTCATGACACACGGGTAGCTTTCATTTACAGATATGAATTTCTTAAGCCAGGTTTGTTTCACAATATAATAACTTGACCTTAACTCCTATTAGCATGTCAATGACAATCTGTTTTTTTTTCCTGCTCTGATGATCTTCAATTTCTCACCATGTCACACTGTGATGTTGAGTTTCCAAAGGGATGTCAATTTAATGTCACTAACTTAGAGTAATATAGGGGCATATTATCAAGGGGGTTTATCTCCGCTTTTTTGGCTTTAAAAGCCAAGAAAGCGGAGATAAAATTATCTCCCTATTACCTAGCTGTCACTAACACCAGTTAGCGACAGCTAGTAGGAGATAGCGACCATCTTGGGCCGACTTTGCATGTCAGAGAAATTTATCACTAATGACATGCAAAGTGGGCGTGCCAAGATGTTAGTGACTGGAAACAGTCGCTAACATCGCTATCTCCTATTACCAACTTTTGGAGATATTCGCGCTAAGCGCAAATATCTCCAAAAGCTAACACCTGCCCTGAGCAGTTCTTAGCCATGTTATCCAATGGGAGGTGGATAACATAGCTCAGAGCATTAGCTTGGTAATGCCTGAATATCGCTGACTTTTCAGCGATATTCATGCATTGCGGCCGATTTTGATCGCATTTGCGATAAACCTTGGTAATACCAAGGTTTATCTGCGATAAAAATCGCCGCAGGTCGGCGATACTTTTTTGTCTCTAACCAAGCAATAGCGATGATTATCGCTATTGCTTGGTAATATGCCCCTAAGTATCAAGTTTTAGGGCTTTGACAGTCTCATGTCCATTCCTTAAAGTGTTGTCTAAGTCAGATGCACTTTGTAGCCCTATCATCAAATGTACTACCGAAACAGAGGTGTGCTGTCCCCATCCACCAATACTCTAATTGAGAATGGTCAGTAAAATGTAATAAAGGTTAATATTGTAAATCCTGTTGTTTTCCGTACCTCATGTGTTGGTGCTACTTAATGGTTCATGTCAGAGTGGTGTGTCTCTATATCACAGAATTGCCTTAAGAACCTATTACCTGGAGTAACATTTGTACAAATACTCCTTTTTTGTTGCTTTGGCTGTATTCAAACATTTGCAGTGGCAAACGATGTTGGTAGCTGCGCTTGCATGCATTGTCAGTTTCTTGGCTCATGTATCCATGGCTGCAGCGCACAGAGGCCTTACACTGCTGCACACTGAGGGAAAAATTAGAGGGAACATTGGTGATGTTACCTATATGATTCCTGAAATCCTTGCTATTATCAGGCATGTAAGTACAACACTGTTGGGCCTTCAACATTTTACAGACTCTGCCCTCTTTTGCTAATAACACATCTAAAGCAAGATGGTTTTGCATTAACATAGCTCTTATCGAAACCATCTCTCCATTTACAAAGAACAGTGACTGAGCCTTATTAAGTGACAATTTATCCATGATAGTTGATTACCTTCTAATCTTGATGTCATTGAAGACCACTCCTAAACTAGGTATCAATGCTCCAAATATATCCCCCACAATTTCACAAGTGCTCGTTCCACATTTATCTCCATGCACTGACTTTCCTTCCAAACTTTCCAAACCCTCCACACGGTATATCTTTGGAAACAGAACTGCCACATAACAAGCACCATACCATTTGTTCGGGATGCAAACATATATGCATTTCTTCCACACACAAAGTACATACTTGGCATCACTTGAACAGCTTCCTGCAAGAATTTATTCGAAGAAACTTCACATGCACTCTGTGCCACAAAAATGGTGTAATAGCGTGTTTGTACTTGTCGAATGCAAAGCTTGCCTCGTTGTTCAAAATCTAAAGAAATAGGACCATCACTTTCCTTAGCCTTGTGAGCGAATTCTTCCTTACTCTACTCAAAAGTTTTCTCCTACTATTAAGTTCAACTGTTAGTCCCCTATGTCTATTTTCTACTTGAGCTACACACGTTTTCTCTATATCTGTCAGTGTGCAAGTTAAATTGTGTCTACATGCATAAGCAGTGTCTAGTGTGACCATGGGTACAAAATACTTTCCCATTCACTCTTTTTGCTTGTAATGATCATATTTGTTCAGATGTTTGTAAACTAGAACTTCTGAGGAGGAGGGGCAATCTTTTGTCCACGGAGAAGATGGCGGCCGGACGCTAAGCAGGTCGTGACCTCTGTGCCTCTCTCTTCCAATGAGGCTGAAAACGTTGTAGGATGAAGGCGCTACAGTCAAAACTCTGTTTGCGCTAAATAAATACATTTTGGGAAGATTTGGAAAACGGAAGCTGGAACCTCCCGCGTTGCAGTTGTTTTAGACCTTACGGAGCCCCAAGGAGCATCAGGGGGGATTTTCACGGAGCGGAGCGCAGCTGAGTTCACTTTTAATAAATAAAATAAAAAACGGGGCCTGAAGCACGAAAAGGACAGCGGTGGGTTTTTGCGGACTTACCGTGTGGGTGAGTTCTGCCTCGGCATGTACGGAATGGTGGTGGAAGTCAGGAGACCGGATTGGGCTGCCTTGGCGGACTCAGAGAGCTCCTCATACCTGGAGGAGAGAGCGAGATCGGTGCAGCGAGAATCCCGCGGCGGCAACTGTCCTACACTCCTCTCACAGATCAGCTGGTGGGAGGCGGCTTCGGAGGTGCAGTGTAGCTGCAGAAAGGCGGCGAGTCGGATCTCTGTTTTTCTTCAGGGGAAGGTTGGGGCAGTGACACGAGGAAGCCTCGCTTCACACTCGGGCAAACTCGGAGGTGGTTTTGGAGCGCTTGAAGGATTTGACGTGTTTGGAGCATCCGAGGTTCCAGAGACTCTTGCCTGCAGCTTGATTTACCGAACTCCTATCATCGGAGCTCATAGACTAAAACAAGAGTATGAGTGTGATTCTTTAATAGCCCCCCCCCTGGGTGCAGGACTTAATTTGACATCCCCACGTATAAAAGCGCTAGAAGCCCGGACATCTCAGCCTTCTTTGCTAGAACAAAGGGAGAACTCAGTAGAGAGGTTTCCCACAGCAAAAGTGGAGGGGTTAAGTCAGACTCCTGATAAGGCAGCCTCCTCCCCACCAGCTAGTTAGACACCGTGGATCCCGCAGGGGTGGTGGCCCCAAATCAAAAGAAAGGGCTACAGTTAGGGCAGATTTCCACCCGGGGGGGGTGAGGAAAAATCCGAAAAATCCCCCCAAAAAGCTAGCCAAAGTGCTGCTGGAGATACAGCATCAAGTAAAAAAGACGCTGGTTTGGGCTCACTCCTGGTCAATCTCGACGGTAAACGGAGGTCCTCTTATTGTCTAAGGAATAGGCAATTTCGTAAAGCAAGTCTCTCATCTGTTACAAAACAGCCAGTTGTCCCTAGGGTCACTAAAAACCTGCCTAAAACTACTCCCAAGAGTCAGGTTACTAACCCAGAAACTCTACAGGTTAATCCCTAAGGCAGCACGGACGCTCTTCTAGAAAAGATGATGGAAGAGATAAGGTCAAGGTTCGAAATTTCTGAAGGTATTCAAAACAAGATACATGAAAGATTTGAGATGCTTGATGTCAAGCTTAATGCCCTGGGAGAGAGAGTCACCGCAGTAGACGAAGTGGTGGAAGGGCTAAACAAAGAAGTAGAAACAACCCAGAAGGAAATTAGAACCTTGAAAGCCAAGGATAAAAACATGGAAGAGAAGTTGGAGGCATTAGAAAATCAATCTCGAAGATGTAACCTTAGACTCCTCAATGATCCTGAAGGGCGAGAAGGCTCAGAAATAAAAAAACTTTGTGCTGTCACTACTGGAAGAGCACTTCTCATGGAGTAAATCACTTGGTCTTGGAGATGACATCCAACGGGTGCATTGGGACCCATTTGGCAAATCGAAAGAAAGAAAGAATCCAAGGAAAATCTTAATAAACTTTAAGACCTATACACTTAAAGAAAGATTCTTGAGCGAGGCGCTGAAAGGGGGGGAATTTAGCAAAGATGACTGGTCTTTCAAACTCCGATCAGACATTGCAAAAGTAACGCAGGACAGGCAGCGGGAGCTCAGCCAGTTGATGCAGGAATTAAAATCTTTAGGCGCAACTGTTCAAATGAAATTCCCAGCTTCCCTTAGAATAATGGAGAAACAAAATGTATACCATTAGAGATCCCAAAGAAGTGAAAACGTTCATCGGTCAAATGCGCGACCAGATAAAAATTCAGTCTCTGACGCAAATATAAAACACAAAACATAAAACTATCTTTTTGTAACTGAAAGAGTTGTAGCGCACTTCAAGAAAAACATAAACAGAGGCAAGGAGCTCAAAGGGGGCCAGTAGTAGAACCCAAGGGAGGAAAAGGGAGGCTTCTCCAAGGAGGGTTGTTGTGTCTTCCCACTTTAGTTTTGTTTCTTTTCACTATCACCTTGGTTTTAATGTATATTTTCAGAAAAAAAGAAAGGAGGGTAAAAAAAAGTGGCGAAAATGCACGGGGAATGGGAGCAAGATAGGGTAAAAATAAAAAATTGTCCTCTTCAAAGGATTAGATATATAATGAAGGAGAAATTCGTGGGGTGGCGAAACAGGAAAAATAAATTATTCCGAAAATGAAACATGTAAAGATAACTACCTGGAATGTGAATGGACTAGGTACTAAAAGTAGGCGAAGGAGGATTTTTGAATATCTGAAATCAATTGATAGTGAAATAATAATATTACAGGAAACTCACCTACTAAAAAAAGAATGGGAGGAAATAGTGAAAAACTTGAACTGGGTGGACTCGTACATATGCACTAATCAAGAATGTGTTATAAAAGGAGTCGCTATTCTATTTAAGAAATCTCTGAAAGCGAGGGTAGAATCAGCAGAAACAGATGCAAAAGGAAGGTGGGCAATAGCTAATATTAGCCTGCTCAACCAAACTCTCTCAGTGGTGGGTTATTATGGCCCGAATGTGGATGATCCGTCCCCCCCCTTCAGACTTTATACACTCATCTGATTTCGGCACCAGGCCCCCTTATTATAGGAGAGGACTTTAGCATTATTCCTGATCCGAAAGTTGATCGGTATGCGAGGGGGAAACAAGCAAATCTGCCAAAAATGAGAGAATGGCTGAAAATGTATAAAAGGGATCTGAATTTAATTGATATCTGGAAAGAGAAGGGAGACAAGCAAGAGAACTATTCTTTTAAGAACAAGAAACTAGGGATACAGTCCAGAATATACTTCTTTTTAATAGATCAAGGATTGTTAGAAAAGATAAAAAAGGTGGTTCATCTCCCCACTCATAATGAAAAGCACAAATAACAACGGGTCAAGGAACAAAAAAGAAGCTATCTAGAAAACTGTGTGCTATTGATGGGATACAATCTATGAATCCACAGTGTTCATGGTGAAAAAATGTGTTCCCATCAGATACCCATCCTGTACCGCCCTACATCATTTGGGATCCTTCACCCGAAGGAAGTGGAAATGAATCCACTATGGTTTAGGTAGATTGTAGCCTAATCGTGCTGAAGGATGCAGTGATGTGTAGAGGAAAACTATATGGTGGTATCAGGGGGTAAAGATAACTAGCAGTGCAGAGAGAAAAAAACTAGCAGTGCACCTTTCAGATCACTCAGAGGTACAAATGACAACTTTATTAAAAGATGTAATGAAACCCCTGAGATGGACGATGGATCATACAATTCTTCTAAATACCGAGATTATTAATCAACTTACGCAGGAGACAAAAAGCTTTTTTGAAATTAACAACGCGGGTCCCCCAACCCAAATAGTATGGGACACATATAAAGCGGTAATTAGGGGAACGATTATAAGTCTAGCTTCTCATAAATTTAGAGGGCTTAAAAGTGAGATCCAAGGGATAGAAGATAGCATAACATCAATAGACCAACAGATTCTTACTGATCCGAGAGGGTCTGAATTAGAAACAGAGAGATTAAAGCAAAAAAACAAACTTTCAGAAATCTTGGAAGATAAAATCAAAGAGAGGTGGGACTGCAGTAAATTGGCCCACTATGAATACGGGGAAGACTGTCGAAAATTACTGGCTTGGAAGACGAGAGCAGACAGGTCTAGAAATAAAATAGTTTCTATACATCCACGTAATCCATCTCATAATGGAGCAGAGGAATCAGTAATAAAACAAGAATTCACAGCTTTTTTTGGGGATCTCTACTCTAAGGATTGTAACCCAACAGTAGAAGAGATAAATACATTTTTAGATGCACAAAATACCCCCAAACTAACACAGGAAGAGAAAGTTAAATTAAATGCAGAAATAACTACTGAAGAAGTAGATGGCATCATAAGAAACTTAAAAAGAGGCAAGGCCGCAGGTCCGGATGCCCTCCCAAACGAACGTTATAATAAATGAAAAATATCTTAGTGATCCCCCTTACTACCCTCTTTAATAGAATTTTTCTAAAAAATTGTAGTATCCCAGACTCTTAGAATGATGCAACAATTTCTATCCTCCTAAAACCAGGTAAAAATCCTCAAAAATGCGAGTCCTATCGCCCGATATCCATTTTAAACTGTGATTATAAATTTTCACCCAAATAATGGCGAAAAGGCTTGGTAAAATAATGGGTTCCCTGACTAATTCTAACCAAAAGGGTTTCGTGGCAGGAAGAAACTTACAAGACCTAACCCATGAGCTTATTGGAGCAATTGATATAGCCACCTGTGGGAAGTTACCTCTATCTATAATCACTATCGACACTGCTAAGGCGTTAGATAGAGTTAACTGGACTTACCTGAGTGAGGTGCTAAAGAAGTTTGATTTAGGAACAAATATATTGAAGATGGTAGAAAATATTTATAATTCCCCTAAAGCCAGAATATTAATTAATGGGGAGCTAACTGAACACATTCTGATAAAGAGAGAAACATGCCAGGGGTGCCCCCTATCCCCACTGTTGTTCAATCTTTACATTGAACCGGCAGCGGAATGTCTTAGGAACCATCTTTCTATTGCTCCCTTTACTTACCAAGGCTGGCATAAAAACTGGCCCTCTATGCTGACCATCTTAAGATCTTTACCTGTGATCTTAAGGAGGCCCTTAAAGCAACTGAAGAGATGTTAATTACATTTGGGAAAATCTCTAGCTACCAAATAAACAAGTCTAAGACAGAAACCATGACTTGGAACGAGGACTTCTTGAGCCCCTATAATAAGGAACAAATTAGATACCTGGGTATCGACCTGATTAAAGATCTAGATAAAGTAGCCCAGATTAACATCCATAGAGTGCAGGTGGAAGTCAAAAGGCTGTTGAAAGCATGGAGTGGCTTACCCTTGTCGGTTCTGGGTAAATCAAACATCCTCAAAATGTCAGTCTTGCCGAAATGTACTTTCATCTTTAGTGCTATCCCGTTAGAATTTAACAGGGAGTCCATAAAGAAAATTCAGGGAGAGTTATCAAGCTTTATTTGGTCTTCGAAAAAACCTAGAATTGCTTGGAGCAAAATGAGGAGAAGGAAAAACCAGGGAGGGCTAGTCACCCCGAATATTTTAGAATACTGTAGAGCATTCCAATTTAAAAACAGTAGAATCATGCTAGGACCATATGAAGACTACCCAATGTATATACAGAAAATGACAAATAACACCAGCCATTTCCTTTTCAAATTCGGTCACCCGAAATTTTTCAAAAAAGTTAAGTTGAAGACTCTGAAGGCAGCCACCAAATTGTGGTATTGCATTAGATCTGCTGTGAATATCCCCCTCCACAGTGACAAAACCCCCATTTGGGACTCGCCATGCACACCAGAGTGCATTAAAGACTATCTTGCGACCCCCTAAAATCAGCGGGAATAGTAGCTTGGGGGCAACTGCTGTATCAGAACAAAATCATGGAATGGGAGATCCTAAATGAAATCACGAACTCTTCTCTATCTAAGTTGAAATATTATCAACTCCTAAGCTGGGCAAAGTCAATCAAGGAAACTAAATCAGGCAATGCACCTCTGGAAGGAAAAATGCTAGAAAAACCCTTCAAGAAAGAGATATCATTCTGGTACTGGGCTCTCATAGCAGCAGGGGAGGAGGATTTTCGGTTACCGGAGAGAATCTGGGGGAAAGAGCTGCCAACGTTGGATACAAATAACCTATGGCACGTATCAATGAGCAAATGCTGGTCAATTGTAACGTCTGCTGCATTAAAAAGAAATCACTTATATACCACCCATAGAGCTTATTGGACGCCGGAAAAACTATCAAAATTCAGCGGGTACACATTGAAGTCCTGCCCGAAATGTGGATTACAGAAGGCCAATGACCTGCAAATGTTCTGGCAGTGCCCCCATCTCGATTGTTTCTGGAAGGAAGTGGGTAAGACCTTTAAAGTGGTACTAGGAAAACAGCTAACCGTGAGTATTGACTTAGTCATTTTTGGGGTGATGGGTTCACCAACAGCAGAAAAGTTAACAAAACAGGAAGAAAATTTAGTATTTCTCTTGATCCTTTTGGCTAGTAGAGAGATATGCTTAAAATGGATCACCCCTATTTCACCGCTTCATAGGGAGTGGCTATATTCAGTGCTTAAAACCTACAACTTAGATAAAAAGAAGAAGCCTTTATCTAAAAATTATAGCTTCTGGGAGTTATGGGAAAACCATCATATGGGTTTATAAAGATTGGAAGTTTATTAATTTATCTTGTTGCCCCCCTTATTTGTTTGTTATTATGTCCTATGATTAAGTGCAAGCAACAAACACAAATGACGAAGGCCAAATAAGAGTAGCCATAATGGCTAGCTCAACCGACTCCGAAGAGTAACCTTCCAGAATAGTAATTGGAAGTAAGGGGTCCCCTGTCTTTCCTTGTTGGTTCCCGCCCGTATTCCACCTTTGACGGTGGGATGGTACAGATCGCACTCGGAGGGGAAAAAAAGGGGGACCCTGAGATCTCCTTACTATAAATGTTGCACGATGAGGACTAAAAAAAAAAAAGCACCAGATAATAATTTGAGAAATAGTGGTTGTAGTGACCCTTTCCATTAAACATACTAAGAAGCAGACTGCAACTAATACCACATGTATGTCAAAGGCAGGTGATGGTACCTGATACCCTCCCCGACTGAAGCAGGCAATTGCATACACTCATAACAGTCTCTCACATCCATAGTGTCCACATAGTCATACAGCAGTTTTGCATAAGCATTCAGCGTGTAATCACCTTTAGATAAATCTACAGGTTGCAAGCGAATAGACTGCTATATTAAGCCTCTATCAGATCCTAAGGTACCATCTTTTGAGGTGATAGTTGTAGGTGTGGATGTACCATGTACCCCCACTCTCTGTACCTCAGCTTTATGTGCACTTATAGTGGATCCAGCAATGTCTACAGCTACCACTGTAATTACTCCTACAATAAGTGTACCTATTATACATTTGTGATTACTGTTCAAATTCCCAGACTCCATTTTCCAGTTGGCTTGGATTGTAGCTGTAAGAGGATCAACGTAAAGTTTCTTTCTTTCACCTCTTATTTCTGTACAACTAAGTCCTTGAACAGCTTCCTTGGGATATTGGAAAATTCGTTAACAGTCTCTGGCATAATATTTACACAGCCTAGAAGACTTTCCTAGCCCTCTATTTTCTTCTAAAGAAAAATCCCTATCTTTATTCTTCTTCCACTCTGGCTTAGGGTATCTTATTTCTAGCAAGATTTTTTATTAACAGTTCAAAGTTCAGTTTGCATCCCTTATGAGATCAGAGCCAGTTTTGTTGATGACTCGTTGTAACAGTTCAGCTCGGAATGCTGCAATCTACTGAGGTGGTGGCTGATTTTCAAAGCTCTGTAATTTGATGTCTTCCAAAATCAGAGTCCATAAGCTACTTAACCTTTGTGTATAAGGCACAGTCAATGATAAAGCTGCATTAGCCCCTACTTCAGGATCTCTCTGCAGGATCTCGACAATCAGTATCAGGATCTCAACCTCACTCTCCCCAGCATTTGTAGCTAGATATGTCCACTAGGGAGAGGAGTATCTCTGACACAGCACTATTGCTCTCCTCAATCTCCTAATGCTTCCTTGAACTTGTTGTGACTCGCTGTGAACAGATTCAGATTATTCAGTTATTGGTGCAAGATCCTACGCAGATGCAAGTCTCAAGTTTTGACTTTTCTGTCTCACTGGCCATGATTCACTTGCAACCTCTTTCTTACATAATCAATTTCCACACCAGTCTATTTTGCTTAGTTAGATTCCATACCACTGACAACATTACTGTCTCTTTTAGAGTCTATACCTGGGCCTTGTGTAGCTTGACCCCCCTTCAGCTCGACCTGGTAGGTATACAGCCTCTTCAGGAACGCCCACAGCTTGCTTTGCTCTCCCCGGTGATCTTGCAACCACAGCTGGAGTTTCTTCTGAGAGAGGAGCTGTTTCTTCCAAGGTCCCTGAGATTCATCAGTGTTCTAGGCATGTATCCAGTTCGGCAGGATTCCACACTTCACGACAGTATTCGTCACCAAGATGACCTGGTACGGTCCATGCCAACGTGAGTCAAGACAGTTCTTTCTTATGTGTTTTCAGACCAGCACCCAATCTCCTGAGCCTAGATCGTGGCAGGGGTCTTTCGAGGTCAGTGCAGTCGGAACTTCAACCTGGTGAGACACAGAATGAGCCACATCAGCCAATCCTTTGCAGTAATCACAAACCAAATCATCTGTGATGTTAATTAGTGGTGTGGATGGCACTGCAGTTAAGCGCATTGCTCTCCCCATGAGGATGTCATGTGGAGATAGCCCAGATGTTGAAGCACACACTTTTACTATTCTCGCCTATAGCGTCCCATTAATCTATTACACAATTCCTGATGCCTCTGGCCTGTAACTACAATGCAGTCTCTGATCCACATTTAAGGCGGTACACAACAGCTTCATGATCCCGCTGTGAAAATCTGTTCCTCTATCCGACTTCAATGTTGTTGAAAATCCGAAGTGGGGTATAAGCTTCCTCAACAACAACTTTGCTACTGTGAGGCTATCACACCTTTGAGTCGGATAAGCTTCCACCCACTGGGAAAAGATGCATACAACAACCAAGATGTATCTCAATCCATTACACACAGGCATTTCAACAAAGTCCAGCTGAATCGGATTGAAAGGACCCCCCAATTTCCCAATGTGACTGAAGGCGACCACAGTTTTATTTCCAGCATTAATTTATTGACATTTGACACACCAATGACACACTGTGTCAGCAATCACATGGAATCTTGAGTTGCACCAAGTCTGCCTGAATATTCTCACAGTGGTGGCTGGTGATCCCTGAAAGTGGTGCAGCATAATACTTGCCACTGGTTTCCCTCATAACTATCAAAAATTGCCTTGGGTGCCTTAACACACAAAAGCACCCATACACTAACACTCACTGCTTCTTGCACAAAAACGCACATGCACACACACTTTCCTTATCACTGACCCTCAATCACAACCATTGGTATACAGGGGCTATGATCTGAGATTCTAGGGTACAGTTGTTCTGCTTTAACAGTGCAGCTAGAACAACTGCACCAATGCCTCTATGCCCTGGTGCCACTGCACCAGCTGCACCATTGATGGAGGCACCTCTGACTCTCCCCTACTCCCTTTCAATCACCCCCTCACACACTCATTGTAACTCCCACTACTTTACTCACTCCCTCGCTTTCCCTTAATCGCGCTCCCTCATTGATTCTCACTCTCATTCTCATTGACACTCTCAAACACTACGCTTAATCTCATTCTCTCTCAATCAAACACACTTTTTCTTGCACACTCACCTAGAAACAAGCCAGATTAATTTTTTACCTTTCCTCTTTTTCTGGCTGCTCAGAGGCTCAATGGCACAGCAGATGAGAAATTAAATCTGGTGCTGGGAAGTGGAACCGGCAAGCCATGATTCTTAACCATGAGTCAGACTAGGCAGCAGGGCCAGGTCTCAGAGGCATGAACACTGCTGAATAAATATTACAAGTGTAATAGAATAATTTACAGTGGCTTCGTGCTCTCATAGGTGGGTCCAAGCTATGCTCTGGAGCCCCTGAAGAAGAATCACACCTGGTGTTTCCAGGGGTGCACTACTACTGCCATTTATCCTATTTCTAGGTTCGATTTTGGGGAAGCTTGCCCTGATTTTCCACATTTTCGCTAAAGAGAAAAAATAGAAAAGTTCTCTGGCACACCCATCCATCTATTGCATCAGAAAGATCTGTATCTGCACCAAGCTCCCTTTACTTTCAAATTAACATCCACACACCACATCTAAACCTAACAGAAAACAATCCTCTTCTAATCATATACCATGAAAAATACACACACAACCAAATAGTGCAATATGCAATGCTGTGCAAAAGGTCTCTCAGAATGAACAAGCAGTACTGTGCCATACCAACAGCAGAAAGTGCTACACAAATGCCCATAACAAAAAAAAAGCCAAAAAGACTAACACCGCCACTAATAAAGTGAAAATGAATGACAGAAAAGCCATAGTGGGTGTGGCCGCGAGGGCTTGTGCAAATTGGTGCAACTCTAGGCACTTCCACGTCCAATAGTCGTAGCTGCAGCGCTTAACTTCTTTGGTGCTCATGACGAGCCAAGCTCGTTATGAGTCACAATGGGGCTGTGCTTATGACGAGCTGGGCTCGTCATAATGGCTCCGCGCCGCCCTCGTGCGATTGTCCCCACCTGTGCGGGGAAATTAATCAGTGGGCGGGGCCGTGCCGAGACCAGCTCGTCATGAGCACAGCTCCACCGTGACTCATGACGAGCTCGGCTCGTCACGAGCACAGCTGTGCCGTGCTGCTCCCCAACCACCCCCCCCCCCACCCCCCGGCCCCGTGGGGGAATTACCCCCGCAGGGAAGGGGTTAGTAATGATGCTCAGCTAGTTCAAACAATGACACTTAGCAGCCAATAAGACCAATGCGGAAAATACTAATATTATTTGCCAAAGATCACGAATGTCACCCTATTAAATGGTGTATTTGAGAGAAGTGGAAAGAATTCACTTTGCCTAACTGTGTCCCCAGCTGTCTCAGCTGTCTCAGCTTTCCAGCGTCTCCCCCTGTAAATGACTTCTGCATTTTCACATGGAGACGCTGGAAAGCAGTACGGCTTAACCTGCCACGCACACGGATACTCCTATGGTGTGTCGCTTCTTTGGTATTAACCATCACACGGACGGCTGAGACGAATCAGCGAGAACCTCCACAGTACCCGGTAGCCGGGTCGGAATTAGAACCGGCTGAGAGCACATAGCCATTGTAGCAATAGCTTTGGAACCGCTGCCCGCGGGAGCCCTGATGAAGTCGTGGGCTACTAGCCCTGACGAAACACGTGTTGGCTGGGCGTGGTGAAAAAAATCTGAATTGAAGAAAAACTTCTATCAAGACTACTTCCACATTGTTTGTCTATTGGTTGTGTTGTTTGATTACCTACAGCATTTACTCTGTAAAAGGCGACGTGTGCACAGATACCTGTTGTAACAGTATAACATTTTGGCATGTATCTTTCCGCCATCTTTGTAAGCCTGTGACATTACTGGGAGTTTCAGGAATTCCACTAGCAGCACTATGGGTGGACTCACTACAACATACATAGTCAGAGAGTACTAAAAAAAGGCCTTTTTTACTTTTTTTCTCTTGTGTTGCAAAAGAAATTACTGGTACGTGAACTTGTGGTAACCGCCATAATGGCAGCTCACTCAGCTTTCACCCAAGAAATACAGACACAGGCCATGATGATGCAGACTCGCAGTACTTTAAGCAGTACATGCAGGTGGGGATATGAAGGTCTTACTTTTCTATGGGGGTGGCACTGCCACTGGCCATACTTCATCCACTCAGCGTCTGCTCTAGTACATCATACACCTCTGCTATCGATGAGGATAAAGAAGAAAACATCCAGGCTTCCAAAGTACTTCTATGATTCTTCTTAATGTCACAAATGTACCACAATTTATTTTTGTCAACAACCAACGAACACCTGTTTCGTTATATTTTGGAAACCGCCGCCTTCTTATCTTGAATTGCATTCAACAAAAGCATTCTTTACAGTCATAAATATTAAGACTCGCTCGTCCTTCGTTTCACCCTTCTTTAACTTTTTGTTCTTCACATCCCTAAACTACATCTGATATGACTTGGCTTCACAATAAAAATTTGCCAGCTGAGTTGAAGTGAAATAGAGGGGGCCACTGGTTACCCGAGAAGTACCGCAGCTAATGCTATTTCAAGTCAAGGTTGACTGTCTTCTCTGTGATAGTAGCCCAAAAAGTAGTTCTAAATTAGTAACTGTTCTTAACAGTACAGTCTACTTATACTAGTGTACTGTGTACTACTGTACAGTACATCATACACTTCTTTGCAAGCCTACTCAAAAACATTTCAATGAGTAAGGAGTATAATAATTTACCACCGTCCGCCGCTGCTGAGTCTTCCCCCCAGCTCCTCCTATTGGCGCCGCCGCATCCAGAGTGGACCCCTCCGCACTGCTGGCCCCGGCACTGGTGGTCATCTGTGCCGCATCAGATGTTGTGACGTCTAGGAAAAACATGTCATATTTTCAGATGCCATACACAACCCCTATTTTATCTCGCAATGGAAGAAAATGTTACATAACACATTTTTTATTACTGGGATTGAAAAAAAGTAACGGTTTTGGGGAGAAAGTGTTAACCTTTTATATGCTTATTCCATTAAATGCTACACTTCTTCTTATGACAACTGATGAATGCTTGCTTAACGTGCACCATTTTTCTCTTTACAGAAAGAAGACTCCATTGCGCTTCTGCCAGACGATTCACCAACTACTAGTAAGTCATCACCAGCAGTACTTTAAGTACTTTAAAGAAGGTGGGGGCTCCCGCACAGTTATTCTAATAATTTCATGTGTGTGTTAACTATTATTAAGTTTGAGTCATAGTAATTTAATTCATGGTAATGTTGTTTAAACTTTAACGTTGTCTTCATCCATCACCATTGCTCGCTCCGAACATTACGCTATTAAAAATAAAGAAATAATGTTTTCATTCCTTAATTGAAAATAAAACTTTAAAACTAACACACACTGTGTGTTTTTGTTCGCGAGTGAATGAGCGGAAGAGTTTGAACTACTGCACTTGGCAGTCATGTTTCAGTGACTCAGATAGGCCGGGACTCGGTGGTAGTCTTCCTCTGTTCTTCTGGGTCATAAAATCATTGGTCAGACACACTAGATAGTCGGTCAGGGGATTGGGGGTTCAACTTCTGTTCGGACTGAGCTATGTCGAAAGTCGAACTGCACCTATCATCAACAATGTCCTATTTCTCTTGTCCATACTTCTTTGTGTGCAGAATAGTCCCTGAAACACTAGCGGTATGGGATGTGCTCCTCTCAAATCAAAAAGGCAACTGCTACCTTTTACTTGGTGTAAACAATGATATTTTGTTGTTGGAAATTGTCACAGCACTTACATCAAGAAGACTGGAATGGACAGTAAGGGCAACCCAGAGGACTTCCCTCAGTGCCTAGAGCTATTGCTGGATCAGAGTTTTGTTTCACACCGTTTGCCGACTGGCCAAGCTTAGCTACCTACACAAACGGCTCATAATCGTAAATAGTAGTAGCACAGAGAGTGATGGTAGAGGCAGGATAAGAATGTAGAAAGTAGTCTACATTAGAAGAAGATCAAAGACTATTTTGTAAAACATAGAATTATTAGGAAACCGTTTGTAATGAATAGAAGCTGTAAAAGTTAGGGAAGTATAAGTATTGATATAACAATAGAACAACTTACTGGGGCCAGCAGAAGAGCCTGCAAGGGACTGATCCTGTCCACCTTCTTCCACCGGAGTCTCAGTCGCCACGCTGCCTTGCCCCTTATGAGCTTCTGATGAACATGAAATAAAGAAACACAACATGGATGATTGTTTTTTGGGAAATATTTGATTTCTTTGAACACAATCTAAAAGTATGTCGGGGACAACAAATTAACAACAATTGCATCTGATCTGGTCAACTAGGAGGATGGTAGTACAGTATTGCAGGATTCGCAGACCGTCTAATAGGAAAGTTATGTAATTTACTAACTACACCAACAACAAAAAGGTTCTAGTACGACTGCCATCACTCAGCAGCACGGGACGTCGCGTGACAGACACCATCCATCATCATGATTGCAGACCACTAACAAATGTCCTATAACAAGTAATAAATAATATACTCAACGTATCAATCCACCACTATCTTTTCAAAGTGGCAGCAGCAGGAGTACAAAGAAGGACTAGACTTGAGTCTACTGTCTCTACCATTACGCAGTAATGCTCTCAAATGAGTAAAAAGTTGCAAACAAGTAAGCATAGTAGCAACGCCAATAACCAGGCGATCACCTGCAATGACAGAAGCTATTTAGAGATTAATTTACCTGCAATTTAATCGAAACAGCAGCATTCGTACTCTTCAGGAAAGAAATAGATTAGCAATATAGCAGAGCAAAAGAAAAAAAAGTAGTTATTAAATAGCTACTTACCAAGGCCAGGGATCTCCAATCCTAGCAGGTCGAGCATGTCATGCTCCCGGTCCAGGATGTCACTCCACCGGTGCGTCGCTTGCTGGTAGGTGCGCCGGACCCCAGACTCCTTCCGCATGAGCCGGCACACCTTCTCCCACAGCTGGTGATGCTCCCGGAGGCCATAACCGGAAGCAATCCGCCCACCTGCTGCCACGGTCTTAGGGAGGTGGACTTGGACAAAAACCAGCAAGGCGTCCACCTCCACCGCAGAGAAGATCTCCCTGGCCTGGACTAGCTCCCCCCGCAAACGCCCGCAAGGGAGCCGGGTACGGGGTGCTGGGCGCTTCCCCTTGCCCTTGTCGGCTCCCTTTGCCATGGTCCTGAGCACAAGAAAAAGGAAAGAAGAATAGGTGTGAAAAAAATAAGAGAGAGAGCGAAAGAAATAAAGTAGGTAATAAAGTAACACAAAATTTAAAAAAACACAAATTATAGATGTAGGAAATTGTAGAGATACATAATAAGCAAAAAAAACAAATACAAGTTCAGAAAAACAGAGGATTACAAAGATGTAAGATGGATAGAAAGGTAGCATGCCCAAAAACCATAGCAATGAATGAAAAACAAGAGGGCCACGCCCATAGAAGACCGCATGGGTAAGTTTGCGCGATATTTGCCCCGCGAGCACGCAAAAACACAGGCGAACTCGTAATAGCGAGCCGCACACAACGCGAGATTGCCAATAGCGCCCGGAACCGGAAACACGCAACACGCACAAGATGGCCACGCCCATGTACAACCGAATGGTTAACTTCGCAGTCGGTGCGCTGCAAGCAGCTTGCGAAGACGCAAAAAACCCTGCGAACACGCAAAAAAAATAAATCCGCTATTTTGCACGAATTTGCGGATTGCGAGTTTGATTTAGCGAGAATTCGCGCCCCGCGAATCTTGCGTAATTGCAGAAAAACGAATTTTGCAAAACTGAAAGCACTTAGCAGGTGCAAAAGTTCAAGCTAATTTGTAACCATTCCCTGTAGTGCTTCCTGAGGGGCCCCACCAAAGTTCAGTTGCCTACTTGCAACTATTCTCTGACCCTGCTAAAGCAGGGTCAGAGAATAGTTACAAGTATGGCATTATGCTCCTGTAAAAAAACATTAAACTGCAACAGGAAGCACTTACAGCTAAGGAAGCAGGTGCCAGACTTGAAGATCAAATTCAGTGACACATTAACCAGCCCCAAATGAATTCATCTCAGTTGAGGCTGGGAAGGTGTGCTTTGCTTTCCCCCCATAATCTACAGTGGTGGACAAGAGGGTGGTAGTGGTGAACCAGAGGGTGCTGTGATAAACCAGAGAGGGACAGTGAGGATCCAGAGGGTGGCAGTGACAAACCAGAGGATGGCAGTGATCAACCAGAGGGAGGCAGCCTTGAACCAGAGGGTGGCAGCGATCAACCAGAGGGTGGCAGTGATCAACCAGAGGGTGGCAGCCTTGAACCAGAGGGTGGCAGCGATTAACCAGAGGGTGGCAGTGATCAACCAGAGGGTGGCAGTGATGATCCAGAGGGTGGCAGTGGAAAACCAGAGCGTGGCAGTGATGAACAAGAGGGTGGCAGGGATGAACCAGAGGATGGCAGTGATGAACCTGAGGGTGCTGTGATAAACCAGAGGGGGACAGTGATGATCCAGAGGGTGGCAGTGGCAAACCAGAGGGTGGCAGTGATGATCCAGAGGGTGGCAGTGGCGAACCAGAGGTGCTGTGTGTGAGACGTTGGCCTGGTATATGATGATCACTATTCTAGTGAGCACCTTGCACCAGTCCAAACGACCCTTATGGTGATTGGTTGTGAGTCAAACTTATAGACCAGCTATCCTAGTGGTAGCATGGACAAAAGCAGTCTTAGGCTAAACTCAAGAGGGCATGTGAATCCAGCTGTTTTACCATATGCAATCCTTTAAATACCAAATGAAAGGACACCACACAAGTTATATATTATAAAATATCTGTATTTATTTCTAGAATAATCCCCTTGACTCTTTATGAGCACAGGAGCACAAGCGTTAAACAAAGAACACAGTATAACATACAATAAGATGCACAATTATGGATAGGCCGGGTGGCCACTCAAACCATATATTGAGAAAGTGGTATTAGTACCACGTCACGCACAATAAACAGGCCTAGGGCATAGGGAATCACTGGGCCTACACTGGACTAACAAAGGTTAGGACATAGAAGGCCCACAGGATGCGCAGCAGTGGCAGTGATGAACCAGAGGGTGGCAGGGATGAACCAGATGATGGCAGTGATGAACCAGAGGGTGGCAGTGATGAACCAGAGGGTGGCAGTGATGAACCAGAGGGTGGCAGTGATGAACCAGAGGGTGGTACTGGTGAACCAGAGGGTGGCAGTGATGTTTCAGAGGGTGGCAGTAGCAAACCAGAGGGTGGCAGTGATGAACCAGAGGGTGGCAGTGATGATCCAGAGGGTGGCAGTGGCGAACCAGAGGGTGGCAGTAATGAACCAGAGGTTGGCAGTGATGAACCAGAGGGTGGCAGTGGTGAACCACAAGGTGATGAACCAGAGGATAGCAGTGATGAACCAGAGGGTGGCAGTGGTGAACCAGAGGGTGGCAGTGATGATTCAGAGGGTGGCCGTGGCAAACCAGAGGGTGGCATTGGTGAACCAGAGGGTGGCAGTGATGAACCAGAGGGTGGCCGCGATGAACCACAGGGTCGCAAACAGGCTGGACACGTAGAAACAACATGGTCGCGACCGTTGCGACCACACAAGTAAGTTTGCGTTCCCAAACTTGTACAAAATCCTCGCGAACTGGAAAAAACAGCAAATTCGCACGAATTCGCGAATTTTGCGAATTGCGAGTTCACTTTCGCACAAATTCGTGGATCGCGAATTCACAAATTTCGCCTATACTTAATGACAACCAGGAAGCATCCAGGGCCTACTACTTGTCCTCTAGGTGTCCCCTAACTCTTTTTTGACATACACGCATGTGTATATTGCGTTTCACGTGCTCACATATGGCACAATTACAATAGTGATACGATGTGCACACACGCACGGAATGTAGGGGTACGGTGCGCTCGCGTATGGCATGATTACAATAGTGATATGATGCGCACACACGCACGGAATCTAGGGGTGTGGTACGCTCGCGTATGGCACGATTACAATAGTGATAGGATGCGCACACACGCACGGAATGTAGGGGTACGGTGTGCTCGCGTATGGCACAATTACAATAGTGATAGGATGTGCACACATGCACGGAATGTAGGGGTACGGTGCGCTCGCGTATGGCACAATTACAATAGTGATAGGATGTGCACACACGCACGGAATGTAGGGGTACGGTGTGCTCGCTTATGGCACGATTACAATAGTGATACGAAGCGCACACATGCATGAATGTAGGGGTAAGGTGCGCTCATGTATGGCACGATTACAATAGTGATACCATGCGCACACATGCACGGAATGTAGGGGTACAGTGCACTCGCATATGGCACGATTACAATAGTGATACGATGCACACACACGCACGGAATGTAGGGGTACGGTGCGCTCATGTATGGCATGATTACAATAGTGATACAATGCGCACACACGCACGGAATGTAGGGGTACAGTGTGCTCGCGTATGGCACGATGACAATAGTGATACGATGCGCACACACGATTGGAATGCAGGGGAACAGTGCATTTCAGACGGTACGTTGTAGTGAATACAGGGGTACGTGCGTTCAGACGGTACGTTTCACACGCTGTAGTGAATGCAGGGGTACGGTGCGTTTTAGGCCGTACAGTTCACACGCTGACGTATGGCACCATTACAATAGTGATACGAGGCGCACACATGGAAGGGATGTAGGGGTACGTTTCAAACAAGAATGTCTATCAAGTTCTTGTCATTGCATTCTTACATGAACAGGCCCTAGGTGTGGCAGGCAGTGATATAGCACAGGGCATGTGATCTTGTTGCACAATCGATGTGTGATGATCTGTTGACACATGTCATGTGTGATGGGGCACCATGTGGTACACATCACCTTAACACTTGTCCCATGTGTATCATTTTGCAGATGTTGTCATGCACATCAACACCGGGATGGCACATTCATCACTACGGGCACCTGTCTCATGATGCCAGGGACTGGGGCACTTTGTCACTTGACATTTCACGCTCAGCATGACCCTATAAGACTATGTCCTGTGTGTGTAATGTTAAAGATTGAATTGTGTGTTTGTGTTCCGTAAACTGCATCTGCTGTTGGTGCATCTAACATGGGTCTGTGTTGAGATGGGAATGGTTTCACATGTACGCACACCATGCCACATGTGCATTCTCACAGCTTTTGGCTCTGATGGCATCAGACATCAATTTTTCCCCAGGCATACATGTCTGCATCGTGACAATGGCTGTGTTGTTTTGTTGTCACATGCACACCTTAATCGCAATGTGTTTGATAAGTACATTAGACATTCCATGTGACCTGTGTGTGTGCCTTGCAGTCAGCTGTCTGGATGGGATAACAACCTTACACTGCAGGTATTGTGACGTGTGCCACTCCCGTAATATCTTGGGGTGTTCACTCAGACCAGCCCAGCAGCTCATTTGAGGGCATGTCATTTTTATTTGTAAATCAATTGGTGTATCTGGGTTGTTGTAGGAGTGCCAGCAAGCTGCCATATGTATCCTGGATGTATTGCAAGCACCACACTTCATAGTGACCTGATGTGTACTAGCAGTTTTGCATGTGCTATGTTTATTGCTATCGTAGTTGGCTGACAGTTATTCTCCATTCTTCCCAAATATGTCCTGCAGGGCACCGCTACTACTAAGGCCATTTCCAGACTTGGCTACCATGAGGGAACGTGACTGCATCCGACGTTACAGATTCACTCGACAGTTGATTCACGACTTGACGAACAGGCTGGAACCTCATCTCCAACCACAACACATGTATTCAAATGCACTGAGCCCCAAGCTAAAGGTGATGGCAGCCCTCTATTTCTTTGCAACAGGTACGTTTCAATTAACCATAGGGGATGTTGTAGGAATGTCCCAAACAATGTTCAGCCGTGTCCTGCGTGATGTTTTAGCTGCCATGTTGGAGCTCATTGATGAATTCATCAGATTTCCAACTCCGGAATAGTTGAAAGATGTCAAGGGTGAATTCTATGCCTTGAGAGTGATGCCACATGTCACTGGGTCCATTGATGGGATGCATGTGGCTTTGGTGCCACCACAGGCTCAGGAGCAGGCTTACCGCAACAGGAAATATTACCATTCAATAAATACCCTGGTGGTGTGTCTTGCTAACATGCAGATTTCCCATGTTTGCGCACGTTTTCCAGGATCGTGCCATGATGCATTCATCATGAGGCGTAGCAGGGTGCCACAAATGATGCTGCAGCTGCGCAATGATCGGGCATGTCTTGTTGGTGGGTAAACTCTGTTTGTCCTCTGTGTCTCAGTATCTTTTGCTCTGAAGTCATCTCCTGAACCACTTATTTACATGCTGTATATTTGTAGGTGACGCTGGATATCCCAACATGCCATGGCTAATGACACCTCTCCGCAACCCAAGAACAGCTGCAGATCAGCGGTACAATAATGCACATGGGCAGATCAGGCGAGTGATTGAGCGGACATGTGGCCTCCTGAAGAGCCGATTCCGGTGCCTCGATAAGACCGGCGGATCCCTCCCATATGCCCCGGCCAAGGTCTGTAATATATTCATTGTGTGCTGCATGCTGCACAACATGGCAGTTCAGAAGGCAGTGACACTCATCCTGGATCCTGAGGAGCAAGAACATCAACCCATTGAGGATGAAGGGCTTGGTCGCAATGCAAGTGATGAGGAGGAGGAGGAGGATGATATCCGGAGTCAGCTCATACGCAACTTCTTCTCATAATGGTGAGTCACTGGGAATGAGTGTGCAAGCTTGTAGCATTGAGTGGCATGTGTTGCAATGTGTGTGTCCAGCAGAATGTATGCAATGTAACTTTGATGTGTGCGTTCTGATGTGTTACGCAAGTGCTGATGTCATGCCACACTGAAATGCGCAATGACTGAGCTAGAAATTTACATGTGTACTACATTGTTCCAGTTTTTTACATGCCCATGTCCTTGCCAATGAATTTAAACGGTGAGCCCTTGTGTGTCTGTCATTCCCAGGTTGCTGTGCCTGTTGTCTGTTTGTGTCATCTTCATCCTCCTGCTATTCCTCATGATGATTGCAACGTGGTTCGAATCAGTGTTCCATGCACAGACATGTGTAAATGTCAGTTCGGGTAAGAGATCCAAACAGGCTGTTTATGATTGGTATGGTTTGAGACTGTGTGGGAACTGTTTCTGTGCATGTTGTAGAACCATCCATACATGTCTCATCACCATGGATCAAATTTCATGTTGCACCACTCCCATGACAGGACAATCACCCTTCTTGACAGTCATCTGTTGTGGAGGTTTTTACTCTGGTGAAGCACCAATGTCTGTAAACCTTGACACTGACACATTGCGGATACCACCAGTTGACATTGTGTGGGACATCACAACCACAATCTCTATGGGGAATTGCAGCATCACTGTGTGCAGCTGGATGTGTTTGGCTCATCCACTTAATCTTGTGTGCCAATACAATTGGATTTCCAATCAAACATGTTGTGAAGGTGTGGGCCAGCGTATGTCCCACATGTTCTGTCAAATATCTGGTGAGTATGTTTGCATGGATGTATTGTCCCTTGTGCCAGTATGTCATGTCACTGTCACGTCGCTTCCTCAGGACCGGTGCCAGACACTGCTTTGAAAGCCTTCTCGGTAAGTTGATGTTAACTTTCTATTCCCATGATGGCAGGAATGTTGCGCTGATGATGTCACAATGTTGTGCTGTAGCAAATGTAAATGCTTCTGTGGCACCAGTCGGGTGACGTGAATCCGAGGATTGTCTTGTGCCGTGCTGCATATCCTGGTCACGGTAGGGGTGGTTTTGTGCCATTGTTCATCATCACTCTCTGTTGAGTTCTGGACGGGCAGCTTGTTATGTTAGGCATTTCAAAGCCCAGTTGGGCGAGCCAATGACTGTCTCTTGCAGGGCTTCCTTGTGTTTATCTAATTTACTCCCTCGTTGAATGAGGTTCTTAAGGCTCATGCGGGTGATGTGTCATTTCCCTTCTTGACCCACACTGATTCTCGGGGGTAACTATGGATTGTTGTCTTTCTGTGAGTAGCACTGCAGCACATTAGAATTTCTGTTTATTGCAGCCATATTCATACACTGTCATTCCTTGATATTCGCATGGCACTAATTGCATAGAAGCAGCCTGCAGAGCGGTATCCCCCCTTCATTTAGCTGCCAAACTCTGCTACCTTTTATGTGTTTGTGTTCAATCCTCAGATCTACTTTCATTATTATTACTGTGATCCCAACTAGGATACATTGGCCGTTGTTTCCCTTTACAGGTGTAACTGTTACAGTATAGGTCCTGAGGGATTCTGTGACAAGAAGTGTTGAATCCTTATGCTTGTTTACCTTTGTTTCAGATCACACTCCATGCTGTTCCCTTCCTTTCCTTCCCTCGCCTGATCACCCTTTTGAGTCAGACATTTATACTCAGACCAAGGGGCTATTGGGAGATGGACCACTTTGCGCAGCACACGTTTCTGAGGATTCAAGGATCCAACAGCCCCAGGCAGTCAGTCAAAAATACTTTATTCGGTTCATATTAAAACCATAAAAGCATATTACACAATTCGTACAGACAAACTTTAAAAAAGCCATAAAGTTACAATAAGATTACACAAACTTAAAATACTTCCAATACAAATAATCAGTTCATTTTAAAATAATTTCTAAAAACCACATTGCCAGTTGAGAGCATTCTTAAATTCAGTTAATTCAGGCTAATTCATAAAGTGGGCTATACCCTTCTTATTTGCTTCTTTAATCTAACCGCCGCAGTAAGGAAATTGTCAATATTAAAAATCTTCCACACATTCGAAAGCAGCTGCAGATAGAGGAGGGCTGGTTTGACTTGCAGAAAGCCTTTATCTTTTAACCCCTTCATGCGGCCGCGATTCTGCACCTGTGCGGCAGAATTGCGAGTGGGCGGGTTTATGACGGTCCCAGCCGTCATCAACACACGAGCACCGTAGTGCGTGACGGCTGGGGGCCGTCATCAGCATGGAAGGGGTTATAATTGGAATAATAAAGCGTTTCCGAATTTGAAGAAAGTGCTCACAGGAAAAAATAAAGTGCGTTGTGTCTTGAACAGAGAAACCATCACAAGAACAAATCCCCAGATCCTTCTCCCTTTTCCACATTGCGGAGCCAGAAAGGAGGAAATGGAATTGATTCAGCCTAAATCGGACTAATAAAAAACGGTGATCTGGGTTAATGACGACGTTCAAGTATGGCTCAATAGCACATGATGTTTTTAACAATTGGTGAGCTCTTACAGTCGGCTTTACCAGCTCCCTTTCTTCTCTAGCCATAGCAGCCATTAACATATATAATTCCTTGGCCCATTTAAAATCCCCTTTCACCAGCTTCTCAGGCGAGTTAAACAACTCTGGTTGTTATTGTTATTGTTATTGTTATTGTTATTGTTAGTTTAGATTTATAGCGCGCCCAATCACCTGCAGGCCTCTAAGCGCTTGGAAATCGATGTCATTACAATAACTTGGTTCACTCCTGAGAGAGACGCAGCTACAGGACTACATTGCAATCAAGGCTCTTCTAAACAGCAGAGTTTTCAGTGATTTCCTGAACCGTAGGAGATTCATCTCCCTGCGTAGCCCCTCAGGCAGCTTGTTCCATAATTGGGGGGCCAGGACAGAGAAGGCTCTCCCTCCCTTAGTCACTAATTTGTAGCGGGGGCAGACCAATAACTGAGAGTCCGATGATCTGAGTGTTCTCATCGGGTTGTATACTTCCAGGCGAGCTTTAATGTAGGCCGGCGCATGGCCGTAGATCGCCTTATGCGCTATACAGAGGCTCTTAAACTCAACCCTCTCCTTAACAGGGAGCCAATGAAGGTTTTGGAGAAGAGGGGAGGCCTTTGTTCGTCTGGGCACTCCGAAGATTAGCCGTGCGGCGTCATTCATTACGACCTGGAGTCTGTTTGTCAACATTTTTGGGAGGCCAAGATACAGGGCATTCCCATAATCGATCCGTGAAATGACAGTTGCTGCTACAATTGAGCGTATCATAGAATGAGAGAGGAAGGGAGTTAACTTTCTCAATTGTCTGATGATGTTCGTGCAGGTTCCAACAACAGCGGAAACTTGACTGCACATTGATAGGTCACAATCTAATTTAATCCCCAGACTCTTTACGTTGGCACTAGGTTTTGGGGCTGATCCAAGCTCAGCAGGCCAATACAGATCACTCCACGGTGAGGTGGTAGATGGAATTACCAATACCTCGGTCTTATCCGGGTTGATCTTTAGTAGGTTTTTCGTCATCCACCCTACGGTGTACCTCAGGATATTTTGAGCTTGGATTTGTGCTGTCTCTGTGTTATCGATACTCAGCACTAGCTGAGTATCGTCAGCATAGATGTAGACTCTGCAGCCCAACTCGGCCAGGGATGCAATCAGAGGCTGCAGGTAAAGATTGAACAGAAGTGGGGACAGTGCGGAGCCCTGTGGAACTCCGCACTCTAAGAGGCCCACTTCAGATATTGACTCCCCAAGTTGTATCCTCTGAGTCCTTCCTAAAAGGAAGGATCGCAGCCACTTGAGGGCCAAGCCTTTGATCCCAAAGGCCTCCAGTCTTCCCAGGAGCAGGTCATGGCTGACGGTATCGAACGCCGCTGACAGGTCTAATAAAATCAGGGCGCTCGGTTTTTTGCCTTCAGCCATGCCTCTCAGTTCGTCTAACAACGAGAGCATTACTAGCTCGGTGCTGTGGTGCGCTCGAAACCCTGCCTGTCGCTCATGCAGTAAGCCATGGGATTCGAGGTACAGTGACAGGGACTTCAGCACGTGTTGCTCTAGGACCTTAGCAAAGAAAGGCAGCTGGGAAATCGGCCTATAGTTCTTCAGGACAGCCGGATCTGCGCCTGGCTTCTTCAGCAGAGGTCTAACTCGCGCCTCCTTAAGGTCACCAGGTAAATACCCTGTTTCTAGGGACCTATTAAGGAGAGAGATGATCCGAGCTTCCAATAGCGGGCGTGCCACACGGAAGATACTCGGGGGACATGGGTCCGCTGGGGAACCAGATTTAGTTTTCCCCATTAGCTGCTCTAGGCTCAGCTCGTCCAGCTCAGGGAACTGTACTAAAGAGCAGTGAGTAGGATTATGAACCTCAGAATGTATAGTATCACAGTTCACCACACTATTCTTAATATCCCGGATGATAGTCTTTACCTTTTCTAAAAAATACCCCTGGAAGGTGTTAGAGTTTATGGGAGACTCAGAGTTCTCCTGTTTTTTCCTCAGCTCCAACAGGATTTGGAACGTCTCCTTCTGGATATTCCTGGCCTTCTGTAGGCGAGACTCGTAGTACTCCGCCTTGGCTTGTGAGATAAGTTTTTTATACAGGTGGAGTGAGTCTTTATATTGGTTCCTTGCAGTGTCCTGCTTAGTTTTTCTCCAGATTCTCTCCCGAGCTCGGAGCTTTCTTTTTTGTTCCCTTAGTGATGGGGTAAACCATGGAGCCTCTTTACCAGGTCCCTTAATTGACTGAGTTTTTTCCGGCGCTATGTGATCAATAGCTTTGTTCAGGCTCTGAGTTAGGGCCGCGTATTCTACGTCCAGGCTTCTATCTGAATTCGTCAAACAAGCCATTTCTGGAAGCACAGAGGTCAGGTTTTTTAAATCAACCTCGGCCCATTTGTGGGTCCTTCTAGTACCTCGGGGTAGGTGCTTTAAATGGTCTTTTATGTTTACCTCACAGGTCACTAGGTAATGGTCAGTCCAGATACAAGGAACCACATCCTTGAGAAGGACATTTGGGTCTGTGGACCATACTAAGTCAAGAGTATGACCCTTGATGTGTGTGGGTACTTCCACAAGTTGGCTAAAACTCAAAGCGGACATGGTGGTGTCCAGTTGGCGTGTTGGTAAGTCCCATTGGGGGCTATCCCAATGCAAGTTAAAATCTCCTAATATCACAATTTTTTTGTACCTTGTACATAGATCTGACATAATGGGTGTAAATAAATCATTAAAAAGTGGAGATGAGTTGGGTGGGCGGTAGATTGACAGAATCACCCATCAAGAATTGTTTAGGGAAATCTTTATTCCTACTAGATCAGCTAGGTCCACTGTTTCTGATATTATTTCTTCCACAGATAGGGATTTTTTTGACCCAGTTTTGCTGATAGTTTATAAACATAACTCAGCCAGGGGATACCTGACCCAAAATCAAGAGCTAAACAGTCTCTTAGGATTTCCTGGTTCAAGTCAATTTCAGGATTTAACCAAGTTAAAATCCATTTTAACAGTTGTGCAATAGCTATTTGATCCTCCACAAAGCCAACTCCACGCTCCTGATGGACAATATACCCGGATGTGGACTGTGGGACAGAAAGGATATTTTTTTTAAACTTACCCTCAACCACTTGGATTGCCTTCAAGTTCTTAACACCCCAAAGATCCGCCCCATACATTGCGAGGGAGATGCATTTTGCACCGTATATCTTAAAAAGGGTTTCCATTGGTCTGGCTCCAAATTTACGGTCAAATCCCAGGATGGCTGAGGTTGATCTAGCCAAAACATTGTGCTTTATCATCAAATATGATACCCAGGTATGGAAAAGCAGAAACCCTATACAACACATTCCCCTCACAATGCATGGTTTTTACCCCTTTTACTATGGTGCCAATCATCATGATGAGTGATTTAGAAAAATTAACGCGTGGACCAATATCTCAATAATGCTCAAAATGTGAACGAAAATATATACACCTGTCTCAATAATGGCCATAAAAAAAACCTAAATATAATCCATGTCATCAATGCAGTTTCTGTGTACAGCACAGAACACTGTGTCAACGACGCAGATGTTTACAGTTCATCTTCATTACATCTTTCATTACATGCGAATATTTTCTATTTTTCGATTTATGAGCTATATCGTTCCCAGACAACAAATTAACTTCTATTCAAATAAGAAGGCATCCTGTACCTATCTTCTGACTAATAGAATTGAGTCTACACATATGTATTTTAAAATAAGATTGAAGTAGAACATAAATAAGTCCCACAGGACTATTGATGGAATATAATACAATTACCTTGCTTCTCGTTGGCATATAAGGTTCCCCATGTCCTGTTCACTCAGAAACAGAATAGGGGCACCTCTGGGGAGTATAAAGTTGTATACTGTTTATGGTGCATGTTTTACATGAGATGTCTATCATTGTGTATATGTGGAAGAATACTACTGGATAAACTCATAGACACCCCTGACTGCTACTGTACTGGATAAAAGATAGGGCAAACAGACTGGGGTCACCACTAGGGTGTACTGTGTGTGCATGCTACTTCTGGAGCGTGTTCTACATGAGATCTCTCAAAACAAGGGTACCATTTAGGCGTCGATTCCGATCCGGTAAAATGCGCTCCGAATCGTCGTACGGAGCAATTTTCCCCGTACGAATCGTACCCGTACACGTCCCCGTACGTACGACGAAGTACGATCCGTACCAGGAGCCAAAGACCGTACGAGTCGTACAGGACTCCGTACGACTAAAATATCCGTACGAGTCGCACTCGGAACCCGCTGTACGTGACATCGCTACGGGTCGCGGCTGGTTTTTACGACCCAGCAAGTACGATTCGTGTCGGGTACGCAACGTACGAGCCTTTTTTTTACGGGAGCTGGAAACAGCCGTAAACGCATAGTTCGCGCCGAAACAAGTACAGAACGCCCCCCCGGGGACGCCGCATTACCCACATGATTGCCGGGGTACGCGCCGTACCCCTGCGATCATGTGGGGTACGCGCCGTACACCCAGCGTACATGGGGTACGCACCGTACCCCATGTACGGTGGGTGTATAGTGCGTACCCCATGTACGCTGGGTGTACGGCGCGTACCCCACATGATCGCAGGGGTACGGCGCATACCCCGGCGATCATGTGGGGTACGCGCCGTACGGTGTGTATGTGATTGAGCGCTTTTCCGTACGAATCGCCCTTACCTGACACTGACCGTACGAATAGCGTCCTGATCACCCGGTCCGGATCGTACTCGCCGGGTCGTACGGTGTGTTTACGAGTCGTACGGAAACGGCTCCGGATACGATTCGTACGGGGGATTTTTTTTACCGGATCGGAATCGAGCCCTTAGTGTTTATGGACAAATGCTACTGGGGTAACTAGTCAAAATATCGAATTTTCAATTTCAACTAGACATAATATTGAGTCAAAAATATAGAATAGACATAATATCGACTAGACATAATATAGACTACAAAAATATCGACTAGAAAAAATTAATATCGACTAGAATAGCAAAAATATCGATTCAAAAATATAGAATGGACATAATATCGACTAGACAGAATATGGACAACAAAAATATCGAATTTAAGGTAAGTTAATATTAATATCTAATTTTTGTGGAATATAATTCTGTAGCGGTTTGTGGGTTTCTAGGGGTGGGAAGTAATTTATTTATAATTAAATAAATATGTTATTTTATTTATTGGTATTTATTTAGAATTAATTGTTAAAATATTATTAATTGGTAATTAATTAAAATATAATTGCTAATTCATTTTAATTGATTAATTGATCAATATTTTATTTTTAGTAATGTATTTTTGTAGCGGGTTGTGGGTTTATAGGGTAATAGGGTGGGAAGTAATTTAATTATAATTAATTAAATATGTCATTTTGATTATTGGAATTTATTTAGAATGATATATTAATTAATAAAAAAAATTCAATTAATTAAAATATAATTGGTAATTAATTTTAATTGATCAATTGATAAATATGTTAATGTTTTTTTTTTTTTTTTGTCCTCATTAGCCAAAAAGTCGATCCAACAATACTCTTGTCCTCTCAGACACGAGGACCGACCCCCCCCGTAGCCCCTCGGAGCCCAATGTTGAGCTCCAGGTGCCCCGAGAGTCAGCCTCAGTGTCACCAACAGAGCTTGGACGGACATACTCCCTTCAGACCAGTTCGGCCAGATGTCCCGTAGCTATACGATACCACCATATAGGACAGAGAGATTTTAGGCCTAATCATCGGACCCGGGGAAAAAAAAAAAAAAAAAAAAAAACCCCGGGTTGTCTAACTATCCCTCGTCCAATCAATCAAAAAGTCCCAAAATTTAATCGATCGAGGGCTGCATGTTCTTGATAGATCCAGCCTTGATGTTGCATAAAGTGAAGACAGCCACTCTGCATGTGTTGGGGGATTTATGTTGACCCAATTTTTACAAATTTCTCTTCTTGCCAGTAAGATGGCATAAAACAGGAAGTCTCTCTCTAATCCCTTAATATTGTGGTTTAGTCCAAAAATTATTAAAGACCATGTGCACGTAATCGTGATACCCAGAATAGATTGAAGTGTTGTTCTGACTTCATGCCAAAAAGTGGCTATATTTGGACACTCACAAAACATGTGAAGGTCTGAAGCTGCTGGTAAAGAGCATTTACAACAGCACTTCCCTGTTTGAAATTTCGACAGTCTTTTAGGGGAATAATACGCTCTGTGAAGTGTGAAGAAGTGGTTGCGTCTCAGCCATGCTGGCTTGATGATTTTGTAAAGAAGGGTGAAAGATTCCTCCCAAATAATCTCTCTATCTGGTTCTCCCTCCACACCCCAAAGTTTTGCCGGGAGGTTAAAATCACGCTCACCATCCTCTATAATATGCCAATAGAAGAGTGCAACTTCCTTTTTCCCCGCAATTTTTTCCACTAGGATATTTTCTAAAGGACTCTCCTCTCCCATCATTCCTTTTTTCTTAATTTGAGTCCGAAACCAGCTTCCTATTTGTAGATATACTATCCAGGAGAGTGATGATGTTACTTTTTGCTTGAAAATTTCCCAGTCAATGATTGATCTTTCCAACAGCAAGTCTCCCCACTTTGTGATCCCTGCGTCTGACAGGACTCTTTTGACTATGTTGACTTCTTGTGATGCTAGCCCAGGTAGGTCCCAAATTGGTGCATGTTCAGATAGGTATCCTATTCCGGCCTTTGACTTTATTTGAGACCATTCTTTCAAGATGCTCAATAGTGTCTTTAGCCTGATTTTTTTGAAAAACTTCTGGTGGCCGAACTTGAAAAGAAAACCATTAACCGGTAGGTCCGAACCCAGTAGCATTGCCTTGTACATAAACCCATTTGCATTTCCCCAGGTGAGCTTAAGTAACATCCTAGAATGGGTTAGATGAAATGCCCAAGCGTAATATTCCAGGTCTGGCAATGCGAGCCCTCCCTTTTCTCTTCTCCTTCTCAATTTTTTCCAAGCTAACCTACTGGATTTATATCCCCAAATGAAGGAATTAATGTTCTGCTGACATTTTGCAAGCTGTTTGGTATCAAAAACTAGCGGGATGGCATTGAAAATAAAAGTAAATTTCGGGAGAATACTCATTTTTATCAGGCTAGTTCTCCCATAGATATTAAGTGGGAGGAAGGACCAGGCTTTCATCAAAATTTGGGATTCTCGCGAAACACGTGCTAGGTTATTTTGCGTCAAGTGTTCTAAGTTGTTAGTTATTGTGATTCCCAGGTATCTCATTGACGATTTTACAGGGAGTTGAAGATTTGGAATATTCCAAACCATAATCTCGGTTTTTCCTGCATTAATTTCGTGACCCGAGAATCTCCCAAACATCTCCGCCTTCTGTATAATTATGGGAAATGCCAGTGTGGGGTCAGTTGTGTAAATGAGTATGTCATCGGCATAGAGACCAATTTTCTTTTCCCAGCCCGAAAAAGTAAAATGTGGAATGTTGGTATCCTCCCTGATGGATTGTGCAAACGGTTCAACATATAAATTAAAAAGGAGAGGGGACAAGGGGCAGCCCTGCCTTGTTCCTCTGCTAATTTTAAAAGGGGTTGTCTGTGTACCATTTATTAATAGGGATGCTCTAGGGTTGTTATATAATAAACCTATGGTCCTACAAAATTTGGGTCCGAGCAGAAATTTATTCATTATTGAATTTAGGTATGCCCAATTTACTCTATCGAACGCTTTAGTAGCGTCAAGGGTCATGATGGCCAGGGGTAGACCAAAAGTTGAGGCAATGTCCGTGGCTCCCACCAGATCGTAGGTTAGATCAGCCAACTGCCGGCCTCTAATAAACCCCTTTTGATCAGAGTGGATTATCGACCCAATCTCGCTTCCCAATCTCGCAGCCAAAATTGAGGTAAATATCTTATAGTCACTATTGAGAAGCGAGATTGGGCGATATGAACCACATTCGGCTGGGTCCTTACCTGTTTTTAATATTAAGGTTATATTTGCCTCCCCCCAGGAGCTTGGTGGTGTCTGCCCTCTGATCATTATGTCATTAAAAAGGTTCGTAAGGACTGGGGTAAGCGTAGTATTGAGTACTCTATATAATTCTCCTGGGAGGCCATCTGGTCCCGCGGCTTTGCCCTGTGACAATTGCTTGATGGTGTTAGAAACTTCTAGTTCCGTTATGTCTTTATCTATTTTATCCGTTTGGGAGCTCTCCAATACCGGAAGAATTATGTTATTCAGCCATTCGTTCCTTTCCTCTACATTAACATTCAGTTCCTCAGTGTATATATTCTGGAAGAACTCATTGAAGGCTTCCCCTATGGCCATGTTCGTTGACCTACTATTAACTTCTCCAGCGACCCTCACTTCTTTGATAAAATTTCTAGATTGATCAGCTTTAATTTTCCAAGCCAACAATTTTCCTGCAGATTCACCATATTCGAAGTGGGAAAGTTTGCTTGCCTGCCATCTTTTATTTATCCTCTCCTGTAGTAGTATGTCTAACTTGGCTTTTAATTCTGTCTTCTCCTCTTGATTGTCTGAAGGGAGCTGGTCTAATGCTTCAAGATGTATTAATTCTTGCTCAATATGTCGGATTCCCTCATCATATTTCTTTCTCCTGTATGAGGCCCTTCCTGTAATACACCCCCTTATAAAGGCCTTCCAAGCCTCCCATACTGTAACCAGAGAAGTAGAGCCTAAATTTTGCTCTAGAAAGGAGGCTGTTTCATACATCAAATAATCTTTCTCCTCTTCCTCCAATAAAATTGTTCTGTCGAACGACCAGGAATGGTGAGTGGGCTTCTGATCTAATTTTACAGAGAAAGAAATAGCAGAATGATCTGACAGGTGTAAAGGGAGGTATGTTATATTTTTAACCCGATCTTTAATAGAGCGACTGAATAGAGCGTAGTCAATCCGTGATTTATGTCTATATTTGTAGTTGTGGTAGGAGACTCCCATAGCATTGCCAGACCTTTGTCTCCATAGGTCTATTAAACCAAGATTCGACATACATCTGAGTAGTGTGCTCCTCATATTACTATGCGCAACCGCTCTGGAAGTAGGGGATTTATCTAGCTTTGGGTCTAGGACAAGATTAAAATCTCCCACCCATATTATAGGATCGGAACAGGTAATCAAATGGTTCTGCAGGGTGTTTAAATAAGAAGGATCGTCCTGATTAGGTCCATAATAGCTGATAATAGTAGTGTCCTTCGAATGTAATTGAACATTAGCTATCAGCCATCTACTACTCACATCCATTTCCCAACTTGTGATCTGGGCCCTAGCTGCTTTTTTGAAAATGATAGCTGTGCCGCGGATACTGGTATTGTGGTCCGTGGTTATAAATTTATCAACCCATTTGAGCTTTTTAAGTATATCTGTAATTTCCTGTTTATTCAAGTGTGTTTCCTGGATCGCAATGATCTGTGCGGGTGAGTCCCTTAGGTATTGCAAGATTCTATTTCTTCTAGCCCTAACACGCAGACCATTTACGTTCCAGGATATGAATTTAATGTCTGCCATTGATATTTAGCCAAGTTTCCCGCCCCCCTCCTCTAATTCTTATTGTTTTAAAAAAAAGCCTGTTGTTAATTTTATCTTTAGCTATTTTGACCAAACAGCTGCTTTGAGAGACTGATGGATCTATATTCTTCATAATTATTGTATTCGGTTTATGAGGACTTTTATTTTTTGCTTTTCCCTTCCCATCTCCCCCTCCCCTGGAAAACCCCCCCCAACTTACTCTGGCTTGATGTATTGCCAGCTTGTCGTCTCTGACGTTTTCCTGCTCCATGCCCTAATACCTATTTTATTGGTCTCTATATCTAAGATAAAGGCGGTGTTAACTCCTAAAGTCCCAATTTTATTTCTTTATGTATTATGCGTTATTATTATTTATCTTTTTATTCCCAATGAAGATTATCGGGTGATCGAGGGTGGATTTCAGGCGCTAATATGGGGATTGAAAATAGTCCCAATAGACGTTATACCTCGAACTTTCAAGAATCAATAAGTAGATCTATAGTAAGGTTCTGAGGTTGATTAACTAATGTTTATCTGTCACTCGCTCCTGTTTAGTTTTCCTGGATTTAAACTCGAAATTATATATCCAGGCCCAAATTTAGATATTTGTGTTTTAGCATTTCTTTATTTGTCCCTTGATTTTCCTTTTCTTTTTTTTTTTTAACATTTTTTTTTCACCCCATTTCCTATTTCCTTTTTCTTTACTTCCTTTTTCCCTTCCCCTTCTTCCCTACTACTTTTTTTTTTTTTAAATTTTTTTTTTAATTATTTTTTTTTATTTTTACCCTCTCCCTTCGTGAATTTTGTTCTTTTTCTTGTTTCTCAATCTATTTTATTTTCACACCCCCCCTTTTTTTTTTTTTTTTTTTTTTGCTCTGTTATATATTTATATTGTGTTATATTATTATTATTTTTTTTTTTTTTTTTTTATTTTTTTTTTTTCACCCTTGATCCGGAGGGTTCGCATGTTCGCTAATAGTAACAAGTAACTCTTCAGCTTCAAAGGGGGATTTGACATTGTACATTTTGTTATTGTACATTACCCTTAAAAAGGCAGGGAATCTCATTTGAACCGTCGCTCCTAGGCTTCTGAATTTTTCCATCCTTTGGCCTAGCTCCCACTGTCTATCCAGTGTAGTTTTGGACAGGTCCGACCTCACTTCAAAAGAGAAGTCTAAAGCTTTCAAAGTCTTGGCTTTGAGGGCTGAAGTCAAAATCCTCTCTTTTAGAGAATATGTTAAGAAGTTCACCAGGATCTTCCTTGGCTTATCTCTCCCAGGTTTAAGGCGGAATGGGTCCCTGTGTATCCTATGAATAGCCGCTTCTATCTCGGACACAGATTCATCCATATTTAGAGAGTCTTTTAATATAGTTGCAACAAAGTTCTTTAAGTCTCCACCTTCTTTCCCTTCCGGTATTTTTAGGAGCCTTAGGTTATTTCGTCTAGAAAAGTTTTCTAGTGATTCCACCCTCTCTTTTACTGTATTGCCTTCTCGTCTTAATGTTTGAATCTTCCCCTCGGCAGCCTCCAGTTTTGCCTTGAGTTCTTCAACACAGTTCTCTAGACCCCCTGTTCTTAGTGAGAGACCGTCCACCTTAGACTCTAGATTTTCGCACATTGCACGGATCTCTGATTGCGTGAGTCTGGATTCCTCGAAGCATCGCTTTGATTCCTCAAATCCGTTTCTAATTTCTTTCCTCATGCTAAGAAGTATGGCTTGAATAGTATCATCACTTCCATTATCCTCAGCGTCCTCTTCGCAGCCCTGTCTGCTTAGAGACAAATCATTTGTATTACTTCCCGCTGCATCGGTGAAGGCTTGCTGTTCCTGTGGGAGGGTTGCATCCGCGACTCGGTCTACTGGGTCTCCCATCTCTATACCTCTAGTTGGATCTCCTTTAGCTTCTAGTTTTTTTTCCTTATCTCCCAGATTCTCGAGTGTGGCTGTAGGTGTTGCAAGGCCGGCCAACACCACTGACGTAGATGCAGATTGTGCAGAGGGAGGTTTTTGGGTCTCTTGATTTATGCTTAAGACCTGGGGGAGGACCTTAAAGTAAGACTTCAGTGAGGGTGTGATTCGAGGGATATTTTTAGCTTTTGTTTTGGAGCCCCCTTTGTTTAGACTGGCCTTATGTGGCAGCTCCTTTGGAGCGGTATAGCGCAGCTGACGTTCTTTCCCCCTCTTCGATAACCTTTGGGCAGGAGGTTGTAATGTATCAGTTGCCAATTCGGCCTCAAATTCAGACTCAGATTCAGACTCAAGCTCTGCGTGAGGCTGCTCCCCTAGGCTTTTTTCGGTCCCTTGCACTTGGGCTATATCACTGGAACCTTTAGCAGCAACTAATTCTTTGCCTTTATTACTGCCTTTTCCTTTCCCCCTAGCCTTTCGCTTCCCCAGGATTCCAACTGTAGTTATACTTGAAGTCTCACTTGATACCTGGCTAGAAGTGTGTTGTGCGTTGAATCTGAAGGTACTAGATATAATTAAATAAATATGTTATTTTATTTATTGGTATTTATTTAGAATTAATTGTTAAAATATTATTAATTGGTAATTAATTAAAATATAATTGCTAATTCATTTTAATTGATTAATTGATCAATATTTTATTTTTAGTAATGTATTTTTGTAGCGGGTTGTGGGTTTATAGGGTAATAGGGTGGGAAGTAATTTAATAATAATTAATTAAATATGTCATTTTGATTATTGGAATTTATTTAGAATGATATATTAATTAATAAAAAAAATTCAATTAATTAAAATATAATTGGTAATTAATTTTAATTGATCAATTGATAAATATGTTAATGTTATTAATTTTTTTTCTGTAGCGGGTTGTGGGTTTATAGGGGAATAGGGTGGGAAGTAATTGTATTCTAATTAATTAAATATGTAATTTAATTTGTGGGTATTTATTTAGACTTAATTGATAATTAATAATTGATTGGCAATTAATTAAAAAATAATTGGTAATTGAATTTGATTGAATAATTGATAAATATGTTAATTTTAGTAATTTATTTTCTGTAGCGGGTTGTGGTTTTAAGGGGAATAGGGTGGAAACTAATTTATTTATAATTAATTGATTATGTTATTTTAATTATTGGTATTTATTTAGAATTAATTGTAAATTAATTAATAACTTTTTAATTAATTAAAATATATTTTGTACTTTATTGTAATTGATTAATTGATAATTATGTTACTTTTAATAAATTTAATTGTGTGTGTTTTAGGGGAATAGCTTGTGAAGTATTTTAATTGTAAGTAATTACATTTTTGAATAAAAAAATTATTGAGTTAATTTTTCAAAATACTTTTAAATTGTTAAATATTTTACTATTAATAGGTAAATAATTAGTATTAGTAGGCAATTTTTATTATTAAATAATTTTTATTTGTATTTTAAATTGATTATTTAATATATTTAACTCAATTGTAAAATATTTTAATTAATAGGTAATTGGTGTTACTATTTATATTATTTATATTTAAATAAGAAGTATTTACTTGCCCTACTATTGCACTCACTGTAGTTGGAATAGTAATTTTACCCCTACGCTATCCAACGCTTTTCCTACTGTTGCACTCACTGGAGTTGGAATAGTAATTTTTACCCCTACACTATCCAACGCTTTCCCTACTGTTGCACTCACTGGAGTAGGAATAGTAATTTTTACCCCTACGCTATCCAACGCTTTTCCTACTGTTGCACTCACTGGAGTTGGAATAGTAATTTGAACCCCTACACTATCCAACACTTTCCCTACTGTTGCACTCACTGGAGTGGGAATAGTAATTTTTACCCCTACACTATCCAATGCTTTCCCTACTGTTGCACTCACTGGAGTTAGAATAGTAATTTTTACCCCTACGCTATCCAACACTTTTCCTACTGTTCCAATCTCTGGAGTGGGAATAGTAATTTTTACCCCTTCACTATCCAACACTTACCTTACTGTTACACTCACGAGTTGGAATAGTAATTTAACCCCCTACGCTATCCAACGCTTTCCCTACTGTTGCACTCACTGGAGTGGGAATAGTAATTTTTACCCGTACGCTATCCAATGCTTCCCTACTGTTGCACTCTCTGGAGTGGTAATGGTAATGTTTACCCCTACGCTATCCAATGTTTTCCCTACTGTTGCACTCGCTGGCGTGGGAATAGTAATTTTTACCCCTACGCTATCCAACGCTTTCCCTACTGTTGCACTCACTGGAGTGGGAATAGTAATTTTTACCCCTACGCTATCCAACGCTTTCCCTACTGTTGCACTCTCTGGAGTTGTAATAGTAATTTTTACCCCTACGCTATCCAGTGTTTTCCCTAATGTTGAACTCGCTGGAGTGGGAATAGTAATTTTTACCCCTACGCTATCCAATGCTTTCCCTACTGTTGCACTCTCTGGAGTGGAAATAGTAATTTTTACACCTACGCTATCCAACACTTTGCCTACTGTTGCACTCTCTGGAATGGGAATAGTAATTTTTACCCCTACGCTATCCAATGCTTTCCCTACTGTTGCACTCACTGGAGTCGTTACAGTAAATTTAACCCTTTCGCTATCCTACGGTAAAAATATTGTATATGTTTTGTAAATAATATGTATATATATATATATGTTTTTAAAAAATATATATATTTTTTTTCTTCACATTAATTATTTCTCAATTTTACGTTTATTTAAGTATTTTAAATATGTTTAAATTAATTTAATTTAATATTATATTACTTTTAATTTACTTTTAAGACATTTAAAAAATTCGATATTTTGACAGTCTATATTTTTTACACTCGATACTTTGAGTCGATATTTTTGTACTTACCTGTTTGAAGATAGGAAGCCGATATTTTTGCAGTCGATATTTTTACTTCGATATTTTGTCCTCTCGACATTTTCACTGTCGATGTTGTGTCAGTGTTCCGCTACTGGCGAAGCACTGAGACACTCCTGCCTGCTGCTGCCCTTGGAGAAAGGAGGATCACACAGAATTGGAGTATGCCTCTAAATAAGAGCGTCAAGGTAGAGGTACCATCTAGTATGTATGGGATAATGATAATGGCAGGCTGAGAGACATCCCTAACAATTACTACCCTGATACAAAGACGATGGAAAAAGAATAGGACATCATAGGGGAGTCGTGTGTGTGTGTGTGTCTGTGTACAGCATATGGTGCACGCCTCTACACAAGTTCTCTCACAGCAGAGAGACCATCTAGTATGTATGGAATCTTATACATTATTGTGCTTTAGCATTATCATGCACTCATTGGAAATGCATAATAATTAATTTTATCCAGGGAATTTTCAACACCCTACCCTTTGTCAGACACAGTCCCACCTTCTTTGTATGTGCTGCCCCACCACACTTAGGAGTCCATTAGGATGGCGGACGGATCCTATCGATCATTGGGACCGCCCGCCATAAGGGCGGGGGTCCCATGGGGGGTATTAGGATGCGCCCGCCACTGTGACGGGCGCATCCTGCATTGTTAGAATTGTGGCGGGCGGTGCTCTCAGCACCGCCCGCCACAATGCTAACAATGCACGAATGCATTTTCATTAACAAAGCGGCAGGCACCGCGCGGTGCCTGCCGCTTTGTTAATGCAAATGCAGGGGGGTACCTGTGGTACCCCCCTGCCTCTCCTTCACTCCGGGGGGCCCGCAGGGGGCCCACCAACTGAAGACCGCATGCCTTTCCGACCGGGGCTGAAAAGCGTCGGACGGTCTTTCCGTCCGCCGCGGTCCCCCCGCCATACTAATATGGCAGGGGGGCATATAGGTGAGGATGGCGGGCGTCTTGCCCCCGCCAGGCCGGCGGTGGCAACCGACAGCCTGGCGGGGGCAATCAGCCCGCCATCCTAATGGGCCCCTTCCTCTCAACAAACATGGTGCCTCGAAAGCAGATCAGAATTAAAGGCGGTATGACATAGTGTGCCTAATAGGGAATCTTGTGTGACACATACCTCATCAGTAACAAACATCTTATCTAACAGCCAGAATGCCCAAAGCTTGAATGCTTGCTTTACAACTGCATATGTTACAGTCCACATTTAAAAAGGACTCCATTAATCCCTGCTCCTAAAGCAAAACCTTTCCACATTTTCAAAATCATACATCCAGAGACAATGAATCATACATTTGTGAATTAGTGCATAGAAAATGTTACATAAGGCAAAGACCACCAAACGGTGTAAGATTCATATGCCACCCATTCTAGTAGGCACTTTTTAAGAGTGCTGGGTCTGGAGAAGAACAGTCTTAGAACATAACACAGTGTTTAGGATCGACTTTGTATTTCTTACCCAAACAAACCTTTCTTAGCAACATCAAAATAGAAAGACTGGGAAAAAACACAGCACTTTCCAACATGTACCATGCAGCTCTTAGATAGCAGTTCATAGCTCGCTGTTCTACATTACGAATGTAACTTATGAACTACACAGTAACAACAGAATCTCTGTGACAAAAGCAGTCACCCACTGAACTGTGCACATAAAATATTATTCTTTGATATGCATGGCACCGGTCCTTTGCAGCAGGCATATTACAGGCTTGCCAAGTACCAAGCATCAGGGGTTGGACTAAGGCATTTTAGTACTGATGTTCACATCACCACACTAAAATATCTTAGTCAGACATACTATAGCTCCTGGAAGACTCACAACCCGTCGCTTCATATTATGATTAAAGCAGCCACTGTCAGCACCTGATGCGCTACTGGTTGTCCAGCGCCGCAATTAGGAGCTTATAACTGACTACGCTTTGGCTGTTAGGGAGTAGCGTTGTGATCTGTAGTGGCAAAACTTCTCTAAAAACACACATATACTTCTTCCCTGCAACTTAAATACATTTGCACCAGGCCCGGCCCTCCACCTGGTTGTCTGGTGTTACTGCAGAACATAAACACAGCCAGGATCCGGCACTTCTGTACCATCAACAGAAAGTCTGCAACGATAATCCCAGCCAGTGGCTGAATTTTGATTTGTTTTCCTGTTACCATGCTCACCACTCAAACAGCATTGTGAGACTCTCACAGCGTGCTCTCTATGATTGTGCTGCTGGCGGGCAGCTGGCACTGGAACAGTGTGGGGGATTCTTCTGCTGTGCACAGCCCCGATTATGTCCCATGGACATTTCGCCTAAAGATAGCAAGCATCTTAGCCATCACCAGCGCTTGGCCTTCGATCACAAAGGGGTCCCTTTAGACCGTCCAGTGGGTAGTGGCGGGCAAAGTTTAAAGGCTGCACTGCTAACTACTTAGGAGCACCTAGATTAACAGCAAGGGACAGTGACTAAGAAGGTCAAAGAGTAGCCTTGCCTGGGAGGTCTTGGGCCTGTAGGTAACCTGAGCAATGTCTGCAGACTGGTCCACCACACTGTGTTTCACCACGCCCTCTGCAGGCTTTGCCCGGCATCATTTTCAGGATACTACAGGTGAGTCCAGCGCACCTGATCACTATACTAACTTGAGTGCTGCAGCTGGGGCAGTACCAGGCCGGACGAGGGGGAAGAGGGTTAGAGGACAAAAAGTTTTATTCAGTCACTAGTTTTGATTGTCTTCACCTTCAGGTAATAGCATTCAAAATAAAGGCACACTGTATGTTTGAAGATAAAGATTGAAGGCAATGAGTGGTGGTTAACGACTTCTGTATTTATAGTGCTACGATGTCAGAGCTTATGACTTAAAGCACAATGAATATACAACTTATTATTTTAACACAGTATAAAGTGTTTTTGAAATGTTACGTTTTGCTGTGGAATGTCACTCATAAGTCACTGCAAACATGGAATGTCACATCAGCAATGCGAATACGTGGCAACTACGATATTAACACTCTGGGCTACCTTACACAAGTGAAAACTGCCACTCGACCAAACTCCCATCTCTACCCGGCAGGTAAATTAATCACCAGAGTTAACTTAATACTTTGTGTGTTGCCCAAAACTGCTCAACATACAAGGAACATTCTACTGTTTTAAGCACAACTACACTACACTGCTACAAAACTGCAAAATAATGCTCCATAACCGAAGAGAAGAATGTTTACATGTGAAGGCCCATTTAAAACACTTTCCCTGTTACTGTGAAGGTTTCTCACCGTGTCCAAGGGCAAGGCCAGAGCCTGCAACATACTTTCTCTACAAATGACACAGAAAGCACTTCTATTCCGTGCGCTGTCCTCCATTCCCTAACCTTACCCCCAGAATGACGTGCATTTTATCTTTTCAGACGTGCCACCTCAAAAAACTGTGTATAAACTAGGGAAAACGTACCTGCTGCTGCTTGAATCTTCCATCGACACGCACACAGCTCAAGGAGTGTTGAAAGTAAAAGTATACTCTCATCTCACACGACCTGCCCCTCGCTTATGTACTGAGACTGGGAGAGAGTCGGTTCGTGTGAACAGCTTGTGGTGGCCTGTTGAGGTTTAGGTCACTGGATGCATTCATGCACGTCACCACGTGCGTCGGTGCGCATATTGCGTTAACAACCGGACAGTTTACAAGTCTGCCATAGGCGGCTCTGCTGCATGATAAATGTTTGCAGGGCCGTCATTGGTAGGGCTTTCGCGCGCTACCAGATAGATGGCCCGGGACCCAAACATGAAGATGCACTTTTAAAATAAGCTGCTGGTGGTGCGTGCAATGTTCACACACACTGGCCCATCAAGGCTTAATTATGCTGCACAACGCACTTTGGCTGCCAATGATAATTACTCTCGTGTTCATTCTGATACTACTGAGGTGCCGCCCGGCCGCCCCCAAAAGAGTGCCGCCTAGAGCGGACCGCCCCCCCCCCCCCGCACCCACCTAGCTACGCCGGTGTATATAGTACTTTAGACCATGTCTTGACATCAGATTTAAAGAGGTCAGCTGGGACGCCTTCCGGTCCCGGAGCCTTATTACACATCATCTGGTTAATGGCCTCTGCCACTTCTGACTCCGTAACAGATAGAATATAAGCTGTATTATTAGATATAGTATTTGCAACACTTATTGTGTCCACACTAAGCTAAGTATGGGTGAATTTTGTGAATTTGCAATTCGCGAATTTGCGAATTTGTGAAATTGCGATCCGCGAAATTCGCGAATTTGCAGATTTTATATTTTCTCTGCCCCACTCGTGTTTGTGCCCTTTTGCCCTCTACCCCACTCGTTTTTGTGCTCTTCTGCCCTCTGCCCAACTCGTTTTTGTGGTCTTCTGCCCTCTGCCCCACTCGTTTCTGCCCTCTGTCCCACTCGTTTTTGTGCTCTTCTGCCCTCTGCCCCACTCGTTTTCGTCCCCTTCTGCCCTCTGCCCCACTCGTTTCTGTGCCCTTCTGCCCTCCGGCCCACTCATTTTTTGTCCCCTTCTGCCCTCTGTCCCACTTTGTGCCCTTCTGCCCTCAGCACCACTTAGAATGGTGCCGGCAAGCTGCCAGCGCCATTCTAAAATAGCTACAAAGTCAGCTTCAACAGGAAGCACTAATAGATAAAGTAAAGCAGGTGCTCAAGTTGAAGGTCAAATTAAGTTACACAATCATTAATCACCCCAAGTTTGGCGGGGACAGCGGAACAGATTTTCCGCCCATGCTTAGTCCACACCTTCGTATACTGACTTAAAGTGAGTGCACCATGCCTGCTCCTGGATGCCACAGTCAAGTTGGATATTGAGGGAGTCTTGGAAGAAGGGTTTATTAACCACTTCCCAGAATTTAGAGCTGTTTTTAAGAACGGCAATGGATAGTAGCTCATTCCAAGCCTCTCCTTTTTCCTGGTTCCTAAGGCCACTTTATAGGTTTTCCTTAAAGCTGCTACAATGGACTTATCCACCGGGTTTTGCTTCAAAGACGCCAGCAGTTTCCGATGTGCTGACGAGCAGTTATGGTCAAACCATCCCTACCCGGGTTGTTCTGCACCCTACATGGCCGTTTAAGATCAGCGGCGAACTGGGCACAGATTTTAGTATAGGCCGCAAGAACATTCTTATCCCCTGCATTTTCATTCATGCACATACGCATATCACAACCAACCTTAATTATTAGATTAGCTTAGAAATCCTGTGGCACCATCCAACACCATTTAATTCTGCGGGCTTGATCTGTCGTCAAAATATCCAGTTTGCCCACTTTCTTATTACATGACTCGGGTTTCTTGATAACATCCACCAAGGTCAGAACCACTGGATTATGGTCAATAAACGTAGACCAGATTGTGGTGTAATCACAGACCCTGGTGCTCAACATTGCACTGATGAAAATATAATCGATAATTGTACGCGTACCATTACCTTTAAAGGTAGGTACAACCATAGCCCTTTTAGATGTACAAGGATATATTAGGCCATTCTCTGCCATCAGCTCCTCCAAATATTCACCCTGCGCTGAATGCTCAAAATGGATTTCCCCTTGATCTGCTGGGCCTAAACTGTCCCAGACATGACAATTCTCATAACAACTGTGAACATTAAAATCGCCTAAAACAATAACCGAATAAGAATTTGTGTTTTCCTCTATATACAAATCAAGAAAATGGTGCAGACTCACCAAATGTTCGTTGGTGGACACTCTATCAAAAGAGTTATAAAAATTTACAATGAGAATAGTACCAACATAAGTGAATACAATTTGCACTGCTAAACAATAAGGTGAACCTGTATCCACTTTGGTGATAATACTCGCAATATTCAAGGAAATCTGGGTAAATAACCCACCCTTCGCCCTCCCCATAGTTGAGGCAATCGCTGGAGAAAATAAGTAGTATAGCCATCCATACTTAGCAAATTATTAGTGTCCCATGTTTCCTGCAGCCCAATGATGTCTGCTTCACTTAAGAAATTTCTCCAGCTAATATCGTCTAATTTATTTTTTAGGCCCGTAATATTCCAGCTAAGTATCTTTGTGCCCCCGTAGATTTCAGTAGGTGCTACCCTGACCCCAGTAGAAGTACCTAAAGCTGGGGTTTCATTAGTATGAACCAGCTCCCTATGTGTGAAAGTTTTGGGTGATACTGGGTGGGCCAGTCAATCAATCTCTTCCAGGCTTGTGAATACCTCAAATCTGTTTAGGGTGGGTACGGTGAAATCATAAGGCCCCTGAGCCTGTGTTATTTCCATGCGTTCAGGCCTTCCACTTGACCTTAGTGGCATATTACGGTAAAAAAAACCCTAAGGGAAGAATGCTAATGCCATCCTCTCTTAGGTGCCTAGTTCCAGCCCTATCCAAAATCAGTTTAACAATCTGAGTGTACCCAAAGTTCAATATCACACAGTCACCTCTACTAGTTTTAACGGAGTTCCCTACCCAAGTAATCCTATGAATCATTGTGATTTCTTTATATAAACAACTACCTAGCCCTGTCAGTTTATTTAAATGGTGAAGAGCCTTGTTCCTTAGCGAAACCCAATGTTCCTCCACACCGCTCTGCAGGGGGGGTACATTTTACAAAATGACAATATAAGGCGTAGCCTCAGGGGGTAGATGTAGCCTATCTACTCTTTATAGACAAGAATGGTCACCCTGACCCAAGCATTATTTATATCACCGCTGGGATCATTCCTTAACCTTTGGTTTACTTGTGGAGCATTCTTGCTACCTATATTTACTGGGGAACTTGGGCAGCAGCAATGCGGCCTACATCAGCCATAATTGGAGTTAGGTTTGACACAGTCGCCAAAGCCCCAGTTAAGATGGTAGGCACGCTAGGCCCTCTGTTTGATGGATTATGTACAAGGGAAGAAAGCTGATTCTCGATTACACTCAATCTGGAGTCAATATCAAAGAGTTTGGAGAAAATAGGTTTCAGTAATGCCAATAATTTCTTCTACAATTTGGCTACAATTCGATTTTCCAGGTCACAGGACACCTGCTCAGACCATGCCTGTGAACTAGGTATTAGGATGCGCCCGCCACTGTGACGGGCGCATCCTGCATTGTTAGAATTGTGGCGGGCGGTGCTCTCAGCACCGCCCGCCACAATGCTAACAATGCACGAATGCATTTTCATTAACAAAGCGGCAGGCACCGCGCGGTGCCTGCCGCTTTGTTAATGCAAATGCAGGGGGGTACCTGTGGTACCCCCCTGCCTCTCCTTCACTCCGGGGGGCCCGCAGGGGGCCCACCAACTGAAGACCGCATGCCTTTCCGACCGGGGCTGAAAAGCGTCGGACGGTCTTTCCGTCCGCCGCGGTCCCCCCGCCATACTAATATGGCAGGGGGGCATATAGGTGAGGATGGCGGGCGTCTTGCCCCCGCCAGGCCGGCGGTGGCAACCGACAGCCTGGCGGGGGCAATCAGCCCGCCATCCTAATGGGCCCCTTCCTCTCAACAAACATGGTGCCTCGAAAGCAGATCAGAATTAAAGGCGGTATGACATAGTGTGCCTAATAGGGAATCTTGTGTGACACATACCTCATCAGTAACAAACATCTTATCTAACAGCCAGAATGCCCAAAGCTTGAATGCTTGCTTTACAACTGCATATGTTACAGTCCACATTTAAAAAGGACTCCATTAATCCCTGCTCCTAAAGCAAAACCTTTCCACATTTTCAAAATCATACATCCAGAGACAATGAATCATACATTTGTGAATTAGTGCATAGAAAATGTTACATAAGGCAAAGACCACCAAACGGTGTAAGATTCATATGCCACCCATTCTAGTAGGCACTTTTTAAGAGTGCTGGGTCTGGAGAAGAACAGTCTTAGAACATAACACAGTGTTTAGGATCGACTTTGTATTTCTTACCCAAACAAACCTTTCTTAGCAACATCAAAATAGAAAGACTGGGAAAAAACACAGCACTTTCCAACATGTACCATGCAGCTCTTAGATAGCAGTTCATAGCTCGCTGTTCTAGATTACGAATGTAACTTATGAACTACACAGTAACAACAGAATCTCTGTGACAAAAGCAGTCACCCACTGAACTGTGCACATAAAATATTATTCTTTGATATGCATGGCACCGGTCCTTTGCAGCAGGCATATTACAGGCTTGCCAAGTACCAAGCATCAGGGGTTGGACTAAGGCATTTTAGTACTGATGTTCACATCACCACACTAAAATATCTTAGTCAGACATACTATAGCTCCTGGAAGACTCACAACCCGTCGCTTCATATTATGATTAAAGCAGCCACTGTCAGCACCTGATGCGCTACTGGTTGTCCAGCGCCGCAATTAGGAGCTTATAACTGACTACGCTTTGGCTGTTAGGGAGTAGCGTTGTGATCTGTAGTGGCAAAACTTCTCTAAAAACACACATATACTTCTTCCCTGCAACTTAAATACATTTGCACCAGGCCCGGCCCTCCACCTGGTTGTCTGGTGTTACTGCAGAACATAAACACAGCCAGGATCCGGCACTTCTGTACCATCAACAGAAAGTCTGCAACGATAATCCCAGCCAGTGGCTGAATTTTGATTTGTTTTCCTGTTACCATGCTCACCACTCAAACAGCATTGTGAGACTCTCACAGCGTGCTCTCTATGATTGTGCTGCTGGCGGGCAGCTGGCACTGGAACAGTGTGGGGGATTCTTCTGCTGTGCACAGCCCCGATTATGTCCCATGGACATTTCGCCTAAAGATAGCAAGCATCTTAGCCATCACCAGCGCTTGGCCTTCGATCACAAAGGGGTCCCTTTAGACCGTCCAGTGGGTAGTGGCGGGCAAAGTTTAAAGGCTGCACTGCTAACTACTTAGGAGCACCTAGATTAACAGCAAGGGACAGTGACTAAGAAGGTCAAAGAGTAGCCTTGCCTGGGAGGTCTTGGGCCTGTAGGTAACCTGAGCAATGTCTGCAGACTGGTCCACCACACTGGGTTTCACCACGCCCTCTGCAGGCTTTGCCCGGCATCATTTTCAGGATACTACAGGTGAGTCCAGCGCACCTGATCACTATACTAACTTGAGTGCTGCAGCTGGGGCAGTACCAGGCCGGACGAGGGGGAAGAGGGTTAGAGGACAAAAAGTTTTATTCAGTCACTAGTTTTGATTGTCTTCACCTTCAGGTAATAGCATTCAAAATAAAGGCACACTGTATGTTTGAAGATAAATCCAAGTTAAAGTAATCAGTAGGAAATGCATTTGTGTGCATTATGAAATCTTATAGATTAATTCCGTCACTGCAGATGAATGTAACCAGACAGATTTTTGGCTAGCAGGAAGGCAATGAGTGGTGGTTAACGACTTCTGTATTTATAGTGCTACGATGTCAGAGCTTATGACTTAAAGCACAATGAATATACAACTTATTATTTTAACACAGTATAAAGTGTTTTTGAAATGTTACGTTTTGCTGTGGAATGTCACTCATAAGTCACTGCAAACATGGAATGTCACATCAGCAATGCGAATACGTGGCAGCTACGATATTAACACTCTGGGCTACCTTACACAAGTGAAAACTGCCACTCGACCAAACTCCCATCTCTACCCGGCAGGTAAATTAATCACCAGAGTTAACTTAATACTTTGTGTGTTGCCCAAAACTGCTCAACATACAAGGAACATTCTACTGTTTTAAGCACAACTACACTACACTGCTACAAAACTGCAAAATAATGCTCCATAACCGAAGAGAAGAATGTTTACATGTGAAGGCCCGTTTAAAACACTTTCCCTGTTACTGTGAAGGTTTCTCACCGTGTCCAAGGGCAAGGCCAGAGCCTGCAACATACTTTCTCTACAAATGACACAGAAAGCACTTCTATTCCGTGCGCTGTCCTCCATTCCCTAACCTTACCCCCAGAATGACGTGCATTTTATCTTTTCAGACGTGCCACCTCAAAAAACTGTGTATAAACTAGGGAAAACGTACCTGCTGCTGCTTGAATCTTCCATCGGCACGCACACAGCTCAAGGAGTGTTGAAAGTAAAAGTATACTCTCATCTCACACGACCTGCCCCTCGCTTATGTACTGAGACTGGGAGAGAGTCGGTTCGTGTGAACAGCTTGTGGTGGCCTGTTGAGGTTTAGGTCACTGGATGCATTCATGCACGTCACCACGTGCGTCGGTGCGCATATTGCGTTAACAACCGGACAGTTTACAAGTCTGCCATAGGCGGCTCTGCTGCATGATAAATGTTTGCAGGGCCGTCATTGGTAGGGCTTTCGCGCGCTACCAGATAGATGGCCCGGGACCCAAACATGAAGATGCACTTTTAAAATAAGCTGCTGGTGGTGCGTGCAATGTTCACACACACTGGCCCATCAAGGCTTAATTATGCTGCACAACGCACTTTGGCTGCCAATGATAATTACTCTCGTGTTCATTCTGATACTACTGAGGTGCCGCCCGGCCGCCCCCAAAAGAGTGCCGCCTAGAGCGGACCGCCCCCCCCCCGCACCCACCTAGCTACGCCGGTGTCAGGATTGAGGGTAGCGCAAGAGTACGCAAGCGCCACTAACCTTCTACCGATGGCCCGCAGAGACGATAGATGATAGTCCTTCCGACTCCGCTCCGCACAAACCCCTACAATGGAATAAACCCACTGTTTGGACCTGTACGAATAGGGGCCGGGAGGTAGATTGGCATCGGGGAATGGTACGTCAGGTATCGTCTGGTCTGTTACCATGAGGTGACTGGTTCTGGGACTCTGCAGGTAGGGGAGACAGAGAAGAGAGGATTACTTCCACAGTACGATATGCAGGAACTCAGGATCCCTTCCCTCTTGACCTATACTCACCAGTTTCTCCACCCCATGTATCCTTAATGGAATTCTCTAAATACAGAACCCAACAAATAGGCGACCAGGTGAACAGAGGAGTTAACTTCACTCATCTGTTACTTAGTTAGTATTCTCAAATAAGCCTTTGAGTCACACAATAACAAATAACGTGGAACCTCCACGTAATTCACTCACGGGTTTTTGGAGGTTATAATATAACGTTTACCAAACTATGTCAGTAGCCACTGACAACAGGCACCAAGGTTTTCCCCGGAATGTAAATAAGAAATGACAGCTGAAAGACGTTGGTTGTAATTGTAACAAGACACAACAAATTAAAGAGGAGGCGAGCCCGCTTCCTCTTGGTACTTGCACGACTGGAATGTGACAGGACCAACGGTTCTCCACCAGGATTTTGACCACGCTGGCTGTTGATCGGCGTCGGGCACTCTAGAGGATTCTGACCGCGCTGGCTGTTGCTCGGCGTCGTGCAGACTAGGAAATCTGACCACGCAGGCTTTTGATCGGCGATGTTTCTCGGGAATCTTGACTTGAAGCCAGGGAGGCTCATCCACAATGAGCGAATACGAATCCGATTGACAAGCCCCGTTACGTTCCGGAGATGGCGCTTATATCACGTCCTCCCACTGAGCCAACCCCCAGCGCCGGATGGCCTTCTGGGACTTGTAGTTTTTCCGCCATGGATAGGATATTCGAAATCCTTTACCTTGTGTCTTGCTGATGGTAGCGATCGCTACAGAACCCCCTCTCGTGGACCGCCGTCCCGGCGGACGTCCCGGCTTCCCCGGAAACCTTTCATGGAATTGTTCCACCAAGTCGGGACAATGCAGATGGTCCAAGGGTTCCCAGGTCCGATCCTCGGGACCAAACCCTTTCCAATCCACCAAGTACTGGACGCGCCCTCTTACCAAACGGGAGTCCAGAACAGAACTCACCTCATACTCCTCGTGTCCCTCGACTTCCACTGGATGGGGACGCTCAGGCAATCTCACGCTAGGGAGGCACGGACGTAGGAGTGACACATGAAAGACAGGATGTATAGTCCACGATACAGGCAATGAGAGCTTCATGGCCACAGCGTTTATCCTCTCGCAGATGCCATAGGGACCCACATACTTCGGTTTCAGTTTCGTCAGACCTTTGATATGCAGATTACGTGTAGAAAGCCATACCTTGTCCCCTACCTTATATTCAGGCTCAGGAGTACGTCTCCTATCCGCATATGTTTTCTGGGACTCTTGAGCATGTTCGAGATTATTCCGGGCCTCAATCAGTATAGCTCGAAGATGAGCATGGTGTTCATGTATGGCAGGAACCATAGATTCAGCAGGCCAGTCAAACGGGAGCATGTTAGGATGGAATCCATAGAGGCAAAAGAAGGGGGAGCATCCCAAGGTAGTATGTACCGCGTTATTGTAAGCGAACTCAGCCAACCATAGAAGTGCGGTCCAATCACAGGCGTTCTGTAGAGAGAAACACCGCAGGTATTGCTCCAAAGTCTGATTTAGACGTTCCGTTTTTCCATCTGTTTGCGGATGGAAGCTCGTCGAGAGTCGCGCATCAATCTGTAATATGGCACAGAGAGCCTTCCAGAAACGGGAAGTGAATTGTGTCCCCCTATCAGTGATCAGCACTTTTGGTAATCCATGTGGACGGACGATGTGTTGGAGGAAGACTTTGGCTAATTCACTGGAGGAAGGTAGGCCTGGCAAAGGAATGAAATGTCCCATTTTCGTGAGATGATCCACCACTACCAGGATCACAGTTTGTTTTTCACACGGGGGCATCTCTACGATAAAGTCCATGGACAAGGTGTGCCAAGGTGTGGGTGGAATGGGCAAAGGTTGTAGCAGTCCTGGAGGTTTGATGTGACTGGCTTTCCCCTGTGCACAGATAGCACAGTTCTGCACGTATTCCTTGGTATCCTTTCTGACCCCAGGCCACCAGAAAGAACGTTCCACATTGGCGATAGTCTTAAAGATGCCCATGTGTCCCCCTAAAGTAGAATCGTGAGACCATTCCAGGACTTTGCGTTGTAATGCAGGGTTGGGGATATATAAGGCATGGAAATGATAGGCCAATTGATCTTTCTCACATCGATGTTCGGGCTCTTTCTGTACCCAATCAGCAATATCGAGGTCCGTTAGGGCAACCCGAACGTCGTCCAGGAAATCTTCGGAGGTGATCAAGGCGATAGCTCTATCCGTGGAATCAGCTCCTGGCAAGATAAAAGGGGGTTCCGTACAGATAGTGGTTTCTCCTTCACCCAACCTGGATAGTGCATCTGCTTTCCCGTTGCGAGTTCCTGGTCTATATTTGATCACGAAATCAAAGTCAGAAAAGAAGAGGGTCCACCTCAATTGTCGAGGCGTCAAGGCCTTCGCTGTCTTTAGGAACAGGAGATTGCGGTGGTCTGTGATGATTTCCACCGTATGCAACGCTCCCAGAAGGTAATGCCTCCATTCTTCGCATGCTCTTTTGATGGCCAAAAGCTCTTTGTCGGTGATTGAGTAGTTGATTTCACACGGAGAGAGTTTCTTGGAGTAGTAAGCCACCGGGTGGAGTTGACCAGAGGTAGGATGGCGTTGAGAAAGGACTCCCCCTAGAGCAAACTGGGAAGCATCAGTTTCCAGGACAAACGGAATCGTGGGGTCTGGATGTCGAAGGATGGGGGCTTGCGTGAATTTCTCTTTGAGGAGTTGGAAGGAGGAATCGGCATCTGCTCCCCATTTGAAGGGAACATTCTTTCGCAAGAGGGCTGTGATGGGATGGATGATTCTGGAGAAATCTTGTATGAAACGCCGATAGTAATTGGCAAATCCGAGAAAGCTTTGCACAGATTTAACGTTCCGTGGCGTTTTCCATGTAATGATGGCATCCACCTTACTCATGTCCATACGAAATCCGTGAGCGTCAATCACGTACCCCAAGAAGGCTACTTGTTGGACATGGAAAAGGCATTTCTCGAGTTTGGCGTACAGGGAGTTCTGTTGTAACCTTTCCAGTACGATTTTCACATGGGAGATGTGATCGGCTAGAGACACGGAATAAATTAAAATGTCATCAATATAGACCACACAAAATGTCTCCAAGCACCCCCTCAACACTTCATCCATAAAAAACTGGAAGGCGGCGGGGGCATTGCAGAGGCCAAAGGGCATCACGCGGTATTCGTAGAGACCGAACTTTGTTCGGAACGCAGTTTTCCACTCGTCGCCTTTCATCACACGGACTAGATGATAAGCCCCACGGAGATCAAGTTTTGTAAAGTACCGCGCCCCTTTTAACTGATCCATCAATACCGGAATGAGGGGGAGAGGATAGCGATTCTTTATGGTCACCCTGTTAATGGCGCGGTAGTCTATACATGGTCTTAATTCATCACAATCCTTCTTAGGTATGAAGAACATGGGTGACGAGGCCGGGGAAGTAGAGTGTCTGATGAACCCAGATGCTACATTGTCCTCCAGATAGGTTTTGAGGTACAACGTCTCTTTTTCTGTTAGAGCATACACCCTACTACAGGGGATATCAGCGCCTGGAACGAGATCAATCCGACAATCGTAGGTACGATGTGGAGGTAAGTGGGTAGCGGTCTGTTTATCGAACAAGGCCTGAAAGGATATGTACTCTTCAGGAAGAGTGCTGGCACAACAATAAGCATCCACCACACATTCATGAGCCAAGAAGGTAGCGATCGAAGGGACTCGGGGATAATCGTGATGCATTCCTTCCCGACAATGTTCCTTACAATATTCAGAGGTCATGCTCACTGTGCGGGAAGCCCAACTCACCACCGGATCATGTAGTGTCAACCAGGGCATGCCTAAAATGAGCCGAAACTGAGGAGCATCGATCAAGTCGAACTGTATAGATTCACAGTGATCCTCCCCAAACCTCATTACGAGGGCCAACGTATGGTATGTTACTGGGCCTGACGTTAGTATGGTACCATCCACAGTTTTAACCGTTTCAGGTATAGCTTTCTTCTCACATGGAATACCCATACGAAAGGCATAGGTCTGGTCTATGTAATTACCTGTTGCACCCGAATCTAACAAGGCATCTACCTGTACAGGTTTTTGGTTGGCCACCCAAAGAGCGACATTTACATTCATGTGGGCGACTGCAGGGTGCAAGGTATTGGCTACAAAAGGAGAGACCGGATCATGAGGTCGTCTCAAACCAGAGGTCTCTACCTGATTTAAGACCGACAGTTTTCCGCCGGTTCATCAGAACTTAGAACAGCCTGCCCTCGGGGAAGGGGATTTTTTCCAGGGGCATAATTCCTTGCCCGGCAGTCACTGATGAAATGCCCCCCTTTACCACAGTAAAGACAGAGTTTCAGCCTCCTTCTCCTGTCTCTTTCCTCCCGGGAAAGGGGCCCACGTATTCCCCCTATTTGCATGGGTTCTGGTCCTTCGGGTGTCTTAGCTTTGTCATCTACCCCCTGTCGGGATTTAAATAAAGGATAAGAGGGTCGGTAATCTCCCCCTCTTCTATCTCCCTTTCTTTCCAATAGCCGGTGATCTAGTTGGACAGTCAGGTCTATTAACTCCGCACAGGTAGTTGGTAATTGCACCACCTGAGCCAAGACATCCTTTAGTTCCCCCCGGAGTCCTTGGTAGAACAAGGAGATCCGTTTCTGGGCCGGCCAGTCTGTTTCTACAATGAGACGGTTGAATGTCGTGATGTAAGACAACAGATCTTGGGACCCTTGTCTCAAGGTCATTAATTCATGATCCAAGGACAACATGTGAGACTTCCGATCAAACAATTTCCTGAGTTCGATGCAAAAGGCAGCAAAATCATGCAGAACGGGATCATCTCTTTCGAGCAAGGGAATAGTCCAGCTGGACGCGTTCCCTCCCATATAGGACATTAGAAAAGCCGTTTTTGATGCTTCGTCCTGGAAGACCATCGGTTTGCATAAAAAATGCAAACGGCATTGATTCAAAAAGTTTTCGAATTTTCTTGGATCCCCATAAAACCTTTCGGGTGGAGCCAGGGGTATACCATGATTTTGGATAATATGTACTGTTGGGGTGGCCTCCGCCGAACTGGAAGGGGCTGCGAGCGAACCCCCTGTTTGGAAGGAAGGGGGAGGCGGCAGAGTGGCCGGCCGAATCAATGGTTTCGCCACCGGCTCTCTCATGGCTAGATCTGATACGTCTTTACGTAGTTCAGATATCTCTTTATATAACGCCTGGTTCTCTAACCGGGAATTCTGGACTTCCTGTTGAAGGCCTGTAAAACTCTCCAACAGGGCGGCAAGAGTGGCATTGGTATCCATCGTCTAGGCAGGGCTGTATTCTTGGGCTTGTCAATCTGTCAGGATTGAGGGTAGCGCAAGAGTACGCAAGCGCCACTAACCTTCTACCGATGGCCCGCAGAGACGATAGATGATAGTCCTTCCGACTCCGCTCCGCACAAACCCCTACAATGGAATAAACCCACTGTTTGGACCTGTACGAATAGGGGCCGGGAGGTAGATTGGCATCGGGGAATGGTACGTCAGGTATCGTCTGGTCTGTTACCATGAGGTGACTGGTTCTGGGACTCTGCAGGTAGGGGAGACAGAGAAGAGAGGATTACTTCCACAGTACGATATGCAGGAACTCAGGATCCCTTCCCTCTTGACCTATACTCACCAGTTTCTCCACCCCATGTATCCTTAATGGAATTCTCTAAATACAGAACCCAACAAATAGGCGACCAGGTGAACAGAGGAGTTAACTTCACTCATCTGTTACTTAGTTAGTATTCTCAAATAAGCCTTTGAGTCACACAATAACAAATAACGTGGAACCTCCACGTAATTCACTCACGGGTTTTTGGAGGTTATAATATAACGTTTACCAAACTATGTCAGTAGCCACTGACAACAGGCACCAAGGTTTTCCCCGGAATGTAAATAAGAAATGACAGCTGAAAGACGTTGGTTGTAATTGTAACAAGACACAACAAATTAAAGAGGAGGCGAGCCCGCTTCCTCTTGGTACTTGCACGACTGGAATGTGACAGGACCAACGGTTCTCCACCAGGATTTTGACCACGCTGGCTGTTGATCGGCGTCGGGCACTCTAGAGGATTCTGACCGCGCTGGCTGTTGCTCGGCGTCGTGCAGACTAGGAAATCTGACCACGCAGGCTTTTGATCGGCGATGTTTCTCGGGAATCTTGACTTGAAGCCAGGGAGGCTCATCCACAATGAGCGAATACGAATCCGATTGACAAGCCCCGTTACGTTCCGGAGATGGCGCTTATATCACGTCCTCCCACTGAGCCAACCCCCAGCGCCGGATGGCCTTCTGGGACTTGTAGTGTTTCCGCCATGGATAGGATATTCGAAATCCTTTACCTTGTGTCTTGCTGATGGTAGCGATCGCTACAGCCGGTGTATATAGTACTTTAGACCATGTCTTGACATCAGATTTAAAGAGGTCAGCTGGGACGCCTTCCGGTCCCGGAGCCTTATTACACATCATCTGGTTAATGGCCTCTGCCACTTCTGACTCCGTAACAGATAGAATATAAGCTGTATTATTAGATATAGTATTTGCAACACTTATTGTGTCCACACTAAGCTAAGTATGGGTGAATTTTGTGAATTTGCAATTCGCGAATTTGCGAATTTGTGAAATTGCGATCCGCGAAATTCGCGAATTTGCAGATTTTATATTTTCTCTGCCCCACTCGTGTTTGTGCCCTTTTGCCCTCTACCCCACTCGTTTTTGTGCTCTTCTGCCCTCTGCCCAACTCGTTTTTGTGGTCTTCTGCCCTCTGCCCCACTCGTTTCTGCCCTCTGTCCCACTCGTTTTTGTGCTCTTCTGCCCTCTGCCCCACTCGTTTTCGTCCCCTTCTGCCCTCTGCCCCACTCGTTTCTGTGCCCTTCTGCCCTCCGGCCCACTCATTTTTTGTCCCCTTCTGCCCTCTGTCCCACTTTGTGCCCTTCTGCCCTCAGCACCACTTAGAATGGTGCCGGCAAGCTGCCAGCGCCATTCTAAAATAGCTACAAAGTCAGCTTCAACAGGAAGCACTAATAGATAAAGTAAAGCAGGTGCTCAAGTTGAAGGTCAAATTAAGTTACACAATCATTAATCACCCCAAGTTTGGCGGGGACAGCGGAACAGATTTTCCGCCCATGCTTAGTCCACACCTTCGTATACTGACTTAAAGTGAGTGCACCATGCCTGCTCCTGGATGCCACAGTCAAGTTGGATATTGAGGGAGTCTTGGAAGAAGGGTTTATTAACCACTTCCCAGAATTTAGAGCTGTTTTTAAGAACGGCAATGGATAGTAGCTCATTCCAAGCCTCTCCTTTTTCCTGGTTCCTAAGGCCACTTTATAGGTTTTCCTTAAAGCTGCTACAATGGACTTATCCACCGGGTTTTGCTTCAAAGACGCCAGCAGTTTCCGATGTGCTGACGAGCAGTTATGGTCAAACCATCCCTACCCGGGTTGTTCTGCACCCTACATGGCCGTTTAAGATCAGCGGCGAACTGGGCACAGATTTTAGTATAGGCCGCAAGAACATTCTTATCCCCTGCATTTTCATTCATGCACATACGCATATCACAACCAACCTTAATTATTAGATTAGCTTAGAAATCCTGTGGCACCATCCAACACCATTTAATTCTGCGGGCTTGATCTGTCGTCAAAATATCCAGTTTGCCCACTTTCTTATTACATGACTCGGGTTTCTTGATAACATCCACCAAGGTCAGAACCACTGGATTATGGTCAATAAACGTAGACCAGATTGTGGTGTAATCACAGACCCTGGTGCTCAACATTGCACTGATGAAAATATAATCGATAATTGTACGCGTACCATTACCTTTAAAGGTAGGTACAACCATAGCCCTTTTAGATGTACAAGGATATATTAGGCCATTCTCTGCCATCAGCTCCTCCAAATATTCACCCTGCGCTGAATGCTCAAAATGGATTTCCCCTTGATCTGCTGGGCCTAAACTGTCCCAGACATGACAATTCTCATAACAACTGTGAACATTAAAATCGCCTAAAACAATAACCGAATAAGAATTTGTGTTTTCCTCTATATACAAATCAAGAAAATGGTGCAGACTCACCAAATGTTCGTTGGTGGACACTCTATCAAAAGAGTTATAAAAATTTACAATGAGAATAGTACCAACATAAGTGAATACAATTTGCACTGCTAAACAATAAGGTGAACCTGTATCCACTTTGGTGATAATACTCGCAATATTCAAGGAAATCTGGGTAAATAACCCACCCTTCGCCCTCCCCATAGTTGAGGCAATCGCTGGAGAAAATAAGTAGTATAGCCATCCATACTTAGCAAATTATTAGTGTCCCATGTTTCCTGCAGCCCAATGATGTCTGCTTCACTTAAGAAATTTCTCCAGCTAATATCGTCTAATTTATTTTTTAGGCCCGTAATATTCCAGCTAAGTATCTTTGTGCCCCCGTAGATTTCAGTAGGTGCTACCCTGACCCCAGTAGAAGTACCTAAAGCTGGGGTTTCATTAGTATGAACCAGCTCCCTATGTGTGAAAGTTTTGGGTGATACTGGGTGGGCCAGTCAATCAATCTCTTCCAGGCTTGTGAATACCTCAAATCTGTTTAGGGTGGGTACGGTGAAATCATAAGGCCCCTGAGCCTGTGTTATTTCCATGCGTTCAGGTCTTCCACTTGACCTTAGTGGCATATTACGGTAAAAAAAAACCCTAAGGGAAGAATGCTAATGCCATCCTCTCTTAGGTGCCTAGTTCCAGCCCTATCCAAAATCAGTTTAACAATCTGAGTGTACCCAAAGTTCAATATCACACAGTCACCTCTACTAGTTTTAACGGAGTTCCCTACCCAAGTAATCCTATGAATCATTGTGATTTCTTTATATAAACAACTACCTAGCCCTGTCAGTTTATTTAAATGGTGAAGAGCCTTGTTCCTTAGCGAAACCCAATGTTCCTCCACACCGCTCTGCAGGGGGGGTACATTTTACAAAATGACAATATAAGGCGTAGCCTCAGGGGGTAGATGTAGCCTATCTACTCTTTATAGACAAGAATGGTCACCCTGACCCAAGCATTATTTATATCACCGCTGGGATCATTCCTTAACCTTTGGTTTACTTGTGGAGCATTCTTGCTACCTATATTTACTGGGGAACTTGGGCAGCAGCAATGCGGCCTACATCAGCCATAATTGGAGTTAGGTTTGACACAGTCGCCAAAGCCCCAGTTAAGATGGTAGGCACGCTAGGCCCTCTGTTTGATGGATTATGTACAAGGGAAGAAAGCTGATTCTCGATTACACTCAATCTGGAGTCAATATCAAAGAGTTTGGAGAAAATAGGTTTCAGTAATGCCAATAATTTCTTCTACAATTTGGCTACAATTCGATTTTCCAGGTCACAGGACACCTGCTCAGACCATGCCTGTGAACTAGTGCCCATTAAACTAGGTGTGCTCATAGTAGCAGCCTCAGGCACACAGACTCTCTTCCCCCTGGTACTTCCCCTTCTTTTTGACACTATACAGGCCTGTTGTGAAGTTGCTGGGACACCACCCGCTTTCCTTTTTTTAACTGCAATAGTGACCGAACACTCCTCATCTGTTGCATAGGTTAATCTTTGCTGGCGAGTCATGATTTTAAGGGGGGAGGGACCTTTAGGGGTTGGGGCCCCTACTTTAGGAGATACATCATCTGTTGCTGCTATCGATAATAAAGATCCCTAAAGCTGCAACAATTCTACCTGGCCATCTGATTTATCAACTGAGCCTGCTGTTTCTGAAACCAGCAACGGGCCAGTTAGGGAGACTCCGGTGGAGGTACGATGGTGGTCCATCGAGAGTCGCCTTTGGGTTAGTTCTATCTCATGGTTGAGTATTGATTCTGCTCTCAAGAGAAACGCATCAAGCGTTCCCACAACCCCTGAACCCCCTGCCCCCTTACCACTGCCCTTACTCATGACCAGAGATTACTAAGAATATACAGTTAACATTTACAAATGATGCTCATGTAACAAATGTACCTTAAGCTATAAAGTTTAAAGTCACAGTATACACCATCCTTGAAGCCCACATCCGGTACGTCATGATTGTCTCCTTCGAGTATGCCACTTTCCATGGGAGCTGGAGGCATGCCGAAACCCAGTAACCTTCTTTGACAACGGACCTCAGTAACTGAGGATGTCCCGGAACATCACCCTGCTTCCCTACCCGGCAAATGTCATCAATAAGACAGTAAAGGAGCAACTGACCATCTGCCTCCAAGCAAAAATCTCCAGCCAACCGTCCCCAGAGCCCCACTGTAACAGCCCTCATTGCCACCACCAACGACATCTTGGACCCTGCTCAACAATGGTGAGGCCACCACCCTCACCCCATCGACTGCTCAACGGCATTCAACACCATGTGCTAACACACTGACAGATCACACATTTCCAACACTGGTATCCACAGGAAGACCCAGGATGAAATTACCAAGTACCTCCCCAGCAAGGCCCAGAGAGTCCGCATCGCCCCTTTGTCGCATAGTACACTGGGGTCATCGGTCCCATGGCCCAAGCCACATCTCTCAGCGTGACAATCTACAATGTCTCCATGACCCCCCTCTCCAACATCACATGCGTACACGACCGCATCAACATGTCCTATGCCATTGATACCCAGCTGCTCCTCACCCTTACCAAAGACCCAGCCACTCCCAGATCCAACATTCAAGAAGGCATGAGGTGCATTGACAAATGGATGAACATCAGCCACCTGAGGCTGGACTTGGACTAGACTGAGCTCATCATCTGAGGAACGTCCCCTTACAGTACAGCTGGGACAACTCCTTGTGTCACACCAGCCTGGGCAGTGCACAAGCACACAGTGGCCATGCATGCAAGCAGGTGCTCATCGTACACTCCTCGCTCACAATGACCATGCAAGTCAACACCATCACTACCTCATGCTGCAAGTCCCTCCGCATGCTGCAAATGATCTTCAGATAGATCCACTCCTAGTCAAGACAGACAGTCACCCAGGTACATGACACCTGCCAGCTAAACTACGGCAAAACCCTCTATGCAGGAACAAGAGCCAGACTCCAGAGGACTTGTGCACATCCAGGGTGCATGCGCACACCTCATCCTCAACATCCCCTGCCACAGCCACGTGACCGTCCACCTGAGATACCTACAATTGTCTCACTGTCAACTGCAGGATCACCTTCATACTCCTCAGCCACACTCAGTAGGCACTCCACAACCCCAGCCCCAAAGATGAACATGGATGTCTCCCATCCAACACCCCGTTGCCCCAACTCCGCCCAGCCACCCGTGCCCTGGGTTCCATTCATCACATCCACAGTATAACTGCATGCAGGAGATAGTTCTTCCACATCACCAAACAGACCTAGTACTCCCTCCCTTGGCACCTCAACATGACCCATGACCTCTACACCTTCATGAAACTCTTACAGAACTGTCTGTCAGAGCAGTAGGGCAAGCCCCCCACCCCCTCAGCAGATTGAAACCATCACAGGTGACTATTGCGCTCCATGTATGTATTTGATGATATGTTGTGACCTATGTGTGTCTTCAACCGGAGTCGGACTCAGATCCCAGTGTATTGATGGCTTGAGTTTGTTCCACACTCTGGGATACTTTGACATATCTTCATACGTAAGTTGTTGAATCATGTAAAAAGAATGCAACATCAAAATCTATTGTGTTTCTTTTGTTTATTTTTCTATCTTGTGCGGGAAACGTGAATAAGTGCTAGGTGCTGTATAAAGGGGAATCCAAAGTTCACAATGGGACATGTGATGCCTTGCAGTTTGAGTCAACAGAGTCCAGACCACAGTGCTTGGCAACATTGGTCAGACTGCAACCAGCAAGTCCATGTGGGTGAGTGGGACAGTCAATAAGGTGATGCTGTTGCACACAAAGGCAAGATGCCAGACCAGGTAAGCTGGGAGATGTGCATGGCCCACTGCCTCTCACTGTCTTTTGCGTGGACACCAACCTTCCTTGGGGGACCCTCATATGCAGGTCTTGGCGATGCATGGGACGCTCTGTCGGACGATTCCTCCTCCTCCTCCCTCCCTGTGCCTATTGGCGGTCTTCGCCTCGAGGTTTCTTGTCTGGTGACACACGGAGGGTGCTGCATGTTGTCAGCGATCCAACGGAGTGAATGGCTTATGTCCCCCTGCACCGCCAAGAGCTCATCCAGTCTTGCCTCCATCCGGCCTTGGTGTTCTCGTTGACTGGCGTGTTGCTCAGCCTGCAGGTTTTTGATTTCTGTGAGGGCCCCCACTACCTGGCTGAACTCCCTGGTGTCCCGCCGGCATGCCTCCATGATGTTTCATAGTTCAGACATACCGGGCCCTGCAGCTGGGTGGTCAGGTTCTCGCCTCCGCCTGATGCCACTCCCACCACCCCTGCCCACACGAGCCTGGCCTGCGGTTGTGGGCACATCGGGCCGACGGGACCCCTGAGGGATGGCAGTGGTGGTGTTGTCCTCCTGGGTGCCCGGTGAACCTTGACCCTCATTGTCAGACTGGCTCAGTTGTGGAGTGTGGGCAGGGCTCCGAGCTGTCTGCTGGGATGTGTCAGGAATGGTTGTGGTGGTTGGCACAGATGTCCCTGATCCAGCTGCTGCACAGGTTTGGGCTCCAGAAGTGCCAGGTTGGTTGGGGTCATCCATGGAGTGGTGAGAGGCGTCGCTGTTGGTGGGATCAGGGTCTTGCCTGGCCTGGGACTGTCATTCATCTCCCCCTCGTTGGGGGTAGATTCAGCACGTTGCCCTGTGGGTGTGAGAGACAGAAAATGTTAATGCCATTTCATGAAACATACAATTTTCCTATACATTGTCGTTGGCACTGCTCCACCTGGTAGTTGTCTATGCTTTGGATTGTTCTCAATGTTCACTTGTGGATGGGTATGTTGTGGGGTCAGATTGATCTGTGCTCCGGAGTCATTGACATGTGAGTGACTATTTACAATGACTGGCACAGCCATGCATGTCAGCAGAGATTTGCCAGTCATTGTGCACCACAGCTATGCCAGCATGTATGCAACACATTGACACTGCTTATCACCATGGTGGAACAACGGCACATCTGCGTCAAGCATCTGTGCAATAGAAGTGGCACATTGCTGGAGTTGTGTCGCTGACACAACGCGGATCCAGCAATGCTCTGTGTGGCCTATCTGCCCAATGCTGCGTCAATCCTTACGTCTGCTTCAAGCATGCACAGGGTTTTGAGGCAGCATGTGCATAAAAGTGACTGAGTGAATTCTTGAAGATTTCAATCAGCCACTTTTGGGAGGTGTTGCTGCTCTATGACAGCCACACACCGCCCGCCCCCCCCCCCCCATACCAGCACACCTACTTCTGGCGCAGGGCTTTAGAACGTGCCACATCTCCCAGATGCATGACCTTGTAAATACCCAGCACAATGGCACAACTTTTGTGCGTCCGCTGCGTCACAAAGGTGAAGCAACGGCGTCGTGAAAGAAGCGCAAGGGACTTGTGATTCAGCACTGTGCATTGTTTTTGCTTGGATGCTTCATCTGATCTGTATTTGTTTTGTTGTGTTACATGACAATTGTGACAGTGGGGCACTCCATTGCCTGTCCCAGGAGGCTATGTTTATGTAAGGGCTGTGTGTGACAGGTTGTGCTGGTAGTTGGAGTCTGATTTGGAACTGGGCGTCCCTCGTGGTGTGACTGTCCCCCCATGGAGCATGCTGCCATGACAGTGTTTTTGTGTTCCTGTCCAAAATATTTGACCTTGTTGTCCTGGTGTTAGTGTTTGCACTGGTCACAGGAGGGCCTTTTGCTGCCTACACCAGGGCCCAGTGTCAGCTTTCTTGTCAGTACTTTCCCACTCCCTGTGCATTAAGCATGGTGCATGGGTGTGTACATGGGCCATATGGGATGAGTGCAATTGGCCATGGGCGTACACAGAAATGTTGATATCGGTGGCCACATTTTTAGCTTCATCACCATCCCCCTTGCACCCTCCTCCCCTCTGTCTTGCACCCTTCTGGCCATCCCCCTTGTAACCTCCTCCCCTCTGCCTTGCACCCTTCTGGCCATCCCCCTTGCACCCTCCTCCCCTCTGCCTTGCACACTTCTGGCACTCCCCCTTGCACCCTACTCCCCTCTGCCTTGCACCCTTCCCACCCTCCCCCTTGCACCCTTTGGGCCCTCTGCCTTGCACCCTTCTCGTCCTCTGCCTTGCACCCTTCTTGCCCTCCCCCTTGCACCCTTCTCGCCCTCTGCCTTGCACACTTCTCACCCTCCCCCTTGCACCCTTCTCGTCCTCCCCTTGCACCCTTCTTGCCCTCCCCCTTGCACCCTCCTCCCCTCTGCCTTGCACCCTTCTGTCACTCTGCCTTGCACCCTTCTCATCCTCCCCTTGCACCCTTCTTGCCCTCTCCCTTGCACCCTCCTCCCCTCTGCCTTGCACCCTTCTGTCACTCTGCCTTGCACTCTTCTCACCCTCCGCCTTGCACCCTCCTCCTCTCTGCCTTGCACAATTCTCGGCAACCCCCTTGCACCCTTCCCACCCAATGGAGGGTGCTGCCACCTGGGACAATGGCACCATTTCAAAAGCATGATGGACTAGGGCCGGCCCTGACTTGGCTCACACCACACACACTGGGGATCCAGGGGGGGGGGCAGGAGCCACCCTTGCCCCCCCTGCGGACACCAATGCAATTGGATCTTATTTGGAGTCCCACTGTGCATTTTGTGACAGCCACCCTCCCAGGATACCGGAAGTCCATTCTTGGGTTTGTGCTTCCTGTAGCATGGGACATAGCATGGCCTTGGTTTGTCAATGGGGCATACACATGTTAGTGGCATTAGCGTAATTTTGGCCTGTAGTTATGGGCAGCGGGTGCTTGCCACTTGTTGCGGGCATATTTTGCACTTGGAGAGTGGATGCCATTACCCCCATGTTACTTGAGTTGTTTGTATACTCACCAGGCTCCACGACTCCTTCAATGCCATGTACTCCCACCGGTGATAGCAGGGCCATGACCTTCTCCTCCCAGGGCTGGTACTGTACTGGTCTGCGGGGACCACCACCTCCAGTGTGCTGGCTATTGGCATAGTCCTCGTCCATCTTCCACTTCACCATCCTCCGCAGATCTTACCACCTGGACTGGCAATCCTTCCTGGTTCGCCTGATGGGTGCAACAGCATTGACCCTATTGATGATCCTTACCCACAGGCGTGTTTTGTCAGCTATGCTGGTCTGGCTGACCAATGCGCCAAACAGCTATGGCTCGACTCTGATGACTTCATCTACAAGGATCTCCAGCTCCTCCTTTGTGAACTTTGGATTCTTTTGTGCGGACATGGTGTGGCGTGAATGTGATTGGGGGGGTGACGGTGTGTATGGATGTGGGTGTGTGGGTCAGAATTTGAATGGGGTGTGTGGGTCTGAATGTGATAGGGTGGGTATGTGTGAAGGTAGATGTGTGCAGTTGTTGGTTTGTTGTCTGTGTGTCTGTAGCTAAATGGCTATGTTGCAAAGGATGATGGTTTGTGTGTGTGGGCCATTTTTATTGGTCCATTTGTTGGTGGGGCTTAGTTTGAAAATGTTGGTGGGTGTGTTATAAGGGGTGGGTCTGAGTTGGGACCTCTGTTTGCCTGTTTGGATCGGGCCAGGACATTCATTTCCAACGCTTTGTACACTGGAGAAATTTTTTGGGGTGTTGTGCAAGTTGTTTGCACCCTCCTTGTGCTGTTTTTAGGGGTTCGCGTGCGCTTTGTTAAGGGCGGGTTAGTTTAGTATTTGATAGTGTGGCTCGCTCATACGCAATGTTTTTACGGGGTTTCCGTGTGCTTTGTTAAGGGGGGGTTTGTTTCGTATTTGGTTGTGTGGCTCGCTCATACGCGACGTTTTTACGGGGTTCGCGTGCGCTTCGTTAAGGGGGTTTGTTTCGTATTTGATTGTGCGGCTCACTCATAAGCGATGTTTACAGTACAAATCGCAGTTTATACGCGATGACGTTTTCCCATACGAATCGCATTCTCGGTTCCCAGACTGGATTGTACTTGTCGGGTCGTACAGCATGTTTACGAATTGTGCGGTTCACTTTCCGAGTCCGTATCGTACGGATTTTCGCTTTTTTTTGTACGGTTCGCAAACTTTTGGACGTATTTTTGACAACGGATCGTACTATGCGATTCGGACGGATTTGTACGATTCGTACGGAAAAGGCTACAAATAAGAATCGTCAGATGGTTTTCTTTCACAGATAGGAATCAAACCCCATATTTATTTATGTAAAAAATTAATAAATTCTAAAAAATGATTAATTAATCAATGTAATTAAATTACTTCCCACCCTATTCCCCTATTAACCCACAACCCGCTGCAGAACTAAAATACGCAAAAATTGATTAACATAAAATTAATTACTTTTAAAAAGTTCAAACATACATTTAAAAAATAAGCTATGCTTTTAACACATATACTAACATACAAAATACCCAAAATGTATTCGATATTTTAAACAAAGATATCTTTACTTACTTAGTTAGGGGTAGCATGTGACGTGACTGACCTAATTACTTTATGAATTTGCATGTCTTCTAGATGAGGTAAAGTTTGTTGTGCGATGACTGTGTATCCGTTTCTCAGTATGCAGCGCCCCAGCACATGACTAATGGCTACACTACTATGAACTAAAACTGTCAATACAAAAAGGGCAACAATGCAAAATGAGGTCATCCAAACAAACAATGAAAACAACATTCTGTCAATGACAAAGGGGGTTTCCTTGCAAGTGGAGTCTGTATACAATAGAAAATATGCTTTTACACCACGGCTCCCCCTTCCCCAGGTTGGAAAACAGGAAACAAGATCCAACAACAATCTACATTGCCCAGTGCAGGGAAGTCACATATCCTATAGCACAAATCGCACCTTACACTTGCCCCCCTTCTCTCCCACCCCCAGAAACCATATGCTATGCCAGCATGCATGTACATTACAGCAAATTAGCCTTGTGTCACTTCAACAGTATAGACTTGTTATACTTGCGTAAGCAACAATATAATCCGAACTACGCTTTTTCAGTATTCCACCCCATATGCTAGGCAATGTCATCTGCAGTCTGTGGTGTGACCACAGACAGTTCAACCAATCCCTGTGAGTTCAGGACTTCATCCAATAATTGCTTGTCTCTGCAGGCTAGATACCGAAGACGTTTCTCCTTGTGTCTGCATGAAGGGCATTGCTCTGGTCCTGTATCATCTGCTCCGGGTTAGGGCCAAGGCTTTGAATTGCTGGATTTGTTTTTTGCCTTTTCCCCCTCCTACAGCACCCAGGTAGGTCCTCTATGCTCATGCCACCTGCTCCCACCGGTGAATCATCTCTCACAGGGCGTCCAACCATTCCCCCACTTCCTCCAGAGTGTCGAAGTAATGAGTTTGGCCACTTGTTACCACTCTTAGGAAGGCTGGGAACAATAAGGAATATTTAAGGTCTTACTGCAGGAGCCTATTCTTTACAGCCATAAAACAGAATCTCTGCCTCTGCACCAGCATCGTGAAATCAGGGAAAAACATGATTTTATGATTGTCCACCTGTATGTCCTGTAGTTTCCTGGTCTCTCGCAGAATGACGTCTCTGTCCCTATATTTCAGCAGACGTATCAAGAGCGGTCTAGGATTGGACCCCGGAGGCGGAGGCCTTGTCGGCACTCTATGTGCTCGTTCTATACCAAAATGAGAGGAGAGTCTCCCAATAGGGAGCAAGCTGTGTAGCCAGGAATCAGTATAGGATATTTAATCTCTGCCGTACGGCAGGGCCACCCCACGCACATTGTTGTGTCTTGAACTCCACCAAGGCAGCTAAATCCTTAATGTGTTTCGCCACCAATTTTATCTGTGGAGAAATCTCTGACATAGAGTTCTCCACTGCAGATGTCCTGTCTGTAAGCTTACGGTGATCTGCATGAAAAGATTCAAGTCAATGGCCACCTTGTCTATTTTACTTTCCAAATAATTATGGGTCTGAGCCATAGTTTCACTCAGCTTTTCCACTGCAGCCATTTAGCTTGCTGGAGGTCGGGTCAGAGGGTTCTTCTCCTGGCATTTTTTCAGAGTGGGCGCGAGTCAGAGCGGTCTTGGGTCGGTAGGCCCCAGCACCAATTCGTGTTCTGCCTCCCCGTGACATAGGGTCGAGATGAGATCGTTAGTTGTGGCCCGACTAGTGCAAAGATAAAAGATGGGCTGAGAAAAATCACCGCTCCAATGGCCACAGTTAATGAAGAGGGGGAGAGGGAGGGAGGTTGGACTGTTGGCGCCCTGTGGTGTGCATTTGTGCACAATCCTGTGTGTTTAGAGCCACTGTCTACTAGCGCTGGGCTTCCGGTGCATGTAACCGTCTGACTGCGACCTGCCCAGGGGTCCCCGCAGAGCACCTAGTCCGCATCTGGCTCTTTGGATAGCAGGCATGGGAACTGTCACTCAGCCGCCGCTGAAGTGACGCCGCAGGTCTTCAGGTTATGTTTCTGTCCTCGCCTGTTCAGCTCTGCCTGTCTGCCTCAGTACAAGAACAACAACTGGGTGCCAGCCGCCATGCCCTAGTGAGTGCAGGTGAGCCACAATCATGCAGTCTTGCAGCCCACAACACCGGCTCTGTGTGCTTACAGGATTTCAATACCTCTGAGAAAATCACAGCCGGGCCTCAGGTTGGGGATTGCATTCACTGAGGACTGCAATGGGTGGGTGAGTTGTTAATTCCCATACGGTCACTGCAGTGCCATATCTCAAACAGGGGCTCACCTGGTATAGCAGGACTCCGGTCAGTTTTCCCACACACTCCAGGGTCCGAGCAGTCTTTGCCAATTACCTGCCTTCCCGCGAGCCTTGATAATTGCTGAGCGGGATGTCGAACGTGCTCATGGCACTGAATCTTGACTGTCCTTTAAACTGTTGGCTCTGCTACTGTGATTCGGCTGCTTACAACCTCCGTCTAGCCTCTTCACCTGCCCAGGGGAGCCTTGGGCTGAAGTGCGATGTTTTCCGGCTGCAAAGTACGGCCCACCAGCAGAGGCGCATCCACTGTCTCATGTAGAGACCTCTCTGAGGTTCTCCTCCCTCTGCCTCACGGCTCAGGTTGTCCTCTGCTCCTGCAGCACCGTTGGGGGTGAGGGCAGCTCAGGGTTTAGTGGAGCCGGTCGTCGAATCCAGATAACCACTGTGTCGGATGCTTTGTGGCGGGGAAGGGGGAGTCAGCGAGGGAGCTCTAACTGAGCACGCCCAACTCCATTAATTGCATAGCCACGCCCCCTTCAGCACCCAGAAAATTATAATGCTTTCTTGTTAGTACTGGTAACCATACTAGAATGCTTTATTGAAGAGCCTGTTTATTTGAAATAAATTCTACAGACGAAATAAGGCTGAACCCATGGACAGTCTGTGATTCTCCTGGTCAGTCTTGGCTTATACAGGTACATGCATCAAAGGATTTTGCAATTGCAAACGGTGCGAATTGCAAAAATCGTCCGTTTGCGATTGCAAAATCTGCTTTTGGAATGCATGGAGGGTGAAGGCCCTCACAATTAGAGAATTCGCAAATATTTGCGAATTCTCAAAATGCGATTGCCTTTAAGGAATCGCATTTTGCGATTCCTTAAAGGCAATGCATGAAACGTTTAAAAATTGCGATTGCCTTTCAGGAATCGCATTTTGCGATTCCTTAAAGGCAATGCATGAAACTTTTAAAAATTGCGATTTCACAATTAGGGGGAGCAAATTACCATGAGGTTGAACCTCATGGTAATTTGCGAAAACTGTGAAAAATGCACTTTTGTGCATTTTGCAAAGTTTCATGTTGTGAAAACACATGCCCTAAGGGCATGTGTGTGCACAACATATGTGCACAGATTGATTTCAGGGGTGCAACAGGGTGTCCTTTGGACACCCCTGCACTCTTGAAATCGCATTCTCAATTTGCGATTCGCTAATTGCTAATCGCAAATGGAGAATGTCTTCCCATTCATTCCTATGGGCCTCTAGGCCCATAGGAATGAATGGGGAGGTATTCCTTAATTGCGACTCGCAATTTGCGAGTCGCAATTAAGGAATATTAAGAAATCGCAATTTATTTAGAGATTTCTTGATGCATTGCATTTTGCAATTCCTTAATTGCGAATCATTATTTTTCGCAATTAAGGAATCGCAAAAAGCAATATTGATCCATGTACCTGATAGTTCCTCATGTGCAACCAGCTTAGGAACAAGTTGCATTCATTGTCGCACAGTCTGCTAGATGGCAAACATTTTCTAGACTTCACTTGTAACATCTGCAGTCGGAGGTCCTGATTTCAATGGGCGTATCCAGAGCATTTTGCAGGGACCTTCTGAATCAAAATTAAGATGAGAGGCATGACTCCACTTGTAGCAGATGGATTATTTCTATCTTCTGAGCATCTAATGCCTTGAACACCTGTCACACAATTTTTCTGTATATGGGACTGCACCCTTGAATCTGTTTTCAATCCCCATGCCCTGGAGGAGGACTTTGTTTGGTACAATCTATTCCAAAAAGGCTATGGATGCCAGGCTGCTGAGGCAGAGTAGCCAGCATGTGCATTACATTCAGCCATGCATACAGCTTGTGACTAGTTTGAGGTCCGCTTCCGGCAGGCATTCCATTATGTTTCCATGCAAATGCATGTCACATCTGAAACAGCCTACCAATGCCTCACCAACATGGCAGACAAGCTCTTCCAGGGTGACGTGAACTGGGTCCAGGGACAGCTGTCAAGGGGCAAGGCATGCATCTGACGAGCAGGTGCTGCCTTAAGCCGAGCAGGCCGATTTGTTAGCGGCTGGGGAGGCGGCAGTAGAGCCTCCTGCTGAGGGACTGGAGCCTATTGATCCATCGGCTCGCCTCAGGGCTTGGCTTTGCCACTGGCCCCCTGGGCCACCCAGCAAAAAACTGAAGTGGGTGAAGGGTGGGCCCAGCGGACCAAGTACCGGCGATGAGGGTGCACCCATGAGCTGCAGGTAGGTGGGGACAGTTACACCATGGGGGAGGGGGGTGGGTTGGGAGGTGCGGGCAGAGGAACCCTGACCTCTTACAGAATAGAGGGCATTGTTTGGATTTGGAGGCAAAAATAAGGGAACAGAGCCTCCTCATCCAGCTGAAGGAAGAAAGGTGGGCCCGCTTGTGCGAGGATAGGGAGAGGGCCAATGCGTATGCACAAGAAAAGGCATTCGCCCTCTCATTGGGCCGATGGTGGGTGGGTTTTCAAGGGGGAACGCATGCCAGCAAACATGGGAATGGGCACCATGGGGAGAGGGCGGGGAGAGGGAGGAGAAGCCCCCTCCTGGGAGGGTTGAAGCCCATGTGATAGGCTCCTGGACTGGGTCAGGGGGGACCTACAAGACAGGGCAGTGGGTCTGGGTTCCGGAGGACAGGGAGACTGAAGTGGGCTCAGGGACAGCCAGTACAGCAGATGGGCCCATGGTGGTTGGGGCCCCTCAAGTTGGAGCAGCCTGGGGGGGGGGGGGGGGGGGAAGCGAGACCGGCAGGAGTGGTCGGTAGAAAGGTGGTGATGCCGGCAGGATGGAAGACGTTCCCTGGACGCTGGTCTGAAGCAGGAGGGGGGCCTGCCCTCCATCACAGGCTCGCGCACAGGGAACTGCAGCCAGGGTTGGCCCCGGGAGGATTGAAGTGATGGAGCAATCTAGTACAAGTGGCCTGACAGAGAAGGTGTGTGATATGCTTGAAGGGGATGCAGAGTTGATGCTAGACTATGAGGATGAGAGTGATGAGAGGGCAGAAGGAGAGTTGCATGATGAAGATGAAGAGGCTGTGGGGCGATCTCGGAGGACAACCAAAGGAATTGGGGTTTCGCTGGGAAAAAACTGCGGATGCAGAAACCACCAAGCTCAATGGACCTTGTAACAGCGGGCCAGGACACAAGGACAAAGTGGTTGGAGGCAGGGTTCTGCCAGGTAAAAACAAGTGGTGGGCTGCATGGGAAGGGGGTGGTGAAGGTTCAAAGAAGAAAACAAGCAGGTCAGTGGGGGTAGGTGAGGGAGTGGTGGAGGACCCAAACCCTGGGGGCACAGCAACACTTGCGAAACGCAAGACAGGTGATGTTGTTAAGCAAATGGTGGTGCAGGTGTCCAGATGGACAATCCTGAGGGCAGGCAGGACGAGAAGTCCAAGGATAAGTATAACAGGAAACTGCCATACATGGGGTTAGCGATGCCGCTCGGATCTCATTTGTCCGAATAAACAAAAAATAGAATCTGGAAACATCAATATGTAGATGTATTTAAGCTATTGCACAGGGATATACAGGCCAAAGAGGGATCAAAGGAAGAGGAGTGGGAACTAACGAGGCGTCCGAGGGTACCCATCAACATGGAAAATTGGACGTCAGCCTTTCTGATTTATGCTAGCATTTAGACAGGGCAATAGATTTGTTGAAGTACATGGATATAATTCACAAAGCTTAGATGCATTTTGAGGGTATGACTGGTTAAGCTACGATGAGGAGTTTAAGGCCATAGTCAGCATTAATCCTGTCAAACCATGCAGGAGGTGGACTTAGAACTTTGGATGCAGTGGATGCCGTCCACTCAATCCAGAGCTTCCACTCATATGGCCAGTGGTTTGCCAGTGACTTACCGGCCTTTTCAGCCTCGTCCTGCTCCAAAAGGGGCAGGTGGAACAGGACCCCAGGGGGTGGGTGGCAAAGGATACCCCTGAAACAGCAGGCATGATGGAATTTTAATAAGGGATTATGTTCTAGACACCCTTGCAAATTCAAACAAGAGTGCTCTAAGTGCAGAGGCCGACACCCAATCTTGCTGTGTGTCATATTGACCACCTCAGCGGAACAGTGGAAGGCCTCTTGAGGGCGGGTCAGTCTGGACACAAGGGCCCCTACTCCAGATAGAGTTGAGGCCATGATCCCATGGCTCTTAGGGTAGCTAGAAAAGGAAGCTGCGTTAAGCTTATAATGGGGGTTTACCGAGGGCTTCCGGGTTGGATACCAGGGTCCGAAGGGGGACAGATGGGCTGACAATTTGAAATCCGCAAAGCAGTTCCTGCAGGTGATAGAGGCAAAACTAGTGAACGAAGTGCCGGAGGGTAGGACAGCCGGACCATTTGTTGATTGGCCGTTGGCCGATTTGATCATTTCTCCCCTGGTGGTTGTGCCAAAAAAGGAAGCAAGGTAATACAGGTTGATTCACCACCTATTTTGGCCAGAAAGTTAGTCAGTAAATTACTTCATCGATGAAGAGGATTCTAGGCTTTTGTATGCCTTGGTGGATGGGAAGTAGAGATGGTAAATTGCGACTTCAAATCCGCTTTTTGGTTGTTACCTATTCACCCTGTGGATTTCCCTCTACTTGGGATGCAGTTTGGGGGTGCCATCTACTTGGACAACGTTCTGCCAATAGGTTTTGCCATCTCCTGTGCTGTTTTTGAATTGTTTAGTACCTTTCTGCAATGGGTTTTCACTAAGAGTTCGGGTCACCCGGGAGTGTCACATTACCTGGATGATTTCCTGTTTGTGGGAGCTCAACGGTTGTGAGATTGTGGGTGAGCTCTACATCAATTTGCAAATCTCATGCAAGAATTTGGAGTGCCGCAGGCACCTGAGAAAACAGCTAGGCCCAGCTGTGTGCTGACCTTCTTGGGCATTTAGATGGACTTGGTGCATTGGGTCGCTTGCTTGCCAAGGACAAAGGTGGAGAAAATTCAGGACTTCTTGCTGAAAGTGATGGGCAAACGTAGAATTCAATTGAGAATGGTGCAGAAATTGCTAGGATTTTTTAATTTTGCATGCAGAGTGGGAGGACTTTTTGCAGAAGGCTAGGCAAGGCCATGTTCGGAGCGATACACCCATACCACAGGGTGAAAATTTCCCTTGGGAGTCAGGGCAGATTTGGGGGTGTGGCAGGCATTCCTCAAGGATTTTCAATGGGGTGCCTTTGGAATTCCTGACAGAGGATACAGTGTGGCAAGTTCACATTTTTTCAGATGCAGCTGGGGACAAGGGTCCCGGACTTTGAAGGTCCAGGAGATGGTGTGCTGAGAAGTGGCCAGCACACTGGCTGCAACGGGGGCGCAGCATTGCTATGCTGGAGTTCTTCCAATTAATAGTAGAATTGGTGGTATGGGGAGAAGAGCTGAAGAGCAGGACAGTGCTTTTTCAGGTCGATAACATGACTGTTGTAGAACTGGTGAACAGACAGAGAGCAAGGGATTTGAAGGTGTTACAGTTGTTGCGAAGATTCATTCAGGTTTGTCTGCACCTCAATGTGGTTTTTAGGGCTAAGCACGTACCGGGAGCCAGCAATTATATCGCTGGTTCCTTATCTCTTTCACAGTGACACAATTTCCGGAGTCTTGGGCCAGGAGCAGAAGTGAGCAAGACAGAGCTGCCGGAGGACATCTGGCCTGGTGGCAATGAGAGTGATTTGTCTGGTTGAAAAGTCTATGGCTGAGTCTACCAGGAAAAGTTACAGACTGGCACGGAGCGAGTTCAGGGCATTCATGGGAGATTCACTGGAGGATATGTACCTTCGTTTGCTAGACACTGAGCAGGGAGTTTTGAGTTTTGTTCTAGGACAAATTGATAAAGGTTTGTCACATACGACCACTGCGGGTCAGTTGGCCGGGATTTTGTTCTATGGTAAGCTGTAGCTGGGGTTTGACCCCTCCAAGGACGAACTTTTGAGCAACCTGGGCTGGGATCCGGCTATGTTTGGTACCCTCTCTTTTAGAATAGGGGCAGCCATGGCGGCAGCGAGCCTGGAGGAGAATTTGGCAGTTTGGGAGATGGAGGTTCACGTGCTGCGAACACTATGTGCGCATGTGAAGTAAAGGGGCAACGGCTATAGGGTTTTGGGGGAAAAGAAGGGGGAGGATGGAGGACAGTTATTTCTAATGGTTTTCTATTTTCTACTGAAGGATGCATGAGAGGGCCAGGAACCACGACGGTTACCTGGATTGTGGGACGTTTGTTTGTGCACTGGGCAGCGATGTACGCGGATCAACAGGTGTACAGATGTAGCCTGGGATTGAGGAGCAGCCGCCATGAGGTTTCTTAGTGGGGAAAAGGGTGTATGTGTTGGGGTGCCACTACCTTGGTTGACAAAGTTGATGCCTTAGAGAGGTTGCCCGGAAATGCTATTAATACACATGGGGGGAAATGATCTTCGGTTATTATCTGGACTTATATTGATTCAGGATATGCAGAGGGATTTGTCAGCAATACGGAGGAACTTCTCTGGCACATGTATCATGTGGGCTGAGTTAGTACTGTGTAGGATTTGGAGGGGGCTGTCAAGCATGCAGCAATTGATAAGGCCCATAGAAAATTGAACAGGGCAATGAGAGTGTTCTGCCAAACTCAGGATATTAAAGTAATTGCTCACTTGGGGCTAAAGGAGGAAGAATCATGTCTGTTCATAGATGATGGGGTGCACCTTTTGCAGATAGGAAACGCATACTACATGATGGAAATGCTAGATGCGGTGAGCAAGCAATGGAATGAATCTATATGGTGTCGAAGGGCTGATTGATGGGGCCGAAAGGTGCACAATTCTCATGAGTTGCGCAGGCATCCGCCCTACGGGGGTTTCCTGGATGGCGGTACTTGGAGGGCTGGTGAGTCTCAGATGGGCAGATCCACCCCTCGGAGGGGGGGAAGGGTGCACGGGTTACTGATGGCGGATGGAACTTCAAGGGAGGATGATGAGATGATTGGAGAACGGGTGAAAGCAGAGATTGGGGGTATTGAATAAGGTCAGAGTGTGAAATGGGGAAGACTAAAATAATTGAGATGGTGCGTTGCGAATGGCACGGGGAGTGTGAAATACTCCTGGTTGATGTTAAGATGTAGATTGAATCTGTTGTTTAAAATGAATAATGTTAATTAGAATGTTGCAACCCTGTCCTAATAAATAGCCTTTTACGCTATATATGGCTTGGAGTGTGGTTTATTGCATGAAAACACGAGCACTAAGAAAGACCCATGCGGAAAGAAAATTAAGTCACACTTGCAATAAGTGAATTTACTACTGCAAATCTCTTCAAACTATTTTATTCTGCTTACATTGTTTGCTGAGTGAGAAGAAGCCAGTGTACATAAGACAACTCAAAAATGTATAATGGGAGAGTGTCCCTGAAACTAATTGGATAAGAAAGAGAATTAGAAGAGTTGACTTACATAAAAAAGAACCTGTGTATTTGGAGACTGTTCGTGAGACCAATACACAGTAGGCAAGGATGTCTTAAAATGTTAAAACGTTCTTATACAATTCGAGCCAATATTCCATAAGTTTCCATGCTCTTAGAGTTTATGATCAGTGGGCCCGATTCACAGAACTAACTTAAGACAAAATCCTAAACTTACTACTTTTGGTATTCATAGATTATAGGATTTTGTCTTAAGTTTGTCTTAAGACAGACTTAAGACAGACTTAAGACAAAATCCTAACTTAAGTCTGTCTTAAGTCTGTCTTAAGACAAACCTAAGACAAAATCCTAACTTCTGTGAATACCAAAAGTAGTGCGTTTAGGATTTTGTCTTAAGTTAGTTCTGTGAATCAGGCCCAGTGACTTTTCCTTGTGTCTTTGTTTTGAAAATGAAGCTAAAAGGGGGCATATTTTTAATTGGCTTAAGAAGAAATAAAAGTTACATTTTCCAAATTTCACCAACATTTGATTTTTACTTTTGCACTCTAACATGTGCATTTGATGTTTTGTGGAGGACAGGCTCTCTCTATTTTTTAATCAATGGCGGCCTGTACTATTAGCAGGGTGAGGGACAGTGGGGGCACAAACGCACACATAAACATTCACTCACACTCATGCATTCATTCACACATGCCCATACACACACACATACACACATCTATTCAGAACACTCACTCTCATATATTCATGCATGCATGCACGCACCAAACATAAAAAATAAAATCATATTTACCTGTGCACCTCTGCCTTGGAGATCCCACAGGGTTGGGAATGCTGTCTTCTCTCATTGGCTACAGTCAGCCAATGAGGGAATGCAGCAGTCCCAAGTCTTCAACGTCCCAGGTGGGTTGGGACTGTTGCCTTCCCTAATTGGCTGCCCTTAGGTCAGCCATTGAGGGAAGACAGCAGTTCCTCACTCGTCACAGATTGGTTTGGGTCAGTGAGACTGCAGACCTTAAAACCTGTTAGTTTCAGTGCTTGGAACAGCAGTAATGTGGTATGAAGACACATATAAAAATAAGTTATTGTTATTATTGTTATTATTAATATTACCTTCCTTGAAAGGATCAAGAATATAGATGTAGACGTTTGCTCACACGCTACATGCTATGGTGAGATGCATAGTTTTCATTCAATATTTCAAACGGGCATAGGCTGATTTGGTTTGGTGGAGATGAGGGGGTTTGGTTGGAACATTTTGGATGGATTGTATGAGAAATTGGGTTGTTGGTTGAGGGGGTTGTAGGCCCTTCTCAAGCAACAGCAATAATCCATGTCAGGGTGAACCACAAAAGCCACAAAAGTAAACCTTTGGTAGTCTGCCAAAAAATTAGACTTAACTTAGAGACAATGTGTAAAGTATTTATGCAACACTTAAAAAGTAAAAAAGTGAAAACACAAAACAAGAAAAAATCTCACACTAATTTAGAAGAAAAGAGAACATTGTAATACATTTTTTGACACCAAAATGCAAAAACTCCAATCAGCAGAACCCCAGATATGCAGTTTTGGAGTTTTAGGTAAATATAACACCTAACAGCCCAAAGCAGCACTCTGGTAATGTTAGACCAGGCCAAACACGATGGAGAGAGGGCTTGATATAGGGACCAGAATAGTATAGTTGAAAAAGTTACCTTCACAAATTCCGGAGGAAAGATTCAAGTTCGCAGTAGAAGAGGCATCTAGGGTCAGGGAGAGAAACATGGATGGTTGTCGCTGAAGGGCGAACAGCAGCCCGGTTGTTTCTGATGGTCGATGCTGTAGCACAAAGATCCTGTTGGGCATGGAAGACAGTTGTTGGGGGGAGCTTCCTGTAGGCAGTGTTTGTAGGCTGTTGATGATGTAGTGCAAATTCTGGTGATTGCTGTACCATGAAGGTGGATTCACCAGAGCTTCAAATTGGCAGTTGGGGGGATGGCAAGATTTTGGCATGAGCCAGGCCGTTTGCGGTCACAAAAAGCCCAAAACTTTAGGATGTCTTCTTTGTGTCCAGAGGAGTGCACTCTAATGCCTACTGAGGTCCCAGGACCAGGGGAGATGACACTTCGGGATCTGGGACACTTCTTGCAGAGGCCAGCAGGACTCAGTCAGGTCCAGTTGCAGGTTCAGTTAGGTCCAGAAGGACAGCTGGGCAGTTGCAGGGAGGCCTCTGGAGCATGCTGAATCCTGTAGCTCAGAACGTAGTAAGCCAACTAACCCTTAGATTCTCTCAGGTAGCTTTAGATGAGGAGGGTAAGTCGATTCCTCCTTCTCAGACAGCAGGGCAGGCCTCAAGTAGCAGGGCAGTCCCATGTCAGCAAGGCAGTCTTCTTCTGTAGTATCCAGAGGTTCAGGAATGTTCTGAAGTATAGTTCTCAGTGTCCAGTATTTGAACCTGGTGCTAGCTTGAAGGGGGAACTTCCAGACTTCCACCCACATCTGATTCAAGAGTTTCCTTCCTCCCTACCCTTGTCCCATGATGACTAGGGAAACAAAAGGCTAATGTGAAGTTCTATCTGACTATGCTGAGGCAGCTCCTTGGAAATGTAAGTGGGGCTGTGCAAAACTTCGTTCTCCCATCCTGTCAGGTTGGTCCATTCTGTAAACAACTAGTCCCCTTGTGTGTTACTGTTTGGGATAAATACTAACCCTGGGCGTAGTGGGTGTAGTGGGGCTTCGCGGAGCTACGTGAAGTGGGCGAGAAACTACGCCCACCTCCGCACTCCGCGTAGCCCCACTACGCACCACAGGCCTCCCTCCCGCCCTCCCTAAATACTTTAATTTAAACGTTAGTAAGAATTAAAAGGCACTTACCTTGCGCGCCGCTGCCCGCCGCGTCTCCGGGGCTCCCTCTCTTCATCTGCGCCGTTGGAGGCGGGTGGCGGCCAGCTACACACCGTCTGCGGAGCGTGCGTAGTGTCGAATTCTACGCCTGCTACGCAAAATGCGTAGAAGCCGGCACTACGCACACTCTGTGCACGGAGCGTAGCTGCCCGCCCACCCTTAATAAATACACTACACAATAAAGGCCAAATGCCAACTACACTGAGTAATGTGACCCAGGACAAATACTGCAGTAACCAAACGGTTAGGACAAGAAAATGTCAACTTACTAAAAGTAACTTTTGACTTAAAATTCGACTTTACCATTAAAAAGGATTTTAAATTACAATTCTTTAGAGACCCATAATGACATTTCTACTTGTTCCCAAGCAAATGTAATCACTTATTGAATGTAATGAGGTGCCCCTATTTTAAACTATGGAATAGGTAGGCCTTGAAGTCATGAAAATCGAATTTAAAATTTTTCCACTACCAGGACCTGTAAAACTTAAAAGTGCATGTCCAACTTTTTTAATGCAATGCACCCTTTCCCATGGGCGGTTTAAGGCCTATCCTAAGGGTGACATATGCATTAAAAGGGAAGTCTTAGGCCTAGCAAAAGGTTATTTTTGCCAGGTCAAAATGGCAGTTTGAAACTGCACACAGGCTGCAATTGTAAGCCTAAAACATGTTTAAAAAGGCTACTTAAGAAGGTGGCACACTAAGATAAATTGTACCATGTTTAAATCACAAGCACTTTTGCACTGGCTAGCAGTGGTAATGTGGAAAGAGTCCTAAAGCCAACCAAAACGAATTCAGCAAAACAGGAAGGGTGAATATGCAAAGTTTGGGGATGACCCTGCAGAGAGGGTCAAGTCCAACAAACTGGGAGCGAAACGTGTATTTAAGTAGCAGATACTCATGAAAGCAAAATTCTCACCTTCGGTTCTGCACAGCTAATTTGAATCTTTTATGGTGGGAAACATAAGAAACCACCAGATAATGGGATATGGGTATTAGGTAAGTCCAAAAATATAAGTCCGAGGGCAAACACAGGTGCTCATGTGCATCGTACGTAGAGGCCATAGCCCTGATTATGAGTACACCCTGCCGAAAAAAGTCAGACTTGAGGAGTTTGGAAGTTATTGAATCCAATACTTATTACATATTTTAGGTTCTTTGGAAATAAAATACTTTGGGCCAGATGTATCAAGGCTTTTGCGACTCGCAAAGGCCAAAATTCGCAGAATTTCGGCCTTTGCGACTCGCAAACGGCCGTTTTGCATTTTTTCAGATGTATGAAAAAATCGCAATTTAAGGAATCGCAATTATTTGCGATTCCTTATTTTGCCATAGCACTTAAGGAATCACAAATTTTGCGATTCCTTAAATGATATGTATGACACATTTTGCAATTGCGATTTTAAGTTAAGGAATCACAAATTACCACCAACTTGTACTTGGTGGTAATTTGGGATTTCTTTTAAAAATGCCCTATTTGGCATTTGTGAGGGTGGCAAGTGACACACATACATGCCCATAGGGCATGTATGTGTGCCACATGCACACACATGTAGATTTCAGGGGTGCAGCAGGGTGTCTTTGAGACACCCCTGCACCCTTGAAATAATTCTCAAATTGCGATTAGCAAATTGCGAATTCGCAATTTGAGAATTATTGCACTATCATTTCTATGGGCCTCCTGGCCCATAGGAATGCATTGGAAATTATTCTTTATTTGCGAATTCGCAAAATGCGAATTTGCAAATAAAAGAATAAGGAATCGCAAAAAAATTGCGATTTTGTACATACATACCGTTTTGCGAATTCTAAATAGCGATTCGCAAAAAATCGCTATTTAGGATTCGCAAAACGGATTCTTGATACATCTGGCCCATATTCTGGTGTTTACAGCACTAGCATCTACATGTCCCAGTCAATACTGGGCCTTTTTTCTTGTTAAATTCCTGCTGGTTTTACTTTCCAAAAATGTAACGAAGGGTGCGATTTTTATCGCAACTGGTAATTACTGGGAGCAGAGAACATTTCACCACTTGCAATTTCGATTACTTCACAAACAGGGTTTTGCGCAGGGATTGCGATTTAATAGACGACTTGTACTAAGGCACTATGTGCCACCTGAAAGCGATGTCAAAGCGGCTGTCCTAAAGGACAGATTCACAACAGACACCCAGGTGTATTAAGAAAATGACCAGAAGTACATGGTCTTAATCAACTGGGTTTACATTAATTTATTACCATTAAAGTAATAAAAAAAAGAAAACAACCATAGCAATGTAGCAAGAGATGCCTCTGTGGAAAAATAATTAAACTGTACTCCTAATGTGGGAGTGGTAATTTAATTAACATTCATTTATAGCATTTCCTTTTGGAGGGAGCAGTTAGCTTCAGGATATGTAACACTGTGTCCTCTTTCTGCAACAAAAGATTTTCTGTCTTGTTATTGTTTCTAATCCCTTCCTAGTCTGCCTTTGCCAAGATCCACCCACCATTCATTTTTCTTAACAGGGTAATGAGTTTGGCGTCATCAAAAACAGGTAAAACTGGGGTGGGCAGGTCAGGTGAAAGGAATCACATTGTGTAGAGGCAATCTGATAGAGGATTACAGTTCTGCCTGCCTTATTTCCATATTTAGCAATCATAGCGCCACCCTGCAAAATACGTCTCTGGGCTTACTAAACTGCAGTATCAAATATCAGTTCAAGAGTGGAATAAAGGATAGACAAAACACTTGTTTTGCCTCACACCAGAATACAGGAACAGTCAACAATGGATGACCTCAGTGGAGGTTGTTTTCATATCAAGACACTCATCTCACTGGTGACATGGAATATGAGGTTGCCATTAACGTCTTCAGTTTGACGTCTGTGTATAGGGTATGATGTTCTAGATCTGGCTATGTTTTTTATGTGACATTATTTCTTGTTTAATAGTATAATTTTTTTGAGGTAAAAATTATTGCATGTGGTGTGTGAGTTATGGTTTGCATGGTTGTTGTGCTACTCTACAAGTTAAGGTTTGCAGGGCTAATCATTTGTGGCATTCTTTTTGCTTTTAAGTTGTATTCATAATTGTACTTCGGTTGTGGATTTTTAAGTGTCTTTTAGAGATAAACAAACTACTATGATGTTATAAGCAAAGCTAACAATAAATGTGTTTCTTTCATTGCATTTCTATTTTTTTATGATATACTAGGTCCCGCTTTAAACCACACCTGTCCATGCACAGCCGGTGGTTGGACGTAAAACCACCCAACCCCTTTGACTGTGCACATTGGCACTTAGCAGCAGAACCTTACCTGCAGCCCTCTTTTTGTACATGCACAGGGTGTTATGGCAGTAGCACCTGGCCTATGTGCATGCCCTGCAGCAACAAGGCATGTGGGCAAGCTTCATCTAAGAACAGTGGAAATTTCCCAGAGGAATGTGGCTGCGACCAGGCCATAAACCCATCACCACTAGAGTTGCCCAGTAGGCTTTGTCTTTGAACAGGCCTTGCACCTAAACCATTACGATCACAGGCAGCCAAACCCCACACTGCATGTGTTGGAAAGTGGGTTATTGGTAGGGGCAAATGTAGGTCTGCCACTGGCAATAAGGCCAATAACACATGATAGGACTCAGCATAGGTCTTAGGAAATTATTCCTATGCTCATGCCTTCGTAACATGGCTGCGAGCAGACAGGCTTAACTTCAAAGACAGGTATGTAAAGCATTTAAAAACAAAAATTCAGTAAATAATTAAGACACAACACAAAAAATACAATATCAATTTATGGAAATAGGAAATATTTTTATCTTTAAAATGACAACAAAATGACAAAAATCCAAGGTAGGGAACCAGATATATGAATTTTCAAAGATGTAATAAAATATAGTACTTAGAAGATTATAGCACATATTGTGATACCTGCTTTCGATAGACTGGACCAAAGTCAATGTTTCAGGCCAGGTGCGATGGAGCCCTGAGCGGCTACAGCTCGCGGGAGGTCCCAGTCTCAGTTTCTACCTTCACACAGAAGAAAAAAAAAAGAAACTTTTCTGGAGCTTTTCTTCCTGAGGTCCCTTGACGCTCCAAGTGAGTCCAGATGTGTTGAGGGTTCGCTAGCTTGTCTTTTGACGAGCTCCCAGTCAACGTCCCTGGAGCGGACTTAGAAAATGTTTCTCTCGCGCTTCATCGGGGCAATCCTGGGATCCAGGTCAGCACAGGATGGAAGGCAGACAGCTTGACATTCGTGGTTGCTCCCGGTCACCTTTTCTATGAGCGGACTTAGATACTTTACTGGAGCTTTTTCTTGCGGGGTCTCTCAATGCTCTTCATGTAGCCGGATTCGTTGAGGGTTTGCCTGCTTCAGATTTCTTCTAGTCCTGGTCAATCTCTGAAAGTTGGAGCTATGGAGCTTTTAGCGGGACAAACCTGGTTGGCTTGGCCGGCTCACAGTTGAAGGCATGCGGCCTTGCTGGCCAGGTTGAGTCAGTCCCTCTCTGGAGCTTTTTTTCAAAGTTGCTTCAAAGTTCTCCAAACTTCATGAACTTCTTCCTGAAGTTCCTCAAGTGGTCCCAAAGTGTCTCAAACTCACTCCAAGAGTCAGGAAGCTCCAAGATGGTCCTTGAAAGTTGAGGACTTCAGTTCCCACAATCCACTGGTACAAAATCCTTAAAACTCCACTGGTGGTTCTCCAAGGTGCAGATGTAGGTGGTGATTTTCCAGATGAGCTCTTTTAACCTGTCACTTTCAGGGAGTCCACTCTTTAGTTCTTTTTCAGCAAAACAATCCACAGGGCTGTAGTTTCAGATGGTGCAGTTTTCAGAGGTCAGGCCTTAGAAATCTTTGCACAGCAAAACATCCCAGCTTGGCAATGTCTTGCTTCAGTAAGTTTCAAGCAGAAGATTTGGAGGTCTCTGCCCCTCTCACATACTTATTCCAAGTTCTCTGGGTCAAGCAGGAGGTCCCTTCTGACCAATGGGAGCAGGGTAACTCTTCCAAGATATGACCACATCCTGTAAAGTGTGGCATTATTTTGTCCCAGAGTGCATCAAATTTTCCAAATCTATAATGGCTGATTTTCCAGCAAGGAGGTAAGAGCTGGCTAAACCCACTCCTAGGATGGCTAATTTACGTAGACTCTCCCCCTGCATGTGCTCATATCTTCCTTAATCCTGCCATCTGCCTATGGTGGGAAGTTCAAAGTTGTAAATTATACTTTTCTCTCCTCTACTCATTGAAGAACATACTTTACGACTCCTCCCCCTGGACTGGCATTCCTATGGGACAGACGATGTAAAGAAAGGCACAGAATATAATATCATCAGGGAGAGAACGATAAGTGAAAGGCACAACAATCAATTAAAAAGTACAAAATTTTGTTTATTAATAAGTATATATACTCAGAATAAAAACATGAAATTATTTCGACATATAGTAAAATAAAGTTTGTGACCTATTCTAAGGCCTCAACACAATACAACATTACACATGACATCATTAGTTCTTAATTCCTAAAACAGTGGCGGACAATACTAGTCCTCTTCTCGACGCGCGTTTCGGCGTTTTTCACTGGAACGCCTTCTTCAGGAGCCACAAAAACAAGCTGAAAAACGTATATATCAATTCAATTTCTCTTTCCAGATGAGTAATATTAGCCTTTCAATCAGTATCTCAGTACAAGTGCATGCAAACATATAATCCAACCACCAATTACATACCGCAAACTCCCTACTTATGTAGCCAGCTATAAGGCTACATAAGGTACAAAACTTTTTAGATGTTACATTTGAGCAGTGGTGTAGTATTTAAATAGAGAGGTGGGCCTTGTATGATAATCAGGCCCTTGCCTCAATTGCATTTTTCTATTGTTCTTGATTAACAGTAGGAAAGGTTCTATGTATATATGTATATAAGGTTCTATATATCTATGTGTTTATAGATGTTTTATTACAACTAGGCAAAGATCTATAAATTTCCTAGGCTTAGTTCCTTATATTCGTGAGGTTTTACAAAAAAGAGGGGTAACTTATGCAAATACATTACCAAAGACCGGGCAGCATCTGCTAAGATCAATACAATAATATACACATTGTGCCCCCATTCTTACCTAAATCGGTAGCTGTTTGTATGGGCCGCACCAGGCAGCAGCTGATGGTCTAGCGTTTTTTCTTTTTTTATTCGAGGGTTTGTTTAAAACTGCAAATGTGAAAGAGGAACCCACATTTACTTTTGTGCTAATGTTATTATTAACAGTTTTAGTTTGCTAAATGCTCACTCTACTAAAAAATTCCTAACAACACGAGCCCTTTTTAGAGCTGTTTTTATTTTTAAGATAAATCCGGATATTTTTTAACATACAATTATTGCACTTACATGAATAGAAATGAATAAAATCTATAACGATCAGATGGCCAGGAACAGCATTCGGTATGTCTGCTCACTTAACGTTGTTATATTGTTTCTGAGAAGTGAAACGAAAGTGACAAACATTTAACTTTAAAGTACCGGGGTTCACTCTAGAAATGTGTTTAGAGCAAGTCATGAAAGCACGATGGCGTAGATCGCTTACCGATAGTTAAAAAAATGCATTCGGCGTGTTTTAAACAGCCAGGGCCTGCAGCCGATATATCTGCTCCCTTCGTATTAGCACACAACACTGAGGGGTAAAGGGAAATATAATAGAGACTTTACTTTGAGTAACAGGCTGCACTAAATAAAATACGCATAAGGTAAATAAGCGGAGGGCGGCGGAGTTAAAAGCTTACCGATATTTAAAGGGAATTGTGCATATTCAAATAACTTTGGACCGCAGTGGAAATATTCGTATCCTTGGTGTCGTATTGCCAAGCTGCGAAGTAAAAATGCAATACGATAGAGCATTGCTGAATAGACCCAAGCTACAGGAAAATACATTATAGTGGGTTCACGGCGAGTAACGCGGTTGTATGCTTACCGATGATTAAGATGTACTCTGCTTGTGCATCAACCCGCGGGCGTCACGGATGATAGTTCCAGTGGCGTCCCGCAGCCGTTGGAAAAGGAGATCAACTGCTCAATCGATTTTCCTTCCTTTTAAAGCGGACATGACCAATCGCCGGAATGCGGTGATTAGTTGTTCAAATTTACCGCGTCATGAAGGGTGGTTTTAAACGGATAGCAACGACGGACTACATTAATGCAAGTGAGATACTGCTAAATGCAAAGTGTCGAAAACGGACTCGTTCTTACCAGCAACATTGTTGCAAGTAGATTGCTGATGTTAAATAGCAAAAAAACGGACATCATAGCATATGCAACTATGTCGTACTGTGAGAAAATAACATTAAAAATCAAAACCATGACTTCATAACATAAGCAACAATGTTGCATTACGATATTTCTGTAAGAAGATCAATTTCTTTATATAGCTGATAGAAAATAACTTTTGGAAAGCTAAAAGGTCATCAAAATTAGTAAAGTAGGTATAGCCTATTTATGTGTATAGTATAACCATATGCATATCCTGTTATTTATATATTACCCGCAGTAATACTTTTTCTAGCGCGTTGAAAGACATTTTTTTAGCTATTTCTAGAAGTGCTACGCATACTTTAAATGACAGGAAAGATATTGAAGTCACAAAAACTAATGTTACCAAATCATTGGAATATGACGGCACTTCCAAGGTGGCATTACTACCTTAAAGACAGATGGCATTTTCCCAGGGGATCTCGTTGTTCAACCCCTTTCTATGGGTGTCAAGGGAAAAAATCCAAAAAACTTCTCGTTTTTTCCTAATGGCGCATCCCCCTTTGCTGTCTGGGGTCATGATCTTTTCTAGGATGCGCCAATGTATTTCTTCTGGTTTGTGATTTAAATCTATGAAGTGCTTCACTAATGGTGCGTTCAGTTTTTGGGTTTTAATGGCGGATCTGTGCTCGGTAAGGCGCGTCTGGATCGACCTACATGTCTCACCAACTTAGCCCAGACCGCACGGGCAACTAATGAAATAAACCACATTAGTGGTTTTACAATTCCATAAGTCATGTGCCTTAAATGTGATGCCATTATGGTTGAACATTTCGCCACCTAGAATGTTTTTACAAGATTTGCAGGAGGAGCATGGAACCGTGCCCCGTACTGGTAAATTAGTTAGAAGTGATCTTTGTGTTTGATCACCATTCTGTTGCTTAGGATTGAATTTAGAATGGACTAATTTGTCTTTTAGGTTCCGGTTTCTCCTGTGCGCAAACAGAGGTTTGGACAGGGTAAAGGTAGAAGAGGGATTGCAATTCAGAATATGCCAGTTGGCATTAATTACTTGTCTGATCCGTTCATTCATGGTCGAATGGGTTGTTACACATACAATTCGATCATTCTCCTCTTTCTTTTTGGGGGCAAGTAGCGCATCACGGTCAAAAAATCTTGCACGTTTATATGAATTCCTTATTAATCTGTGTGGATATCCGCGTTCACAAAATTTAGTGCGCATAATTGCAGCTTGTCTGTCGTAGTCTTGTAAATTAGTGCAATTCCTGCGGACCCTAAGGAATTGTGAGAACGGAATGCTCTCTCTTTGGCATTTTGGATGAAAGCTACTAAAATGTAGTAGGGTGTTCCGTGCTGTTTTTTTCACGAAAAGATCCACTTCTAATTTATCAACATTAACTTTAATGAGAAGATCCAAAAATTCTACCTGATCTTCGCTATAATGTGCAGTAAATTTCAGATTGCCATCTGTTAGGTTAATCCACTCTAAGAACTCAAGAAGTGTTTCTTTCCCATTGGTCCAGATAAAAAAGATGTCATCGATGTATGTGGACCAATGGGAAATAGATTCAAAATCTGGCAGGGCACACTGCCCTGCCAGCAGAGCTGGCTGACCCCAGGGGCTCTATATCACCTCTTCGAAGCAGCTTGGCTAATCCACTTAACTCTGACCAGTCAGGGCAGACCACTGGGAGGCTGAATTTGGACTTACAAACAAGAAAGTTGTACAACCTCTTGTATGTACACTTTAGGAGAAATTCAACAATATGATATTGCTGGATTTATTAATACTATTCTGGGAAGTCTTTGAATGGTATTTCTAGCCCTCTTCTATCAAGAGTTATTAATCAATAATGTCCTACCATGTTAACATATGTCACAGGGGATTTGCAATGGGAAAAATTACTTGGGCCATTTTTCTAGCACCAGGACTTACAAAAACATATTTTATAAGTACTTGCCTTATATCCACAGGAACCCCTACCCGGGTGCAACAAGGAGAGAGTTTAGGGGTTCTGAATCTTTAGAAACATTGCAGATCCACCCTCTACAGTGCTCATAGCCTCAAAGTCGAATTTGAGTAGCACTTTGACACAATGTGGGGAGTGAAATGTGAAATTTCACTTTCCCCAGACATATAAAAACTCATTTTATAAGGGTGTACCTTATAAATACCCGACCCTACCCCTGGGATACCTAGGGGAGACCCTAGGGATCCCTCATGTGCCAAAACATTGTAGGTTATCTATCTTTAAGTGCCTCAAACACCAAAGTCGAGTTTGGGCACAATTTACTTTATCAAAGTAGTCCTAGCACCCAAGGCTGTTTTTAAACGGACCTCAGGCTTCAGCAGTGCACACATGCAAGTGCAGAAAAACGCTGCTGGCCTCTAAAATGCCATGCCTTAGGGTACTGGGGACTTCTAGGTAGTTTCAACCCCCCAGCCCTATTATATACTTGGAGCCTATAGGGGAGGTCATGCCAATCACAGGGGTACCCAACCATACAATTTTGTACCCTAGTGTATGTAGGTGTTTTAACTGTATTCTAATGTGTCTCTTTCAGCATAGCACTTGCCCTGGGCCTGGCTAGGCAGAGCCCAGGGTCAGTCACACTCAATTACCACCAGTATCAGTCAAAACGTTCGGGGGTGCCCAGGGCAAAAGAAGACTTTGCAACAACACAGCTTTTGCCCATGCACAGTGAGGATTGGCTGCAGGGCCAGACTTTTGACCAGGATCTGCATCCAATGGCTAAGGCATGGGCAAACCCCACAGAACATGGCCTTCAGCTGTGCATGGCTGGTGAAGTACTGCCAGTCCCTGCGCCCCAAATGCCTTGGGCTACCTTGCAGGGAATAATGAATGAATGAATGAACGGGGATTTATATCGCGCAACTTAGCCCAAGGGCATCAAGGCGCAGACAACGGACAAACAGATAGTCTCAGAGTATGGAATCTAGAGATTACTAATAGGCCTTAGTGAAAAGCCAAGTTTTAAGATGTCTGCGAAAGATCACCAGTGAAGGTTGACTAATCAGTTCTGGAGGGAAGGGATTCCATAATTTGGGAACCAAGGTGGAGAAAGCTCTACCTCCCCACTTAGCTCTAGAAAATCTGGGGACAGAAAGCAGATTTTTGGAGGCAGACCGGAGTGTTCTACTGGGAGTATAGGCACAGACAAGAGACCTGATGCCTTCGGAACCAGAGCCATAGACCGCCCTCTGGGCGAAACAGAGGAGTTTGAAGGAGATCCTGCAATGGACAGGATGACAATGGAGACTCTTCCTAGCCTGAGTTACTGAGGCAAGCCTTGGAAGGTTCAAAACCATCCTGGCTGCGGCATTTAGTACCATCTGAAGGCGATGGACCGAGCGCTTATTTATGCCGCTGTACAGGGCATTACAGTAATCAAGCCTTTAAGAAACCAAGGCAACTGTAGCTTGTTTTCGGGCGGCCGGGGACAGATAGGAAGCAATTTTTCTAAGAGTCCTGATGATGCCACAACAGGTGGATACCGTCCTATTGACCTGAAGGTCAAAGGAGAGGGCAGAATCTATCTAGACACCAAGGTTCCTGGCGGAATGGACCGGGTGGGGGCAGTCCCCAAGGGAAGCCGGCCACCAGTCGTCAGACCAGATCTCCTGATTCCCCCCAAAAATCAGGACCTCCGTCTTTTCCCCATTCACTTTTAAAAAGTTCTGAATCATCCATTGGGACACTGCCTCCATGCATGATCTGAATTTGAGGGCTGAGTCGCTGACCGACTGTGTAATAGAAACCATGATCTGAGTGTCGTCGGCATACAACAGCACCTCAAATACAAAGGATCTCACCACATTGGCAACTGGGGTCATGTAGATGTTAAATAGTAGGGGACTTAACGAAGAACCCTGCGGGACCGCACATTGCACTGACTGAGAGGGAGAAAAAAAGTTGCCCATCTTGACTCTCTGTTCTCTATGATGGAGAAATGAAGCCAATAAGCTGAGGGCGGAGCATCCAACCCCAATCCCCTCAAGCCTAGAAACCAGGACTGAAGGGGACAGGGTGTCGAAGGCTGCCGTAAGGTCAAGTAGGACCAAGAGAGTGGTGTGGCCCCTGTTGACCTTGGAGCAGATGTTATTAATCACAACGGTTAGGGCAGACTCCGTACTGTGAGCATTACGAAAGCCATGTTGAGACATATCCAACAAATTTGAGCTCTCCAGAAAGGTGGATAGATGGCGGTTAAGATACGCCTCAAGAATCTCGGCAGGGGCTGGTAAAAGGGAGATGGGGCAAAAGTTTTTTAAGACTCCCGGATCCAAAGAAGCCTTCTTAAGAAGGGGTTTAACAACTGCTGTTTTCCAGGAAAGGGGGAAGATCCCCTCGGTAATAGCCAGGTTAATAACCTCAAGTAGCGGGGGAAGAGCCACCTCCCTACATGCCTTCAGAATTTTAAGCGGACAAGGGTCCAAAGGCGAGCAGGATTTGATATTATCGAGGAGGCGATTAAATTCTTCCAGGGTCATCTGAGGGAAGACAGAAAAACCCAATTTGGGAATCCCATCCTGGAAAAGTGAGGGAAGGAAAAGGGATGTTGCGGGATTAGCATCCAGCTCCGAGTTGAGAATTTCAAGTGATTTATAAATATCAGCTATTTTTGAATGGAAAAAGCTCGCGATATTGTCGCAGAGCTCCTGCGTGTCAACTATGGAATCAGCCGTTTTGGGCACTGAGAGTGCATCAATGACTTTGAAGAGATCTCTAGAAGATTTTAGTGAGGCAGTCAGATTGGTATAGTAGATATTTTTTTCCTCAATTATTGCCCTCTTATACTCCCTTAACAAAAGTTTGTGTTGAGTTTTTCCGGAGGAACCGGGGTGGGCATGCCAGTATCTCTCCTTTTGTCTACATTTCTGCCGTAACAGCCTAAGACGGTCAGAGTACCAGGGCAGAGAGGGACATTTTCGGGCGGAATAGTGTTGTTTGGCGGGGGCCAGGATGTCCATCGCACTTGACAGGGCATTAGGGTCCGACATTGGAAGGAAACTAAGTTTATCCATAAACGGAGCTAGGGTATCACTATTAATCTGCTTATAGTTCCTTCTCAGTTCCCATTTCTTGCACTTGGAATGGTCGGGGGCAGTGAGAGTGGTATTGAGCTCAAAGGACACTGCCAGATGGTCTGACCAGGCTAATGGAATAGGCATTCCAGTCGTCAGTCTGGTGTCATTTGAAAAGACACCATCAAGCGTATGACCAGCTAGATGAGTAGGACCTTCTACCAGTTGGATCAAGCCACATGCGGCCAAGCCTTCTACTAAAGACGATGTGTCTCTAGAGCATACGTCTTCTAGATGAAAATGAAAATCACCAAGGAGGGTGAAGTTTGGCCTGTTAATAAAGGGCTCTAAAAATTTCAACAGGTCTTGGGAAAACGTAGCTCTGGGACCAGGAGGTCTGTAACAAAGGATGCCAGAAAAAGAGGCTGTGGGGGTAAAGTTTATAGAAAAGTATATTGCCTCAAAAGTATCCGAGGGAGATGAGAGGGGGTCATTGCGGCAGGTAAAGGAATCTCCAACCAGAATTCCTAACCCACCACCCTTGCGACCAGTTCTGTCCATCCTGGTCAGGGCATATCCCTTAGGGATAGCATCAACCAGATCTGGGCCTGAGGTGTCCGATCCCCAGGTTTCAGTGATAAAACCCGGGGGGTTCCCTCTGCGAGACAAAATCACTAAATGCCACATTGTTTTTAACCATGGATGTGGCATTGATGAGAAATCCCACCTCCTTTATAGGATTTTCAGTAGGCTTAACTGCCCCAGGACAAACCCGGCCTTTTCTAGGGTGCCTAGTCCTGAAATGTCTTATATCGCGGCTACAACAATGTGTGCAAGGAAAGTCATCGGGGATAGAGTGTGACGGGGGATAGAGTGTGATGGCATAATTTAAAAGGTGGCTTAAAAGAGAGCAAGGTAGAGAGAGTATACAACTTACTATCAGCTAGGGCAGAGTATCGGCGCGATCTCAGCGCGGACGGGCGCAGACGGCTTAACTTTGGCGCAACTTCGGCGCGCGACCGCTGTGCGCGACCGCTGTGCGCGACCGCTGTGCGCGGAAGAAGCCTTCCGTATTAAATAGGGTGGAGCCTGCGTGTCGAGACCCATATGACCCTCTTTGAGCCAATCAGTGCGGGACCCCAAATGTTTGCCGGCACCCTTCACAACAAACGGGAAAACCTGTGGTGGACCGGGGCTCTGGCAGAAGCGGTGTAAATGAGGTAAGGGCTGCGGGGAAATGTGCACACAAAACACAATGAGGATCACTATTTAAAATACACACACAGCAGTAAAGATAGGCAACATAGCGATCATGCGCCAGGGAAACAGTACTAAAAATATTTTAAAACGAGTTTCAATATTTTTAAAAGCGAAACATGAAAGGCATAGTAATCATGCAAGCGATCCTGAGAAGCAAAAATAAAAGAGAGACATCCTTTTTTGAGTCACCATGTATTTTTTGGGAATTTGTTTATTTATTCTTTTGTATTATAAATTCACTTTGATTCTGTTGTAGTTGCAAAAGCGCATTTTAAAACTGTAAAAACATTTTATATTGTTAATTTTGTGAGTGGTTTCTGTCTTCTCTTCCCAATCCTGGCATTCTATTCATCGCAAGAAAAAACTACGACGTATGTAGGGTCTAAGGGAATATTTTAAGACCTAGCGTGGATATACTCCCCAGTCACAATCTAAATACACACAACAGTATCCACGAGTCTAGAAAGACTGGTAGAACTACAAAAGACCTAAAGATAGTGACCATGAACCTATATACCTCTAGCAGGCTACGGAAGGAAAAATCCTATAAAAGGACGGATTCCCATCACTCACCAATGGTGACATGCTTCATCATCTGGGTCTCCTCCTAGTGTCACTCTAGTGGCACTAAGGGCTACAACCCTCCGTCACCCAGGAGTCTGCGCAGCAGCAAGAAGAAGATTCCCCTACAGGTAGGGACCAGTGCAGATACGGACTAATGATCAATTTAGGCTTGCGATCCATAACTATGGATAATCAAAAAGTTCTGAACAGAGGTCTTGGCTTTGTTTCAACATTTAATGGAGATCCTTTTCAGACTCATTGCGAACTTGCTAAATTCTTTCGTAGAATCTGTTTGCAATTTATCTTCAAAAAGGAACAACAAGAACATGCAAACTCAGCCGACATGAATACTGGTTTGAAAAAAGGTCAAAGTTTAACCCTTTAGCCCATCTCATTCCTGCGCAAATACTAACCTTTGAGAAAGCAGTGAGTGAAGATATAATGGCACACTGCAAGAAAGAGAATGATTCCTACTGCAATCTTCCCAGACAGGAGAAAATTGCCCTACGAGTGTTAATGAATGATGATGAAATTAACATTAAACCGTCCGATAAGGGCAGGGCGATTGTGGTGCTCGATACTGAGATATTTCATGCTGAATGCCTACGACAGCTAAGTGATAGAAGAGCATATCGCCCTATGAAAGTCAATATGGTAAAAGAAGCATTAAACGAAGACTGGATTACTACTCAAGAGGCAGCTTTTTTACAAACTGCACATCCAGTTATGCCCTATTTTTATGTACTTCCCAAAGTGCATAAACCACAGAAGCCACCTCCTGGGCGTCCTATTATTTTTGGACTGAGTTCAGTCCTAGAACCTCTGTCCACCTTTGTGGATCACTTTTTAAGACCGATGGTCATGGAAATGCACACTTTTTTGCAGGACACAAAAGATGTGTTGCGGTTTCTGCCACAGACTGACTTTGACATGGAAACTGATGTCTTAGTTTCATTTGATGTAGAGTCCCTCTACACACCTATTCCTCAGGATGAGACACTTGATGCCATTGCACTACTACTGACTGAGAGAATTTTGGATTCCATCACCCCAGTGCAATTATTATGGCCGGTGCCCAACTTACAATGAAGGAGAACTTTATTAAGTTTGAAGACACCATTTATTTACAAATCTCCAGTACCAGTATAGGAAGCGTTTTCGCTCCTAGTCCGGCTAATTTGTATTTGCATGGTTTCGAACAGGAACATGTGCTGACAAAGACCAATCCTTTTTGGAATTCTATACGTCTATGGAGACGCTACATAGAAGATGCCCTTGTTGTGTGGCGAGGCGAGACAGAGTCTATTGGCTAATTTCTAACATGGCTCAACAACAAAAACGAGTTCCTGAAATTCGCTGTGGAATATGATAAAAACAGGTTAGCCTTTTTGGACCTACTGATCGCGGGTACTCTATCAGGTCTCGAGACAGAAATGTATAGGAAACCGAGGGCCAGAAATTCATTATTACGCTACGATAGCCATCATCCGAAGTCACTCCGAGACAACTTGCCCATAGGCCAATTTCTTCGGGTACTGCTGTGTAAAGACACAAACATAATGTGACATGATTGAAGTAATGGGTATGTACACACATATATAAATGATAATTGAGACCTTTTCTTACACTACCAACCCATCACCCACATCGTAAGATCAGTAGGGTAGATTTAAACCCCATGTGGATCTAAGAGTTTATTAACATGCAAACTACTCTCAGAGTTCGCAGACTTTGCTTGGTGACCAAACAAGAGTCCAACAGTCTGTTAGCCCACAGGCTAAACTCACCTCAAATGTCTGTGTTTTAGTAGAACGTTTTACCTTTGGATTAACACGGCGCTGTCCATACTGAGGTAGAAAAGTGATACAGCCTTTTGCCATTCTGCAGCAAGTTCTTTAAACATTGGCTTAGCTAGTCCTATCTGCACCAAGGGAGGCCGGCTATCCCAGGCCAACCGAGGCTCCAGGGCACTGCGGTATCATTACTGTTTAGGAGCATTCTGACTAAGAGGCATTCAGTCATAATCCCACAGATGGTAGCTTCACCCCATTGGCTCCTCAGCCAATCACATACACCAAATGTCTGAACCTGCGGTTCCTCTCGTACTGAGCAGGGTTACTATTGCAACAACACATCATCAGTATGGTAAAACTAAATTGTCTGACAATGGTCTAAACGCAGCTCACGTTCCCTATTAGTGGGTGAACAATCGAAAACACTTGGTGAATTCTGTCTCACAATGATAGTAAGAGCCGACATCACAGGATCAAAAAGCGACGTCGCTATGAACGCTTGGCCGCCAAAAGCCAGTTATTCCTGTGGTAACTTTTCCGACACCTCCTGCTTGAAACCCAAAAAGTCAGAAGGATCGTGAGGCCCCGCTTTCATGGTCTGTTTTCATACTGAAAATTGAGATCAAGCGAGATTTTTCCCTTCTGCTCCGCGGGAGGTTTCTGTCCTCCCTGAGTTCGCCTTAGGATACATGCAATATCATTTGACAGGTGTACCGCCCCAGTCAAACTCCTCACCTGCCACTGTCCCCGGAGCGGGTCACGCCCAGTAGGCGGTGGGTGCTTGGAGCCAGAAACAAGAGCCCCATGGGGCTCGCCCTCGCCTCACCGGGTAAGTGAAAAAACAATAAGAGTAGTGGTATTTCAGATGTGGCCCAAGGGCTCCCACTTATCCTACACCTCTCATGTCTCTTCACAGTACCAGACTAGAGTCAAGCTCAATGGGGACTTCTTTCCCCGCTGTTTCTGCCAGCCCGTTCCCTTGGCTGTGGTTTTGCTAGATAGTAGGTGGGGACAGTGGGAATCTCGTTCATCCATTCATGCACATCACTAACTAGATGACGAGGCATATGGCTATTTCTGTACCACCTCGCGGTGGCTCATTCTGGGTTATCATGCTGCCTATCAGCTTCAAATCAGTTTTGCTCCAACAATACAACATTCTTTTGCTCCGGAGTACAGCCACACTGAACGCTGTCCTCACTGGAGTAGGGATCACCTATAGGCCAGAGATAGTACACCCTGCAGTACTATTCCAACAATTTAAAATTGTCTACAAACAGTCCTGAGAAATTAAAGTGTCAGGGTCTGACAGAGGTGCCTGCCCGAATGATTGACTACATCTCCCAGAATGCCTAGCGTGGAATGAGACGGATCACGACAGGCATAAAGCCCTATGGGAGACAGCGATCAGTGCACGTGATTTGTCCTTTAAGTGTCAGATGCTGCGAACGTCCTGTCCCCGCGGAGCTACTGGGGAAGTGTTGTTCGCCTGCTTCGTGGCTGCGGAGCAGGTTGTGTTCTGTTCATTGGAACCAAAGTTGTAAAGGCAGTTACCGGCCGGTACTTTTTTCCCGTGAGACGCCCGGATTGCCCCCTCCGCGCTCTTACGTTTGTTGGCATGTCTTCGGGATGAGTCGCTGGAGACGCTAGGATTGCCCCCTCCGCGCCTCTCTCGGTAAACGCTCGGAGCGGTCATAGCAATCACCGGCTGGTGCTGCTTTCAGAAGGTCATTGCGAGACACGTGAGACGCTGGATTGCTCCCTCTGCGTCCTCAAGCATTTCTGTTTCTCTTTGGGGTGTCTTTTGGAGACGCCGGATTTCACCCTCCGCGCTCCCCGGGGGAACTCTTGGAGATTCACTCGGCTGAGTGTATCGGATTATTCCAGAGTCAGGAGCCGTTGGATTTCACCATCCTGGAACTTGTATGGGAATAAATCATACATTTTCATTTGTGCTATTTGAATTACATTCCCGAATTACCCAGGAAGAGCCGGTAGGCTATCTTTGTTTTTTCTTGAAGCAGAGACACACTGTCCGCATTTACTTAGGGGGGAAAGGAGAGAAATTAATTTACAGAGACTTTGAGGAATTACTCTTTCAATATCCATCTCTTGGCACCGGGTGAGTGTGTATTGGGTTGTGAGAAATGCAAATGTGAATACATGACACATAGTGTAGACGGAAAGGGCGCTAATTGTTTTTTCCGTTCCTTAGCAAGAGAAGGATTCAGCAGAGGGAAGGGGTCGCCTCCTGAACATTATCAGGTGAGGGTCAAAGAACAATTACTGAGATAGAATAGGAAAGAAGTGAGTTGTGGAATAACGTATGTCCTCTTTTGTTACAGTCCCTATCCCTGCTGCTCCTACCCCTAACTTTCCCTTGCCTGACTGCCTTTGTGCTCTGGATGTTACTGATAGTCAGAGTGCAGGGACCTCTGGAGGTGGACCCCATTCGAGCATTGTTCCGACCCCGAGGAGTGGCAACCGTGACATAAAGTATGATTAGCAAGACATCAATAATCAATGTGTGGTAATTATGTGTATGACATTATTTGAGACCTATTCATCATTCAAGACATTTCAATAAGTATGATGTACACAATTATATCTAAATTGTTATAAGCACACATCTATAAAAATACACATCTACAAATTGCACATCTAACTAGAAAATACACATCTATAAAATTCAAAAAATTCACATCTATAAAATTCACATCTATAATAAATCTTTTGTCAACTATAGACTAATATGTTAAAACAATATGTTTCATAAGGGTGACATGTGTGCTGCAAGAAAGTGTTCATCTCAGTATAAGCTTGATACTCAGTTGTCCATGAATACTTGGCACATTTAAAGAGTGTCCATTAAAGTAGTTAGGCAAACATTTTTCTTTGAATGGGAATGACATTTGCAGACCTAGATCAGCCACAACAACATCATTACCTTGAGGCCAAATACTACAACATCCAACGATAAAGCCATGTATTTCATTTTACCCTCAAACGCTAATTCAAGGGAATTCTGTGGGTTTTCATAATGAATTGAAACATCAATCACTACAGCTGTAACATTTTTGGTAAACACTACATCTGGTTTTCGTAGTTCACCTTGATTATTCTTAACATGAGTTTCTAACCACACCTTTTTGCTCTATTAATGAGCAATTCCAGAATTTTATTATGTCTTTTTATCCTAATCAGACCCCCCAGGATATTGCGGCATAGATTTGCAAATTTTGCGGCACAAAAATGGAAATATAGCAGCACAGAAATGAAAATTTAGCGGCATTATTGCGGCACTTTATTTTACTCGTAATCATTCCTTTTCAGCCTTAAATCAATGTACACTGATTTAACAGGGAATTCCACTGTGAAAATGGCATGTTTAAAGTGTCTGCAGCTCTATAGAAGCACAGCTCCAATCTGCACCTCGTGAGAGTGCTTAGATGGGAACGAGGTGAATTAGGACAGTGCAGCCCCTCCCAAGCCAATGTCCTGTAATGCTCAAGCGAACTTTTGTGAGACACCGTATCAAAGGCGACGTTCAAGTCAAGCAGGCTCAGGACTGATGATCTGCGTGCAAAGTTGCTTGGATTCCGTGCTTTGCGCTGGCCTAAAACCATTTTGGCTTATGTCAAAGATACGATCTTCTTCCAGGAACTTGGTCAGGATGCCATGGAAACGTCTCTCCTTGAAAAGTGAAATGAGCCGATGGGCTCAGTTGATTTTCACTGCATCGGTGCTCGGGGCATATCTCAGGGGGGAATCAGAAAAAACTAAGATACTTAGTGGTGCACAAATAATAAATATTCAAAACGTGATTTCCGCGCACTGTCATTTGTGTGTAATATAGATTTATCAGTAACACTGTATGTCTTGGCAAAGGTAGTGACCATTTCAATGAAAAATGTTCAGTCTGTAAAGGACCATGCGCTACCATACACGCTTTTCATAAAATCACCCGCCCCATGTCCACCAATGCTAGGTGGGTTGCAAAAGTTTGTCCTACTAAAACATGGGTTGTGGTTCTAAAACGTTTAGGAAGCACTGTGGTGGAGAGAAAACGACTGAATTTAAAAATGTCAAAAGACTTTTGCAAATGGTGCCAGTCTCAAGAAGGCAGATTCTCCTTACTGAAGTAAAGTATAAGGACGAGGAAGTGGATGACGAGGTAATGCACGCTCAAACGTTACATTATATCCAGATAGCAGAGATGTAGTGGTGTATGTCTCAAGGGGTTGTAACCTCGGCCAAATAATAGTATCAGAGGAGTGGCCAGAGACCTGCATTAGAAATGTAGGGCTAGATGTAGGTAATTTTTGAAAATATAGAATTTTACCGATTTGGTATTTTTGAATCGGTAATTGCAATGTAGATAATACTTCGGTAAAAAATACAGAATCTGTAAGATTCGGTATTTGCCATTGATTCCTATGGACTTGGAGGCCCATAGGAATGAATGTCAATTACCGAATCGGGAATTACTGATTTGGTAAAATCGGGAAAAAGTCAAGGGTGGAAGGGTGTCAATCGGTAAATGTTGATTCGGTAAATACATTGGAAAAGGCTTTTACTGGTTTTTCGGCCGTTATCGACAGGTAAAAGCCTACCTACATCTGGCCCTTAGTTCACATCCACAAAATCACACATTCATAAATGTTTACAAACACACTTATCACACTTTGCCGTGTACGAAATGTGCACCTATTTATTTGAGTATGTTAATATGCTAAAAACGAGTGGTAAAGTGTACAAGGGATGACATAAGAACAATAAGTAAACAAAAAGGAAGTTTGTGAAATGTCATAACCCTGCACATGCGAAGTACATTAATATATATTAGTAATAAAATGCACTTAAGTTATCATTCTATGTAAATTCCTCACAAAGACATGGGAGAGTGATGCATTTTGTAATGTAAATAGCTCCCGTATAAAGCCGAATCCCCAAAATGTAATTCTGGGACTGGTTTAATTGTTATCCTATCCCCTTAGTTTGAATTAAGAGATTTGCAGTCTAGGTGCAGTTTCATTGGAATTCCCATATAGATAGGTCACCACTCGTATTTGCTTTTCAGTTAATGGTAAACACATTAATCCCCCCCTCCCCACCGCCCCCCCCATACCAAGGCAACCAAATAGGCATCACAGTGCGTACCACTCACTATCAGACAGGTTTTTCGACAATCACAGTTGAAGGGAATGTCTTTCGGCCTGATGAAATTGCAGCCTCCAACCTTATAAACAGCCTTCTTTCTGTCTGGCGGAGAACACAGAGTTCTGCAGCTACTCCAGTCACATGCCGCCCACCACACACCGTGACTCAACCACCGGCTCAGGTTGTGATATGTTTTGCTGAAACAACTTAATGATTTCCAGTTCCTGCCAGCCGCATACATCATAACACGTGCTTGCCATTTCCAGCACTGCACCTCCAGACTTTCTCACATTTTCTCAGCAGGACCGTCTGCAGCAGGCTGTGTTCTGTGCATCCATTTTGTATGTTAGGCAAACTTTGAATTGCATATTCTTTCCCTAAAAGTCCTGTTCACGTTGGACTGACCGAGCGAGGCGCCAGTAGTCACATTTGCACATCAAAGCCACATAGGCTAAAGGATTGGATCTTGCCCAGGGGGAGGCAGCAGGTATTCGAGAGCTGGACGGCGGTACTTAGTGACGTGTGCGCGAACAGCCAATAAAAGGGCATTGTTTGTTTTGATGACACTTTTTTATAATTATCACGGCAATCATTGTAAATATCGCAGCCATCGTGCTAGTCGGCCGGTTTCGCAATTGTTTCGTGAATCGCGAAAATGCGAAAAGCTGGAGGGTCTGCTTAATGCCTTGGTTTTGGGATATGCGCCTGAAATATGTGAAATTGTTTCGCAAACATCATTACAATACCTACATGTAGCAAATGTACAATTTCTTCCCCTAGTGATGGTTTCTCTACTATATAAAACATTTGCTCTTAACATCAGCGCAGCTATGTACTGATTTTCTTTCATTTTGTTATGCTTGCTGATCCAGAAGTTTGAGGTTGGATTACTTGCTAAGTATTTTATACCATCACCTTGGACAGAGAGATTTGCCCATTTCTCAAATTCTTCTTTTTTCCAATCATATGTTGCTAACATGTGCCGCTCTCAGCTGTTATTGCCTGCCGTGACTGTGCTGTGATTTGTGTTGCCTGCTCCAGCGGAGGAAAAAGGAGTAAAGTGGCACTCGCATTGATTGTACCTGAGGCTGTTAGACAGGGGCTGGGACTGCGAGACCCAGGCTTCAGCGCGTGAAGACCGGAGCGCACCTGGTGTCTCTTCCCGCCCCTGCTCCGCCCTGTTTGCTGGCTGCTCACTCCGCCTTGATTGCCTGCCTCGAGTATTTACAGCTCGCGGCCCCCGCTCCGTGGGAGCCGCTCGCAGCTGTTATTGCCTGCCGTGACTGTGCTGTGCTTTGTGTTGCCTGCTCCAGCGGAGGAAAAAGGAGTAAAGTGGCACTCGCATTGATTGTACCTGAGGCTGTTAGACAGGGGCTGGGACTGCGAGACCCAGGCTTCAGCGCGTGAAGACCGGAGCGCACCTGGTGTCTCTTCCCGCCCCTGCTCCGCCCTGTTTGCTGGCTGCTCGCTCCGCCTTGATTGCCTGCCTCGAGTATTTACAGCTCGCGGCCCCCGCTCCGCGGGGGCCGCTCGCAGCTGTTATTGCCTGCCGTGACTGTGCTGTGCTTTGTGTTGCCTGCTCCAGCGGAGGAAAAAGGAGTAAAGTGGCACTTGCATTGATTGTACCTGAGGCTGTTAGACAGGGGCTGGGACTGCGAGACCCAGGCTTCAGCGCGTGAAGACCGGAGCGCACCTGGTGTCTCTTCCCGCCCCTGCTCCGCCCTGTTTGCTGGCTGCTCGCTCCGCCTTGATTGCCTGCCTCGAGTATTTACAGCTCGCGGCCCCCGCTCCGCGGGGGCCGCTCGCAGCTGTTATTGCCTGCCGTGACTGTGCTGTGCTTTGTGTTGCCTGCTCCAGCGGAGGAAAAAGGAGTAAAGTGGCACTCGCATTGATTGTACCTGAGGCTGTTAGACAGGGGCTGGGACTGCGGGACCCAGGCTTCAGCGCGTGAAGACCGGAGCGCACCTGGTGTCTCTTCCCGCCCCTGCTCCGCCCTGTTTGCTGGCTGCTCGCTCCGCCTTGATTGCCTGCCTCGAGTATTTACAGCTCGCGGCCCCCGCTCCGCGGGGGCCGCTCGCAGCTGTTATTGCCTGCCGTGACTGTGCTGTGCTTTGTGTTGCCTGCTCCAGCGGAGGAAAAAGGAGTAAAGTGGCACTCGCATTGATTGTACCTGAGGCTGTTAGACAGGGTCTGGGACTGCGAGACCCAGGCTTCAGCGCGTGAAGACCGGAGCGCACCTGGTGTCTCTTCCCGCCCCTTGCTCCTCCTATTTAGGACACGCCCTCCACGTCAAGCGGGACGCTTGCGGGACGCCGGTCTAAGCCCGGGCAAAGGGCGGGCCCTCTGTGGCCCTCAGTGGCCGAGGTAGGCTGGGCTGGGCCCGGTTATTTTCATCGTTTGTATTATTCTACTAAAAGTGATTGATCCTTTCTCCTACTGGAAATACGCCTGACTGTCTGCGGAAGAAACCATTCATCTATATTGACTGTTTGCTTCCTCGGACTTTATTGACTTTATTTTTGGACTGCCTCTGTCGCATCTCCAGGACTATTTTATCTTTGTGGTATACTGCACTATTTTTATCCACTCATCCGGAGGAAATTCATCGTTACAACATAAATTTGTGGTCACATTGTCGAAAATATGTTTAAGAAACTCCGTTCTGGAAGGGAAGTGGGTGGTATGCCTAGTGCAAATAATGAAACTATTCGCACGAGAAACAAATCGGTAAATAATCCCCCCCTTAAGGGTCAATGCCATTTGTATGAGCTCTGGGCTTTGCCCTCCCCTAAGAACGCTAATTTACCTTCTAATAAAGCCCCCTGCGCCTCGGCCCAGGAGGTTCATATGCAACCTAGTACATGCCTGCAGCTTTCTTCGTCTCAGCTCGCACTACAATTACCTGTGCCAGTGGTGTCTTCTTCCCCTGTTTTCCTTGAAGGGAATGGGGAAAGCAAACTCTCTTCTTTAGTACATGAGAGGGAATCTACGAATCCTCCATCTATGTCTCAAACCACGTTGAAGGATAAGTTGGATGGTGATTTATCTGCATTACTTATTGATCATGAACTTTGCGGCCGATATGTAGAGATAGCGAATAGGGAGTCCCCGGCCCCTAATAAATCCCTCGGGGGTGCTACCCCATCTGGTTTAATGTTGTATAGTAGTACCCCCTCATTGAATGATCAGGATATGTCCGATTTGTTAGTCGCTTCCGGGACCCCGGGCCTTAATCTTTCTGGCATCTGCCGTCCATTGGAAGCATGTGAAAAACCTATTTCTGAATCCATGGTTGCTTTGGAACAATTACTAGCCTCTATTTTATCTCTTTTAGGGAAATTTGTTGGCAATTCAGATTGTATTTTGGAATCCGTTACCCAAATACTGAAGACATTGTTACAAAAGTCACCGGATTTGAGGAATGTTCCCCTCATGACCGAACATGGTCGGCCAGGGGGGGAAATAAACGTGGCCTCAGTGGAGCTTGACATGAAAGTTGGGACATCGGTTTTGATACCACATACTGCGGCTATCCCCTTAACTGCAGTGCCGAACTGTATAAATAACTCAGTTCTTGTGATAATGGAGGAAAATAAATCCATTTCTGACCCTAAAGTGGTTCAGGACCTTTTTCCCATCTTCATGTCGGAAAATAAAAAAGATTCTCCCGATGTTAAAGATGAGGCTAAGGCAAAAAATGTGAAATTTAGAAGCAACAAGGGGAATAAAAGGAAACCAACTCGTAAATATAGGAAGAAAAGGCAGCGTCGGATAATTTTCCAAAACTCAGTCTCTGCACTGGAGAATGAAGTGATTGATCTGGAGCCATCTTCTATATCTGGAAAGGCAGATATTGATATCGAACGGAATTTACCCATTAGTACCTTTTTTAAGGTAGAAAGTGATTTGTGTCCCCCAATGTCTCTGGATTCCATCTCTCAAAGGGGGGGCCCTCCTATCAGTCTTCCTCAACCATCAATGACTGAAGTTTCTATACAAAATCCATCTGGGTCCCTTAACCCTTTGGCCTCTCCGTTCCGTGTAGCTTCAGGGAATGGAGATCGCCATCTCCCGGATCGCCCTTTAACAACTTTAAACGCTCCACTTGAAACCCTTATGTTAGATTTTTTACCTTTATTTGACGTTGACTTGCCCTTAAACAGAGCTTGGCTTCTTAAGCGTTTTAGTGAGATTGATAGTCTACATCATATCCAAACTAGGGATATTGAATTAGTCTCCCTGTTTGGTGAAGGCAATGTAACGAGTATAAGGGTGAAATTTTATTCTCCTATTATTGTAAATCTGATACTACAGCAAGCTGAGAACTTCCAACGTATAGGCATTGATATTCTCCCGATCTTTAACCTTGGAAATAAAAACTCGGCGTTTGGGGAGGTACCCAGAAGGGAGGAACAAAATGGGGTAGCCTCTCCTCTTAGGGACCTGAAGATTTGGGTAGCTAAGGGAAAACGCTTGGTTTCACAAGTGAAGCCACTTCCGCTGACTCAGAACTCCTCTCTGGTAGAGGACAATAATCAGTGGAACTGGCTGCAAAGTGCCTTATCCACTAAATCAAAAGATGATCCAAGATTGTTTCGGCATCTTTAACACCCCACTAAATATTATCTCCTGGAACGCCGCAGGGATTCACAGTAGCCCAGAGAAGTTTGAGTTGCTTTTTTCTCTAGGAGCAAATGTGATCTGCCTACAGGAAACGTGGTGTATTGATTCGCTGAAGGTCTCTAAGGATTACTATGTCCTGGAAGTTCCCACCGTCCCCTCTAAGAAAGGCCATGCCAGGGGCGGGATTGCTTGCCTATTATCTAATAAATTACATTGGAAATTCAGCCATTACATGGATTCTAGTAAATTGTTCCATGCCATAACCATCGACAATTTGTTTAATAACGGGATAAAATCCCCTATTGTAATTGTGAATGTTTATATTCCTCCGGAAGAGTGTTTTAACGCGATTTTAAAGCAGGTATTTCGATACATTGATCTAATCAAAAATGTCCCATCCCCTCCGGACATTTTGTTGGTAGGAGACCTGAATTGTAAAATTTCTAATTTTAGCCTGGATCTATTTAGGAATAAACCTAAAGAAGAGGCGTATTTTGTTCCGCAGGCACTCTTCCCTGATAAATTAGTGACAAATAAAAGAGGGAAGATTCTGCTAAATGAATTAGAGGCCGTCGATGGACTTATATTAAATGGGAGATTTCCGTCTGACGTGCCTGCAAAATTTACTCACAAGTCTCCGTTTGGGTCCTCTATCTTGGATTATGTTATTGCAGACTACGGTTTGTTTCCTCTTGTTCAGGACCTTAAGATAATATCTACTCCTTTGAGCGACCATAGTATATTGCTTGTTACTATTTCCTTAAAGCCTCTGACAATTGCACCTTGGTCTCTTAAGGGTAGTGATGTCGCTTTTCACGCCTCCTCGGGAAGGTGCTATTGGAATCCCACCGCCATTAATGGGGTACAGGACTTTCTAGACGAGACCCTATTAATTTTAAATGAGTGGCATGGGAATGAAATAGCATATTTTGAAGAATTTGTACGTAATATTACTTCTTATGCCAAAAAAATTTCTCGACCTAGAAATAGGGTAGTGGTCCCGAGTATATTGCGTAGCCTGAATAAGGAAATAAACAAACTGGTTCGCAAACAATATCTTGATAGAGTCATGGATCGTGGTAAAGAAATATCAAGGTTAAAAAGAAAGAGAAGCAGATTCCAGTTAAAATTAAAAAAAGTAAGGGAGGACAATGCATGGATTAATTTGAGGGAATCGGTGGTCCATGGTAGGACTAGAGATTTTTGGACAATAATTGGTAAGGGGTGTGGGTCTAGACTAGGCCCCTCCCCTATCCCTATAGCGGAAGAGGACTGGATATCTTATATTCGGGAACTCTATGCAGGGAATGGGATTTTAAGTGACGATATTGATACCAGTGTTAATTTAGGCTTTGATATCGCCATCAGTGTTACTCCTCCGGGTCTTATTAACTACCCCGTTGAGAAGGAAATTGAGAAGGCGATAAAAAGCATGCGGGTCTCCGGGGCAATGGGACCCGATGAACTCCCTATGACGGTCCTGAAGTCTGATCCTGTAAGGTGGAGTAAAATTCTGTTTCCCCTGTTCAAAGCATGTTTTATGACGAAAATGGTCCCTGCTTTGTGGAGGGGAAGTATCCTGGTCCCTATTTTTAAGAAGGGAGTTAGGGACAGCCCCAGTAATTATCGCCTGATTGCTCTCCTCGACTCCATCGGAAAAGTGTTTGCGAAATGTCTACTAAAAGCCCTCTCCGGTTGGGTAGAGGAGAATAATATCCTGCCGCTAGAACAGACTGGCTTTCGTAGGGACCACGGTACGTTAGACAACCTTACTGCACTTCATGTGGTTACTGACAAGTATGTTCAGGTGAGAGGTGGGGTGGTGTATGCTGCCTTTATCGATTTCTCCACAGCGTTTGATAAAGTGGACCGCGGAACGCTGTGGAGAAAATTGGCAGTGCTTGGTCTCCCATCCTACCTGTTGGAGCTGGTGCGGGCTCTACATACAGAGACCTGGTGTAGGGTGTTGATGGGGGGCGAAAGGGGTTTATCGGATATAATTCCTTCTTTGAATGGCCTTAAACAAGGCTGTTTGTTGGCCCCCCTCTTGTTTTCCCTGTTCACGGTTGACCTACCCGCTGCCCTTTCTTCTAGTGAGGGCATTGCCCCGGTGCTCGGGGGGTCCCCTATATCTTGCCTGATGTACGCCGATGATGTCCTTATTCTTGATGTAACCCCCAAAGGACTTGCAAATCGGCTAAATGCTCTTCATATGTTTGCTGTGGCACATCATATGAAGATCAACATTACTAAAAGTAAAGTCATGTGTATAGCTGGTACGAAGAGGTGCCGCTCTGTTGGTTTTGGTTGGTTTATAGGGGGCCAAAAACTTGAGGTGGTAAAGTCCTATACTTTTTTGGGGAAAATTATTATGGCTAACTTGAGTGAGAAACTCCACATAGAGCATTGTACACGCAAAGCTATTGCCTATGGCAAAGGTTTAAACTCCCTATACCATGCAACGGGGAAACGGCACTTTCCGATTTTATTGGAAGTGTACAGATCTAAAATCCCCGCAACAATATTGTATGGTATTGAACTTATAGATGTGAAAAAGTGGGACTTTTGCCATAAGATAGAGGGTAAACTTCTAAGATCTCTCTCTTCCCTAAATACCGCGTGCCCTTTAGCTGCCTGTAGGCTTGATTTCGGCCTCAGGAGTAGTTGGGTACAGGGACTATCGGCCCTTGTTAGATGGGTGGCCCGCCTTGCAAGAGCTGAGGTAGGGACAATGAGAGCTATCCTCAAAAGTGAATTATTGGGTAATTTTAATGAGTTTTCTCAACTTGTGCGTAATTTTAGAAAAGCTGTAATCCTCTTAAAATTAGATGAAACTGCCTTGTTTTTGTATTCTTCTTCACAGTTAAAATTTGTTTTAAAAGCAGCTTCATGGGACTTGTGTTTCCAGACGGATAAAAAAGTAATTTGTGGAAAAAGGAAGGTAGATCATCTCCTTGATTCCTATCTGTGGAAACTCCCTCAACCCTATGTAAGATGGAACCTACCACATGGTATCCGCAGATTTTGGTTTCTTTTACGTTATGATTTATTACCGTTAAACCGACTGTTATCTAAATGGTATGGCTCCTCTCCTCTGTGTAATTTTTGTAAAGTAAATATCCAGGACTGTATGCATGTGTTGCTGATTTGCCCTGCCCTTCGTAAATTGCGCTCTAGATGGTTAAAAGTTATCTGTCTGGATCTTGGCATTGTCACTTTGAACGATTTCCTGTTTGCACTTTATTGCCCTCCCCATGAAATGTTCTGCTTCCATATTTTTAACTTTTTTAAAGGATTTTTAACTATTTATTAATATGTCTCTGGAGATGTACCTTGACCGTCCGATTTCTGTAGTTTTTGATTTATATGTCAGTCCCGTATTTACCTTAGGATGTTTTAAGGATACATTTTTTTTTTCTTTCTTTCTTATGCTGCTTTTTGGAGCAATGTAACTGTTGCGTTGTAATTGTTGTGTGTTAATTCTGTATATTTTATGTGGCCCTCTTTTGAGAGCCAAAACATAATAAATAAAATTGAAATTGCTAACAAATTCAAATCATAACTCAGAAACTTAGGGCCATATTTATCATCAACCTGATTTGCGATTCTCAAATAGCGATTTTTAAGAAATCGCTATTTGAGAATCGCAAATAGGTATGTATGTACAAAATCGAATTTTTTTGGCGATTTCTTAAAATTCCTTAATTGTCACTAGCAAATTGCGAATCGCAATGAAGGCATACTTTCCCATTCATTTCTATGGGCCAGGAGGCCCATAGGAATGAATGGGAAGTTATTCTCAATTTGCGATTCGCAATTCGCTAATTGAGAATAATTTCAAGGGTACAGAGGTGTCCAAAGGACACCCTAATGCACCCCTGAAATATTCATGGGTGTACATGTGGCGTACATATATGCCCTAAGGGCATGTATGTGCGTTGCATGGCACTTTGAAAAATGCGAATTTGCTTTATACATATGGCCCTTACTATCTAAAATGTTGAGTTTGTGCGTTTTGATGATGTTATCAATTTTTTCATTTATTACTTCTCCTGCATACATGAATGAATGAGCTATGTACAGATCTGGAGCTGCCCTGAGATACAATAGACTATTGACTTATTGAGACCAATTGTTGTACATAGCTTTGGTATACTGAGGCCCCCAAATGACCTGCCCGAATATAGGAGACCATCACATGTGTATGCAGAAAGGTGTAGAAAATGTGTGACATACTTTTTTATTGTTTGATCCAGATCATTTAAAGTTTTAGCTTCTGTTCCTGTCATTCCCAATTTAAATGACAGTTTAGGGACCAAGTACTGACACAAAATTTCTATTTTCTGCGTGGGCTTGAGTGGTAGATTATCAATTTTTTTAGCCCAATTAACAAGAACCTCATTAATCTTGTTGTTGTTGGTGCTTCTATGGCCAGTGTGTGGATCAAAGTCCAATCCAAGGTATCTCTCACTTTCTTCTGGATGAATGTTTTCAATATTTTCTTTTTCAAACTGCCATGGTTTACCGTTGTTAATCAGGATTTTGTCTTTATGGTGACTGATATAAAATCCATGGGTCTTTTTCACATTAAGTTTTAAACCTCTTGTTTTACTGAACTTTTCAATCATTTTCAGATTTGTACTCATTCCTTCCCAGTTGCTGCTGAGTTCTGCGATGTCATCCGCAAAGGCGAGGGCGGTAAATTCCTCAATGAGACCATCTGATCCAAATGTGAACCCCTTACCGTTTTTCTGAAGATCACAGATCAGAGGATCCATGGCAATGGTAAATAGCAGTGGGGATAAAGAGTCACCTTGCTTAACCCCAGATTTCATTGTTATTTCAGGAGTTGCTTCATTGTTCTTTCCCTTGAAAAATGTTGTTGAGTCAGTGTATAAGTCTTTTATTATGTCTCTGATGTATGATGGAACTCTTTGCCTTGCGAGACTCTGTATAATGTGACCATGGCTGACAGAGTCGAAGGCTTTTGAGATATCTATGAACACTACTGCTTATGAGTGACTGTTTTTTCATGCCCCTTTTATGATATTTTGCAGGAGAGTCAGATTCTCGAGACAACCTCTCACCTTTTTGTTTCGTATTCAACTCAATAAAAAATGAGAGTCTTTTAGTTAGTATTTTTGTGAATAACTTCATGAATGCAGTAACGATGGTAATGGGACGCCAATTACTGATTTTTTAAGTTCACTAATCAATAAATTTTTGGGTATTAATATTGACGGTCCTTTTTTATACTATCTGGTACTCTTCTTATTGATAACCAAGACGATAAAATTCTGGGCAGCAGTCTTGGTTGCCTGCTGTGCACTTTATACAAGTCATTCAGACCAATATTATCAGGCCCCACTGCTTTCTTTAAATCGGAGTCCTTGAAGGCATTAGTTATTTCAAGCAGTGTTATTTCTTTACATAAATTTCTAATTTCCCATTCATCCGGTATCTGATCAATCAGCATGAATTTAGTTTTTTTCTTGTTTTCTTTTTCAATTATGCTTTTGTAGTATTGAAAAATGTTATCTGCACTGATTTGACAAGTAGCATCTTCTGCCCCATCAGTGATAATCCTGGCAATTTTCTTTTTGTGTTTTTTAAACATTACCTGTTATTTTTAATAACAGCCCTTTGCTTTTGCATAATTTTTCTTGTGTGTCTGATTAAGCCTTCCGTTTTTCTTGTCTTTTTTTGTTATCTTGTTTTCCACTGAGGCATTCTGGTGCTCATCTTGAGCAGAGGCCATAGGCTCATTATTGAGTTCACTTGCTGGTTCACTTGCTTGTACAGGACTTATATCAGTGGTGTTTTCTGAGATATAAGTCACTATCTTATCCATCAGATCCATAGCAGCTCTACGTTTTGGGTGTACTTCTACCATCCCTTACGTACGGTTCTGATTTATTCAGAGGCAAAGATGCAAACTTCCTGAACCTACAACAGTCAGAGCTGTTCAAATACATCTTTCAGATTCCGAAGTTTGCATCACAAGCGCAAGTACGTCTTGAATTTGGGTTATTAAATCAGCACCCAGTCAGACAAGCTTCCATACAAAAAATGTGCTGGAAATTAAGAGCAGCACAAGAGGACACGCTGATGGGTCTCTGTTGGACCGAAACAAATATTCAAACAAAAGCAAAAAATGCATGGAAAACAGTACTTGAAGAAGCATTGACAAATCTCAACATGCAAGAGGCATGGAACACCAATTACACCTTTGCGGCCTTTAAAAAAACAACCAACGGCACTGCAAAACAAAAATCCTGGATTGCAGATAAAGCCGCACTAGCAAAGAAAAAACATGGCTGGATGGTACTGGCCACGTACGAGAGATGTGCCATACTTAGTCAACTATATAACAGCATCCATACAAAAAATGCTTCTACGAATACGGCTGGGAACTTACATTTCAAAAGACCAGATCCCTGCATGGAAGCAAACATGGCCGACATCACTCTGCAGACTCTGCGGCCGTACAGAAGAAACTTTGATTCATATTTTGTGCATTTGCCCATCCCTGACTAACCTGAGACTTTACTATCTATTTCATATATTTCGTTCATTTCAAATCAGAACATGTTGGCCGGCAGTCATGTTAGCATTGAACAGTCAACGGCTGCAGACAGCTTGCAGGGCCACCAGATTCCTCCAGAAGGTGAGCCTCCTAATACTGAAAACTGAAAAAACAGTGACCAACGGCACAAAACCAAAGGCCTGAAGGGTAACAATTCAATTTATAAGCTTTATTCGACATTTTGTCATAAAAGCATTCACCTAGCCCTATACAATAAATACTACTTTTAAAAATACTTCTAAAAATACATATTAAACATTTGATGTCGAATAAAACATAGTAAAAGGTCATAAAATTACAACACATTATTACAATTTAAAAGACACATTTCATAGGTTAAAAAACGTATAGTTTGTCGCAATAAAACAGTTTATGGATATACATAATTTCATTATAATACAGTAGCCAATAATGATCGGGTACGAATTAACCACGACCATGCCAGATACTTTGCTACACCAACCACATATAATGTTGAACAATCTGATTCAAGTATCCTGAGGGCTTCAGATTGGCTTCGAGTTCCCAACTTTAAACACACCGGTTTTAACCACTTACGTCTGGGGGCCAAATACAGTGGGCAACAAAACAAAAAATGGGAGATGTGTTCAATTTCCTCATTACAATGGTGACAATGTTCATCCCATGTCTGGGACCAATGCTTCTTAAACGCATTTAGCGGTAATGTACCAATGCGAAATTGAAAATAAAGTTTTCTATCATACGGTTTTTCAATTATGTCCCAAAAACATTCGTATGATGGATACATTTTTAAGTTTAAGAAGCGAGATGTTAGCTTTGCACTTGTACTGTCACTAAATATTGCAAGATATATCATCTCCCAATAAAGATCTTTTAGCTTTTCCTTGGAGGGGAAACAAGTTGGATATTTGTTGTCCCATAGGTGGTCCAATTTCAATTCTGTAAGTAAACCCCGCAACTCCCTTAGCCATGGGATAGTATGGAAACGATCGAATTTGATGACATCCATCAATGCAGCTGCATAGTGGCCTAACTCTGGGGTCACCATAATTCGCCTCCAGTACAGGAGGGGCCGAAGCCTCGCTATATCCACAACTGATTTTCTGCCCAGGTCTAATTTTAACGGAATTATTGGGGTACTTTGGGGGACCATTGTGATCCCTCTTAGGAACCTATTTTCCGCTCGGCCCAGATCGGTCAAGTTTGAGAAACCCCATAATTCAGAACCATATAAACAAGCCCCCAGGACTTTCATAGAATAAATTTCCATGACACAGTTCAGAGGCTTTGTCAGAGAGGTACGGTGTTTTAGCGAGATGGCACCTGCTAACTGTCTAAATTTTAGAAGGGTTGTAGTTATGTGATGTTTCCAGCTCATGTTTTCTTGGAGGGTGATGCCTAGGTATGAAAAAGAGTCCACTCTTTCTAGGGGTGTTCCTTTGTATTTTATTACACCCTTAAAGGAGGACTGTTGATTAAGGCACATGAATTTCGTTTTGGTAGTGTTTAATTCTAGGCCCTTATCATCACAATATACACCAAAGGCATCAACTACTTTTTGTAACCCACTAGGGGTGCGGGAAAGTAATAATGTATCGTCCGCAAACATGAGAACTGGTACACGAGAGCCGGCTATTACAGGGGCATCACTAGCAATCTTCTCTAGATGTTTAACAATACCATTTATATAAATGGAGAAGAGGGTTGGCGCTAGGACACACCCTTGCCTCACCCCACGTTCAACCTGAAGGGTAACAAAAGGCTCAGAGTTCAGACAATGTAAAATTGTTTTTTAAGGAAATAGGACATCATAGAATGTCGATGTACTTTTATTGATTTTACTGAATATTTCTTGTATCAAAATTGTAAAGGTTTTAATTAACCACACACAATAAACATACTTTTGGGTGTACTTCTCAATTTCTGTGATTCTATCTTCCAGCTCATCAAAGTTCTTGTTTTTTTTGTGCACGTTTGCGATTGATAAAGTCTCTGCCCTGCTCTGTTGTTACTTCCGCTGTAACCTCTGGTTCATCGCAAGAGTCATTTTCAGAAACATTTGATACTTGCTGTACATCTTTTGCCAATTTTTTGCTCTTATCTCTTCTATCTCTTCTTTTTTCTGCAATTTGTTTTCTGTTTTTATTGTCTAAATGTGGAACCATCAGCGCATTAATGTTTCTCTTGTTTTCGTACACTTTTTCCAATTCTGCTAGTAGCAGTATTTCTTCTTGTGGCCATAATTTTGATGGTTTTCTGCTTGCTAAAGCTGCTAGTCTAGCCTCATTTTGTGCTCTTGGATGCAAATGCCAAGCATGTTGTGAAACACCAATCTTTGTTCCAAATCTGAGGTCACAGAAGTTGCACAGGAATGGCAGCTCTCCTTTTTGAGGTCTTCCTTTACATTTGGCATAATGGCATGCAATATTGTGGTATTCAGCTTCTTTGTCACATTTTGAGCAACACGTTTTAACCTAAGAAGTGCCACGGGCCGATCTAATCGGCCCTGTGTTAAAAGTGAAAGTGCTCAGGCCGATCTGATCGGCCCATGTGCTGACACTCTTTTGGGAGGTGTTTCTTTCCTAATATTCCTCTTAAAAATCCAAACTTAACTGTAATTCCACTTCAGAACACCTCCCTCTTTCATAATGTACTTGTATTTCTCCACATTCTTATCCATTTACAGATATTTATTCTCTTTAAAGTTGCGGTGACATTTTGTTTACAGAACAGAATCGTCTGTTCAAAGGTGCACAGGTCCTTCTAGACCAGCAGAGGGCGCAGAGAACTCAGAGCCATTGCTCTAATCTGCCGTCAGCCCCAGAGACAGTGCAGCAAATGTGGGCGCGTGACTTGAATCGTGGCTTCACAGAACTGTCGACATGAAGAAACCAGCACAGGTACGGCTAATTTACTTTCCAAACAATGCATCAACTTTACTTTTGAATTTTGACACTTATATTCGCCTTTTCTCATTCCTTTCGTATTCCCATTTGTGTGCAGCTGTCCATTTCCTAATTGATTCTGCCTTCCGGCTGGAGCTTTCGGTGCCTGTAAAATGCAAACTATACAGCCTTTATCTGTGAAAGGGCTGTTAGAGTCAATTTTACCAACTCTATGCTGCCTTCCATGCCAGTACTGCGCCATGGTTCTCTCTAGAGGCACAGGCCGACTGACGAGGCCTGCAGTCACGTTCTTAGCTCACCGTGACTGAAGGAGCACGACTGCCTGTGCCACCCCTCTGAAGAGCTTTGTTCATAGTGCTGGGCCTGCTACCATTTCAGTGTTGCATGCACAGTGATTATGACTGAATGTGCAAGACTCGATATTACAACTATGGTCGGTGTTTTTCATGTTGGGACCTCACAGTCTTCTGACTTCACTGATTCCCGGCGGGAAGGATGTTCCCGAGGGGGAGGGGAATGGCAGTGTGGGTGATCTATATAAAACCACTCTGCCATCTCTGTCAAAATAAGATGCCGAGATTATACATAGAACAGAAAAGCAGCTTTCAAAGTCTGAAGAATTTTACAGACATGCGAAAGCTGTACAATATTTTGATACATAAGGTTATTTCACTCAACTGAAAAAAGGCTATCTGTTCTTCTGAGGGCCCTGCAACCCCGAGTTATGTTAGTTGAAAAAATAATGAATCACTTTGCAACTTCCGATTTGGCATTTCAATTACAGAAAGAAAGAAAAAACATAATTACTTTGAAAGAAATCTTCTGTGGCAATCACGTAGTTAAAAGCAACAAAAAATGGAGTAACTAATAATGTTGAAAATTAAATGAAAAAAGTAGACATGATTTACAAGCACATGCAAGCCCCACACTTGGTATGAGAAGTAGGGGTGCTCCTGATACCAGCAGGTGGCAGAACTATTTTGTTTGGCTGTGTGTAGTGAGGGGTTGCTGCAGGGCATGTACATGAGTCCTGTAATGGTGACCACAATATAGAGCTTTGATTATGTGAAACCGAGTTTGGATTCACATACCTAAAATGGACTATAGTATTGTTTGCTTATTCTTTCAATTTAACTTGTGGCGGTCCTCTAACACCTGTTCAGAGACCATATGCTGAATAATGATCCAGATATCTCTATTCGTTACACCTTCTTTAAAGCTTACCCCATTTTTTTTAAATGCTCGTTTTTTTAAAATCACTGTGTTGAATGGTATTGAAAATCACTGAATAATGTCATTTGTTGACCGTTTTATTCTGTATTGGAGAGCATAGATTCGGTGTGATTTAAAATGTAAAATCACTTTCATGGCACCTCTGTTTTTCTCTCACGCCCACTGGTGGACCATAAACTTGTCATGCCTAATTGAATCCAGATTACTTTTTTTTTGTAAAACTTTAGTGCAGATTTGTAGAAAGGAGCCAAAGTTAATAGGTGGGTGCTACGGCAGTTCAGCTAACTTGCTTTGGCTGGCTGAGTAAATAACACAGATGCTTCAGTCAAGTCAAGTTAAGTCAAGTCAAGAGATTTATATAGCGCGCTACATACCCATAGGGTCTCAAGGCGCTGGAGGGAGGGTGGGGAATTACTTGTCGAATATCCAAGTTTTAAGTTGCTTTCTGAATGCTAGGTGGTTCTGAGTAAGGCGAAGTTGAGTGGGAAGTGAGTTCCAGGTTTTAGCTGCCAGGTAGGAGAAGGATCTACCTCCCATGGTGATTTTGTTGATGCGAGGTATAGTGGCAAGGGCTTGGTTGGAGGATCGCAGCTGGCGGGAGGGGGTGTAGAAGGATAATCGTGTGTTGAGGCATTCGGGCCCAAGTTCGTAAAGTGCTTTGTGTGCGTGGGTTAGGAGGCAGAAAGTAATCCTCTTATTTACGGGGAGCCAGTGGAGGTTTTTCAGGTGACCAGAGATGTGTTCTTTACGCGGGATGTCTAGTATGAGCCTGGCTGAAGCGTTCTGGATGCGTTGGAGTTTTTTCTGGAGTTTTGCGGTGGTCCCGGCGTATAGTGTGTTTCCGTAGTCCAGGCGGCTCGTGACCAGTGCTTGGGTGACCGTTTTTCTAGTTTCGGTGGGGATCCAGCGAAATGTTTTTTTGAGCATGCAAAGAATGTTGAAGCAAGATGATGAAACGGCGTTGACTTGTCTGGTCATCGAGAGTGAGGAGTCCAGGATGACGCCCAGGTTCCGTGCGTGGTCCGTCGGGATGGGGGCTTTTCCAAGGGCTTCAGTCCACCAAGAGTCATCCCAGACAGAGGGGGAGGTGCCTAAGATGAGGACTTCTGTTTTGTCTGAGTTCAGTTTCAGACGGCTGTGCTTCATCCACTCGGCTACTTCTTTCATTCCTTCGTGTAAGTTGGTTTTGGCGGTGTTAGGGTCTTTGGTGAGTGATAGGATCAGTTGAGTGTCATCCGCGTAAGAGATGATGTTGAGATTGTGTTGGCGAGCGATGGCTGCAAGGGGGCTCATGTATACGTTGAAGAGGGTGAGGCTGAGTGACGATCCTTGTGGCACGCCGCAGATGACTTCAGAGGCCTTTGACTTGAATGGTGGGAGGCGGACTCTCTGTGTTCTTCCGGTGAGGAACGAGGTAATCCATTCCAGTGCTTTTCCTTGGATTCCTGCGTATCTGAGGCGCTGTAGAAGGGTGCTGTGACAGACTGTGTCGAAGGCAGCGGAGAGGTCGAGGAGGATGAGGGCGACTGTGTCTCCATTGTCCAGTAGAGTTCGAATGTCATCTGTTGCTGCGATGAGGGCGGTTTCAGTGCTGTGTTTGGCTCGGAAGCCGGACTGTGAGGAGTCGAGGGATTTGTTGGTTTCGAGGAAGGCGGCGAGCTGGTTGTTGACAGCTTTCTCAATGACTTTGGCCGTGAATGGAAGAAGCGAGATGGGGCGGTAGTTTTTGAGTTCAGTGGGGTCAGCTGTGGGTTTTTTCAGAAGGGCGCTGAGTTCTGCGTGTTTCCAGCTTTCCGGGAAGGTGGCGGAGTTGAGGGAGCAGTTGATGACATCTCGGAGGTGTGGTGCTATGATGGAGTCTGCTTTGTTGAAGATGTGGTGAGGGCATGGGTCAGTTGGGGATCCTGAGTGGATGGAGTTCATCAGGCGGATGGTGTCCTCAGTGGAGATTGGGTTCCAGTCGTTAAGGATGTTCAAGGGGGGTGAAGGTCCTGCAGAAGATTGGGTGGGTTGGTCTTCGGGTCGGTTGTCGAAGCTGTTGTGGATGTCTGCGATTTTGTTGTGGAAGAAGGAAGCTAGGGAGTCGCAGAGGGCTTGGGAGGGGGTGATGTCGTTGGAGTTGGCAATGGGGTTGGTGAATTCTTTGACGATGTTGAATAATTCCTTGCTGTTGTGGGCGTTGTTATCTAGACGGTCTTTGAATGCAGCTTTCTTGGCAGACCGGATTAGTTGGTGGTGTATGCGGGTAGTGTTTTTGAAGGCGTCCCTGGTGCTGGTGTTAGGATCTTTTTTCCAGGTCTTTTCGAGGGAGCGACAGTGTTTCTTCGATTTCTTAAGATCATCGTTGAACCAGGATGCGTTTTTGCTGCCTAGCTTGATTTGGCGTATTTTCAACGGTGCTAGGATGTCGGCGCTGTTGGATAGCCATTGGGTGAGGTTGATGGCTGCTTGGTCGGGGTTTGAGGAGTGGGCGGGGGGGTTTAGTAGAAGCGATGAGGAGATCTGGTCGCTGGTGATTTTGTTCCAGTTTCTTCGCAGGGTGGGTTGAGGATGGTTGTGGATTGTGGTCTTATTGTAGGTAAAGTGAACGCAGCTGTGGTCCGTCCAGTGAAGAGTTGTGGTGTGACTGAATGAGATATGTTTGCTGGAGGTGAAGATAGGGTCGCGCGTGTGACCTGCGATGTGGGTGGGCGTAGAGACAAGTTGTTTGAGTCCGAGGTCGGCGAGATTGTCCAGAAGGGTGGTGGTGCTGCTGTCGTTGCTCTTTTCCAGGTGAAAATTGAGGACTCCCAATAGAATGTAGTCCTCGGAGGGGAGGGCGTGTGGGGTGATAAAGTCAGTGATGCCGTCACTGAATTGTGCACGGGGTCCTGGAGGCCGGTAGAGGAGGGTGCCTCTGAGTGTGGTCTTGGGGTCAGTGTGGATCTGGAAGTGAAGGTGTTCGGCGCTAGCGAGGTTGACGTCTGAGCTGGTTGAGATGCGGATGGAGTTCTTATGGACGATAGCGATGCCTCCTCCTGTATGCTTGATGCGGTCCTTTCGGATGATCTTGTACCCTTCCGGAATGGCAATGGTGATGTCTGGGGCTGAAGAGGCATTCATCCATGTTTCTGTTAGGAAGGCGACGTCCGGTGAAATGGTGTCTAGTAGATTCCAGAGGTCGATGGCGTGTCTGTGGACCGAGCGGGTGTTGAGCAGGATGCATTTAAGGTGGTTGGTGTCAGATATCTGATTGGTGTTAGTGGATGAGGAGTTGTTCTTGGTGCCGTCGAACTTGCAGGAGTTGCAAGAGAAGGGTCCATGGGTGTGTCCAGGAGCGTCTTGGACGCAGTTGGGGGAGCGGCCGGGGTTAAGGGCTAGGAGGGTGGTGGCATCGTAAGTGATGCGAGTGGGCTGGGCATTACGGGGGCCAGGGGGTCTGGCGCTGGGTGCGGTCCAGGCGCGGAAGGGCGTAGACGGGCTTACCTTTGGCGCACCTTGCGCGTGGACGCTGCGCGTGCGGACATCTGACATAAATGGTGAGAGGAGGGGGCGGAGCGTGGGAGGGGCAGCAGCTGGGAGGCGGTAGCAGGGAGGAGGGGCGGACCAGGGAGCAGGTAAACAAGATGGAGGGTCAAAGGGAGAGTAAGGCAGGGGCAGCAGATGCACCACGGCACCGGGGGCACGGACGAAGTCCCAGGGGGAAAATAGAGCCTCAGCAAGTGTCGCGCTGCAGAGTACAGCAGAGCGAGCTACAAAATCTGGTGAGGTACTATGCCTAGAGTCGCGCAACGAGGTAGCTCTGTAAACACAATGCGTAAACACAATGAGTGCCAAAGCACAGCTGATTGCGTGCTACACGAGCGCGATGCAGATGAAACAAATAAATAAATGCGCAATGCTAATGAAATAAATAAATGCGGTCAGAGATCAGCAAACACAATGAATGCCAAAGCACAGCTGATAGCGTGCTACACGAGCGCGATGCAGATGAAACAAATAAATAAATGCGCGATGCAAATTAAATAAATAATTGCGGTCAGAGATCAGCAGTCAAGATAGGATACCACCAGCAATTCCAATCACGAGTGGGAGCTGGGATCAGGGAGCGTGGGGGGAGCGACCGTGCTGGAGCAGTCATTCTAAGCTGCCTGCACACCCTGGCCTGTAGCTCTAAGAACTGTGCAGTCATGCAGTCTGCCTCTGTTGTGTTTTCAGCTGTCTGGGTGTAATCTTTGAGGTTATTGGTATGTTTACCTCGTCTAAATTGCTTGATGTTATCGTGAGAAAGGGTCATTCATAGTTGCTGAAATGTCACTCATTATCTGAAACCTTGCCTGTTAAGTAATAAAGCTTTGTCCATTCAGTTCTCTTGTCTCCCAGGAGTGACAGCAGGCCTTGAAAGCATGGCCTCAATGAAAATAGCATGAACAGGCAGGTACCAAGTTCCAGGGTTTTATTCAAGTGTCTTAAATGTGTGGCAGGGGTGGAAGTAGTAATGTGCTTATGGGGCAGCACAAAATAGAGTAATAAGGTGTTGCAACATGAATAGCGCAGGGCACATCATACTTTCATTCAGTCCGATATTTTACAAATAAGTGTGATAAAATTTGAGCATCATAGTGTACAGTGAATGTATTATAAAATATGAAGGGATCAAGTAATTGCAAAGAAAATGAGGATGATGATGCAGGCATGTGGCACAAGTAGTTTTTCATGCACTAATGGGTAAATTTCAGTAGAACATGCTTTGGCAATCTGACCGCTTCCAACTGAAGATATACTTGGCTATGATTTAATTTGAATGGTTGTGCAATTACTTCGGCCTGTCTTCCCTGAAAAGCTTATCAGTAAATATAAGAAAAGGAGATGATGGACTGAGTGCTGAAACTTTTCAGACACTCACCCCAGGTAAAGATCTGGGTTGAATCCATCATCGGTCTAGAGCTCACTTCACCAACCCAGATCAGACCCAACCATATGCACATCAGCTTTGAATCTGTTCCTCATGGAAACAGCCCAGTCCAGTCTGAACTGCCAAGACAGGTCTTCCCTGGACCTTAAACAAGCATCCTTGGACCGGTTTCAGGGTAACACCCCTCATCAGCCAGGCTACCTTGAATCCAGTGGCTGAGTGAGTAAGGTATCCATATCAGGGTAAACAGTACGAACAAATTATGTGTGTAAAGATCTCTCCCATGCTCTGGAAAATGTATGGCCTTGAAATGAAAACACAATTTGCTTCCTACCCGGTATTTCCTATGAAGTAGCTTTACAAATGAAAGGCTCTGGGTTGAAAGCTGTGGCTTCACACTTTTCCAAGTTGTGCCATGTACATGTTTTTGCAGCCTTCAACTGTATGCAACGTGAACACACAGGGAGACAACTAGTTTAATCATTTCATTTAGGATGGATGGAAGGACAAATGCCCGTGTTTTCAGTTATGTGGCGGGGTTTGCTGATAGGCTTCAGACTACTTTTGTCATAAAGACCTCAGGGGCTCCCAAGTCTCCGTCAATAGGAGAGCATCGAAGAGTCTCCATTCGCAACCTGTGTTGACCACCATCCCACACCGGCTCTCAAGAAATGTGCCAGGCCATACTGGTCTAACTAGTCTGGTCATCCATATAAGGATTCATAGTATATTTGGAAAGGTCAGCTAGGGCAAAGGGTAAGGAGAGTACCAAAACTGGACCACCAGTGGCACCGGGGCGGCTTAGTGCAGAAGTCAAAGTCGGAGGTTGGACCAATGCTTTCAAATGGAGACTGGGAATGCCTAGAGCTACACTGCTTGCAGAGAAGTAGATTGGTTGCAGGTGCCAAGCTTTGGGGGTACAAAAGGGGGTGGTGATGGATTAAACCCAGATCTTTTGACTGGGTGTGAGTGTTTGATTGACTCAGATGCTCTGTCCATCACCACCCCCTTTTGTACCGCTTTTGGCCGCCATAAGTGTGGCAGGGTATGCTCAAACGTGAGTCCCTTGCTCACTTTGCCACTGGATTCAAGCAAGCCGGGCTGAAGACGGCTGGAATGCCAGAAACCGGTCCTCGGAAGCTTGTTTCCGGTCCTGGGAAGACATGGCTTGGCAGTTCGGGCTGGACTGTTCCCATGAGGCACAGGGTCAGACTGATTTGCATATAGCCATGTCTGAACTGGGGTGGCACAGTGGGCTAAAGAACGGTGATGGATTAAACCCAGATCTTTTGACTGGGTGTGAGTGTTTGATTGATTCAGATGCTCTGTCCATCACCACCCCCTTTTGTACAAGCGTTGGGAGCTAGCACAAGCACAGGGGGGGGCTTCAGAGTAGAACCAAACATACACCACCAGGAGCACAGGGGTGGCCAAGTGCAGGTTGCCAATTAAGTTCCAGGCACCCAATGCTTCTCAATAGAGTTTCTTCTTTTGCCAAAAAGTCTGCAGGCGTGGCACCGGAGGTTGCAGGCGAGAGACCAATGATAGTAGAGGTGTAGAGGGTCATATGGGCAGGAAGGATCCAGCCATAATGCAATAATGACATTGAAAGACTTGGAAAAGTGTAATTAAAGGTCAAAGGTCAACAGACATGATCCCCGACACCAATGAAACCAATGAAAGCACAAGTATTTATCAAGACAATTACAATAATGCAACACTAGTAACACATTATCCAAGGGTAGTGTGCAATAACGGCCTTGATACACCTAAACAAGTATAATTAGAGGTCAAAGGTCATAAAGCATAACCTCCTCCAACACTATAACTAAAGAGGATGCAGGTACTCATCATTACAATTCCAATAATGCCTCAATTGTAACAAATGATCTAACAGTAATGGATTAAAGGCCATGAAACACTTAGAACAGTGTAAATAGAGGTCAACGGTCAAACCACATGACCCCCCTCCCACCAATTTAATGAACAAAAATGTAAGTAATTATCATTACAATTCAAACACTGCAACACTTGTAAACAATGGTCTCACCGTGATGGAATAAACTTCGTATACATCTGCAATAAGGGCAAATAGAGGTCAAAGGTCAAATTTTATGACCTCTACAATAATTTGAACAAGGGAAAACATAGTACTTTGAATGCCGAGTCCAATAATGCCACACTTGTTGAAACTGATCCAAGGGTAACAGAATAAACAGAAAAAAGGTTAAAACAAGTGTATTTAGGGGTCAAAGGTCACGTTTTTTTCACTTCTCATAAAATTTGACTAGTTGGCCTGTGAGATCAGACAACGACCTTTACAAAGATACCTCACTTTGCAAAAACAATTTCACTGTTACAAAGATATATCCTTTGCACACTTCCAGTAGCTACCATTTAGGGTCAGAGGTCAAGGACTGTGACCTTCAGGAGTTATATGCATGAAATCATATGCCAACTATTCACAAAATATGCATCACTACTGTGCATAAAAGTCAGAAAATATATTTTGAGATGTTGAACATATGTCCAATAACAAGATTGAGATCATTATATGAAAAACCCCAACAGACGAAACAGCATGTCGGCCATTTTGTAGCATGTAAAGTGCTGTCAAAAGCAGCAAAAATATGTATTTTCATAAATTTACTAACGGTAGTCTCTGAACCATCCATTTTACTTCTGTGAACCAATTCTGCTAGGCTTATAAGTTTAGATTCTGCACAACAATAGAAAAAACATGACAAATGTTTGTGCCTTATATCTATGTCATAGTTTGACAAAGAGCCATAAAAAACACAAAAAACAAAATCAAAATCAAAATCTGCCCTATTACCATTGAGCAAACAAACTAATAAATATTTCTGAGTATCTGCTTTTGGAAAACACTATTTTTTTTATTACCCTACCAACGCGGTCATTTACACTTATCATTTTCTCAGTCACCTGGCGGCCATCTTGAATTGTGTCATGTGACTTCAGGGTGTTTTATAAATGTAAGTTTTATATGCAAATTAATAGTTCAAGAAGTACTGAAACCAAAAATGTATAGTTTCCCAACATTATAATCATAATTACACAAACTACAGCATGTTAAAGCAAAGCACTCCAAAAAGTCATTAAATGGCTTAGCACTGAAGGATTTTCAATGGGCACTAATAGGGTTAAGGTAGAGGTTTGTGCTTGTTGGAGGCATGTTTTTCTCAATTCTTTAAAAGTTCCCAACATGTCTCCACACAAGTCACATTTATACTTTTCGTTTGGGTATTTCCAATAAGTGACTTTTTTGTGTAGTCATGTTTCTTTGTTATTACATCTTTGCTGACCTCGTACACATCGGGAAGATTTTTAAAGTTTGTTGTACCAAAGTTCTTCTTGGCTAAGGAGGCCATAATCTCAATGGATTCGCTGAGGTCTACTGTTGTGTCGTCTTTTGCTATGGATGGTGAACTAGGGCGCTATAAAAGTCCCTTTTAACATAACATAACATAACATATCGTGATCTGAATCATTGTTGCTTGTTGCATTGTTTGAAGCGGGTGCTAGTTTGTCAAATTCGGTGAGGAGGTAATGACTTCTGGAAAAGACAGCACCTCCTTACGCCATCTTAACAGGGTTTTTATTCTCCAGGAACTACCCCATCTGGAATTCGGTTAGTTTGCTTCGCCATTCCTCACTATCACATTCACCGCTATGATAGAACCTTGTTTGACCTGTCTCTATAGACTTCTCTATGCAGAATCTAGCCATAAGAGAGTCATAGTTACTCCCGCCGTTTACCCGCGCTTCATTGAATTTCTTCACTTTGACATTCAGAGCATTGGGCAGAAATCACATTGTGTCAACACCAGCCCCGGGCCTTCACAAAGCTTTGTTTTAATTAAACATTTGCACATCAGGACCGCTACGGACCTCCACCAGAGTTTCCTCTGGCTTCGCCCTGCCCAGGCACAGTTCACCATCTTTCGGGTCCTGTCACGCAAGCTCATGCTCCACCTCCCTGATGGAGCGGGTGAGACGGGCCGCAGGTATGCCCGTCACTGGAAGCGCGACGGGATTCCACCTCAGCTGGCGCACACCGGCCCTCACCTTCATTGCGCCACAGGGTTTTGCTCAGCCCGCCAATTCGCGCATGTGTTAGACTTCTTGGATGTGTTTCAAGACAGGTCGGGTGGGTAACCGACATCGCCGCAGTCCCCTGGTGCCTGGCCTGGGCCTCCCTGCCCAGCGGCGCAACACTGTCGGGCGCACTGAGAACAGTCTACCTCAGTCAACAGTCGTGCCAGGAGCAGGGGGGCCCGTCCCCCCTTAACCGCCCCAGTGCGCCCCAAGTGGTGGCTGGGAACGGATGCCCAGAAGGGGCGTGGAGGCGGTCGAATCTCCCTCATCCCCTGGGACACGGCAAAGCTGCTCCCAGGTAGGCTGTAACAACCTTCGCCAGAGCGGAGGGCCACCTGCCACCCCGTAGCCTTCCCAGCCGACCCGGAGCCGGTTGCGGCGCACTGCCACAGAGGAAATGTACCCTGTGGGGGCTAGGTAGGGTCCGGGCGCCGGTCCTGCAGAGGGGATCCGGAACTCCCGGGCCACCGACCTTTCCGCCGTGTTGACTCCTCCAGGCGGGCTGCATGGACCCCTCCCATTTACCTCTCGATGGTTTCAGGCCCTCTTGAACTCTCTCTTCAAAGTTCTTGTCAACTTTCCCTAACGGTACTTGTTGGCTATATGTTTCACGCCCTTATTTAGCCTTAGATGGAGTTTACCACCTGCTTTGGGCTGCATTCCCAAGCAACCAGACTCTGAGGGTGAGTCTCGATCAGAAGGACATGGGTCAGTTGAGCGACACAGGGGAGTCAGTCTTCTGTACGCCACATTTCTTTTGCCCGCCCTTGGGCGGGGATTCGGCGCTGGGCTCGTCCCTCTTCACTCGCCCTTACTGGGGGAATTCTGGTTAGTTTATTTCCCTCCGCTTAGTAATATGCTTAAATTTAGCTGGTCGCCACGTCTGATCTGAGGTCGTAGTCGGAAGGAAACGCCGGAGCGTTAAGGGGGAGCCAGGGAAGGCCAGCCCCCTGCTGGAGCAGGGGCCTGAAATCCCAGCAGCGCGCGCCCTCTCACCCTGGATCACATCTGGCGGGGTTTCGCCCTCGCCGGGAAGCCGGCCGGGGAAGTGGGTGCCTGAGGCACGTGCTCGCAGGCAGCTGGTGGGACACCACAGACAGCCACAAACAGCATGCAGCCAACCTCCCCGGGACAGGTCCGAGGTAGAAAGGTCTCCAGACCCCCTTCTCGGGGCCAGGCAGTCTCAGCGGCTGACCCGGTGAGGGACCCTACCTTGGGCCTGAACTTGTGGGGGGTACAAAGGGGACAAAGTAGAAGCGGAGCTAACCCTGCAATGGCGAATTAACCCGGAACCCGGTCAGGCTGGGACTCAGGTGCCGGAGGGCCCAGCCAGCGGCAGGGCCTTTTCGAGGGAGGGGTGGTACCAGCCCGGGGATGCACTGCCATTCGGTGTCTTCCCACCACTGGGGGGGTTGTGCTGGGTGAGCTTGGGTTCCGTCTCAGAGAGGGACAAGGGATGAGGGCCGCCCCCCATCCCCAGTCCCTCATGTCTCAGTCAGGACCTCCCCTTGTTACGACTTTTACTTCCTCTAGATTGTCAAGTTTGATCGTCTTCTCGGTTCCCCGACAGGGCCGTTCCCGACCCCAGTGGGGCTGATCCAAGGACCTCACTAAACCATTCAATCGGTAGTAGCGACGGGCGGTGTGTACAAAGTGCAGGGACCTAATCAACGTGAGCTTTTGACCCGCACTTACTGGGAATTCCTCGTTCATGGGAAATAATTGCAATCCCCAATCCCTATCACAAACGAGGTTCAGCGGGTTACGGTTACCCGCACCTGTCAGCGAAGGGTAGACACACGCTGATCCATTCAGTATAGCGCACGTGTAGCCCCGGACATCTAAGGGCATCATTGACCTGCTATTGCTCGATCTCGTGTGGCTGAATGCCACTTGTCCCTCTAAGAAGTTGGACGCTGATCGCTAGGGATCGCTTAACTAGTTAGCATGGAGGCGTCTTATTCTTTATCGGAATTAACCAGACAAATCGCTCCACCAACTAAGAACGGCCATGCACCACCACCCATAGAATCGATAAAGAGCTATCAATCTGTCAATTCTTTCTGTGTCCGGGCCGGTGAGGATTCCCGTGTTGAGTCAAAATAAACCGCTGGCTCCACTCCTGGTGGTGCCCTTCTGTCAATTTCTTTAAGTTTCAGCTTTGCATCCGTACTGCCCCCGTAACCCAAAGACTTTGGTTTCCCGGAAGCTGCTCAGCGGGTTATGGGAATAACGCCGCCGGAACGCTAGTCGGCATTGTTTATGGCCAGAATAACGACGGTATGTGATCGTCTTCGAACCTCCGACTTTTGTTCTTGATTAATGAAAACATTCTTGGCAAATGCTTTTGCTTTGGTTTGTCTTGCGCCGGTCCAAGAATTTCACCTCTAGTGGCACAATACGAATGCCCCCGCCGTCCCTCTTAATCATGGCTACAGTACCGAAAACCAACAAAATAGAACCGCAGTCCTATTCCATTACTCCTAGCTGAAGTATTCAGGTGACCGGCCTGCTTTGAACACTCAGATTTTTTCAAAGTAAACTCTTCAGACCCCCAAGACACTCAGTCAAGAGCATCAAGGGGGGCCGAGAGGCAGGGGCTGGGACAGGCCGTAGCTCGCCTCACGGTGTACGCCCAGCTCAATCTCAAAATCCAACTACAAGCTTTTTAACTGCAGCAACTTTAATATACACTATTGGAAGTGGAATTAATGTGGCTGCTGGCACCAGACTTGCCCTCCAATGGATCCTCGTTAAAGGATTTAAAGCATACTCATTCCAATTACAGGGCCTCGAAAGAGTCCTGTATTTTTATTTTTCGTCACTACCTCCCCTAGTCGGGAGTGGGTAATTTGCGCGCCTGCTGCCTTCCTTGGATGTGGTAGCCGTTTTTCAGGCTCCGTCTCCGGAGTCGAACCTTGATTCCCCGTTACCCGTGGTCACCATGGTAGGCACAGGAAGTACCATCGAAAGTTGATAGGGCAGACATCAGAATGTATCCTCACCGTCACAGGGACGTGCAGTTGGCCCGAGGTTATCTAGAGTCACCAAAGCAACGGGCGAGCCCGGATTGGTCTTGGTCTGATAAATGCACGCATCCAGGTGGGTCAGCACTCGTCAGCATGTATTAGCTCTAGAATTACTACAGTTATCCAAGTAACAGATGGAGGGATCAAAGGAACCATTACCGATTTAATGAGCCATTTGCAGTTTCACTGTACCGGCCGTGTGTACTTACACATGCATGGCTTAATCTTTGAGACAAATGCAAAACAACAGTTGATGGACAGAATGCAGAACAATGTCATACATTCACCCCAGTACAGAGATCTGGGCCTAAATCCATCGTTTTTCTTTTTTTGCACTCCACACCACCCCAGTTTAGATGGCCATATGCAAATAAGCCTTGACCCTGTGTCTCATGGGAACAGTGCAGCCCGAACTGCCAAGCCATGTCTTTCCTGGACTGGAATCCAGAATCCTAGGACCACTTTCTGGCTACCAGCCGTCATTAGCCAGGATAGCTTGACTCCAGTGATGTGGAGAGCCTGGGACTCACGTCTGAGCATACCCATCCCACTCGGGGTGACAAATGCAAAACAACAGTTGATGGATAGAATGCAGCACAATGTCATACATTCACCCCAGTACAGAGATCTGGGCCTAAATCCATCATTTTGTTTTTTTTTGCACTCCACACCACCACAGTTTAGACATGGCCATATGCAAATCAGCCTTGACCCTGTGCCTCATGAGAACAGTCTAGCCCGAACTGCCAAGCCATGTCTTTCCTGGACAGGAATCAAGCATCCTAGGACCGGTTTCTGGCTATCAGCCATCTTCAGCCAGGATAGTTGCAGTTTGCATTAATCTTTGAGACAAGCATATGCTACTGGCAGGATCAACCAGGTAGTCGCACCTGCTGACGGGGTGGGTTCGGGGGGCCGAATACCCATCTCCCTGACTGGCAACCTTCATGCACCACTACCTCTGGGAGCCTGCTGGGGGAAGGAGCCCACCTGTTTATGCAGGAGGGCTCGCTGGAGAGGTGCGGTCGCATGGGCAGCGGCAAACCCAGCAGTCACCCCCGGGAGGGAGAGGCGGGACGAGGTGCAGCCTGAGTGAGACGCAGGGGTGCCGGGCCTGACGGAGGCAGCACCCCTCTGCTGTAGAAATGTGCTAGGAGGAGAGGGGTGACAGCATGGCGCATTGGGCCTACAAACCTACTGGGAAGCAGCATCCGAGGGCCTGGCGCCACCTGACCCCTTCCACTCAGAACACTGGGGGGCACAAGCCGCCAGGGCCACTCAGACTTTGCTCTGCTGGGTAGGGTGAAGGGCCTCCCACCAGGCGGCAGGCCCTCAAGTCGGACAGTCCATGCAGGGAGGAAGCGCTTTGCTTGAAACAACAGCCGAGGCTGGCCATGCAGTCCATCCCTAAATGGACTGAGAGTAACCAATTGATCCGAGTATGGCTGGGGCATCCCCTGGCAGGTCACCCTGTGCAGGGGGTATGCTGGCTTAGTGTCCCTGCCTGCTCCCGGGGCAAGCAGAGTCAGAGAAAAAGGACCATCGGGAAGGGGCTGAGAGACAGATACGTACCCGGGCCCCTGGGGGCCCAGACTGGCAGGCCCGGGTTCTGCCTTCCCCTGTTTCTGAATCACCGGACCTCACTGAGATCTGACTGATCCTCTCCCTAGTAATCCAGAGGAAAATTAACCCCCTTTCTTGTAATTCTTGCACATGAATGGACAGAGGGGACCCAAGGTGTGAAAGTACATGACCTCCTGGAGCCCTCGCTGGGATCGGGGAGGTAAATGAGCCCTCATCGGGTTTTCCAGGGATCGGCCATCTGGTCACCCCATAGGAAAGCATTGCGTGTGATCAGATGGCTAAGGGATAGGTGTGAGCAGATGGCCGAGGGGAAAGGTATGACCGGATGGCCGGGCACGAGGCGGAAGTCATCTGGTCGCTCTGTGCCCCAAGGAAAGAGTGAGCGGGTACCAAGGCATGCAGGCCCCAGCCATGGAGGCTGTGAGGGGGACCCAATGGGTCCTTAGAACCGGGGCCCGCGGACACCTTGACAAGCAGAGGAGGCCTGCACAGGAATGACGGACCCCCGTCCTGGGCCCTTGGTAGAGCAGCAGGCCGGGGTACGGGGCCCACGGCTGGTGCACCCGACCTGGGACCCAGCCAGGGCTCCCGGGCCCAGATGCACAGGGGAAGCCTCCCCAGGACTGCCGAACACCATCCTGGGCACCCTGCCACGCAGCAGGACCAATGGCAGAGTCTGGGTTGAGGAGGCAGCCCTCCCCAGGGCCCTCAGGGGCCCCGGTCAGAGCTTCTGAACACAGTCAAGCAAGGGGAGGCTCCCTGAGCACAATGGAACCCCTCCCGGGCCTTTGGCAGAGCGGCAGACCAGGGGATGGGGCCCAGGGCCAGAGCCCCCAACCCAGGTCCAGCTGGGCCCCTGGACCTAGCCGGGGCTCCCAAACCCAGGGGAGGCCTCCACGGGCCCATAGGACACCATCCCGGGCACCCTGCCATGCGGCAGGACCGAGGACAGAGCCCGGGGTGGGGGGCCACCCTCCCCTGGGCCCCTGTGAGCCCCTGAACCCAGCCAAGCAGGGGGAGGCTCCCCAGGCACAATGGAACCCCATCCCGGGCCTTTGCATGGGAGAGGGGGCCCAGGGCTGGAGCACCCAACCTGGGGCCGAGCCGGGCCCATGGACCCAGCCCGGGCTCCCAGGTCCGGAGGCACAAGGGAAGCCTCCCCGGGCCCATAGGACCCCGTCCCGGGCACCCTGCCATGCAGCAGGACTGAGGGCAGAGCCCGGGGTGGGGAGGCCACCCTCCGAGCACGGGGCAAAAAACTCATGAGACCCCCCCTTGCAAAACCAAGTTGTTTTGCAGTAGGAAATGTTGATGTCGCCTCAATAGGTTTCGTGGATACTTGTGTAATAGCAATGGGTAACCCAGTATCCCTCAGAACCTGGACAATCGTATGTAAAGAAAAGCAGTGATACTGTTGTGTTTTAAATATTTCTTACAACGACCAAACAATTCACTGAGTTATTCATCAAAATATCCACTTTAAATTCAAGGAACACATATAGAGACCCTACTGGTTATTGAGTTATTTTATATAAATTGCATAAGTTATAAATACCCAAACATAAAGTGAAGTATAATGTGATATGTGACAAAGTGACATCTTGTGCTCAGTGATACAAAGGTGGCGAGTAGTATGTACAAGGTGACTAAAATATGTACAGGGAAAATGGATGGCCAGAAACCAAAATATTAAAAGTTAATGATTCTACTGATTACATTAGTTAGTCCTTTTCCACAGAGCCTTTAGACTGGACCAGGGGATAGTGTCAACGTTTCAACCCAGGATCTGCACTACTAAGTAGCCAAGGCGGGTCTTCATCAAAAACCAAAAACTCATGGGACAACCTTTGCAAAACTAGGTTGTTTTGTGATAGGTAATTTTGATGTCGCCTCAATAGGTTTTGGGCCCTTGCCTGTCATGGGCACTAGGCCTACCCATGCAAATGAGGTACCATTTTTCTCTGAAGACTTCGGGGAACGCGGAGTGGGTGGAATTTTGTGGATCCATGCAGATTCCAGAACTTTCCACCACAGTAATGTGAGGAAAATGTATTTTTTTTACAAATGTTTAGGTTTGCAAGGGATTTTGGGTAACAGAACCTGGTGAGAGCAGGTCAAGTCACCCTATCATGGATTTCCCTGGGTGTCTAGTTTTCAAAAATGTATAGGTTTGCTAGGTTTCCCTAGGTGCCGGCAGAGATAGGGTTGAAAATCCACAGCTAGGCACTTTGCAAAAAAAGGGTCAGTTTTTACTGTGAAAATGTGGTGTGTCCATGTTGCGTTTTGGGCCATTTCCTGTCGTGGGCACTAGGCCTACCCACGCAAGTGAGGTACCATTTTTCTCGCAAGACTTTGGAGAACGCAGGATTTGTGGAATTTTGTGGTTCCACGCAGATTCAAGAACTTTCCACCACAGAAATGTGAGGAAAATGTGTTTTTTTAAAACATATTTTTGGGTTTGCAAGGTATTGTGGGTAACAGAACCTTGTGAGAGCCAGTCACGTCCCCCATACTGGATTCCCCTGGGTGTCTAGTTTTCAAAAAGGTACAGGTGTGCTAGGTTTCTGTACTTACCAGCTGCTCTAGGGCCCAAAATCTACAGGTAGGCACATTGCTAAAAAAAAGTCTGAGCCTATTGGGCTTTCTGCTGCCCTAGGGGGGATTGGGGTAAGGGGGGGGGGGTTCGTCCCGATATGCCCTCAAGGAGGGCAGAAAAACAGTGGCTATTTTTTGGGTGGTGTGGCCATTGGTATGACCATTTAGGGAAGCCCCCATCCCCACGCATAATTGCTGGCGCCTAGTGGACTTTCTGCCCCCCAGGGGGCAGATCCGGGGCCACTGCCCCCATCTGCCTTCCCGGGGGGCAGAAAGACGGGAATTTCTCTGGGTGTGGGGTGGGGGTATTTTCATGCCCTTTTGGGCAGCCGCTACACCTAGACGAATAAAACAAAAAAATCGGTGGTTTCTAGTGGGTGGGGGCATTTTGGGGGCTACAGCTCCCATCTGCCTCCCAGGGGGGCAGAAAGACTGTCATTTTTGTGGGTGGGATGGGGCATTGGCATGGTCGTTCTGGCCAGCCCGCACCCAAAAAATAATTGTGCAAGAAAGATGGTGATTAGTGGGCTTTCTGCCCCTCCGGGGGGCAGATTGGGGGATGCCCCCCAGGGGGGCAGAAAGGCTGGAATGGTGGCAGGGGTGGGGGCATTGGCGTGCCCATTGTGGGCAGACCCCACCCTAAATAAAATTGTGCAAAGAAAAAATCCCGGGCATCAAGTGGGCTTTCTGCCCACCCCCCCGAAGGGGCAGATTAGGGGCCAATGCCCCATCTGCCCCCCAGGGAGGACAGAAAGGCTGTTATGGTGGTGGGTGGGTGGGGGCGTTGGGTGACCATTTTGAACAGCCCCCCCCTAAATAAAAATGTTCAAAAAACAAATACCTGGTGTTTAGTGGGCTTTCTGCGCCCGAGGGGCAAAAAGACTAAAGTGAGTCAAATTAAATTGGGGGGAACAAAAGCCCTTTCCCAAGAGGCCGCTGCCCCCCTGGTGTCTAGTGGGTGTATCCCTGCTTGGGGATCGCCCTCCTATTGTGATCCCCAAGCAGGGATCCTGTGGGGAGGTCTTTCTACATGCTCAGGGGGCTGAGATAGCTCCCTGAGCACATAGAAAGGGAAACTAAAATGAGCCACTTGGTTCATTTAAGTTTTGGTTTCACTGAAATGACATCAGTGTGATGTGCACTGCGATCTACATTTCAGGGAAATCAGGGGAGTTTTGGGAGCTCCCGAAGCTCTTTGGTTATAAAGGGAATCCCTCTGGTGCGATGTGTCATGACGGCCCGGAGCTGTCATGAGCACACGCCCACCGTATCTCATGACGGCTCCCGACCGTCATGAGCACGGTAGGGGTTAAATTGCAACAGCTCCTGTGAGCATCCCATAAATATCTTGCTACTTGAAAGTGTGGATCTACATTCTGTATTGCACAAAAGTGTTCTAACACCCTTTTCTTGAGTGGTTGAATAGTGCAACCAATGTAAATTTTCTTGACATACACTGTATAATCAGTGTTTCTCGTGATGTTTTTGTTAATATTTCCTATGACTTCTTAGAGGACATAATACTCAATCACATTAATAATACATTTGAAAGCCGTACACTTCTAACATCTATAAAAAAACATATATGTCCCTATAATCTCTGTCCGACAATGATGTTATATAGTTGCTGTCAAGGTCACTGACCTAAATTCTAGGATTCTGCAGAAGAGAAGGCCATCTGCCCACTCTTCTGAGGGTTAGTCTCTTTCCACAGATTTTGCGCAACAGTGACTAACCCTTAGAGGAAGTGGGGTTGGGAAGAGAGGGAAAAACAAACTACTGGGGAGTTTCTCTATGGATTATATGTCTAGGATTCCAACAATTTGCATTAAATCGATCAGAATGGTTGTTCTCTCTTCAGTGGAAAGGTGTTACCTTTCTGAATAACTAAATGATATATAGTTAGCTATTCATAAAAATATCACAACTGTATTGCTCTTGTGCACAGAGAGATTGTGCTTCTCTGATGCGATGAGTTATCTGTTATTGTTCTGTCTTGGAGTTGAACATACCCAAATGAAAGGAACTGATTTTTGTATTGTGACTATTCTGGATGTAAATGGAAGGGCACCTGAACTAATAACAAACAACATTTACAGTGGGCATTTACAAGCGCCCTACTCTATCAGAGGCAGCTGCCTCCTTGCCCACCAAAAGCTATCTATAGTCTATTTAACTGAGTTCTCAATGATTTGTCTTGACTCGTATTTCTTGGGAGTCTTGGGGTTTGTCTTTCGTGAGCTCTCGGCCCAATTAGTTTCAAGTTTCTTTAAAAGTTATATGAGGAAACCTTTTTGGACGGGAAAAAATATGGCGTCTGTGAGGGGACGAGTGAGAGGCTAGCTCCGCAACAGCTCCTCTCTACTCGGCATTTGAGACCGGAGAAACCGGAGAATGATGGTGACATCGCATGAAGGATAGTGAAAAGTGGCGGTTTAATTGCAGTTCAATGATAATGTCACCTTCAGCCGAGGTTGGCTTCGGAATTGCTGAGGAAAAAGCACCTGACATCAATGGACCCGGGAGCACTGGAGCGCGGACTTAACTGCAACTGCATTGTCATTGATAGGAATATCGCGGACCCTGCAGACACGGTGGTAGGCGCTGTCTCCTCATTTTCTGGAGCGCTGGACCAATGACGACCCATCTGAAGAAGGAGAAAATAAGAAAGCAGTGATTTACAAACAGGCAGGCAGTCAACAGCAAGAGACTCTAGGATCGAGGTTCAGTGAACACAGCAGCGCACATAGCAGCCTGACAGATGCATTGTTGGTCCCTGTGGTCCTAGGGAGGTTTTATGGAGGCTGGACATAAGCCCTTGGTGTCTTGCTGAAAACAAGATTACAGATAATATGATGTTGAGCGTATGAAAAGTTGTAAAGCACAAATGATTATAAATGACTATATAACAATTATATTGATTGTATGATCTGTTGGACATTCTAAACATCTTGAGGGAGAGATTGGTCTCTTGCTATCACGTTCGGGTTTCACAAGGGGCACCACATATTGAAACAAGCCAAATATTTAAGGGTGGATGTGTAAGGTAGAACACTTTTATACATCTAAGGTTTGGAAGGGCAAACCCAGACTGACAATCGTTAAAGGATACTGGGCGCAACGGAGCACAAGCCGGTAGTATATGAATTAACTACGTTCTCTTTAAGAAAGTCTTACTCATTGACACATTGAGATGCCACCAAAAACAGCATGAGGTGGAAAGAGCAGAGGAATGACGGATACTCCACTGGGTAATCAGCTTCAGGACCCCCAAATAGGAGGTAGCAGCAGGAAAAGAGCCCTGGAGGGGGAGTTGGGGAGATGAACTCTTTGAATACTAAAGTGGACTCGAATGAGGGGAAAAGCAAGAGGGTTCCTCAAATGTTTTCATTTAAGAAGGATAAAAATAAAACAGTGCACTATGCAGAGAGCCAGCGAAATCGCATACCAGAGATAACAACCCAATTAAAAAATGTGAAATTAACAGAGAAGCGACCAGCTGGGAACCAAGTAGAAAAGGAGGGCCAGATGACAAAGTCAACAGTACAGTCTATTGAAGCACTGGATTCTTGCAAGACGGCGAAAACAAGCTCTGGATTGAGTGTAGAAAAAGGGATGAAAAAGATCTGTGAGAGTGATTCAAGTGAACCCTTCTTCTCACTCTCTAACCATTCAGACACCTCAGATGAGGAGTATGATGAAGCACAAAAGGCTGAGTCTTTAGATGGCTAAATAACTAGTCTTGCAAGTGAGCAGAATGACTCAGCTATGGATTCAACGTCTGAAGAGAGGACCCCAAATATTACTATGGTGCACAATAAAATGATGGCTCAAAAGACTCCAAGATTAGATATGTCACAAGCTGGAATAGGCAAAAGCTTAGCCTGGGAAATATCTCTCTCTCCAGAGGCTCAAAGTGACCCTGAACCCACCCCCGGGACAGAAGAGGGAGCAACAGAAGGAGCCTTGGCAGACACACTGACAGCACCTAGTAATCCCGACGAGATATCACTGAATATAATCTATCAACTAATAATGGAACACAGAGCCAGAAAACACAAACGACTTGCCGCAAACTACAGAATGCGGTGAGGAGAGTCGCTAAGACATGCAGAGAATTCTCAGAAAGGATAAATCCGGCAGAAGAGCAGATATCAGCAATAGAAGATCAAATGACATTGCAAAAAACTAATATAGATACAATCTCGTCTGACCATGAGGATATGCAACTAAAAATAGCTGACCTGAAAAATCGACTCCGGAGAAACAACCTCAGGATACTGGGAATACCCGAGGGGGCGGAAGAGTCGGATGTTCGTAAGTTTGTGCAGGAACTCTTTTAGGAGGCATTTCCGGAACTAACAATGTGGAACTGGCCCAGTGAGCTGCAGAGAGCCCATAGATTTCCCTTTAAGCTCTCTGAGGGAAAAAAGGCTCAGCAGCAAAATATCCCAGAGCCATATTGATCAACTTGAATAACTTTTCAGCACGGGAAGCACTATATGATCTCGCAAGGCCCGATAAGAAACGACAAGGGAAAAGATTCCAATTCTTCGTGAGACCTGATTTCTGCCACCATACTGTGGAAAGGAGGTGGCATCTAAGGAGATTAATCACTCCTTTTCAAAATAAGGGCACACAAGCTTTTCTGCTGAACCCAGCAACTCAAAAAGTACTCTGCAAAGGTCGTACGCATTTTTTTGTATCAGAGATACAAGCCCAAGACTACTTGAACACATTTTGAGACATGAAAAATCAATGTGCTCCGGATAGGAATATTTGAAAATAAGAACATTGAATAAACTAAAAAAGACTAAGCTGTCTATATATCTAACAGGGGTAGGTTCATGAGGAATGTAGAGAAGATGAATATGATCAAGAACATAAACACCAATATCGTTGGTATTTCAATACGGTGACTAAGATTTAAAGAGCCAGAGTAGAGAGGGGACTGGAGTAAAGTCTCTTCCCATCTATAAGGGCCATAAGCCCTTTTTTCCTTAGTTGTAGGGTGGAGGGTGGGAGCGGGGACGGGAGGGGAAGCACAGGTGGTGGTGATGAGAAGGGAGGGGGGAGTTGGGATTACGGAAGGGGGGAAAGGAGGGTGGGTAATAGGGATAGCTGGGTTAGGGGGTGGATGGGCTGAAAGAAAAAAAAGACGAAATTCAGACAGATGCAGATGGATGTACAAGGGGGTATGCTGTACCAGACAAAGATGGCATAAGCAGTGCCAATGGAAATACAAGATATGCCAAATAGAGAAATATGGCTACATTTAGAATTTGTTCATCAAAAGTTGGTGGTCTAAATGACAAGGCAAAACGCACAAAGGCTTTTGAAATAATCACAAAGCTGAGCCTAGATGTCCTGTGCTTACAGGAGACACACATTCCATGGGCGAGTAAAACGTGCCTTGAAATCAGAGGGTATAACCTAGCAGTGTGCTCCACCCAAACAACAACAACGAGAGGTGTGGCTACTTATACTAAACACTGGAGTGGTGCAGTTCATCGAACAAAAGAAGACAAATGGGGTCGCTGGGCCATAATGGAGATATCATTGGGCTTTTCTGTTGTTAATACATATGGCTCAAACTTAGACGATCCTAGTATCTGGGAGGAGCTAGAGTCGGAGCTAGCACAGTGGTCACACTCTTTGATTATCTGTGGGGATTTTAACATGCATATGGGTGGAAGTAACAATACTAATATTTTCACAGGGAGGAAGCCTAAGGTATTTAAAGCACTTTCCTCGCTCAAACGTAGCCACGGGGTAGCGGATATCTGGGTCGAAAAACAACAAAACTACCCAGGTTTTACATACTACTCACACCTCCAAAAAAATTATCTGGTCCCTACACAATGGTTAGATAACTTGGACATAGTAAAACTCCCACAGCTCTATTCAGATCACAATCGGCTAATTTGGAAATCAGGGAAGTTCAGGGTCTGATTAGACAAACTCCATGGACTTTCAATAGAAAGCTATTATTAGATGATAAGTTCTGTGTATACATCAAGCAGTGGACTCAATCTTTTTTTGATTGTAATAGATTTAGCACTTCCCGAGCTCTGGTTTGGGATTCGTACAAGGCTGCGCTGAGGGGGGAAATAATAGGGTTTGTTGCGCACATTCGGAGGGAACAGAAAAAACAGACAGATCAATTAGTGAATGAATTAGTCAAATTGGAATCAGAGCATGTACAAATAATATGTAATAGAGCTTTGGAAGATGTAGTAGTACAACATCTATCTAAGATAGTACTAGTTAAAGCTGAAATTAATCAATATTTTTATGAGAAAGTGGCCCAAAAGTTCCAGATGTATTGCAAGGAGCTATATGAATATGGAGAGACAACTAGGAAACTATTAGCTTTAAGAAAAAAATGAAATATCTGAAGGGGGTATTGGTATCAGATTCTGAAAAGATTATCAAAATCTTTGGGGATTTCTACAGTAAACTATATCAAGCAGAACTATCGGTAGGGGGTCAAGGGTAGCAAGACGATCTAGAAGATATTGATAACTGTGGTATATCACTCCCCAGGATAAATAGTGAAATGACTCAGGAACTGGAGCAGGAAATTACGCTAGAGGAAGTACAGTTGGCATTTTCGTCTCTCTCATCTGGTAAAGCAGCTGGGCCAGACAAAATTCCAATTGAGCTGTATAAAATGCTATCAGCACAAATAGTACCTGTTATGGAAGACCTATTTTTGGATGTTCAATATCGTTGAATACCCCCAAGCTCATGGCAGGACACAGATGTTGTGGTCTTTTTAAAGAAATACAAACCCCCAGAACTCCCCTCGTCATATCGCCCAATTTCGCTCATGAACACAGATGCAAAAATATATTTGAAAGTTATTGCCACCCGATTACAAAAGAACGTCGCTGCAATTATCTCACTAAGCCACACAGCTTTGTTCCCGGCCGGGGGACCACAGACCACACGCTGCAAGTAATATCAATATTAGATATTGCTGAGATAGAGGAAAGAGCAGTGGCTGTGGTCCTCCTAGATGCCGAGCAAGCCCTTGATTGGTGGCTTGGAGCTATCTGTGGGATAAACTGGCTGAGAGAGGCTTTGGGCCAGGATTCATTCGGGCAATAAAGGCTATGCATTATAATCCTCACACCAAGATTCAGATAATGGGGTATATATTAAAAAGGCAGAAAATAGAAAGAGGTACTCGCCAGGGTTGCCATGTTCCCCAATCCTTTTTGCATTTTATTTGGATCCTTTTATTTCCCTGATTTTAAATAATCCTATAATTAGATCAGTAGTTTCCCATAGATATGAGACAAACATATTGGCATATGCCGATGATATTGCCCTGTTAACACTAGCCCCACAAGAAGCAATTGCAGAGGTAGAGAGGTTGGCAGAAAAATTTGGGAGGAGATCAGGATATCTGCTAAACAGCTCAAAGGCCCACAGTATATTACATGATTCTCGAGTAAAGGAGTCTGCAACATATTTAGGAGTTAGACTAACAGCGAAAGTGGGCGATATCTGGACAATAAATATAGATTCAGTGATGGGCTCAATCAGTAGGGAGCTGAAACGACTGGAGCATCTACACCTCACAATAATCGGCAGGATAAACGTAATTAAAATTAAATTGTTTGCAAAAACTTTATATCTAATGCGGGCCATCCCCCTAGAATTAATGGCTAAAAAAATACGGAAAATTGAGGGGATGTTCACTAATTTCATTTGGAGTTATCAGAAAACTCGACGTGCTTACAAATATTTGAGTCAACCGATTGATCAGGGTGGGTGGAACGTTCCTAATATAAAGCTATATTATTGGGCTATGGCCCTGCAACATCTGGGTATTCTGTACTATCATAAGAAGATCCAAAATGATGTGATTGAAGTACCAAGTATTTATTAATTGGCGATTGGGGATGCCGCAGGCGGAATATTTCAGCACCAAGATGACTTGAGAAAATATCAAAAGAAGGGCTACAAATGCATTGACTGTGCAATTAAAATCTGGAGAAAGATAGGGAAAACATGTATGATAAACAGGTTCACCAACTATTCATCATTTTGGCATTCTGATCTCCTGCACTCAATTATATATGATGATATGGCCAGAAAATGGGAAGAAAAGGGGACTGTAATGCTGACAGACGTTTATGTAAATCAAGAAATGCTCAGGCTTATAGAAATTGCACAGAAATATGGTTTGCAAAGTGATTCATGTTTTAAATATCTACAGGTTAGGAATTGCATAAGAGGTATTTCAATAGAGAGTATTAGCTCTGACTCAATACCAATACTTCAGCTTATGAGTAATCCTAAAAATAGAATAAAAGATTTTTATCAGGAACTGCAAAAATTTACGCCCAACGGTCTGTAAAAAAGAACAGAAGCAAATTGGTCCAGCAAACTAAGTGATGGGGAGGTTAATATAGATAAGGTGCTGGAAATAGGTAAAAATGCTTTTATGTCATCTAACCTTAAGGCTCAACAATACAAAACGATCTATAGTTTATACTATACACCGTCGAAATTGTACAAATGGGGTGAAAGAGAATCGGATGGTTGCCCAAGATGTCATACTGGACCAGCTAACATGATACATATGTTTTATTCTTGTGTAAAATTAGATGAGTTAAAAATGGGAATTGAGTCATTTATGTCACAGACACTGGGGAGGAATGTTAAGATCTCTTCTACACTAATGCTATTGGGCTATGATGTAAGAATGCAATTTGATGTGCCACAAAGAGATTTTGTGTTCTTAAGTTTATCAATAGCACGCCTTCTGATTGCCACTGTATGGAAGGATTCCGAACCACCAACATATTATCAGTGGCTAAATCGATTAATATTTATTGGGAAGCAGGAAATTTCTTTATATAAATGTAAAGGCTTATAAACTAGGAAAAAAGGTATGAAAGTCTGGAAGTCACTTATTGTTTGGATTGAGGAACTAAATAGACAAGGGGTTGGTTAAAGGAATATATTCGATCATGCTTATAATGAATCACAATGAAATGATAATGCCAGAAAGATATGTTTTTCTTTTCTTCTCTTTTTGTTTGTTTATTCAGTATACCCACTGTATAATGTCTCATTACCAAGCTACTCCAATGTATCATGTCTGATTTCAATAAAAACATTTTTTAAAGTTATATGATGTTTCAACACAAGAGTCCTTAACAAAATTAATTAGTGCACTAACCTAATTTTTCCTCTGCTTACTGCTGTGCGGTATTGCATCTTACCACACTGATTAAAAGTCTTTCTTATGCTTGTTTTTTCTTTCAGGTGCTGTCACCAAATTCAAGGATGTCTCTGGAGCAGGGTTCGTTGCAGAAATCAACGGGCCACTTTGATTAGGAGCTGGCATCTACAGGAGCAGGATAGGCATGTCTTTTCTCTTTAAAAGGGCTTAGGCTTGGGTGCGGTTTGTACAGAACTGCACCCAAGATGACTGCTGTTCCGGAAAACTCTCAAGATTTCGGGAAGGGCGAGATTTCATTGGAGGCCTAACATATATAGGGCCTGCAACAGTAACAGCAGGCTACCCATCAGGGCGTAACACACTCCCCGCATCCCCCGTGGTACGGTGAGCCCCCGAGCTGCAGGGGGCCCCATCAGCACAGTACTCAGCCCTGAGTGCTGACCGCTCCAGGCGCCAGAAAGATAATAACTCCAGTGCTTGACAGCTTGGAGGAGCGTATCTCCAACTGTTTCTAAGGTGCAAATGGATCAGGAAGGACCCTGTGAATACCCCAAATCCAATTTAGAATTCCCATGTCCTTACTCCTTCTCTCAAGAGGACATTTTGCGACCCGACCAGGCCACTACAGTCTCCTGTGCAGCCGTGGGTCTCAGCCTTAGGTCTGCAGACTGGTACGGGCAACTGTCTGAGGTTAGTTTGTGTGTAAATAAAGAGTGATGTGATTAACCTTAGTAATTTATTTTTCTGGCAATTAAATTGTGCTCGGGGCCCCCGCGGTCCTGTTTAGGTACCTTTGGGCATTATTCTGAATGCGTCCGGAGTTGGAGGAGAATAGGAAGTTGCTCATGCCGAACCTATACATTCTGTTTAAATTTTGACACTCCAGTGTGTATGTGTGAGCAATGTGAGCTACTTTCACTTTAGCTGATCTGGGGACGTGACCTGTGGCTTGCTGCAATTCAGATGTAGTTAAATTCATGCTTGATCAAGCAGATACCCGCTCAGCGAGGGCTTCTGCTGTTCTTGCAGAGGCCGCCGCACCCGCCCGTAGGGTGGGGGAGGCTCGAGGGGCGGCGCCATAACCCACGCGGCGCCAACAGGGGGATGGGAACTGGTTCTGGGCGCCCCGAAGCGGCCAGAACCAGCGGAAACGGGGTGCGCACCAGCCACCCCGACAGGAAGTGACCTCGTGACCCGGGCGCCCACGGGGGGCGACCAATGGTCAACCTTGCTACCTTTGAACCCCCCAATCAAAGGGGGTTCACCTGAGACCCTCTAGGGGGCTCAGGGGGATTTAAGCACCGCCGCTCCCCAGCAGAAGCACAAAGTCTTCGAAGGAGCTGGGGGAGCGGCGCAACAACGACATCGTTTGAAGAGGATTGACTGCGGCAGGGGACAATGGAGGACTGCCGAAGCAGAAGGACGACTCCGCAAGAGCAGCGCGCCCTCCAGGTTACCCGCCCAGCTCCCCGAGAACCCGACGCCGGTGATTTTGAAGCGACAGAGAAGGAAGACGAGCTTGGCGGCCTAGCCAAGCTCCAACGCTGTAAGCGACCTTCCCGTACAGAGCGCGCATTGAGCCGCTGTACCGCACAAACGACATCCACGGGCAAGGAAATTCGAAGGTGGGACCGGAATTCCTTTCCGACCCAGCGGCGCAGATATCAGCCCGCAGAGACCAGGCCAGGGGCCTAGCGACACGGCCCAGCGGCGCAGAGGGCAGCCCGCTAAAGAAAACACCTCGCGGCCGGAGCGAGCCGCACCTTCCCGCCGATCACGTGGGCGAGCACGCCGCACAGCGCGGAAGCGCCTGCTCGGCCTCTCCTCCCCCCCCCCTCGAAACCTCACGCATCAGGCTGAGTTAACCCGGAAAAAGGGCACAGCGTGCTCAGAGCCCGCTGACGGCACACGCATCACGCGGTGCCATTACATACGGCCTGACGCAGAAGCAGGGGGTGGAGGGCAACATGACTGAAGATTAGCCAGAAGAAATGGCGGAAGTGCTGAAGAGGATCCGCGAGATATCGGCAGTACACGGCGATGACTGGCTCCAACTCCACTTGGCCAAAGGGAAGGAGAATAGGCCGGACGGCCAGGCGGAGGAGGAAGCGGGCCCGTCAGCACCCAAGAAGCCCAAGACCACGCCAAGGAAGAAGACTTCCAAGAAAACCCCCCCGAAAAAGGTGCGCCAGAAGCTCCCGCCGCCGAGGTTAGACGACACCAAGCAGGGCGAGACGACAAACAGAGCAGTTAATAGTGAGCATATTAGTACCATTGTAAAAGAATGCTTGAAATCGCTGGCGCCGGCATTACTGAACGGCTCAGGGCAAGGGGCTGCGGGGCCGAGGGAACAGCGCGCGGAGGAAACAGGGGGTTTAACATGGCATATGATTGATCCAGGGTGGGCCCGGCAGACAAGGGTACAGGAGCAGGTGGGCCTGTCCGCACAAGGGGAGCAGGTTTCCCCGCTACCCGGGTGGGGGTACAATACCGGGTCCGGGAGCCCAGGGTCGGGTGGACTAGGCACTGACCTGAACGCCAGGCCATCTCCCGGGCCTGCCTCCTTGACAATGAAAGCCACGGGGCTCGCGTGCCTTATTCCTCTCACAGTAAAGGAGAGGATATGGCGCAAGGAGTTCATAGATATATTCTCGCTCCTCGAAATACAGCTGGAGGGCATCGACCTGACCACATGCGACAGGAAAGAGGACGACAAAAGGGAAAGGCGCGGGGCCAGAAAGGAGCGGAATTTCGAGAATTGGCTAGACGCTTTCAGAATCATGGCGTGTATCATAGTAGAGAGGTTCCCCCATTGCGCAGCTGACCTATGGTTATACGAGGCCAACATACACTTAGCGCAGAGGCAATTCCCTGGGGACGCCTGGTTGGAATATGATAAAGGGTTCAGATTAAAGATGCAGAGGCACCCAGAGATGGAGTGGAACGAAGAAGACGTGTCAGGTTTCATTCATAAGATGCTCGCGGCCAAAGAAGTGAGAGCCTGGACGGGCAAATACGATCAGTCCTTTCGGAGTTCTTCCCATAAGGGGAAGAACAAGAATCACCAAAAGCATTCCTCGGGGAGGTCCAACTCCCCCCCCGCAACCAAGGCAATATGCTGGAGATACGATGCGGGGGACTGTACTTGGGGCTCCTCGTGCAAATTCCAGCACGCATGCTCAAGCTGCGGGGGGAGGCACGCTGCGGTGGCGTGCAAAGGCTCCAAGCGCGAATCAAAAAGTGAAAAGAAGGAGAAACACAAGAAGCACTAGCCCAAAGGCTAGTGGGGGCGGGGCTCTAGTGGACATTCAACATTGCCAGCTGGCTAGGTCCCCCATTAATACGCAACAGCTGCGCAGATTGGCGAACAGGTACCCAAACAAAGCGGACGCCAGGGCACTGGTGGAGGGTTTTGAGGAAGGTTTCACTATCCCATTTCAGGGCCCGCTACCATTGGCAGGAGCGAATAACTTGCAGTCAGCGAGGCAACATCCCCGGGTTGTAAGCGCAAAGATAGAAAAGGAGAAGAGATTGGGCAGAATCGAGGGCCCCCTTCCTAAGGAACTACATGCAGGTATAGTCGTCTCTCCACTGGGAGTGGTTCCCAAGAAGGAGAAGGGTCAATTTAGGCTGATACACCACTTGTCATACCCCGAAGGGGCATCCGTAAACGATGGCATTGACCCGGAAGCATGCTCGGTTGGTTACGCGTCAGTAGATGAGGCGATCGCACTAGTCAAAGCGTCAGGAAAGGGAGCCCTCATGGCCAAGGCGGACATTGAATCTGCTTTTCGCTTACTGCCGGTTCATCCGACCAGCTTCCAACTCCTGGGTTTCCAATGGGAAGGGGCCATGTATGTCGACAAGGCCATGCCCATGGGCTGTGCCATATCTTGCGCCTATTTTGAGCAATTCGCTACCTTCTTGGAATGGGCCCTCCATGACATGCACCAAGGAGGCGGGAAGCTGCACTACCTGGATGATTTCCTGTTCACAGGCCCGGCAGGATCCACGATGTGTGCTAGTACACTGGCAGCATTCGAAGCCCTGACTGAAACACTTGGGGTCCCCCTAGCGAAAGAGAAGACGACAGATCCAACAACGAGGTTAACGTTCCTGGGCATTGAACTGGACTCCATGGCAGGGACCGCCAGGCTCCCCCCAGATAAAGTGCAGGAATTCAGGGAAGAAATTGCCGAACTACGGGGCCGGAGCAAGGCCACCCTCAGGGATATCCAAGGGGCGATAGGTAGACTGAATTTTGCGGCTAGGGTTATTCCGCCCGCGAGGGTCTTTTCCAGGCGCCTGACCGCGCTAACGGCTGGCGTTGCCCACAAACACCATCACACCCGGCTGAGCACGGGTGTGAGGCAGGATCTACAGGTATGGGACGACTTCCTGCGGGATTTCAATGGTGTTCTGATCTGGAGAAGAGGTTGGGTGACCGCTGAGCAGCTATCCCTCTACACGGACGCAGCTGGGAGCCTGGGTTTTGGGGCGGTCCTGGGGAACAGATGGTGTGCCAGCCAGTGGCCAGACAGGTGGCATGCGCAGGGGCTCACAAAAAACATCACTTTCCTCGAGCTGTTCCCAATAATAGTGGCTCTAACCGTCTGGAAAGAGGAGATAAGGAACCTAAAACTCACATTATGGTCGGATAACAAGGGGGTAGTGCAGGCCATTAACAGAGGAACAGCAAGATGGCCGGACATGTTGAGGCTAATGCGAGAGTTGGTTAAATTGCAGCTCGAGGGGAACCTGGAGCTGAAGGCTCGACACGTGCCAGGGACAGAGAATACAGTTGCAGACGCGCTATCCCGGTCCCAGATGAAGCGGTTCAGACAACTTGTACCCAGGGCGGACAAGGAGATGACCCCCTTTCCAACATACCTGTGGGACCTGGGGGGGTTGACCTGTCCAGATTAATAGGGCACTCGCTCACCTCGGAGGCGCACAGGAGATACAAGAAATACGCGGCCACAGTAATGAGAATTGGGGGCATAGAGTCACTGGAGGACAAAGCAAAGGCGCGCACAGCAGTGGAGAAATTCGTGCAATGGGCATTCGATGCCAAGAAAACAAGGTCTTGGGCCCAGGCGCACCTGGCCGCCATTGCTCACTTTGCCAGGCTCTACACAGGCGAGGACCCCACGGCATCTGTCTATCTAAAAGCAGCCTTGAAAGGCTGGCGAAGGGTTGAGGGGACCAAGAAAGACGGCAGGCGCCCCATTGACTTCGACAAACTGGGGCAGCTACTGAGTGTCCTAACCAGCATCATTGCAGACAAATATGAGCGGCTACTCTTCGGGGCTGCCTTCACCACGGCATTCTTTGGGGCATTTCGGGTAAGCGAGATAGTGGCTCCCAACAAATCAGGCCCGGCACAGCGTTGCCTGCAAGCAAAGGACATCAAGCCGATGGTAAGGGCTGTGGAGCTCACGCTTAGGCAATCCAAAACGGATAGGGCACGAAAGGGGACGACGATACGTCTACATTGTATCCCAGAGGCGGGGCTCTGCGCAGTGTGCTGGCTGTTTAAATACATGGCGGCCCGCCCGGCGGGCGAGGGTCCCCTCTTCATACATCGTGATGGAAGGAACTTGAGCAGGTTCCAGTTCACAGCTGTAATGCGCCGGGGCCTCAGTAAGGCCGGTTTTCAGGCAACATCATTTGCTCCGCACTCCTTCAGGATCGGTGCGGCGACCTCGGCATCGCAGCATGGCATGCCAGAGGACAGGATCCAGGCCGTGGGCAGATGGCGTTCCAGGGCCTACAAGTCATACATACGCCCACATCTCATATAAAAAAAAAAAAAAAGAAAGCTGGTAATAAGAGAAGGGCGAGGAACAAGAACGGGGGGGGTATTTGGGGGGGGGAGCAGCCGCCTTGGGATGCCGCACGGCAGGGTTCTTGCCCTCCCTCGACCACACCCGGTGCGCAGAAAGCCACCTTAATGGAGCATTTTCTCTCGACAGGGGGACGCCCGCAGCTTGTCTGGGTGGTGGGACATTCATTTGTGTCCAGAATGGAGTCCTGGTGGCGGCGAGTGGGGCACAAAGAAAGCAGACCCAAGGCGACATACATCCGCTGGATAGGACGGCCCGGCATGAGATGGGAGCAGTTACTACCGACCCTGGACGGCCTTATGGCGGACTCAGCGTGGCTGCCAGATGTGCTGATCATACATCTCGGGGGGAATGACCTAACACGGTTGGGCCGCAAGGCGGTGGGCCAAGCCATCCAGAAGGACCTCACCAAAGCGGCGGCATGGCTGGGGACCACGACCGTGGTCTGGTCAGAGATGATCAGCAGGAGGCACTGGAGGGGTGCCGACTCCAACAAAGCGGTGGATAACGCAAGGCGCAAGTTAAATATCGCCATGCACAAGTTCTGCTCGACCAATGGCCTGGAATCGATCCGGCAGGGCCTCATCCACCCAGGCCGCCCAGAGCTCTACGGACAAGATGGGGTGCATCTGTCCGACAAAGGAATGGAGGTGTTCTGGAGCAACTTGTGGGGCGCAATGGCGCTAGCTGGTTGCCTTTAAAAAAAAGAAAAAAAAAAAGGGGGGATGTAGGTAGCCACGAACCAAGGGGCAAGGGGGGAGCCGCAGAAAGACGTGAGCCTCCCTGCGGCGTGGCGGAAATCCTACAATCGTTGGCTAACCAAACACACCGGTGGGCGGTGTGTAGGAGGAGGGCCACTCACTTTTCAATGCCGCACGGCAGGGTGACGTGGCCGCACAAAGGAGGGGAGGAACAGATGGAGACGGCACTCGCGGCCCAGACCCGGCCGGACGGCAGGGCGCAAATGGTAGCGAGCTGGGGACCTAACTCCAGGCAGAGAAGCTCCCCTCCATGACACCCAAAAAGGGGTGTGGCCAACCAACCACTGGGACACCAATAAACTGACTAAGAACTGGTTGTACACAAGTGCCATTTACGAACTGATGGGTGCACTAAAGACAGACACCTGTACCAGAGGAAGGTGTCATAATCTGTAATGTAATGTGCATGATTGATGAATAGAGTTCGCAAATGAAGATTGTACAACCAGTATGTTATCAATATTGTTATTAATATTCATTATTGATATTAATAAATCTGCGGCCAACAATGACCACCACAAAGAACTGCGATTGTTGGCTGACATTATTTCCTAGTAGTGACGGAGAATGTATGCAGAATGCAGACCGGCAAGTAAGTATGTATTGGTGACCCACTGAGTAGGCACATGCGAGGGTTATTGCAGAGGCCGCCGCACCCGCTCGTAGGGTGGGGGAGGCTCGAGGGCCGGCGCCATAACCCACGCGGTGCCAACAGGGGGATGGGAACTGGTTCTGGGCGCCCCGAAGCGGCCAGAACCAGCGGAAACGGGGTGCGCACCAGCCACCCCGACAGGAAGTGACCTCGTGACCCGGGCGCCCACGGGGGGTGACCAATGGTCAACCTTGCTACCTTTGAACCCCCCAATCAAAGAGGGTTCACCTGAGACCCTCTAGGGGGCTCAGGGGGATTTAAGCACCGCCGCTCCCCAACAGAAGCACAACGTCTTCGAAGGAGCTGGGGGAGCGGCGCGACAACGACATCGTTTGAAGCCCACCCACCCACACCTGAGGAACAGCAGAGTCGCAGTGCTGGACAGTGGGGAAGGCGTTTGGCGGAAATCCTACAATCGTTGGCTAACCAAACACACCGGTGGGCGGTGTGTAGGAGGAGGGCCACTCACTTTTCAATGCCGCACGGCAGGGTGACGTGGCCGCACAAAGGAGGGGAGGAACAGATGGAGACGGCACTCGCGGCCCAGACCCGGCCGGACGGCAGGGCGCAAATGGTAGCGAGCTGGGGACCTAACTCCAGGCAGAGAAGCTCCCCTCCATGACACCCAAAAAGGGGTGTGGCCAACCAACCACTGGGACACCAATAAACTGACTAAGAACTGGTTGTACACAAGTGCCATTTACGAACTGATGGGTGCACTAAAGACAGACACATGTACCAGAGGAAGGTGTCATAATCTGTAATGTAATGTGCATGATTGATGAATAGAGTTCGCAAATGAAGATTGTACAACCAGTATGTTATCAATATTGTTATTAATAATCATTATTGATATTAATAAATCTGCGGCCAACAATGACCACCACAAAGAACTGCGATTGTTGGCTGACATTATTTCCTAGTAGTGACGGAGAATGTATGCAGAATGCAGACCGGCAAGTAAGTATGTATTGGTGACCCACTGAGTAGGCACATGCGAGGGTTACTGGCTTCCCGTTCCATGGGTGGAAGTGCCCCTTCAGGATACAGAACACACTCTACTCTCTCAGTGTTCTTCAGTGCGCAGGCCAGATCATGAGGCAGCCTCCACTTTTTTTGTCCCACAGGCTAGCTTCTGATTGCATGCACTGCAGCCCTTTAGAATCACTTCTCCTTGTGTTCACCATCTCCTCTTTTGCTAACTCAAGTTCTCATGTTTTAAAAGGCAACATTCTGTTCATGCCCTAATTAACGTTTCTGAATTCATTCAATGCTCAATGAAACCAAGTGGATTATTGGTTTTTGATCCACATTATCTATGTATGGAATTTTAAGTGACATGTTTTTGTTATGGACAAAACCCTGACCTTTAATTGCAGGTCCATTTTATAAAAGTTATAGTTAAAAGACCACACCAATTACATTCTTCATTTCTTTGAGACCACCTTTATCGCAAAAGCCGATCTCTAGAGGCAATATGATTGTACTGTGGTAATATGATAGATGCTGAGTAACAAAATACCTCTCTGCAGAGTTTATTGCAGTGTAATAGAAATTTTAAATTATATCCAGGGCCAGTGGAATTATGCGATTGTGCAGCTGCAGCGATTTTAGCATAATTATTGATTTTCCGCATTTGCCACATATTCTATCATCTGCCCACATAATCTGCAGATTTTTACAAAACCTTTTTTTATTTCTGGCTGAAACTGATCAAAAAGTGCTAAAATGCAGCATCATGCGTTGCTGCGCAGTGGAAGGCCCTTTGAAAAACTGATTATAACTAAATGTTGCTATTATTGGGTGTTAAAATGGTACTAATGAGATGCAATCAAAGACCACACAGTGTTAACAAGTTTAGAAATGATGAAAATATGCCACATAATTTGGCCCTCTCCTGTCGCATAATTCCAGTGGCCCCGATTATATCCCTAGTCACTTTTTCATAGCTTCTCATAATAAATGGATTAGGCCTATTGCTTACAGTAAAACTGATTTGAATCATTTTAGATAGCTAGCAGGTAAGCTAAAGTCTTTTGAAAAAATTACAGCCTATGTGCCTCAGCCTATCACTTTCCTGAGGCTTGCCTGGTACTGCGGCGGGCTGGACAGCGCTCAGAGTCCGCAAGTCAACTGACTGTAGTGACTGAGTAAATCTCCAGATCCGCGTTAAAGAAAATTTTAACTGAACACTGTGAATCAATCAGATGGAAAACTCAAAGGGCCAAGATATCAGTCAGAAATCACGATGAAGTGACACTGCATAGAAAGATCCAGTTGTACCTCATTGTTGACCAACCCTTTTTTTATCGTAGAATATTAACATCCTTCCGATTTGAAACATTCTTTAGACTTATTACTCTCCCAAGGTGTAACGATTGGTCCAAAGACAAACTAATTTGCCCCTGTGACAAGTTGTCAATTCAATCCAATATTCACTGCACTTTATATTGCACTTTATACGCAAATCCAAGGCGACAAATACTAAGGCCCCTTTTGTTAAAATGGGGCATAAGAAAGTCGAGAGAAGCCTACAATAAATTGCGATCCTTGGAAGATTACTATACAATTAATACTGTAATGATGTATTTAAGAGCAATAATGAAACTTAGACGGGTCATTACGCTAGAATAAGTCACATTATATTGATGATATAATGGCTCTGACCTAGTTTAGGCTCAATTTATTATTGAATACCTAATTTCCACACGTTGTTCTAATATTACTGTATACATGGATATTTAATAGTGGCTTTTTTTTCTTCCTTTTAATGTAATATGAATGACTTCCTTTGTTTTGTAGATTGTATGTATGCTTTTATGAATTGTTGTTAACATTTCGAATAAAGCTTTTGAACTGAACGACTGAGTAAATATGGTAATTTATTATCAGGCATCTGAGATTATCAGCGCTGGGGCCTCTCACATCCTGTTTGGGACAGTTGGGGCCAACATTGCTCCTCTATTTGTGGTGCTTTGCAGCAGTTTTAGGATCCTCTTAGAGTTTCTTGTTGCTCAAAAGGATGTTATTTCTGATATTTATATGTTTCCCACGTCTTCATTGCTTGATTTTGCTCGCGAGAAAAGTGTCACTCGTAGCCTTTGAATGTCACTCATAATTACACTAATAGTATGAAAATGTCACACATAAGCAATCTGAAACCTTGGCAGCTATGCACTTACAAACAAGGAAACTGTGAATGAATCCCTTTATGAGTGCAAAAATGACTTGAATGGGAAACATATTTTTACACTTGTAATAAAAGCTATTTACATTAAATGTATGTGTTATAAACGAAGAAGAGGCTGCACACCAGTGTCGCGTTGGTTAGGGACTTTAATTAAGAAGAGGCGTAGAAAACCCAACCAGCAAGACCGGGACCAAACGGGCAACTAACTGCCCTTTGACCGAACACTGGACACGTAACAGGAACAGATAGCACGAGCACAGCGCGAGGCATAAGCTGAGGCACAGGGAGAATATAACACATCTCTTTTCCTTAAACAATGGATAAAGAAAGTGTAACAAAACAAATTAGGCAAGAATTTACACCAACATATTGTAAAGATAAGGTGGGACACAAAAATAATGATACTGCATTAAACACACAGTTTTCTCTTGAGAACACAGGACCATGTAACCCCACACCCTTCCTTAAACAAGCAATATTACACAAAGTCTTTTAAATAGGCAGGAGCAACCCTTTTGCGAAGAGGTCTGCAAATCTCTTCAGCAATAACATTTTTAGTGACCGGCACTGAAATTGTTGGCTTGACCTTTTTCTGGTAAAGTGCTACCCTGCGGAGATTACAGGTGTGTCCATTCTGCAACTTTATGTAGTTACCAACCACCGACTTCACTTGGTAAGGCCCTCTAAATTTGTTGAACATCCTCTGATTTCCGCCAGGTTTCACTTTTACCAAATCCCCTTCAGCTATGTCAGTAGAAGCACAATTTTTCGGGATGTTGCAACCCATCTTCTCTACTTTCCCATGTAGCCAAGTAGGAATCAGCTTCGTACCCGCTGACCTCCCCCTCATGAGTTCAAAAGGTGTCACGGACATGTTGCTATGAACCGTTGTGCGGTATGCCCACAGCATTTCTCTAATTGTCGTAATTTGACAATGGCCGGGTTAGCGCTTAGCTTTGCTACACGTTATTTCCCTTAGCTTGGCCTTACTCGAAAACGCCATTTTGTATGTTACGGCGGCCATTTTAGGGAATGAGCGGCCTCGTGGTCAGCATGCCCTTTAGTCCTTTGTCCGTGCCGCTGACCACTCGAGTTTGCCCAGCAACAGGCTATTTTTAGTAACGGTCAAGCCTGTACATGCGCAGTCCCAACTGACCAGTCACCCCTCAGGAATGTTCCGCCAAACTGACCAGTGGAGTTGTAACCCCTCCCATGAGTTGGCTGTGCTCCAAAAATGACCATATATGTACATAAACTCTGTAAACCTTGTACCGCCTATCTTTTTATTACCTGTATAATGTATAAAAGAAGGACTCACACCAACGTTCGGTGTGATACTTCTTGCATTGCCGAAGGGTGCTGTAGGAATGTACTACCACCCCATGGGGTCTTAATAAACTTGTCTTTTGTACTTTTCAGTTACCGTGCCAACAGTTCTTTCGGTGTAAGTGGGTTATCTGCGGAGCAGGTACGCCTTGGGAACCCAATACCACAAATTGGCGACCACGAAGGGACTCATCGGCGACTCGGATGCCCGAAGGAGAGGTCGTGACGAAGGATTGGAAACTCGCCATGGACGCGTACGCTGCCACTGAGTGACCCGAGTCTTGGCACCCACGGTATTTTCTTCCTTTCCTTCTGATCTGACCTTCCAGGTGGCGCCGGTCTCCGACTGAGATCCTGATCGTCTGCGTTGCTGTACAGTGCCTGTTTGGCTGATTCGATTAAAGACCTTGGCAGTTGGAATCTGGATATTTGAGATTGGGTAAGATTTGTGATCGGTAAGGTAGTCTACGGACGCTTACTGAAGTTCTATGATTGTGACTACGATTTGAGTTAGCTAACATTTTGACTTTGTGAACTTTGAATATATGTGTAGTGCACTCCACATAGGCAGGCATGTAGAGATGTTTCTCTGATTTTGTTTGTACTCTGAGCGGCACATTTGTGTGAAGTACTGTAAGTGCCATTTATATGGTATCACGCTTTCGTGATACTTTTTTTGAACATGCCTGTTTTAAGCACACTCCGAGGGATGTGCTGTCTTGGAACTGGTACCACAATTAGGTTAGCGGAATCTCAGCCGGCTCCCCCAGAGGGAATTCCAAACCGTGAGATGTATGTTAAATTTGGCCTTCTCCCTACACTGTACAGTAAATTATGGCATAAATATACTAGAACTGATCCCGAGTTGCAATGGCCACTACATGGGTCGTTTGATTTGCGAAAGGTTCAATTTGTGGAGCAATGTTTGTTTCAGCGCAGGTCTAGACAGGATATGTTTGATTGTGTGCGAATGTGGGAGAAAGCGGTGCGTGAACGTATGAAGCGTAAAGTTGCCTTGGCGGACAAAGAGCAGCGCAAGGCTGCTCGAGATAAAGCTTTACAGCTTGAGGAAAAGGAGGCACAGGAAAAGAAAGAGAAAGAGGCACGGGAATGTAATTTGCAAACGACCGGTCAATTTCCTATTCGACGACCGCTTTATCCTGTCCTTAATAATGAAATTGATGATTTTTCGTCATTAGATCGATCTCCGCCTCCGTACGTTCCTCCTACGGCTCCGACTGAGGATTCTGGTGATGAAGAACAGGACAAGTCGGGAAAAGGGGATAAGTCGAGTGTCAGGTTAACTGCGGAGAGATCCGCGGAACTGCGTAGTTGTGCTCGGAAATTGAATTTAAATCATGTAACTGTGTCAGACGTTGTTGCCGAAAGGTGTAAATGGACAGAACGAGAATTGATGTGTTTTTTGAATACTTTTGCAGATGAAGTTGTTACTCGATTTCTAAAATATTCAGAGACTTTAAAACCTAAGGCTGTGTCTGTTCATCATGAGAATTTGATTAAAGGTTTATTTGTTATTGCAGATGTCGATACCTTTTTCAAACAACTGATCCAGCTGCGGGATGAGACGTCCAGGTTGCGGGAAGAAAAGAAAAAGGATAAAGAGTCCGTGCCGGGGTCAACAGAGCAGTCTAAGGAGTGTTCTCTCCGGGGATCAGATAAGAATTCTAAAGTGCATGTTATGCCTATGCGTGAAGCTGCACCTTTGTATGTTCCCCCTAAGGGGGATGGTACAGATGACGATAAAACGTCGAAGGATGCGAAGGGGTACTTTATATATAATTGGGTGTATACGCCTTGGAATAGAGCAGATGTTATAGCACTAAAAAACTCCTTACCTGATCTCCGAAAAAATCCAGCCGCATTTTATGAAGGGGTGGAGGGGGCCATTTCCTCTTGTTTTATGACCCTTGTTGATATAGATCTCTTTTTTGGGTTAATTCTTCTGCCTGATATGTGGAGGTCGATTCGTAAAACTAATGATCAAGCGATGCTTGGGGGAACTTGGAAAGAAATAAACCAGGCTGACTTAGACAGGGAGCCTGCATGTAAACCATGTGATTTGATTTTAGACCTCCCAGCGGCTATTTTAACTAAACTAAAAACGCTTGTTCCTTCTAAAAAGATCGATTGGACTATGCTAGCTTCATGCAAACAAAAGTTAGATGAATCGGTATCAGATTTCTTTACACGTTTCGAAGAAGCGTTTCATGATTACAGTGGTCAATCGTTAACAGATGATACGGGTAGGCATCTGTTTGTTGATAAGTACGTGGCTAATCTCCTACCGGAGATTGCAAAGCGGTTAAAAGCAAGTGAAAGTTCCTGGACCACGGCGACGCCTGCGTCTTTGTTAACTATGGCTCAGTATTATGAACGACAGGAATTAGAGGCTAAAGAAAGTGCAGATAAGAAAACAAAGGAATTGAAAACGAAGGTGATGTTGGCACAGGTTCGTGGGACGCAATCTAGAGGGAATGATAGAGGTAGACGAGGAGGGAGTAATGCGTCGTACGGTCGTACTGACATAGCGGAGGACCAATGTGCATATTGTAAAGAGTTTGGGCATTGGGCTAAAGATTGTCCGGTACTTCGTGAACAGCGTAGTCAGCGTGGTCGAGGAGGTGGTAGGGCGAGGAATAATTATTCAGGAGCGAGAGGTGGCGGAAGAGATCGTGGTGGGTTTGAAACGAGGGGCCGTGGTCAGGATGAACGAAATACTTTTGATAGACGAAATCAATATCAGATCTCGGAGGGTGAGAATGTGGAGCATCAGGATTATGTGCATGCATAGGATTGCGTAGGATGGGGTACGGAATCAGTTGAAGTGCCAGTAGATCAAAGAGGTCCATATGTATCAGCGGGCATTTTGGGTTCTACTGATCAGTTTTTAGTTGACACAGGAGCTACTCGTAGTGCCTTGTCCAAAAACTTGGTTCCAAGGGCTCCCCTATCTGGCGAAACGATAACATGTATAGGGTTTGATGGTACACCCTCTCCTAGCCCATTATCACAACCTCTTGCACTTTGCATTGACAAATTTTTCAGTTTTGGTCCATTTTTGTTGTCACCTCACACCCCAGATAACATTATGGGCATTGATTTGCTCAAATATTTTCGAGCAACGTTACGCTGCGCTCCCGAAGGAGTGCGAGTTATTTTAAATGACAATTACCCAGATTCAGACAGATTTTGTACCATACAGGAAATTGAAGCATTAGCCTCTCTCCCCCGTACGTTGTGGGCGACCTCAGATACGGATGTGGGACAGATGCTTATTCCACCTATTCGAATTACTGTCAAGGAGGGAGTACTTTTGCAATGTGTACCTCAGTATAAGATTTCTAGGGAAGGTGAAATTGCCCTGACGCACATCGTTCAGGATTTGATTGTTGCAGGAGTAGTGCAGGAAGTTCCTTACAATGTTTGTAATAGTCCTATTCTTCCGATTCTTAAGAAAGACACTGAGGACAAAGTCTATCGATTTATTATTGATTTGAGAGAAATTAACAAAATTGTCTTCCCTCAATATCCCGTGGTGTCTGATATCACGACATTGCTTACATTGGTCCCTCCAACAGCGACGACATTTACTGTCATAGATCTCAAAAATGCATTCTTTTCCATTCCCATCCATCCCGACAGCAGGTATTTATTTGGCTTCACGTTAAATAATAAATCGTATAGATTTTGTCGTGTTCCTCAAGGTTACACAGAGAGTCCTAGCATCTACAGCCAGGCTTTAAAAAGACAGCTTGATTCTTTCGAATTACAATCTGGAGTAGCCCTTATACAGTATGTTGACGACCTCCTATTGGCTGCAGACACTTATGCACAATGTGAGGAGAGTACACTGGCTTTGCTTTCCTTTTTGGCTCAGAACAACCATAAAGTCTCTAAGAAAAAGCTTCAATATTGTAGACCCAAGGTGACCTACCTCGGTCATCTTTTGTCTAAGGAGGGGAGTGCATTAACATCGAATTCAGGCGATTCTAGACACACCAGTCCCCCGCACTCAGAGAGATGTACGCGCCTTCATAGGATTAACGTCCTTTTGTAGACAGTGGATCATGGGGTTTTCGCACATTATAAAACCTTTGTTAGCGTTACTGTCCAAAACTACACCAATGCCCCTCGAATGGACAGATGAATGTCAAAATGCTTTTGAACAATTGAGACAGGCCCTTTGCTCTGCACCCGTGCTAGGTACACCAGACTACTCAAAGATTTTCACATTGTACGTGCACGAGAAAGATGGGTGCGCGTTATCAGTGTTAGTGCAAGCACACGGGGACAAGCAGAGGCCATGCGCGTATTTTTCAGCCATTCTTGATCCTGTAGCACGAGGGTTACCTGGGTGTTTTCGAGCAGTTGCAGCAACAGCAGTAGCTATACGACAGAGTGAGGGAATAGTTTTATCGCACAAACTGTTGGTGCTAGTTCCCCATGCAGTAGATGCCCTGTTAAATCAAACAAAGACTCAATATCTTACGAGTGCACGTTTAACAGGATATGAGCTCACACTTTTGGCGCCACATATCACACTGAAAAGATGTGCTACCCTGAACCCTGCCACTTTATTGCCTTATCCGGTTGAAGAGGGTCAGGAAGAAAAACATCATGATTGTGTTTTCCTGACTGAGAAACAGACAAAGGGTCGTGTCGACTTACAGGATATGCCACTTCCAGATGTGGATGGGGAACTGTGGGTTGATGGATTGTGTTTGAGGCTGCCCGATGGCACGACTTCCGCAGCATATGCGATCACGACACTTAAGACAGTGGTAGAAACAGCACGAATACCACAGAAATCGGCTCAAGCAGCAGAGCTGGTAGCCTTGACAAGAGCCTGCGAACTGAGTGCTGGCCTATGTGTGAACATCTACACAGACAGCCGGTACGCCTTCGGAGTAGCGCATGACTTTGGGTTACTCTGGAGAGAACGTGGGTTTTTGACCTCTCATGGAGTACACATTATGCACGGAGAACTGGTGCGTGATCTCCTAAATGCGTTGCTTTGCCCAAAGAAAGTAGCGATAATTAAATGCAGTGCACATAAAAAGGTCACTGATGAAGTAGGACAAGGCAATGCTTTTGCAGACAGTATAGCAAGACAAACAGCTATGTCTCGAAATGACTCCCCCATGTATGTAGCGAAGTCGCAGGCCGAGCGATGGCATGATGCTAGAGCAGAGATACTAGATATCCAAAAATCAGCAACTGAAGCAGAACTTGTAACATGGGCAGCCGAAGGGATACTGGATGACGAGGGTTGTTGGAGGAGTAAGGACATGGAGAGATGGAAATTGCCAGCAGCTTACTTGCAGGCGATGGTCCAGATGACACACGGATTAGCGCATGTGGGAGCTCTTGCAATTACTCGATTGTTAACGCGAGTTTGGGAGCATCCTGAGATTGCTAATTCTGCTAAGAGAGTAGTGCAGACCTGTTTGATATGTTTACAACACAATCCTGCGAAAGGGACGCATACTCCGAAAGGAGGTTTCGTTCCACCTTCTGCACCATTCGAGGTACTTCAAATGGATTACATCCAGCTTGAGCGCTGCAATAACCTTAAGTATGTCTTAGTGGTGGTGTGTGCTTTGAGCAAATGGGTCGAGGCCTTCCCCACGAAAGATAATACAGCGTTGACAACAGCTAAGGTTTTGCTCAAAGAGTACTTCCCTCGATTTGGAGTTTGCAAATTTTTGTGGAGCGATAATGGTCCTCATTTTGTTGGGAAAATTGTGGAGTATGTGCTAAAAGGACTGGGGATCCAGCAGAAGTTTCATGCTGTGTTCCACCCTCAGTCAGCAGGTCTTGTCGAGCGGTACAATGCCATGTTGAAGTTGAAACTGGCTAAGATTGTGGCGTCCACGCCATTGAAGTGGCCAGATGCCTTGCCGCTAGCATTGCTCTCTCTTAGATCAGTGCCCCACTCTCGAACTGGCCTCACACCGTATGAAGTGGTGTTTGGAAGGCCTATGAACATATGGGGGGTTCCTAAGCCGCGATTGTTACATGATGTGCCTTGTATAATGATGAACGATTATTTGGCATGATTAACGAATGATTTGCTTTCTATTCATCAACAGGTTCGAGAAGCGCTCCCAGACAATTCCATTGGAGAGGCCCATAGTCTCCGTCCTGGGGACTATGTAATGGTGAAGTCGTTCGAGAGGGCAAATAGCTTGGAACCGAGGTGGCGTGGCCCCGAGCAGGTCCTCTTGGCGACTCGAACGGCTGTGCGAGTGACCAACAGAAAGCGGTGGGTGCATTCAACTCACTGCCGTCGCGTCTCTCCGGACCTGGTGAATCCTACTGTGCTGTCCGACTACAAAGAGATTTTGGATAAAGAAAAGAGCCCAGCTGTGACATCGGCCGAATCTGAGGGAGCCTTCCCGGACCACACTGTTTCTGGATGGCAGCGCTACGATCTGCGGCCAAGATAGGAAGAAGATTTTTGTGCGAGACTGGTTGGTTACCGCTCTGGGGTTTGTGAAACGGAAGCCGGGAATCTCAAGGGGGGGGGATCAGTTCTGCCAAGAGTAGCGTCACCCGTCTTGACCCCGGAGAAGAAAACAACGGCTACCTCGGAGCTCAGCACCACTGTTTTGTTTTTAATTTTTGTAGTTGTATATTTGAGACATTGTGAACTTTGAACTATGGCGGTTTCTGCATCACGAGACAAGAGAATTCTTGGTGCCATTTTGTTCGTATTGACAATTGTGGTGATAGCAGTAATAGCCTGGGTAGTAGAACTTGTGGTGCCTGTACGAGAACATTTGCTGCCGACTACCCCGGCTCCGTCCGAACATTTTCACTTCACCTTACCCTACCATGAAGAACGGCACCGACAGACTTACTTGAACAATAGCTTCATTCAGATTTTGCATCATACTCATAATATGACGAACACTTCTAACTGTTGGGTGTGTGGGATGTTGCCTGGTCATCAGAAGAAAGGGGGCACCCCGCTCATCCCACTCGCATTCTCCCACAATGGTTCCTGCAACGCCTGGTATACTCTCCTATTTACTTTACGATGGCCAACAAAAGGGGGGGTGCTTTTCCGTTTAAACAAGATATGTTATCATGATCGGGATGGTTATCCACGAGCTGAGGGTACTCGATTTGAATGGGAAGAGTACCGCCCCGATAATGTGTCTGCACCCCGCATTTACAGCAATCAAAGGAACATTAATATGTCCAGTTCACATGTCATTAATGTTATAAATACCAAGGCTGATCTCTGCATACGTAATAAAGGTACAATCCCGGTTGGAAAAAGTGAATGTTACACCACACTTACATTTGACAGTCCGAATGGCATATCATTTGTGGCATCCTGAAATACATACTTTATCTGCGGTAATAAAGGCTATCATCAGCTCCCTTTAGGGTGGTTAGGCACATGCTATGTATCTTTTGTATTGCCCCCTGTATTCATTGCCCCACCAATGTATCATAATGACTACGTGCTCTACCACGATTTTGTGTTAAATAGAGTTAAACGTGCTGTGGTCTTGGACGACATTGACCAGACCGATACTGCTTTACAACAATATGTAGACTTTAATCTGGGATTGTTTTCCTTTGTGGGGGCTGCTTTGAACAGTCGGAAAATACGAAGACTGACTCGTGTTGTTGAGGCTGTAGCTAATGACACTGCTATTGCACTGGGGAATATTACGGAAGAACTTCAAATTTCTAGAATTGTTACGCTCCAGAATCGCATGGTTCTTGATGTGGTTCTAGCTGATCGAGGGGGGGGCATGTAGAATTATCGGAAGTAGCCTCTGCGTATACGTGCCAGATAATTCGCCATCTGTTTATGATGCAATTTCCAAACTTCACAAAATCGCTGCTGAAATACACCCGGACAATGGTACATGGACTCTTTCGGGGTGGTTCTGGTCAATGCTTAGTACTTGGGGCTGGAAGCTGCTGACGATTTTATGTATCATAGTTGGGATACTATTCTTTGTATGTTTATGTATACAATGTGGCCCTGCCTTATGTTCTATGTGTTTATCAGCATGTATTCCATCTAGACGAGCTCTTGCCCAAAAAGAATTGATGCTTCATAAAGAAGTAGCTCAAATAATGTTAATTGATATTGAAGATGAGTATCCCGACTACGTCCACTATGAGGTAGCTTCAGCTAAACGCTAAAAGGGTCGTCTGTCGTAATTTGACAATGGCCGGGTTAGCGCTTAGCTTTGCTACACGCTATTTCCCTTAGCTTGGCCTTACTCGAAAACGCCATTTTGTATGTTACGGCGGCCATTTTAGGGAATGAGCGGCCTCATGGTCAGCATGCCCTTTAGTCCTTTGTCCGTGCCGCTGACCACTCGAGTTTGCCCAGCAACAGGCTATTTTTAGTAACGGTCAAGCCTGTACATGCGCAGTTCCAACTGACCAGTCACCCCTCAGGAATGTTCCGCCAAACTGACCAGTGGAGTTGTAACCCCTCCCATGAGTTGGCTGTGCTCCAAAAATGACCATATATGTACATAAACTCTGTAAACCTTGTACCGCCTATCTTTTTATTACCTGTATAATGTATAAAAGAAGGACTCACACCAACGTTCGGTGTGATACTTCTTGCATTGCCGAAGGGTGTGGTAGGAATGTAACACCACCCCATGGGGTCTTAATAAACTTGTCTTTTGTACTTTTCAGTTTCCGTGCCAACAGTTCTTTCGGTGTAAGTGGGTTATCTGCGGAGCATGTAGGCCTTGGGAACCCAATACCACATAATTTCCTTCTGTACTGAACGACCTGAGGCTAAAGCAAGCTGCATAGTGCCCTTAACAAGTCTGTTTACCTTCTCGCATAGTCCATTCCCTTGTGGGTTGTAGAGCGAAGTACGCAGATGCTTTAAGCCCAAAAACACAAAATAATCCTCCATAATGGCAGAGGTGAGTTGTGTGCCATTATCTGTCAATACCATGGAAGGAATCCCTTCACGTCTAAAGATCTCATCAAGTACTTTGACAGTGGACTCAGCAGTGATATTCTTCATAAAAGCAACCTCTACCCACCTAGAAGCCGAATTCACTAACACCAAAGCAAACTTCTCAGAATCCAACAGGTCATGAAAGGGACCTATGAAGTCAATACAAACCTTCTGCCACGCACCATCGTCAGAAACAATCTGTCCCATAGTATCCTTACTTGCACGAACCTGTAACCTTTTCTCAGACTCTTTACACGACTGACACTGCTCAACCCAACTCTTTACCTGTGCATCTACCCCCGGCCACCAAAAGTCAGCTTTGATGCGTTTGCCAGTAAGGGTTTGGCCTAGATGGCCCTCATGCGCCAAGGCAATGATACGGGGTCTAAGGGATACAGGTGGTATATATTTTTCACCCCGCACAAGAATAAACTCGCTCTGTAAAGAAATTTCATCCTGTAACTGAACATAAGGCCTAAGAGCAGGTGAGACCGTACTTTGCCTTGACACCCCTTCCTTGCACATCTTAATTAAACCTTCCATGACAAGATCCTTTTTCATTTCTTCCATCCACTCCCTCTTAGATATGGAACTGGGTAAATCACTTTACAGGTCATCCAAAAACGCAACCACACTCTTGGTCACCATCTCTTTGGGCTGCACTTTAGTGTCTGGCAATCTTGATAAGCAGTCCGCAACACTGTTGCACCAACCAGGTAAGTATTCCACATTGCATGTAAACTCTTGGACACTGACTGCAAGTCTCGCTAACCCCCGGGGGCTAGAACCTTCAACAGTGGCTTGTGGTCAGTTCTGAGTGTGAATGTGATTCCCCATAAATACACTCGGAAATACCGGGTTGCCCATGCAGCTGCCAATGCTTCACGCTCTATGACCGAGTAATTCCTTTCGGTCTCAGTCAGAGAACGCGAAGCAAACGCAACAGTGTTTTGTTTACCATCACCTTTTTGTGTCAGAACCGCTCCGATCCCAACAGAGCTAGCGTCCACAGTGAGAATGGTGTGAAATGACTGTACAAAACTTGAAAGAATATTTGCATCCAAGATGTTTTGTTTGATCAATAAATATTTTTAACGAATTTTGCATAGTACTCCACCATGCCCATAAAAGATACTATGCAAAATTCGTTAAAATTTTTGCCGAGAAAGTAGAACCCTTGCGAATCATCATGAGGAAAGGGAAAGGTTTTACTTGGGGTGCAGATCAGAGAAATGCATTTTTATTGATCAAACAAAACATCTTGGATGCTAATATTCTTTCAAGATTTGTACAGTCATTTCACACCATTCTCACTGTGGACGCTAGCTCTGTTGGGATCGGAGCGGTTCTGACACAAAAAGGTGATGGTAAACAAAACACTGTTGCGTTTGCTTCGCGTTCTCTGACTGAGACCGAAAGGAATTACTCGGTCATAGAGCGTGAAGCATTGGCAGCTGCAGGGGCAACCCAGTATTTCCGAGTGTATTTATGGGGAATCACATTCACACTCAGAACTGACCACAAGCCACTGTTGAAGGTTCTAGCCCCCGGGGGTATTAGAAATTGCTCAGGGAGGTTAGCGAGACTTGCAGTCAGTGTCCAAGAGTTTACATGCAATGTGGAATACTTACCTGGTTGGTGCAACAGTGTTGCGGACTGCTTATCAAGATTGCCAGACACTAAAGTGCAGCCCAAAGAGATGGTGACCGAGAGTGTGGTTGCATTTTTGGATGACCTGGAAAGTGATTTATCCAGTTCCATATCTAAGAGGGAGTGGATGGAAGAAATGAAAAAGGATCTTGTCATGGAAGGTTTAATTAAGATGTGCAAGGAAGGGGTGACAAGGCAAAGTACAGTCTCACCTGCTCTTAGGACTTATGTTCAGTTACAGGATGAAATTTCTTTACAGAGCGAGTTTATTCTTGTGCGGGGTGAAAAATATATACCACCTGTATCCCTTAGACCCCGTATCATTGCCTTGGCGCATGAGGGCCATCTAGGCCAAACCCTTACTGGCAAACGCATCAAAGCTGACTTTTGGTGGCCGGGGGTAGATGCAACTCCCTATGATAGGGTACTAATCACCCTAACATGTAACACTAGCTGTAGGTCAGTGCAGCCACCACAGCTTCCAGACACTTTCCAAAAGGACACCACCCATTCCTCAAATGAGGAACACACAGTTTCTTCAAAACTGAATTTAAACTCAACCTCTCTGCAAAACACACAATAGGACGAACACATCGAAAACCTCCCGAAAGATAGAACAACCAGAACAAGAGACTATGCCCAAACATGCGCCCATTCAAAACATGCACAGAGATGCTAAACACTTCAAAAATAAATGAATAAATAAACACAAGACTTGAGCACCGGTGAGCGGTTTCTCACCCGGGTTCTCAGTGCACAGCTTTCCGCTGAATTTCGCCACAAGCGTCTATTGCACATCCTCCTCCCCGAAGTCGTCACTGATGGAAAACTGGTTCTTGGCTCGTTCTATGTAGCTCCATGTAGCTCCAGGAAGGTTGTCTCCTACTAGGATGGACAAGTCATTCCAAACATTGTGAAAAGCATTGTGACTTGCAACAAGCAAGGCCAGACCAGCCTCATAAGATACTCTGACATTGTCATCGTGTTCTTGGTGCTGATCTAGTATGAAACTTTTGTCTTGGTTCAGGGACCTTACTATTTCTTGTTGTGATTCGGATCACGATCGCTTTGTCGCTCAAACCTCTCCTAGATTCCAATACCTGCTTCTGGTCTCACTGTCCCAGTTCAGAACTTTTTTAAAAAAGTTTTAGAGTTGCCAGATTTTCTGCCACAATTCTATACTTTCTCAGTCCTGGACACTCTGTCCTGGTTCTGGACTCTTTTGAGCTCACTGTCCCAGGATTCTCTGCTCCAGTTTTGGAGTCTCTAGACTCCCTGCCACTGTTCTATACTTTCTCAGTTCTGGACTCTCTGTCTTGGTTCGGGACTATGTCATGCTTCCCTGTGCCAGTACTGTGGGTTGTCCTTAACTGTGCTTGTAAACAAAAGGAATTCATCATTTTCCAGTACTTTACAATAATATAATTTTAAGGAAGCATCTTTCGTGTCTTCAATGTCCAGGAGATTTTAGGTGTCTCTTATTCCTTGTTGAGTAGACTTGTTTTTAAAGCATACAGAAACGTCCAATCTCCAACACTGTTTATGATGCAGCTGTCCTGGTTGGAGTTTATTGCCTAGATGTGATCAGTCCCTAAAGCTGGTTGCAGACTAGGTACGACACTGTCACTGCCTTTAGGCACACTTGCCCGTGAAGTGTAAACCACATCCAATGAAATGTGATTCCTCTGTTACAAAACTATATTATTAATTGAAGAGCCAGTAAGTTTGCAAGTATTTTCCCATGTTCACGGCTTATTTTCCTTTAATGGAAAGCCATAAGCGCAAGATGGATATGATAACAAACTTGAAAGTAAACTTGAAAGTTAAGGCTGTAGAGATAGCGCACCACAAACTGTACAGAATGGACTTTGTTTGCCCTCCTTTCAAAATTCTACTATGCGCAGACAGCATCCTCACAGGGATAAAAATGAGTCTCTTTAATGCATACACTCGCTTACCTTATCATCGGAGTCGTATCTGCCTCACGGCTACATGTTTAGAAACAGGCTGTAAGTTACTGCACAGGCAGACCCCTCTCTTCCAGGTTTTCAGGCATTGCTGTGCTGACATCTAGTTAGACAGTTTCTTTTAATGATTCAGCGATAATCCGTAAGAGACTACACAAAATATGGCCACTTTACACCATACATGAGGATGTACCAAAAGTACTTCACCTGCCACACACTGGTCCGCCTGGCACACGCTGGATTATGGCGCTGGTGACCAGGCAATACTGAGACGCGCTGGAGATCACGGCGTGACTTATGACATACACCCACAAGGCAAGCAGAGAAAACAGGATTTCTCACCCACGACTTGCCGGAAACGTCTCCTGACATTAGACAGCCAACCCCTCATGAAAGAGTGTGGTGGTCATCCAGATTAGATTTTTCCGTAGTCTTGTAATCTCCTGAAACTACTGGCGGCTGATTTCTTCTCCTGTTGTTGTTTTAATTGCTGTTCTAATCAAGCTCAAAACGGCGGCACGCTTCTTGACGTGGCACCGCGTGGCTCACGGCGCGCTGTTGCATGCAGGCGTCGCTGGTCAGCTATGAAGAGCTAGAGAAGAAGAACGTCATGTAGAATTCACTCTGCTCCCACGCGGCACTAAGAGAACGGTGAGATGCGCGTGAAAGGATTTTAAAATTTAAACGATGCGCTTCAGTTTGCCATGGTGGGGGGGTCTACTTTAGGAATCCAAAGCGGCAAAACGAAATGTGCTCACCACACAAAACATTCCCAGACTCTGACCCTGCACATATGCCCTAGTTCTCACCAAAGGTGCTGCTCTTCATACCACCAAACGCTCGGACATTTAGCTCCTCCAGGAAAGTTCTCTCGAACCGTTTTGTGCTGTCACTGTCTCCGTAAAAACACTAATCCTAAAACACATTTATAAAGTGCTGAGTGTGTCATTTGTAGATGTTGCGTGCCAGAAAAGCAGGATACTGCTGCTCAGTGCTAATGAAGCGGTTAAAATACATATTCAGACTTTGAAGAAATGGCCGTTAGATACACTGCGAGGCTCTGCAGGAAACTAATTGCAGCTTTCAGGTAATTAAGTGATTTACTGAGGATGCAGACGAAAACTTGCTGTCAGACTGCAAAGCTTCCTCAAGTCCATTTAACGCTGTCAATGACTCTGCACCACACCAAATACCGATATGAAAGATGTTTGTTGTGAGGGAAAGTAACACTAAGTCCTTCTTTTCCCTAAAATACACCACCGCTGTTGAAGTGCACAATTAGACCGTAGTAAAGACGCTGATGGAATACACTGCCATACGCTGCCATTCCAACACCAGGCAGATCAGCAATTTACTGAGGATGCAGGCAGGTCACGACACTTCCAAGCAAACATAGGCTAAAAAGAAGCAAGAGAACACACCTGTTGCGCCTATGAGAGGCTTGCTGCTGGAGGAATTGTTCACTTCTTCCAGGTGACCACAGACTCCTCAGTAATGGAAGGCAAACGCCCAGGGTTCAGGCTGTCCAGATGGTGCAGGACACTGGTGGGGGTAGCTGGGGCATTACCTTTAGTTTCAATTGAAGTTTTAAAAGTCCTTAATGTCTTAAGTTGCCTGGCCTTTAATTAACACCCTGGAACATATACACCAACATGCCCTACATAGGGTACACCATGGGTACCAACTGGCCCCACACCCTCCCCAAAGAAGGGTACACCAATGGGTAAAAGACACCAAAATGTTATAAACGAAGAAGAGGCTGCACACCAGTGTTGCGTTGGTTAGGGACTTTAATTAAGAAGAGGCGTAGAAAACCCAACCAGCAAGACCGGGACGAAACGGGCAACTAACTGCCGTTTGACCGAACACTGGACACGTAACAGGAACAGATAGCACGAGCTCAGCGCGAGACATAAGCTGAGGCACAGGGGGAATATAACACATCTCTTTTCCTTAAACAATGGATAAAGAAAGTGTAACAAAACAAATTAGGCAAGAATTTACACCAACATATTGTAAAGATAAGGTGGGACACAAAAATAATGATACTGCATTAAACACACAGTTTTCTCTTGAGAACACAGGACCATGTAGCACAGGACCATGTAACCCCACACCCTTCCTTAAACAAGCAATATTACACAAAGTCTTTTAAATAGGGAGGAGCGTACAGAGCATTTTTCCACATAGTCCTTCTCAATCACATTATATAGACTTCCCTCTGTTTTGGACTGCTAACGTGATGTTTTGTCATATGTTGTAGTAGAATGTATTTTTACCTTTTTGGACATTTTTTGAAATGGGGATGCAAGTATAGGCTCTTCTGAATCTTGATAACATGTTTTTTATTTGATTCATCTTTAGCCAGATAACCTTCATAAGAACTGGAGTGGTATGAGCAGATTTAGAGCTCCTAGTGGTATTCGGAATGATTTGGATACATTTTTTTTGGCAAGCCATGTAAAGACTGTTTTCACGATTTATCATTTGCCAAATTATTACCCACAGAAGTTGGGCTTCCGCTATCTTTATTCTAAAGCTTACAGTTTCCAGTGGAGATGGTTTGTGGTTGTGTTGGGTACACTGTTGTATTATGCTTCCTCTTGTTTGGCTTCTTTTTTTTTGGGGGGAAAACCTTTATTTACCAAAACAAGTACACCGCTATTCAGCCGTACATCCCGGAGGCCAGGCAGCATCACATTGCAACTCGGAAACATGTACAAAAACAAGGCACAGGAGTGGTCAGGTTTAATTTTCAATAGAAAATACTAAGATAACAATAAATATGACCAAAGTCAACAAAGAGAAAAGTAAAGAGAGAAAAAAGAGGAAAGAACAGAAGAAGAGGATGAAAAAGGAAAGGAAACAAGGCTGAGGACATAGAGGTAATTCTAGGCATATTTCACGGGGAGGGGCGGGGTTCGCACATCCCATCAACAACAGGATACATGGCAGTCAAATGGACGGGGAGCAGAGACTCAGGATACAAAGCTTGGAACCTTGGGAGGGGGAAACTACGGAGACAGGCGGATCTCAGGCTGTGTCATCTCCGGGGGTGCACAGATGTCTCCCCTGTATGAGTTCCACGCTCCCCATATCGACCCCCACATCCTGGGTTTGCCCCGAGCCAAGTAAACAGTCTTTTCTCGGAGCATGCACCAATCCATGTTGGCTGTCCACAGGTCGACAGTGGGGGGCGCGGACGCACCCCATTTCTGGGCAATGTCCCTTTTGGCTATCATATTACCCAGGGTGACCCATCGGGTCTGAGCTACATTGTAGTCGGTCGGGCCCCAAACGTTCAGGAGGCAGCGCCGGGCCTCAGCAGGCAGGGTCACGCCGGTAACAGCTCTCATCACTCCATGCACACGCCCCCAGTACGAGGCAATGACCGGACACTCCCAGATTACGTGCATAAAAGTCGCCACAACACCACATCCTCTCCTGCACAGTCCATCCTGAGAAAGTCCCATGTGTATCAACCTTGGGCCCGTGATGTAGACCCTGTGGAGTATCTTCAACTGAACAAGTCTCAGCCTGGCCGAGATCGCCACCTCCTTAGGGGAAGAAACTGCTGACTGCCACTCCTCCTCATCCATCTCAATCCCGTCATTAACCCAGAGGTCTTTCAGTCTCACCAGCAGGTCAGTCCGCACATTAATGAGTTTTTTATAGGTCAAGGAGATGGCGCTATCCGGCATATGGCCGTCTAACACCCTGTCTTCCAGCGGAGATGACTCAGGCACTTTCTCCCCCACGGGTATAGAAGACACGAGAGCGTGCCGAAGCTGTGCGTAACGGAAGTATTCCGTGGTACCCAATTGGAACTCGGCCTGTAGCGCTTCGAAAGATTTAACCTCCCCCCTAGCCATCATATCTACCACCTTTGAGATACCGATGAGATTCCATCTGTCGAACCCTTTGGAGTGCCACAGTTTCCCAAGCAGGTCGGAATCGTACAGGGGGGTGGCCATGGTGAGTTTGCCCTGCCAACCCAAAGTCTTGGTCACCGCCCTCCAGAGGTGCACCGCCGTTTTAGTAGGTCCAGTCAATTTCCGATCCAGAGATCTAGAGTATAGTGCCCTGTAGTAATTCCCATCATTCGTAAGCCAGCGATCCATGGCGTATCCAGGATTGACCGCCGGACCGTAAAACCCGTGGTTAATTGCCGCCAGCTGAGACGCCCAATAGTAGCGGCGCATGTCAGGCAAGGCAATGCCCCCATCATACCATGGAATAGTCAGTTTGGCAATAGAGATCCGCGGCCTGCCATCCCACAGCAGGGTGCGCTGCAGGCTCTCAATCTCTCCGAAGTACTTGGCTGGCACTGGGTCTTGCGTGTTCTGGAGTGCATAGAGGAACCGCGGCAGGGACATCATTTTAAACAAAGCTGCCCGGCCCAGCAAAGATATCGGCAGCTTCTTCCAGCCCTCCACGTCTCGCCGCAACCTCACCAAAGGAGGGAGCAAGTTCTTAGTGTAACGAACACCGGCATCCCTTGAAATATGAATGTCCAGGTACTTGAAACCATGTTGCGAGATCTGTATAGAGCAGCCTCGAGGGAGGCGCGGAGTATCTCCACACAGCACGTAAAGGGAGGACTTGGACCAATTAATGACCAGGCCCGAGTAACCACCAAAAGTGCCAAGTAAATCAAACACCACAATCAAGGACCGGCAGGGAGAAGTAAGATATAAAAGGATGTCGTCTGCATAGAGCGATATTCGATCTTCAAAGCCAGGCGACCACGTGATACCTGCAATGTCGGGATGCACCCGGATCCAGGCAGCCAACGGCTCAAGTGCTAGAGCAAACAAGAGCGGCGACAGCGGGCAGCCCTGTCTAGTGCCCCTGCGCAAGGCGAACGAGGCAGACAGTCGACCGTTCACCGTCACATTGGCAAGCGGGGAAGAGTAGAGGAGCCGGACCCAGCCGATGTATTCAGGGCCAAACCCAAGTTTAGTAAGCACAGCCCAGAGGTAATTCCACTCGAGCGAGTCGAATGCCATTGTCGCGTCGAGCGAGGCAAGTACCGTCGGCTCCGTGAGCAGGTGCGCCCGCGCCATTACCGCATGGAGCCTCCGAAGATTAAGAGCCGTGTTACGGTGCGGGATGAAACCGGACTGGTCCGGATGAACCAGGTCCGCGATCACTCCCACCAGCCGGTTAGCAAGAAGCTTCGCCAACATTTTCGGCTCGGCGTTCAGCAGGGAAATGGGGCGGTAGGAACGGCATAGGTCTCGAGGCTTCCCTTCCTTGTGAATGACCACAATAGTGGCCAGCCGTTGATCAAACGGGAGCTCACCAGCCTCACGGGCCGCCAGGAACATATCTCTCAGAGGTGCAGCAATGGTATCAGCCCTGAGCTTATATAGTTCCACCGGGATACCATTGGGCCCCGGTGCTTTACCGCAGCGCAGCGACCTGATCGCCAGTGCTACCTCATCAGCCGTCATGCCCCGGTCCATATCCTCCCGCTCCGCGTCAGACAAGCAAGGGAGCTCGATCTCCTCCAGAAAGGAGGCCGAGTCAAATTCGGACCGGTCGGAAACGGACGTATAGACCGTCTCAAAGTAGTCCGCAAACGTCTCGGCAATAGCAGCTGGGTCAGCGACGACGAGTCCGTCGTCACCCAGGATCTCTGGTACCACTCGGGATGCCAGGTCCTTCTTATCCAACCAGGCAAGAAGCTTACCCGCCTTATCCCCAGCGTCATATATCCTGCCCTGCTGTTCCCTGCTCATCGCCTTAGCTGCATCAGTAGCAGTGGCCCTCAGTTCCGACTGCTTCAGGGCAAGAGCATGGAGCAAATCTGGAGTCGGTCCCAGGGCCAGCTGGGAGTTCAGATCAGCAATATCCGACTCCAGCCGAACCAAGTCTTCATCCCGTCTTCTGCGAGCCGCGGCTATCAAGGAGAAGGCTTGCCCTCTGAGAACAGTTTAGAAGGCCTCCCAAAGGGAGACGGCCGAGTCGACAGAACCCGAGTTTTCAGCAAAGTACAGCTCAATAGACTTCGCCAGGAGGTCGCGGGTCTTGGGGTTACGAAAATACCAGGGGTTAATAGGAGCCACTCTCGATGTCGCCACGATGTGAAAGTCGAAGGACACCCAAACCGGGGAATGGTCAGAAATACCCCTGGCCATGAGACGAGCGTTGGAAACCGACTGTGCTTGGGCCGCCGGGGTCAGGACATAATCAATACGGGAAAGACTACTGTGGGCCCCGGAGTGGAAAGTGTATTGTCTCTGAGCGGGATGGAAAAGTCGCCAACAATCAACCAAGCCCATGGTGGCAATGAAGTCTGAGAGCCAGGACTGTGCACTACGTAGATCTCTGGATGGGAAACGATCCAAATCACCTGAAACTACAGAATTAAAGCCCCCCCCCAGAATCAGCAGTCCCTCCGGGAGTCCCAAAATGGCGCCACCCAGATCTTGAAAAGTGGATGTTTGCAGCCCCGGGGGAACGTAAACCGAAACTAAAACCAGAGTGAGCCCCTCCCACCTGCACACCACTGCAACGTACCAGCCCCTATCATCAACCAGGGTAGACTCCACCTCCAGGGGAAGGGACATGCGCACCATGATGCCCACCCCACGGGACCCCGTAGAGAAACCCGAATGGGCTACCATTTTAAACCCTCTCCTATTCAAGGCCCTACAGGTGTTACCAACAAGATGAGTTTCCTGCAAAAGAACGACGTCTGGGGCACAGCGTTTAAGCATCTGCAGAACAACACCACGTTTAATGCGATCCCCAAACCCATTAACGTTCCAGCTCAACAAATTCAATGATTTACCCCCCATCATCAAGGACGCCCCCCCTCAACCCCCCCCGGAATGCAGCCCATGAGCAAACATCATCAGAACAATAAAACCTCAGCCATGACGAGGCAGGAAAAAATAGAACAAACAAGAAGAACACGTTCCAACTACCCCCCACCCTGCACCCCTGCATTAGACTAGAAGCCACCCCAACTAGCAGTGTGCCTGTCGCCCCTTAAACTAACCTACAAGAAGCCCCTAGAGAAGAAAAGAGACATCCTATCCCCCCCGTCGCCCTCCATATCAAAGTGCAGAAGTGACAAAAACAAAAGAAACAATAGTCAGAGTCGGTGCCAGCCGCAGCAACCCTCCCAGAAAAAGTCACAGGCAGATTGTTCATTCCCGGGAACCTGATCCTCCTGCAGCACCCTCCGTCTGGCCATCCGGCTCGGTCCGTTGTTGAGGCAAAGTGTCCAACCAGTCCCCTGCCGCATCTGGAAGGTCAAAAAACACTGTCCGGTTTCCATGCTCGATGCGAAGTTTAGCAGGATAAAGCATGGAGTAGCGCATCCCCAACTCCCGAAGCCGCCTCTTTACGCCAGTAAAACTTTGCCGGCGCTTCTGGACAGCCTGAGTAAAGTCAGGGAAAAAGTTGACGTCTGCATTCTGGAACCGTAGAGGGCCAGCGCTCCTCGATGCCTGCAAAATGGCGTCCCGGTCCCTATAATTAAAGAGTCTCGCAATGATGAGGCGAGGGGATGCACCCGACTTCGGCGGGCCACCCGGGATCCTGTGAGCCCTCTCGACTGAGAAAAACTTGCTCAGACCTCCAGGCGCCAAGTTCTTAACCACCAAGTCCTCCACAAAGAGTTCCACCGACCCTTCCTCGGCCCTCTCCGGCACCCCCGTAATGCAGACATTCTGGCGCCGTGCCCGTCCCTCGAATTCGTCAAGCCGACGCGCCAACATCCCATTAGCCGTTTTCAGATCACGGACCTCAATCTGTACGTCCGACATATCGTTGATTAAGCTCGATGTTTTGAGGTCCAGGGACTTCACCTTATCATTTGTCTTGCCAAGATCAGCTCTGATGAGATTAAGTTCGATCTTTAGGGTATCCACTTTGCCGGACAGCGCCTTGTGTAGACTATGCATCTCAGCCTTCACACCAGCAATGGCACCCATCATGTCCCGAAGCGTAAATTCAGGATCCTCAGGGGGCACGTCGCTCAACGAGTCTTTAGTTCGGCCCGTCATAACCGGTGACCCCTTAGATTGAGAGAAACGTTCCGGAATAGTTGATTGGGAATGAGTCGGCTTCCTGCTGACTCTTGGAGGCTTTCCTTTGTCCGAGTCCCCTCTGCCCGCCATATTGAAATGCTATGGCAGGATAGTCCGGGGGAGGGGCAGATCACCAAATGCAACTTCAGTCGGTACCAGAGATACGGCAACGGGAGCCCCAGGAACCATCAAAGGGAGAATGCAGCGAAGATTGTCCGGGCCAGCTGGTCCAGGCCGTCCGATAGGCCCGAACAGGGAGTCCTGCGACAGGCCACCACTCGGTCCCAACGGTGTCAGCCAATGACGCAGGCGGGGTCCGCCAACTTCACGACGGCGTAACTCGGTCCGGGAAGATCGGATTTCCGATCTGAGAACGGGCGCCGCTTCAGCACCGGCTCAGCTGATGATTCCCACCATAGTGGGACAGGATAGGCGACAGGATCATTGCGGAGGATCGGGAGGTCTTCGGAGCTCCGAGCTCACGCGGCCATCTTGGTTGCCCGCGAAGCTCCTCCCCGTTTGGCTTCTTTTTGGTAAGGACTTTGAGAGTTCCCATGGCGTTATCGGGACTACAATTGGTGCTGCTGTGTAAGGTTATATGGGATTACACTTTTGTGAGTTTTGTAAGGGTGGTCTGGTAACAATGTTATTCACCAACCATTTAATAGGTGCCGATTGGCTATACCAATCGGCACCTATTAAATGTTTGGGAAACAAAAAATCACCATTAAGAGTGTCTGATTCTTTTGTTGGGTCTCTTACTATTTAGAGAGCGAGCTGTGCATTGTCAGTACACGTGTGGAACCCAATATTGTGATTTAAAAGTAGATTCAATTGAGGCTCTGTGTATATTTTAAATTATATTTTTGGGGGTGCTGATCCCTTGGGTGGTTTAGGTTGTTATTGTCTTGGTTGTGCTGAACTCACCCATGAACATGTCTTCATTTCAGACATCCAGTGAAGGGGAGAACTAAGGGAAAACGTTCATATTTTGCCAACAGGCACAAACTAAACTTCACTTATTCTGACAAAGGTCAAGCCAGACATATTTAGGCAAACTGTTGATTCCGATAATTGGAGTAACCTCCAGACATTCGCACTCGACACAAATAGACTGACCAGGCAGAAAGGAAACACTATCTAAGATGTAAGGACTACCATGACTTATTGCTGCTCAGATTCACAATATCCAGTGCTGACAAATTCCTTTTACCCTTTTTGGTTGGCGACAATGCAGAAACCTATCAACATATATATGTGGGGGGCCCGAGCTCTAGTTGGCTCTGTGCACAGGCAGCAGGTCCCTGGTTTGAGAGCTCCTGACTGATTCTGGACCGTGGGGGGCCCCCTCTATATATTCTGCAGGGGGGCCCCCTCAAGTTTCGTTAGGCCACTGCTACCCATGCAGCAGGTTACGCAGTCTACTGACTTCCTGACAGTTTCCACTGAGTTTGTCCCTCAGGCATACACTCTTACTAAATGTTGCACTTGGACAATTTGAAATGCTTTTCCCAATCCTTAGATCCGATTTCAAGACAGACCAGCACTTGCAAAAAATGCTCCTGACTCTCCCTGATTGGTTGCTTTTAATGGTAATAGATCTGATTACACAATCTGCATATTTATTATTCTGATCAAGGGTATTGTATATAAAGCCCTCACTTTTGTCCTTGCTCACCTTGCACTGCAGCTCTTACAGTGGCATCTGGGTAGCCTTGTTCCTTGTAACTCTAAACTGCAAACTATTGCTCGACTAGGAAATGCCCTTCCGTGTTGCAGTTGGCCTTTAACAGTTCACTTTACCGGATACTGTGTACCAATTTGTTTGGGTGACTGGTGCGTGCAGGCAGGAAATTGTTGCCAGAAGTCTCCTTCATGAATAATTTGGTGATAAGTGTATCTGAATTTACTGTTGCCCCCACTATTTTGGAGCTTTTGAGCGCTGCATTAGGCAGAGGCTGGTAAGCATGGAAGGCAAACAGGAGCGGATGGATAGGCACCTGAAGAAGCTCCTAGCCAGCCATTATTGCCCTCTTCTGCCCCCTTTTTAATCCTTTTTTTGTTGGGTGGGATTTGTGGGGAGAGGGTGAAAATGCGGGATCAATTAATGGTGTATAATATTAAGTCACACCTCAATAAATCACACAGCCCGGGGGAAGAGGGTTAGGAGTTTGATGAATGGATGGGAAGGGGGATTTGGGTAAAGATTTGACAAAGACAAAGACTACACAAGGACAACATTCATCTGGGCTATGAGCATTTAGTGCTTTTTGTCGCACATTTGCACCAGTAGTTTTTCTTTGTTATCTTTAGTTGTGACACACATTAGTATACACAGTTGAACCCGTATTCCTTTTGACCCACGGACATTTTTTGTTGTTAATACGTACTATTAGGGCACGTGTCTATGTGCAGGTCGGTAATCCTGCCCTTGGACCCTCACCAAAACGTTTGTTTCTTGAGAGAAATTATACAACAACTAAAAATCACACAAAAGTGGCCGCATGTAACTATCAGTATTGGGCTGATCAAACTCGCAATTGTCATGAACATCAATTCATCATAATAAATCACAACAATAATATGTAGCCTAACAGCACATGCATAATGTGATGATAATTCATGACCACGTGTCTGTCTCTGAAATGCTAGTATTAGCACAGTTTTTTACTGCTGTGAATGAAGATAATGAGCCTGATGAATTCGACAAGGAGCCTGTCAAAGAGCACTTAGAAATATCTCGAGGGGGCTGAAATGGCTGAATTGGCAGACGATTCTACTGCCTTAATGAGGGTGAAAGGTTGCAGCGAACGACTGTGAGACGCTGTGGGGCAAGCATTTACTAAAAGCGGAAGGCGAAAATCGGACGGCTGAGGACAGAGAGTAAACCCCCAGAGAGCAACCTTGACCGGTAAGGGGCTCCAACGGGGAAAGTCCGTGGCCCCATATCTCTGTGTCTCATGAGAGCCTATTAGCTAGTTTGTGTAAATTTAAGTAGCTAAACAGCCAAGTGAAGACTGCAGCCCGACAGTAACAGCTGGGAGCATTAAAAATAAAAGACTGGCTACCCCTGAAAAAAGAGAGATTTTGTAGGAGTTACCTGTGGCAGCACTCAGCTTTATTCTTGTTGTGCCTTGCGAAAACATTGCTAAATTGGGGCAAATCCGAGTGGCCAACAGCAATTTTAGTTAGCCATGTGCTGCCACATGCTCGCCATGTGCTCTGTCCTCCCTCAGTGTTGACTGCTCTTGTAATCTCCCTAGAAACAAACTATATTCAGCATCTTCCACCTTCGCGCATGCTCAGTTGAGCTTGTAGCTGTCCTTGCTACTATTCCTAGTCTGTAAATATCAGGATGTGTTCACCAGAATTAGCAACTGTTAGCTACTCCTCCTACTTTGTTGAGCAAGCAGATCTTGCATGTCCATATTAGTCATTTTGCATGCTTACATAAGCCAGGGCTGCCCCTTGGTCTTATGCTGACTATGTAACCCTAAGCATATATAAGGCCCCTGTTTTCTGTACTCCTTAGACTGCCTCATTCAGACGTAGTCTCCCTCATTTGAGGTTAATACTTTTATATTTCAGCTTCTGTGCCAATTTCTACTTTGTTGGTTTAAAAGGACCAAGTATCAGAGGGACCCCTGAGAAGGTTTCTATTTTTTACAAAATAGTGGGCCCTCCAACTAGGTAGAAACTTAGGGCTTAGAAATTATATTGAGGTTTTTAGGCTACTCAAATCTGATCTGAAACATTACCATTATTCGTAGTTGCTACCTTGAAATTCCTCTTCGCAATGTTGTGCACGCGCAGAGGAATCTTAAAGGGGAAAGAGTTGGGCAACAGATGATACTGCCCCTTACATTTTATGCCTACTGCCCTTTGTTTTTCCTTTTAAGTTATTTTTTTAACAAGAAGTATAATTAATTATGAAAATGTATTGATCTTGTTTTTAAACAGTTTTATAACTTCCAATTAAGTGACTTTGGTGTTATTGACAAGCTGCAAGCCATTACCTTGGGGGTCAGGCAATCATTCTATAACTGTTAAAGTTGAGTTAAAAATCTAATATATCCCTCTCGATTAAGGAATGGTTGTTTTGAACTTTTATATTTAACAGTTCTCCTTATTGTAACCTCTTTTTTTTATTGGATGTAAAATGTATTGTGCTTTTATGGTTGTAAAGCTGAAATAAAGTATTCTTGACTTCACTTGACTTGCTAGTATTAAGGTATTTCGCCTGGTGTTTGCTGATGGGACTAGTGAAAAGCAAATACTAGTTCTTATCATTGAGCCTGCCAATGAACTCATGTTCCCCACTCTCTGATCCAGTCAAGATAGCAAACACATCATCAATTAATCTAGTCCAGAATACGACATGTTTGTACACTGGTATTGAGCTAAGTTATTGCTTCTCCCATCAGCCAATGTAAAGATTTGCGTTACTGGGGGCAAATCAGGTACCCATCGCAGTTCCTTTCAGATGTTTATACATTAAAGAATCGAATAGGAATGCACTGATAGATAAAAAGAACATCATCATGTCTAGTAACATTTCACTATGCAACAGGTACAACAATGAGCTTGCCCTCAAGAAGTGTTGACAAGTGTTAACACCATTAGGATGTATGATACAAGTATATCAACTGTTTACATCTAATGTGAACAACAGGTATGCCTTCGCCCACACATGTGAGAGAGAAAAGTTCTTGGGTCCGGTATGTAAGAGGGCTGAGCTGAAAGATATGGCCCCAAAAAATAAAAATATAGCTGAAAGTGTTCTCAAGTAGGATCCAAATTCCGAATACACTTGGATGCCCAGGGAGATAAGTAGCACTTTTGTGTACCTTGAGCAAGTGGTAAAGGATATGTATTCTGTGATAACCACACTTTAAAAAAAGGAATTCTTCCCAGTCAATCAGATGCTTTATCAAAGGATATAGCATGATCAATCTGTAGCCTGACGAAATCCCTCTCTAATGTACATCTCTTTAGGCAATACAATTAAAATATATTGTCCACTTTGTCCGCAGGACGTATCACAATATATTTTGCATTCTGAAGAGTATGATTAGCTATCCACTGACTATATCTCAAGGTAGACTTATAGAGGCCTCTACAACAGTTCAAATTAACCTCCAACCTAGGTCAACTAAATGTACAAAATGCTCACTTTGGAACTCAATCTCTGTGTTAAGCTCAGCTTGGCTATGTAGGTGATCCACATCAGTGGTGTTCTAGTTACTTATTCTGGAAGTTTGATTCTGCATAGTTTCACTTATCTTAGGTTTCAAAGTATACATTTTCTTCAATTTGAGCTTACAAATAAAGATATATAAATCAATAGGACTTTTAGTATTGTCATACATATTAGTAGGACAGAAAGATAGTCCAAATGTTAAAACATTAAGGCCATATACGTTAAGGTTCTAGCTGATAAATTCATCACCCAATTGGCCGTGCTTTCCATAACTTGGCTTGTTGCAGTCCCTTGTCTCGATTCCCACTGGAGCCTTGTTGTCCGATTTTGTGTTTAATTATTCTTCTAATTTTCCTCTTCCTCTACCACCTCTTTTGGCTCCTCTTCCTTTTACTCGCTATTGATCCCCACCTCTGTTGAGCAGGTAAAACTCGTCTCAAAGGTAGGCATGGTAATGCTGTCTGTTGAATCGTCAATCAACCATTGTTGCTAGAGTCCGGTGCTGTATATAGATCATTTGTCATGGCTGCTATATACAGCACATGAATGAGCTGCTTTGCTCATGCCCCAGAGTAAGTTCTGGGGGAACCTTCAAAATAATCCACAAAATTCAGTTAAAATAAAGTACATGCACACTATCTCTCAGTCTTCCTTCGGCCTTTACACAACTAAACGCTGCAGCCTAAGACAGGATAAGAGCACCATTGTTATCACTCATCACAACACCAAATAGTTCCTATGCTTCCGTTAAGCACCCTTCCAAACACCCTCTCACCCATTGTGTGCATGCTATTAGTCCTGTAATGCGCTACAGCGCCTTTTCAGGAGTATGAAGAGCCACGGATAATACAATGAAAAGCATGTGTTGGACTTGGCCCTTCTGGAAGGTTCACCCATGAACTTTTTGCCTGGTATTATTAAATAATTATAGTGATTTCTGGTCTTTGCGCACTTTGACACTGTGGCGCAGTATAAAGGGGGTGCAACACCCTGAGTGCGTGTGTGAGATTGGCCTGCCCTCCCATAGGAATGCCTCGGGAATGTGTGTGTCCCTGGTAGTTCCTGATGCGTAGGGATTGCAGATGTGAGTTTGGTATGTGCGGACTCGTGTGATTAAATGCTGCGCGAGGATGTGTGCGGCGTTATTGTGTCTAGTGTGGAAGTACGACTTCTAGAAGTTGGTGTACCTGTGCAGTGAAGGTGCTGGCTTGAGATTTGCTGGAGCTGTCTGGTGTGCCAGGCTCCAGGAGTCAGGATGGGTCTGCCCCAGTGGTGAATGGGATATCTGCATGTGTGATGGCTGGGGAGGAGTGCACCTGGGACCTGAATAGGGCTGGGCTTTCCCCACACAATGCTGGCTCCACCCCCAGTGGTGCGTCTAATGACGCTAGTCTGGCCAGTGAATAGTGAGAGGGGCTGAGCCCATCAAGAGTGCTCTCAAACCATCTGCGCCTGGTTTTGCCCCCACCCTGCACCTTTAGACAAAGGGATTTTTGTGTATAAAAAGAGGCTGTGACCTCTTGTAAAATGTTCTTGTTTCTGACTGGAATCTACCAGGGGTGTGCTGCCTACTGGAGCCCAGGGGAAGGCTTGCCTCCCTGGGCCCTGCCCAGCCCCTGGATATCCTGGAGGCTTGGTGGACTGGCCTCTGGCTGATCCTAATTGAGAGGGGGCCTGCTGCTGCTGCTGGGCGCCAGGAGGACCGCCACCGGGACTGCCTCCCTGCCTGGAGGGCCCTGTGAGCTGGAACCTGCGCCCAGCCTGGCCCCCCTGTCTTCCTCCTCGTTACAGGATTCTGTCCCTGGGCTTTTGGGGACTCCTTTGACCTGCAGCGCCTGGGGAGTGCTGGCCTCCCCCTCCAAGAGAGCGCGTTGCACCGCTGGTGCGGTGATCCCGTTCTCGAGGGATTCCCCGGCGTGGGGATCCCCCTTTGTGCCCCCAAGCGAGTGCCCACCTCACATTTGTGCCGCTCGTGGCATAATTTAGCTAGTGGGTGGCCAGCCGGCTTTATATTTAAATTAAAGATGGAGCCTACCCCTCGTGTGGCCCCGTTTATTATTTAACTCGAGGGAGCCTACCCCTCAGTTAATTTATCCCCCAACCTGCAGTGCCTGGAAGGGCCGCTGCGCTGCCCGTGGTGACCCGGAAGTACTGCCTCCAAAACCGGAAGCGGACGGGAACCCACCCCATGCCCCGGTGCAGATGGGGAAGTGAGCAAGCAGGAAGCCACGGGAACCTACCCCGCGCTCCTGCGCCCCGGCGGAGAGCCGCCAGTGAGGAGAGGAGCCGCCGCCTGGAGTAGCCGCCGCCTGGAGGAGCAGGCAGGGCTTCGGCATCCCCGCCGGCCGTAGAGCCGCCCGCAGAGCCAGAGGAACCCTGTAAAGCCGGTGAGTTGGGTCGGGGGTCCATTCCCAAAGAGGAGGGCGTCGGGGCACATTGCCGGTGCCCGCCCCTCCACATCAGCGTGAGGGCCATGGTGTAGAGCCCGCAAGGGCCTCAAGGTGGCATCTCTTCTTTTTAGAGCCAAGGGGCTCTTGGCCACATAATTTACCCCGAATCCCCCATGAGGGACTCTGACGTCTTTGGGGGCATTTTCCTTTGGTTGGTAGAGCGGCCCCGGAAGGCAGCGGGCCGCTCCCCCCACACCGGGCATTCTTCTGCAGAGGCCCCAGGCTCCCCGCCCGCATTGTTTGTCTTGAGCCAACGAGGCTCAGAGGGGGGCATTGTTGTGTTGTTTCGAGAGCCCAAGAGGCTCCTACCTACACCAGTTTGCGGGCATTTCTGAGGGTAGAGCGGCCCCGGTTGGCAGCGAGCCGCTCCCCCAGTGGCCAGCATTTTTGACGAGCCCACGGGGCTCCTGGGGACACATGTATTGTTTCAGAGCCTAGAGGGCTCCAAAAATGTGCAAAATGCCTTGCTAGAGCCAGATGGCTCCAACCTATGGTGCAGTCTTTGTCAAGAGGGCTAGTGAGAGCCCTGTCGCACTTGTTGATTCCCAGCTGCCCAGAAATTAGTGGACAGCTGCACCGTATAGGTTTTTCTTTCTAGGGGACTATGTCTTTGGATTTAGGAGTGAGTCGCTCTCCTTCATCCCTACCCTGGCCTTCCACAGCTGCGCAGCACTTAGTGCCAGCTGCAGCGTTTATGCTCTGTCCCTGTCCTCAGCTGCTCAGCAAGTAGTGGGCAGCTGCTACGTTTAGGTTTTTGGCACAGTGGCGCAACCTGGACCTTAATAGGATTTATGTGCTACATGTGATCTCTGCGCTAATGTGAGTTATGATTTATGCGCTAATGCTTGGGTGTTAGGAAATGTACTGTATGTAGTATGGTTTGCGCACCCTGTGTTCTGACACCTCTGAATGTGTTTTTATGCATCATGTGTGAAGCTTCTGGCCTATACCCCTAAATGTATTTTCATACTTAGGTGGTTGTTTTCCTAGTATAGTGATACTAGTGAGTTCCTGGTTCCCTGCGTGATATTTTCCTCAGGTGGTTAGGGTTGCGTAGGTGGTACTTACCTTTTACCAGTGGTTACTGGTTGTGTGCTACATTGCTATTTGGTGCTACAAGTATTATATGTTCTAAAAGTGCTAGTTCTAAAAGTGCTTAGTCCTGACAGAGGTCCACGTGACCCTGTTCCGTGTACATAATCCCTTGTAAATATTGCCCATGCCAGTTGGCCCAATGTACATCCTGTGATTATGATTATGATGTCTTCTGATAATACAAAGGCTATTTTTATATAACCTTGTGTGGAGTTCTTTTTGTGGGGGGCCTGGGATGTTGTTGCTGGTGGGTGCATGAGCAAATGCTTTACACATCGCCTCTGAGATAAGCCTGACTGCTCGTGCCAAGCTACCAAGAGGGTAAGCAGGGGTTATCTTGGCGGGTGACTTCCTTGCCCTGACTTAGAATGGTGGTTTCTGCCTGGCTTTGGCGCAAGCCTTAGCCAACCAGTAATTCCCATTTCTAACAGCATGCTTTCTCTGTAACCAAAAGCAGAAATAGCAATGCTCTTTTACTTTTGACTTCCAATATTGTTCTGAAAACAATACTCATGTTTTTAGCTTTTTAGGCCCTGATTATAATTGGGCAGAGTAAAATTAACACATTTTTATGAATTAATTTTGTTCCGCAGTAATCCCAACTGGAAAAATCGTGTGAGAGGCTTTCACTACAGCAGCAGCCAAACTTCAATTAGTGTTTTTGCTGTTGTGTTTTTTTTGGGATGGGGAAGCATCCATTGTTCCTGCCTGACAGGAAAAGGCTTTCCCTTCCCTCTCCTACCACCTTGCCCCTTCCCTACCCATAGGCCCTGGTCGGATCAGGTGATACATGTATAGTTAAACCTTATGGAACACCAAATTGTGTGGTTTTACGATTAAAACAAAGTCAGTCCCACTCAGTAATTTACCTTTCTATAGGGTTAAACTCGTAATTGCATGGTGCTGCTGGGTGATTTTACAGCTGCTACAGTACCGTGCAACTTGAAATCGGGGCCAAGTTGTCACACTGCTCTGAGGTTTCATAATGTAACTTCATGTGGACTGACAGGGGATTACGAGAATTCAATGCTTGGCAACCGCAAAGACGCCATCCTGGTCAAAATGGGCTTGCCTGCTGCTGGAATTCAGGTTAGAGTCTAAACGGCTACTTTTATAGAGAACCTTACAAAGTGAAGCAAATCCGCCAAAACAAAGAAGAAACGTTTCAAATAAATATCCTTCTAGAAATCTAGATGAGGACTTCGGCCACTAGATGTCAGACTGCTCCCTTTCTTTATAGCACATGCTACTTTGAACAGAGGAATTTGCAAAAAGCTAGAGTTGGATATTCACAACAAAATGTGGATTGTCTCGTCTGCCATCACTTAGATTCATAGGTGATTATTTAACTGACAAATCACCATTGTTGAACTTAGGTGAGTCAGAACCCTCACAAAAGAATCTCTCACTCATAAAACTTGAACAGCAAACAACAAAATTACCCTGAAGCGCTTTGGGTTACAGCCAGCACTAAGAATACTTTTCAGCAGGAGAAAGTTTTCGGAGCATAGCACAAGGCAGTTCTTGAATATGGTATCAAGTTAGAACAGGTGGTGACAAAGGACGTAGGAGTAGCTTTGTGTTGGGTGAAAGGCTTCTGTAAGTTATATTTGGGCATATTTACAAGCCCCTATCGCCACCACAGTGACGTTGTGATGGCGATAGGGGCCTTGCCATATTTACAAGGCAGCTGTTAAGCCACTTAACGTTGCTTCACGCTGCCTTGCAAATAAGGCCCCTTTTCGCAATGCCTAGCGTGAAAAGGGTGGGCAGCGGGTGTTGCGATGGGTGTTCCACCGCAACAGCCATTCATTTTGACCCTGCCCCCCTATTTACAAGTGTGGCGTAAATAGGAGGCAGCGCCAAATTAAAGACCAGGGAAAACAGGCGAAATGAGGAGAAATGCTATATATTTTTTATCCTCGTTTTTACTGTTTCCATCTGTGCTGCCGTGTGCAGCAAACATAGAAACAGCAAATTGCCTATGATTGATTATGTGCAGGAAGGTCCCCCTTCTTGCATAAAAACAATAATTAAAAAAAAAATCTGTTTTGCATCTCTGTGTGCTGCATTACACATAGAAGTTACAAAACAGCATTTCAAGATTGTTTATGTGCAGGAAGGGGGACCTTCCTACACATAAACAATTTTCCCCTCAACACAGGCACCCTTGAACTATGGTGCAAAGGTGCCTGTGTTGGCGCTAGGCATTTAAAATTAGCGTCAGCACAGGGGTAAACGCCAGGCTGCACCATATTGTAGTAAATATGGTGTATCCCTGTGTTTCTAAAGTGAGGAAGCCTGACTTAGCCTTCTTGGCATAACAACACACTTTAGTAGAAATATGCCCCAAAATGTACCCGATTAGGATTGCTGCAATCACGAATGACCTTGGGTGTTTACTTTGCGCCGTTTTTCACTGGTGCAGAAACACTGAACCTTATTTTCTGGGCGGTAAATGACTAGTTATTTGTTCATGTTTTAAGATTTAGCAAATGCCAGAACATGATATTTAAAGAGTACTTTATACAAAGTTGTCCGTATTCAGTATTAGCATAACTTTGGAGTCTGCTTACTTTCGCTATCAGTGATGACTCAAAAAGGCTGCTCTAGAACGAATTTTAAAGTACTTTCTGCTGATATTTGTTATTTAAGTATGTACCGATATTAGGGGAAAATACCGGCTTTAGGTGGAATTAAAATACAAGTCATGTCGGAAAAAACAGCAAGGCAGTAACCATACTTCTCCCCCAACGACCCCCTTCCCCCGGCACACATCTGCTACCTGTTCAGAGACCATGCATGCTTTTACCGCTCTTTAGTGTAAAGGAGTTAGGCCCTTAAATTGTGGGAAAGGCTGGACCTTATATATACGTTTTTCACAAAAAAATGCCACCCCACTTTCTTTATCAGCTCTTAGTTATGAAGCAACACATCAACCCTAGTTAGATATGTTAGGTATATTTATTTTTACCTTTTCTTTCAAATCTTTTTTTGACAAGTTCTTAGATTGTATATCAGAGAAAGAACACAACAAATATCACATATATGTACATCAACTTAAACACAACATTTACCAAAAGAAGAAAACATCATTACATCAAAATACATTCACTATACACAACATAGCATCTATATCTATTTCAGACTGTTCCAAAAGGCAAGTCACAATTTCTAGCCTCATTAACCATCAGTGATTTGGAATATCAGGAACAGTAGTGGACAAAGTCACAGTTAAAAGGAGATATCACAACACATTCATTCTACGAGTCAGTGGTTATTGGTATTTCTAAGTTTTTACCTCCTTTCTGCCGACGCGTTTCGAACTCCATACAGCAGTTATGGGTTCTCCTCAGGGCCTTGTCACTTCTATCTGCATGTGTGTAAGGAAAAAAGAACACTGTTTCAGTGTCGATTCCCATAGCCTCATGTTATCATTCCGCTTCTAATCTCCTACATTTAAAGTCCATGTTACCTTAATTGTAGCCGTGGTTATCCTATGTCTGGTTCTGGGTCTTTTGAGCTGCAGTCTAAAGGACATTAAAAAATTCCATTTAGAGCCAAACTCAATACTAACCCTACGGTCACTTTTTGCAAAAACACTGCAGGACGTACATTAAACTGTCTCTTAGGTCCGTGTCTGGGCGTCTCCCTATGGCACGGTAATGCTTTTGACCTGGGGGGAGGGCAAGGCAGGGTTTACTACTAGTGGGCTCATGTCATATCTTAACCGTGTTAGATAGATTATTGTGACCTTCATACCTTGTTCGGTGCACCGCGGGCTTCGGGAGCGACTCACTCCATGATCAACTTGTTTTGCAAACGGTCAACCGGACTCTCGTTATGTGTACCGCGTAATTACTCTCGTATTATCCTCCGGTATCATACACTGTTTATAAGATAAACCGGAGTACATTTTAGTTCCCCATTACATGTATCAGTCTCAACGTGCACAACTCAAGCCCTCTCAAGGCTCACCTTGCTCTGTACAGCTTGCCTTCGCTAATCCTTCGTTCACTGTGGAGGGCGGCGGCCAGGTTGCCTGGTAACTTATGACGGTCTCATGACCGTAGGGTTTCTGGGATTTGTAGTTTTTGAGTTACGAGAGTGCGCGACTATCTGTAGACTAGCCCTCACGTTTTGGGAACATCGATGTTCCGCATGGCCTCACAAAAGCTGTGCCCTTCAATCAAGGGGGATTACCAAACCCCTGTGGAGCCCCACACAATACTTCCATTACAGTCTAGACACCTCAGAAAGAGTGTTTAACCCGTTTTGCCTACTATTAAATTTCAGAATCAGGTATGCTTCTTTTCTAAGGAGTGTGGGTTATCCTTCAAGCTTCTGGGGTGTGCACTTTGATGGTGAAGGATCGTATTTTTATCCGTCTTTTTTCGAAAAAGGGAAGACTTCAAATACCCAGTTTTATGGGAAGGATCTTCACAGGTACTATTTCACGAATTATGATTTGGTACTTTCAGATGTTCCAGTTTACAAACATCTAAATAAATATGAATACTGTCAGCAGGAAGAAAGAATGGGAAAGTATTTTGTACCTACAACTACATTTGACATGGCTTATGCACATAGACACAATTTAACATGTACGCTAACAGAGACAGAGAAAAAGTTTGTAGACTAAGTAGAAAATAGACATAGGGGACTAACGGTTAAACTCGATAGTTGGAAGGAAGCTTTCCAATGGATAAGAAAGAATTAGCTCACAAGGCTAAGGGAAGTTATGGTCCATAACTTTAGATTGGGAACAACGAGGCAAGCTTTGTATTCGACAGGTACATACACGTTATGTCACCATTTTTGTAGGACAGAGTGCTTGTGAACCCACATTTTTGATTGATGCTTCTTCAAAGACATTTTTGCAGGATGCTGTTCAAGTGATGCTGAGTGTGTACCTTGCCTGAGGGAGAAACGCATATGTGTGACTGCCAAAGACATGGAATAGTACCTGTTATGTGGCTATTGTATTTCAAAAGATATACCACTTGGAAGACCTGAAAAATTTGGAAGAGAAGTCATCACACAGGAAGAGACGTGGAATGAGTGCAGGGGAAATTGTGGGAGACATCTTTGGAGTGATGAAACCTAGCTTGGGAGTGGTTTTGAATGATGTCAAAATTAGGAGGTTGCCAACTATAGTGGATAGGTTGTCAGTCTATACAGCTCAGTTGTTGTTGCTCATAGATAGAGAGATGGTTTCAATGTAGTCCATGGTAATGCAAAACCGTCTTTTTTAGATGTGTTGCTAGCAAAAAAGGGCGGAGTCTGTAAAATGTTGAGGGTCCTACAGTATTGCACCTATATATCGGACAATAGTAAGGATCTGAGGAACTACATAAGTAACATCACTGAGATACATCATGAGATACATGATTTGGCAACAGAGGGAATTTGGGACAAGGTTGGAAAAGAGTTTGGAAAAGTTGGAAGTTGGTTTGCGTACCTTAAAAGAGGAATTCTTGGGTACATCTTGAAACCAATAGTGATAGCCGTGGTTTGTGTCATTGTTTTGTTGGGTGTACTGAGAGTTTACAAATGGCATACGTCTAGACAATTGGAGAATTCCTTCAGAGAGAGAGAAAGACAAATAAAGAGACTGCAGGACAGTCACTATGACAATCTAAAGCACTTGGAGGAGTTCAGATATGGGAGACTAGCTATGACATCTGTTTAGATCAGTCTTCTATACAGGGAATTATGATATTTGTGATGACACAGGGCTTCAGAGGAGGTGGCTGATGTAACGCAGGTGTGGGGATACCACCTGTGCTATTGATATATCGTAACTAGGGAAATAGCCATGGGACTTCACCCTTGCAGAGAGAGAAAAAATCTTAGAAGGAGCTCTGTAGCTTTATGCTGCTTAACCCAACTAATGTGGGGAGACTTATGAGGAAGACTAACACTATAACTGATCCTGACCCAGAGAATGCTTGATTAGGGATGAATCGGTAGTGCTACTGTAGGGACAGATTAATGCTTTATTTCCACAAACCTTTGATGCAGGGGAACTTGGAAGTTTGTTCCCTAATCTTTTGTATCCTGATTCCTGAACTAATTATCTTGTGCATGTTGCACCCCCTAAATTTAATTCATAGAGGTGGCTTTGTATTAGTACTTCTGTATTTGTTCACCCTCATCTTGAGGTGCCTGTATGTTCAGTTATTTTGGCTTTGTAATAAATCAACTAATCTCATTCAGTACAAGCATGTTTACTCGTATGCTTGTGCATAGTAACTGATCTAATCCCATTCAGTAGTCTGTGATTCTTAAGAGTTATAGTGAATTGATAATTAAAATGATTGACCCGCTAATGATTTCTCTCCCCCCTACGCTTTCATGCTGAGAAAAAGTACCATTGACTTGAGGTTCTAGAGCAGAACTAGAACATGGGAACTCAGCTTCTTCACAACTGTCAATGATAGAATGATGTTATACAAAGAAGTACTGAGTGTACAAGTCACACCGGTGTTTGGATGTTGTGGGGTCTCAATGGAGTCCTACAGTTGGGCATCCATTTTGTTGGATGTAATGTCCTCACACACCCTTTCAGGTGTCATGCTTCATCATCGGAATTGCTCCTCGTTGGGTCGGCGGTGCAATACCCAACGGGCAACACCTCAAAGAGGGGCTCTTTGGCAGAGATCTTCTATCCAACAGCCGTTTAGGTAAAGTGTGGGTGTGGGGCCAGGAAGGTGTAGACGTGTTTGTGAGTTTAAAATAAAGCTAGGAGTACCAGGATCAAGTTTATTCTGGGGGTCCCCTGCTTCAATTAAAAGAAGGGACTAGCCTGTAATCAATGGATAACTATGTTTCCTTCTTCGAGACTCGACTAGTATATGCAGTAAACGGTCGACATGTTTCTCGCATGTGTACAATGACTAGCGATTCATCAGGACCTTAGTAAGAAGTTAATTGTTAAGGAAAACTGTCTACATTATATGATCTGCCTAAGTATCAGATATTCTATTCAGACTGTGAAGTGATCAAAAATAGTCTACCTGTGTTGCACTGCATCTGCCTATATTGGGAGACAAAAGGGAGCAAATCACAACAGGTTCTAACATCACAACCAGTCTTGGGTGACCTTGTACAAACAGTGCTACATGCTAGTGAAAGTGCCGCTAGCAAGTGGGTTAAAAACAGGTTTGAGTATAATCCTCAGTGAGCTCGGAGGTGAGCATGCCCCTGTGGATAAATACAGTTAAAAACAACAACAGCAGCAATATGGTAGGTGTAAAGGAACACCTAACTCACCTAATTGGTCATGTATGCATGCAACAACAGTACCCAGCGGGATGTACATCGGGTAAACGACCTCTGTAGTGTGGCTAGGTACAAGAAGAAATTGGCAATAGACATAGTGGTACAAGATACCTTTCACCAATTGATGCCTGAGGCTTGAGCCGGGCAGCTGATTTTAAAATTGCTCCTAATTCTCCTGTTGTAATTATTCCCTGTGTGTCCGACCCCCTTCCTCTTTCAGTGCGTGGATTTTGCGCAGCCCGTGTCTCCACCGAGTGAGGGTGGAGGCAATTACTATTTTAACTATTTTAAAAATTACCTTGATATCCTAAGACCTCCGCGCTACCTGGATAATTTCTCTGCCTCCCCCCTGAGCAAGCGGCCAATTCAGGGCGGGCCTGCCGGGGACACGGCCGGAATACGGCGGCGGCCATTTTGGGTAGGGCTAGGCTCTATAAAAACAGTGGTAGGACTGTGCTCGCGAGATACCTTTCACCAATTGATGCCTGAGGCTTGAGCCGGGCAGCTGATTTTAAAATTGCTCCTAATTCTCCTGTTGTAATTATTCCCTGTGTGTCCGACCCCCTTCCTCTTTCAGTGCGCGGATTTTGCGCAGCGCGTGTCTCCACCGAGTGAGGGTGGAGGCAATTACTATTTTAACTATTTTAAAAATTACCTTGATATCCTAAGACCTCCGCGCTACCTGGATAAATTCTCTGCCTCCCCCCTGAGCAAGCGGCCAATTCAGGGCGGGCCTGCCGGGGACACGGCCGGAATACGGCGGCGGCCATTTTGGGTAGGGCTAGGCTCTATAAAAACAGTGGTAGGACTGTGCTCGCGAGATACCTTTCACCAATTGATGCCTGAGGCTTGAGCCGGGCAGCTGATTTTAAAATTGCTCCTAATTCTCCTGTTGTAATTATTCCCTGTGTGTCCGACCCCCTTCCTCTTTCAGTGCGCGGATTTTGGTCAGCGCGTGTCTCCACCGAGTGAGGGTGGAGGCAATTACTATTTTAACTATTTTAAAAATTACCTTGATATCCTAAGACCTCCGCGCTACCTGGATAAATTCTCTGCCTCCCCCCTGAGCAAGCGGCCAATTCAGGGCGGGCCTGCCGGGGACACGGCCGACATACGGCGGCGGCCATTTTGGGTAGGGCTAGGCTCTATAAAAACAGTGGTAGGACTGTGCTCGCGAGATACCTTTCACCAATTGATGCCTGAGGCTTGAGCCGGGCAGCTGATTTTAAAATTGCTCCTAATTCTCCTGTTGTAATTATTCCCTGTGTGTCCGACCCCCTTCCTCTTTCAGTGCGCGGATTTTGCGCAGCGCGTGTCTCCACCGAGTGAGGGTGGAGGCAATTACTATTTTAACTATTTTAAAAATTACCTTGATATCCTAAGACCTCCGCGCTACCTGGATAATTTCTCTGCCTCCCCCCTGAGCAAGCGGCCAATTCAGTGCGGGCCTGCCGGGGACACGGCCGGAATACGGCGGCGGCCATTTTGGGTAGGGCTAGGCTCTATAAAAACAGACGGCCATGACTCCGCGTAGCGGACGCGCTAAGCGGACGCGCCGTTTTCGCGCCGGAGTCGAGCCAGAGTCCAGCCTGTCTGCGCCCGTCCGCGCTGAGGACGGACTGGACACTGGACTTTTACCCACACTATCTCAGGGAACGCTTTTGTACTCCTCGGCCGAGCTATTAGCGTTAAAGCCCCCATGTCTACCATGTACCCATAGATTTTCCCCAGAGGGCATCCTGCATTCCTCCCGCTGTCACACGTGCAAATCTGTACTATTACCTCTCATACCTTCTAAAGTGGATAGGAATACTCTGATAAAAAAGGGCTTTTTAATCAATGCTAGATCCCTTATTAAAAACAATATTGCATTCCATGACTTTGTGGTAGACAGGCAACCCGATTGGATGCTTGTCACAGAAACATGGGCATCGGAGTCTTCTGGACATGACCTAGTGATGGCCATCCCAGAGGGTTATAAAATACTTCAACAAGACCGACCCATACGCAGAGGGGGTGGACTTGCTATTGTCTGCAAGGCCACTTTGCCCTGCACGATTAAAGCCCTGTCTGTAGTATCGGACTCTTTTGAGGCCTTGCATTTCTCCATCCTGTTTGCTCCCTCGGTTTCCTTCTCAGGAATCCTTATTTATAGACCCCCTGGCTCCAGAGTTACGTTCATTGATGACCTTCTCAGAATCCTGGAACCCTACTTTGGCAATTCCCATCTGTCCATTCTTGGGGACTTTAACTTTCATTTGGACAACACAAGAGACTCAGATACCATCAGGTTAGTGGACGCACTAGCTGCCTGTGAATGCATACAGCTGGTCAACAGCCCTACTCATTTGGCGGGCCACACCCTCGATGGAGTCTTTACTAACGACGACAGATTGTCTGTTGACACCCCGGTGCCTCTGGTCTGGTCGGACCATTCGGCGATCCCTCTTCTGATGGCCCTTCCTCTGGAAGGAACATCCTATTTGTACTCCACTTCCAGAGGCCCAAAAAGGAGCTATAAGAACATCACCAATGACACTCTTGAACCTTACATAAAGAAGTTCACCTTCTCCTCCCTGGGAGATGTGGAGGATGCTGCGGTATTGCTCTCTGAATCTATCACCTTAGCGGTTGATGAGCTGGCTCCCCTGTCTTTTAGATACTCGGCTCGCCGTAAGCCCACTGCCCCGTGGTACACGGATTCACTTAGACTCCTTCGTCAAGGCTGCAGAAGACAGGAAAGAAAATGGAGGAAAGCATGGGATCCCATTGAAAGGGAAGTACATAAGGGTCTGCTTGCCGATTACAAAACTAATGTTATCAGGGAAAAGCAGCAGTACTTCTCGAATCTTACCACCTCCCTTACTTCCTCCAGGGAGCTCTTTAAGATTGTAGACTCCCTCTGTTCCCTTCAGGTCCCGGATCCAGTTGTGGGTTCGCAGGAGCTCTGCAACAATATATCAGAGTTTTTCCATAAAAAAATTGAGGACATCTATCTTGCGCTGGAAACTCAGAGAAAGTCCTTAGCTGACTCCTCACTCCAAACCCTGAACAAATTACAAGCCTGGACTAGAGACCATCCGGTTAGTCTAACGGCCTTTCCACTACTGACCCGAGAAGAACTTGAGCTTCTACTCGATAGGATTAAATCCTCATCACCTCTAGATCCTTGTCCTTTGAGGATATTGAAGGAATGCAGAGCGATACTGCTCCCGCCACTCCTGGAAGTTATGAATGGTGCTATAACCCAAGGTACCTTCCCCCTAATATGGAAGAAAGCGATAGTGAAGCCTCTACTCAAGAAGCCCACGCTGGACCCGGAACAGTTGAAAAATTTTAGACCTATCTCACTGTTACCCGCTCCTGCTAAGATTCTTGAGACACACCTCAATGGCCATCTTACCGCCTTCCTGGACTCATCTGGGTATCTTGACATCTCCCAGCATGGGTTCCGAAAGGCGCATAGTACGGAGACAGCTCTGACTATGGTGGCAAATAACATCCGTAGGAAGGTGGACGCTGGCCAAACTACTGTGTTGGTTCTACTAGACCTCACAGCGGCATTTGACACCCTGTCTCCCTCAACGCTAACATCTCGGTTGAGGGAGGCAGGGATCTCCGGCATGGCTCTGAACCTCCTGCACTCCTTTTTACAGCATAGGGAGCAAAGAGTCAAGCTTGGTGAGTTCCTTTCCCCTGCTATGTCCTTGCAGTGTGGGGTGCCACAAGGGTCGGCTCTCAGTCCGACCCTATTTAACATTTATGTCGCCCCCCTTGCAAGGCTAGTAAAATCTCAGGGGATGGAACTGGTGTCATACGCCGATGACACCCAGATTATGGTGTCACTGGCCCACTCAGTATCATCATCCGCCACCAACTTCAGGATCTGTATGCAGACAGTCTCTGATTGGATGCTTCAGAACTCCCTGAAGTTGAATGGTGACAAAACTGAGATCCTGGTCTTTGGCAAGGACCAGGATATCTGGTCGGATGAGTGGTGGCCGGCCTCACTGGGAACCTGTCCATCCCCTTCCCAGTCAGCAAGAAACCTTGGGGTAATCTTTGACACCTCCCTATCCATGACTCTGCAGGTCAACCGTACGGTGGCCACCTGCTGGGGAGTGCTAAAGATTCTCAGGAGGATCCTTCACTATCTCTCTCCCTCAGCACGCAAACAGGTGGCAGTAGCATTGATAGGTTCAAGGTTGGACTACTGTAATGCGCTCTATGTAGACTCCAACAAGGGGCTCATTCAGCGATTACAGGTAGTTCAAAATGCGGCTGCTCGCTTTGTCTTAGCATTTCCCAAAGCTTCATCTGCTACGATGGCCAGAAGGAGCCTTCATTGGTTGCCCATTCATCTCAGGATTTCGTTTAAGATCCTCTGTCTTGTCTATCGAGCTTTGGCAGAGGGCTCTTCTGACCCCCTTGGTGCCCTGCTGACCTGGTATCAGCCTGGTAGATCTTTAAGATCTTCTGAGATGAATCTGTTGGTTGTCCCACGTACCAAAAGCGTTCGTTGGGGAAACAGAGCTTTTTCCGTTGCTGCTCCCAAACTATGGAACTTGTTACCTCTTGAGATTAAGATGCAACCTTCTCTGTCTTCCTTTAAAAAGGCGCTCAAGACCTGGTGTTTTGTCAGGGCTTATCCGTAATTAGGATCAGTCTCTGTTATCTGGTATTATTTGGTTAGGCGCCTTGACGCCCATCTGGGCTTAGTTGCGCGTTAAAAATTGTTTTTCATTTCATTTCATTTCAATCACCTATTTATATAGCTAATGGTGAAAACAATCTTTCAAATTGGGTTGTACTAGGAAGGTAAAGTAAAAGGCCATCAAGTAATTGGTGCGTGAGCCCATTATAGAAGGACTAGTAAGGTCGACAGTTGCTGGGTTTAACCCCCGTGGATCATGCCTCGTATTCTCAGCCTAACATGTGTTTGCTTCGGTAGACCCCCGTTATGTGTTGTGCATACAGATAATCACTTGTGGACTACGACTCGCCAGATGCAATATAGTCTGCTGGAGCTATAGTCAAAGCCTGGTAACTGGATTTAGCCCTGTGCCCCCTTGCTATGAGCTGGTCCCTGGTAATATACCTAAGTACAATTGTCAAAGGCAGGTAATTGGGTACAGCTCCGTGCCCCAAGCATATGAGCTATTCACTGTTGACATGTTTGGGTACGCGTCATTGTACCCACATACTTACATATATTTGCAGCATTCATAAGGATTCTTTCCTAATAATAAATGGGCTGATTTTGTCGACGTGTCATTTTCTATGTGAAAACATTTCTATAGGAGTTTAAAGGCATTTCTAAAGTGCAATTCTAACGTGATATGCAAGTCAAATTTTGTTTTTGAGCTAATCTCCTACATCGAGCAAATTGTAGTGACAAGAACACTAAGGGGGTCATGAGCATGGCAGGCAGACTTTGTCCGCCCGCCATGCCCCCGCGAAATGGGACCGCCTGCAATGCAGGCGGCAGTCCCGCACATCCCATTAGGATGCGCCCAACACACTGGCAGGCGCATCCTGCATACTTGACATTGCGGCGGGTGGTGCTCTCAGCACCCCCCGCTGCAATGCCAAAAAGGCATGTCATGCATTTTCATGCACAACGTGGTAGGCACTGCGCGGTGCCTGCCATGTTGTGCATGAAACTGCAAGTACCTCCCCTGTGCAACCCCCACCCCCTGATCACCCTGGGGACCACAACAGGCCTCCAAAGCCAAAACCGCATGCCTTTCCTTGGCGGAGTCTCCGCCATGGAATGGCAGTTCACCACCACGATGATAATATGGATGGCGGTGCCTGCAAGGCACCGCCACCATATTCCTGGGCTTTTCAGCCCGGTAGGCAATCAGACGGATTGCCTACCGGCGACGGCCTTCCCGTCCGCCGGGGTCCCTCCCGCCATCGTAATGTGGCGGGGTAAAAAGTCATGCAGGCAGAGGAGTTTAGTGGGAGGATCGCCACCGCCATACGGGCGGTGGCAATCTGCCAGCTATCCTAATGACCCCTTAAGTGTGAAGGCCTCCCTTCTCCTACTTAGGAACCGTTCATTGTTCCATGAACTGATGCACAACCTAAAGTTGTCTTTGGATTCCTGACCTGTCGGTCAAGGCATCCCAGATCTTTAACATATTTTAAACTAATTGATATTGTATCTGCACTTTGCTTATTGGCTGAGAACAGCAAAGTTGATAAATGGTGCATTGGATGCCAAGTTAAGCCCAGGGATAGGAAGGAGTTCAGTTGCTCCCGCTCCCACTCCTTTCTTCAACACAGAGACCCTTCAAAGCCTCCGTACTGACACACAAAGTCCACAAAACATGTAACCAAAGGGTAGACTGGCTGATTGGCCTCTGAATGGACTTGTTGAATGCTGCGGCTCAAATCACAATAATGCTCATTCTTTAACATTAAGAATGCGGTCAATAAGACTCAAAAGTGCAAAAAGTGACATTAAAGCACCAGTCAAAACTTTGATCAGTATACCTCCATCTCCATCAAATATTGAAACCTAACCTACTTCATTGCCACTGCAGACTCGATTGACCACAAGGCCTTTGTCGATAAACTTTTGAACTGAACAGGTTTATTGATTGATTCACTCCTTCTCAGGACCCACCAGAAATAATCACTCACAAGAATTCAAATAATGTAGTCATTGATGCCTCTGTTATAGTTTTATGATCACCTAGTAGTGGACAGAGCCCCAGCTATCTTCCTTTGTACATGGGTTTTTAATCGAAACAAGAGGCCCCTTATCAGATAGCTCAATGATGGGTGGCCAGGGTAAATGATGTGTGTAATGAAGGTGCTTTTCAAGAGGATGGGATTTCCATTATATACAAGCAGTCTCATTCATTGTGATCCATTCTTCAGCACCCTCCTAGTTGTAAATGCAAATGCAAATGCAAAAATCTTGCTGGATATGCTTGAAGCTCCGGTAATGCTAAACTAGATCCACAGATACCAGATATAACTATTAGAGAGAATCAAACCCTGTATCGATCCCTTATGATCAAAAGTTATAAGTAATTATTCATAGAAGGATGTCACTCCTAGAAGCCTTTATGTCTTTAAATGTCCTTGATATAGAATGTTAATGCACAAAGCGGACATCAACATGATTGCAATTGAGAACTCCATTATGATACCTCAAGAGAGACAGCTGCAGTAGTGAACAGTGATTAATGCATATATCCTTTCCAACCATTTGGAGTGGACCCCTAATTAACACTAATAGAGTGAGATTTTCAACAACTTCTTCAATAATTATCTTTGAGGTAGGCCTTAATTTAAATACCAGACTCAATCAGTTAGATGGGGCTTGAGCTGTCTGAATGGCTGGGTGCCTGAAGGCACCTGTAAACTAGCCAATTGGATTTAGAATAATTTGGCCCCAATTGACTACATTTTTGTCTTTATTCATCATTACGGAATGTTTCTGAATTTCAGTGTGAGGGGCACATTATACAGTGATCATCTGAAACTATGTGTTGATATGAGATTCATTTTGTTGGCACATATGGGCATGAACATCTTATTAGTTATGCTCATGAAACATGCCTGTTATCCGCAAAGTATCAGTCAAGACAGTACCTTATACACTCTATGCACTTATGGGGGCTTCAACAACTCTCTAGTGAGGTCTGGGTCGGGAAATGCAGCTCTTAGTTGGCCTGAGACCTGTTGTATCACTAACATTGCTGTTTTAGTTGAATTGAGATGTACTTTACATTTAAAAGGTAAGAGTGGCAGGACAGCACAGTAATTTGAAACGCCACTCTGACCTAAGCTTTAGCAACATTGACAGCACTTTAGAAATTTCTTGTACGTTGGTGGCCGACCTACTCTTTCAGCGAGGCGTATGTCCGTGTTTTAACACTTATGTTTTAGCATGTATGTTTAAATTGCATCGTGATTAGCTATTATACCTAGACATTTGCACAATATGTATACAGAGAATCCCGAGGCACTGGTAGAATATTTTGTCAAGTCTGCCACTGTTAGCCCTTTCTTGTAGTACTAAAAGAACATGTAATTAGTGTTCTTGCTTTTCTGTTTTTCCTATAAGAAGTATGCCAACTCCTAGTTTTCTTGCTTTTCTGTTTTTCCTTCGAGAAGCATGCCGACTTCTGATTGCCGACCACACTGGGAATAGCTCCAACACCCACCGACCACGCACGCAACTTAGGGGTCATCCTTGACTCCTCCCTATCCATGACTGAGGCGGTCAATGCTGTCTCCTCCTCCTGCTTCAACACCTGCAGCATGCTCCACAAGATCTACAAGTGGAAACCCACCGAAACAAGAAGAACGGTCCGACAGGCCCACGTCAGCTGCAGGTTGGATGACAGAAACGCCCTCTACGCAGGAGCCTCGGCCAAACTCCTGAAATGGCTTCAACGCATCCAGAACGCCTCTGCGCACCTGATCCTCTACATCCCTCGCCGCAGCCACATCACACCCCACCTGAGAGATCTGCACTTGCTCCCCGTCAACAAGAGGATCACCTTCAAGCTCCTCACCCACGCACACAAGGCACTCCACAACACCGGACCAGTGTACCTCAACAGACGACTCAGCTTCTACACCCCCACCCGCCAGCTCCACTCCACCGACCTCGACTTCAGCACAGTCCCCCGCATCCGAAGAGCAACCTCTGGTGGCAGATCGTTCTCCCACCTCGCCGCCAAGACCTAGAACACCCTCCCCTTCCACCTACGGCAGACCCAGGACCTGCTGTCCTTCAGAAGACTCCTCAAGACCTGGCTTTTCGAGCAGTAGCAGCACCTCCTACCCCCAGCGCCTTGAGACCCTCATGGGTAAGTAGTGGGCTTCACAAATGCTTTGATTGATTGATTGATTGATTGATTGATTGATTGATTGATTGCCTGACAACAATGTTAAGTTAGTTTGTAAGATTTTTTGTATGTGGAATTAGAAAACTTTTTAATGGTTTTAATAATCATGCAAATAAAGAATTGAATTGAATTAAATTGATATTATGAGATTTGAGCTCCCACCGCTGTTTTTCTGTTAGCACTAGCTTACTGTTATAGGATTCTTTGTTGTCTAACATATGAACCTGCTTTCATCTTGGAAAGTCTCAATAAACGACAAAGCCACTCTATGCTATATATATCTACTCTTTTCTCTTAAATGGTATGACCTCCCAATGCAGGAGGTGCTTTTCAGTGTTAAGGCAACCTTGGACCTAAGTAAACCCAGAATCCATTAGGAAAACCTAGAAAAAAAGCATTGCATAGTGCTGAATGTAAAGGTTTGAATTTTGTAGTCCATTCAAAGCTGCAGGCTTACATAAAACTTCCCTGTCATGAATTAAATGCAAAACTGAAAGCCTTTAAACTAAAATATAGAAGCCTTTTGAAAGAGAAGAAATGTGATTTGTAATAGAAATTGGGAAGAAATGAATGAGGCTGTATGATGTGGAAACGCCCAACGCTCCTGAATACTGGTGAATCAAGGTTACAACTCTACTTGTCTAACCATTGAATGCTCAGTGAATGAACTTTCTTGTATAGGTTTCCTTGCTTCCTTTGAAAACATATGAATGAAGCAGAGACTAAGGGGAATAAATCCTCTAGTGAAGAAGATTGTAGAAGGTTAAACCCACAGGATTATGTTGTGGATACTGAGGGCCTGATTTAGATCTTGGTGGACAGGTTACTCCATCACAGTGTTGACATATATCCCAGCCACCAAAATATAAATCCCATAGAATATAATGGAATTTATATTTTGGTGGACGGGATATCCATCACTGTTTGTGATGAAGTAACCCATCCTCCAAGATATAAATCAGGCCCTGAGTTATTATCAAGGATGGAAAACGAATCTATTTAGGGAGCAGCAATATCTGTGAGTCTGACACCTTTGAGGAGACCTTGCAACATTTCAGCAGCAAATTTGCCTAACGATCCAAAGTGGTGGGTTTCTACCCTTTAAGTGGGTAGTATTATTAGTAATAATTCACTCAGCAAGGAGAGGAATTTTCCATATTTGAAAAGGTTGATAGGATGGTGCCAGGAAATCAACATCTAATATCACTGCTAGAAAGGATATTGAAGATATTTGCTAGGTTAGCCCTAAAGAGAATGATTTATTGATTGATGTGAAGAGATAATATTTCACCTTCACAGAGAATAAGTCGTAGCGCAAAGCTCCACTATGGTTGGAAAATTTGTGCAATTCGGCAACTCCATGCTCCGTGGAGAATGCAGAGTTACCTTTAAACTCCACACTCCTCAATGGAGCAGAGTTCTTTTTTGCATGCGGGAGCGACTTGCCGGGTGCTCACAATTGCACATGAGATTTATTTTCAGGGCCATTCGTGGGTCCCACAAGATTTACTAGCCAGCTGCATGCTCCAGCGTGATTTTGAAGTTGTCGAAACGTCAGTCAGACGTACCAGCGACTTCCAGCAGATGTTTTCTGCTGTACGTAATTTAGAACGTACAGGATCTACTGCAGCTGCAATCTGGGGAAAATTCTCTCCTCGAGAAGCAAGGAAATCTTCCCAAAATGACTATTTGCGTTGTTTTTTGTGTGTGAGGAGTACTTTTTTTCAAAACTTTTTACAACTGGGAGGAAGTGCCCCAGAGTCTCCAACTCCCTGTTCCTGACCACCAGGCTCCTCCCAGTGCTCTGTCCATTTCCTGGTCACTTTTCATTTTGATTTGGAGCTGTAAGGATTACTCTTTGTGTCTGCTGCATATCCCATTGGATTTAAGTACTTTGTATTTGAGATTTTACAATTAAGTTAAAAAACTGGAGTTGTAATTGAGGCCATGCACCTGGATTTATTTGTACCTTTAATGGATTTTTAAAATGTATTGTAGTGGGCGGCCTGGTGTTTCAGTAGGGTCCTAGTGATTTCTTTGCATTTCATTTTTCTTCTTTTGCAAAGGGAAAATGTTGCCCAGTTTACTACATTTTCTTCATGTTGTTTTTAATACAGTTGCAATATTTATTTATTTCACTATGGGCACTAGTCTGCCAATTGGCCTTCCAGCCAGTAGGCCCAGTGTTAGTCATAGGTGCATGAAAAAACTGTTTCTGTGATGTCTATTGAAACAACATTTAGGCCATGGATGGATTTCGATTGAAATACAAAATGTGTTCTTTTTGGTATTTCACGTTTTTCCCCTACAAACAGTGTATAGGACTAGGTGGGGTAATGCCTTTGAAGGATGTGTGTTATTGTAAACATAATTTTTAACCCTGCTAATGTTCATTTTTGGCATTGTTAAATCAATGCTGTGTTTTTAGTTTTACCATGCCCCATTTGTCTGGCCAGTGTGTGTGAGTTTGCCATTGGCCACCATTTGCCTTCATTCCACATGCCATGTGGCCACTGGCTAGGTGCCATTTTATATAATCAATGGACTGTCCATAGTCCTGCATGTGCTCCTTGTTTTACAAACCTCTTGCCTCTTGTTGTGAGTGACCATGTGGCTGGCAGCCTGTGTGCTTATACCATAGGCCTGCATGCATTCTTTGTTTTCTAGGCCTCCTGCTTCTTGTTGTGACCATGTGGCTGGCAGCAATTTTGCATAGCCAGTCAGTGTGCATTTGCCATAGCCTTGCATTTGTTCTTTGTTTGTGGCCATGTCTCTTTTTTTTTTTGTCCTCATATGACCTCCGTAGCTAAATATAACTTGGGGGTTCCAAACTCAGCTAATGTTCTTATGAGAGCCACCCACAGTACACATTATGAGCTGAACAAGAGGTATAATCATTGGACTCTATAAAGTAGCTTAATCAGGATCAAAAGGGTCTAACAAATTCTAAAATAGCCCTAGTTCTGTTCTCTCTCTATAAACATTGACTTTCTGATCTATGGGCCAGATGTAGGTAAATTTAATTTTGCGAGTCCTTAATAGTGATTTTTACTGAATAGCTATTATGGACTTGCAAAATTGAATGTAGGTAGGAGTTGCAACATTTTATGCGATTCCTTAATATTCCTTGATTGCGATTCGCAAATTGAGATTCGCAATCTAGGAATACCATCCCATTCATTCCTATGGGCCAAGAGGCCCTTAGGAATGAATTGTATTAGCACCCACAATTTGCGAATAACCAAGAGGCACTCGCAAATTGCGGGTGCACTTTCAAGGGTGCCAGGGTTCCAAAAGGACACCCTGTTGCACCCATGAAATGTGCATGTGTGCACATGTGGCGCACATACATGCCCTAAGGGCATGAATGTGTGCCACATGGCACTTTTAAAAAGCAAAAAAGTGTTTTTTAAAAAGAAATTTCTAATTACCACCAACTTGAAGTTGGTGGTAATTAGCGATTCCTTATGGCTAAAGTGCACTTTCTTTTGTGCTACTACATTCATTTAAGGAATCTCATTTGCGATTCCTTAAATGCATTCACAAAATAGGGAATAGCAATTTTTGCGATTCCTTATTTTGCGAGTAGGTTTAATCTTACCTACATTTCTCAAAGCCAAATTACGATCGCAATGGCTGAAATTCTGCAAATTGCGGCATTTGCGGTCGTTATTTGGCTTACTACATTTGGCCCCATGTCTATGTAGTATCTTACTGAGGTCCACCAGGCTCTCCATGTTGGGGTTGCCACCTGACACCATAACTTGCAGTACTCCCTCCGAGCCAGAAGGACAAAAAAAAACACCAATTTATTCTGTACCCTTCGGGCGGCAAAATAATGCCAAACAAGATTAGAGAGGGGTTTACCTCAACCTCAATGCACCAAGCATCAGTCAGAGTCTTACCCACTTTGCCCCAGAATTATTGAATCAATGGGGAGGATGCAAAAACATGAACATTGTCTGCCTTCTGGACACCACATCTCGTACATATTGCTTCTGTGCTGCCCTTTATTTTGTATAGTTTGAGAGGGGACCAATATATCCTGTGGAGCGTAAAGACGTGTTTTTTTCTTAGTGAAGCAGATTTAATCACCAGGTAAAGTGTGTCTACAGATACTTGACAAAGATTTTTCAGCTCCTCACTCTGCAAACTCTTCTCCCAGACCAGGTGTTGATGTTCCAGCTCCCTATCTGCCGCAACCAGAAAGTGATTATACCAGAGTGCTACTTCCTTCTTTTTTGAAACCAAGTCTTGTAGCTCAACTTCCATGGGGTTGACCCCTAATAATAGCCAGTGTTGGCTCTTACACCAAGATGAAATTTGGTAGAACTTAAATCTGGAGAGGGCTCCATAGTGAAATTCCTCCAGAAGTCCCAGGGGAGACAGTTATTACCAGCCACAACATCTTTCGAGTAAGTAACACCTGCGCCCATTAGAGATTGAGCCAGAGCGTCCAAGAAGAACTCTGGTGTCCCTGGGGAGTCCCAAACTGGAGCCCATTCACTATAATAGGACAGTCCCAAACAGGCCCAACAGTCCGACCATAGTTTGGCCGCCGCAAACAGTATCTTCATCCAAACTTTTTTGTAGAATTTGGCGGCACCAAATTTATACATAAATCCGACCTCCCATACATCCTTCAACATAGCTGTGAACATACTGCCAATCAGATAAGTGTCTGGGCTAAGAAGTAATATCCTGCAATTTTTTAATTGATATGCCCAACAGTACAACTGAAAATCCGGTAGACTCATACCACCTTGTGAGAGTTTACGCCTTAGTTTTTTCCAGGACAACTTGATCCCTTTGCCTGCCCAAATAAATGAAGAGATCTTGCCCTGAATTTTAAGTAACTCAGCTTTATTGAACTCCAGTGGGATGTTATTAAAAAGATAAGCATATTTTGGGAGGACACACATTTTAACCAGGTGGATCCGCCCATAAAGGGCTTGCGGGATATTCTGCCAACTCTTCAATAAAACATCCACCTCTTTTGAGACTCTCTCTAGATTAATTTTAGGGATATCTCTGATATCTTGAGTTAATATTACTCCAAGGTATCTTAACTCCTTGGATAACCTAACTCCTTGACCTACGATGTTCCAGGCCATGATCTAAGTTTTATCGTTGTTGACCTCATAGCCAGATAACCTTCCAAAAGTCTCCACTTCCTTGAGTAACTCAGCTATCGCAGAATTACTGTTTCATGATAATAAAATCAAATTGTCAGCATATAATGCTACTTTTCTCATGAACCCATTTACAGCAAAGGGGGAGATCTTTTCATTCTGTCTTAAGCTCTGTGCCAAAGGGCCAATAGTTCATGAAGATCAGAAGGGATTTCTCCCGTGTAGGCAGATGCTGGATTTGGTGTACATCTTAATTGGTGCGGTTGACTTGGCAACTGCACAGAGCGTCTCAATCATCTCTGTCGACGCAGCAAAAGCCTTTGATCGAGTCAACTGGCACAACTTGAATAGGGCCTTGAAGGCTTTTGGCTTTGGCAAACTTTTTAGGGGGTTCTCAGGAAAATCTATGAAGCTCAGATCTTGGTTAATGGCTGCCTCACCGCAGCATTCCGAATAGAGCGTGGTACTATCCAGGAGTGTCCATTGTCCCCTAATCTTTTCGATCTGTATATCAACCCCTTGGCACAGAGCTTAAGGCACAGTGGCCATACCTCTTTGCTGGTTGTTGTTGTTGTTGTTATGAATGTAATTTTCCTTATTTGTATAGGAAAAATGTTACACACTTTAGTACATTTTCTCCATGTTTCCTAATACATGTGCAATATTCTTTTAGTTTAATTCACTATGTGGCCTAGTCTGCCAATGGGCCTACCAGTATAAAGCAAACAGCTTCATCAGTATGTTGGTATTATTTTTGCTTTCTCTTGTGCTTCCTGAGTGTACAGTCAGTTTCAATGAAACTTTATGTTGGTGTTGTTTTCCATTTTGCGAATAGATACACTGTATTGTTAATTATTTGTAATAGGGAGTAACCAGTGACCACACTAAATGATATTGTGTTTGTTTGTACTATTAATTGAATATCAACAATGCCACTTTTCACTGATGTCCTTCTTGCTTCTTTTCTTTTAGGTGCACCAGAGACAGCATCACCCACAGTACTGCCAGAAAGAAGGCCTGTGCCCTGCTTGACGTAGGAGTGACCCACACCTCACAGACATCTCTTCAATTTGTGAGGCTAAGTGACACTGCTAACTGACAGCTTCAAGATGGCCCCAAAGAAAGGTGCTACCAAGAAAGTGGCCAGTAAGAAGAAGAAGGAGCTTACCACCACCACCACCACCAATGGTATGTCGTTGTCACCCCAGATCTTTTTTTGAAAAAAAACCTGTGCCAGTCGCATCGGCCTCGGGGAAGCAAGCTGGGAGCAGCACCCCCAAATCAGTGGACCAACCCTAATCTAGGCCCAAGCCCACGTCTGTCACAGAGGCAGCCAGTATAATCACGACAAAGCCGGCAAAACCGACTAGCAATGATGTTGAAATTGCAAAGTAGTACCCAATCATTGCAGGAAACTCAGAGAAGTGGACAACAGCCACTACCGCCAATATTAGTTCCTCCCGAAGTAGGAGAAGTTCAAGAGATTGAGCTTCATGCTGAGGATGTAGAGCAATCAGCTCTTGCAGAAGATCCATTGTCTACTAGATCCTCAGCTGTAAAAAGGAGGGTTAGTGGTACATCATCTTCTTCTTCAAGACCCCCTTCTGATGATCTTGACACTGCTTGGATCCTTCCTCAGTCTGAGAATGAGACACACCACAAGGCTAGGCAAAAGGAAGGTTCCAGAAAGCCTCGGAGTAATGGAGGCAGATGTAAAAGAAGAGGATGACAATGAGCCAGTCATCATGGATGATTGTTAGCCCAGCCCCAGTGGAGACCGACGTTACCCTATCCCAACTTCCCGGGAAGGATGTCGTAGTGGCACCACAGATCCAACTACCGCCAACTGCCATATTTGCAAAGTCCTGGCAGCAAACTACATCCACAACCACCTCAGTAGAAGTAGGTACTGCAGAGAGTCAAACGACAAAATGCCCACCTACCACCAGTTCATCTGACATTTTCAGCTGCACCAGCATCAGAAGGTTGAGCTTTCCAGTTTGGAACTTATTTTGGTTAGCTAGAAGGAGGTGTACATTGCCATATGCTCTCTTTGTAGAGCAAGTGTTAGTCAGAGTAAGCTTGGTAAAAACTATGATACCAGGGGCCGGACAACCCATTTGAGAAAGCACCATATGATCCACTGGGAGGTGCACTTTAGCAGCCAAAAAACTGCAGGTGTTGTTGGTGAAGGGGCTGAAAACCGTCTGAGCAGAGAATCCGAATCTGATTCGATCACTTTCGAAAGTGAAAAAGAGGAAGACATCTTCATTACGCAAAGCAGCCCTCTCCCCAGCAGTGCAGTAGTACTGCCCACATCAACAACATCGCAATGGCACAAGACTCAAGTTGAGACACCAAGTCAACAGAGGACAGTGGCTGCCCCGCTGAAAAGCACATTGAGCCTACCATCGCCTGCTCTCAAGAAGTCCCCTGCATCAGTGGCATCAGGAAAGAAATACATTCTGGCTACTATTCCTGCCATGTTTAGGCCGGAGGGGCAGTATGAACACAAGCACCCAACGGCACATTTATACAATGCAAGCTGGCTAAAATGTTAGAGCTGGACCTCATCCCTTTTCTTTTGAGAAAGGAGTGGGTTTTCTTGAATTTGTGTTAGCCATCTGCCCAAAATGGAAGGTTAGCAGCCGGTCCTATTTTGCCAGAGTTGCTGTTCCAGCGCTACATCACTATGTGGTGCAATTGCTTTGACAAGCTTTGTAGCAGAGTGCTGTTCACAGTGTCCACCTGTCATCAGACATGTGGACCGGTTGCCAAGCCACTTAGTACATGTGCATCACTGCATACTGGATCTCTTTTGTGAGGGGTAGAGAAAAATATCTGCAGGTGTTGACACTGCTGGGATTTTTGATGCTGCTCAGAAGCATGCAACAGTAGCCATATTCACCATGGAGAAATCCCAAACAGCAGCAAACATTTTGGAAAACTTTAACAACAAGGTCTTTTGAATGGCTGCAACCAAGAGGGCTTAAGATTGGAATTTGTTGCAACAGACAATGTCAGAAATATAGTTAAGTTCCATGACCAATGGTGGGTATTTCAGGGTCCTCTGTTTGGTGCATTGCATCAACATCATTGTACAGGACTTTCTCAAAAAGAAGACCAAATAAGCAAAAAAGACTATTCTTTTCTCCTCTTGCTCTTCTTCTGAGTCTTCACGGTGCGTTCCTAGTCCTTAGTTTAACTTCTATCTTTCTCTTTGATTCTTCAATATAAATTTTGTTTTCCAATCTGAAGGCCCTCTTATTCGGGACCAAACTGGAAAACCAACACTTACCACATCTGCCAGTCACCCAAGATTGACAGACCGTACAAGAGGAATAATGCAGATGCAACTCACAGTCCCAGTTTGGCAATACAGTATAATTTTTGCTTTTAGTAATCATTTGAACTGCGTGTGTTTGTGTTGTTAACTTGAATCATACCGAAAGTTTAATTTGTAATGTATTCCCTATGTTCCAAAACTCGGTAAGACAGACCAGAATAATGTAACTTGGTCTCTCTGGGGGCAGACGGACAATTTGGTTTGGTTTACCTGTACCCATTAGTTCCTTCATTTCCTTTTCCTCCAATAACAGATTACGATGGTCCGCTGCTCATTGCCAAGATGAATGTTGTCCTTGTGTAATGTTTGTCTTTGTGTAACCTTTTCCCAAATCCCCTTTCCATCCATTGATCAAACCCTTAACTCTCTTCCCCCAGTCTGTGTGATTTATTGAGGTGTGACTTAACAAATTACACCATTAATTGATCACACACTTGGTGGGGCAGATGTGGTGAAAGCAACACCAATGCAGTGTAGGGTGAGGATCTTATTCTGCAGCTCGTATAGCCCACCCTGGCAATATATTATATTAGTGACCCCCATACAGTGAACAATATATTTGTTTTTCAGAGGAACATCTCAATGCCATCATCATCATTCAGGCACTGTATTAATTTGCATCTAAGGTTGAGCTTGTATACTTCGTTACTCGAGTTGACTTAATTTTGTAACTTTTACTAGCTCAACATTGTTCTGAATATTGACATTTATCATGGCTTATCATATTTCTATTGCCTCTCTTCTTGTATCTGATTTGATTCTAGTAGTCTAGTCTCTCGTGACTGTCATTCTTTTTCGAAGTGTGCATATAATTATGGCATTAACCTTATTATTTCAATTTGTTAACATCCCTGTGATGAATAGTCTTCTTATCCTACAGTTCGAGTTTACCTAGGAGGAAGTGGGGCCTCTCTTCAGTTCTGATGCTTTTGTTTTCAATGTTAAAACACTATCAATGCATGCTCCTACTACTACCACCACCATAGGACCTTGTGAAACCATGCAGGCCTCGCTTCATCTAATCAGGTAAGAGAAGTGAACTGCGGTTGATTGATTCCTTGTTGAACGGCAATCAATCTATACAATGGAAATTCACCCCCTCCCCCTCTGAATCCTGAGGCGTTAATAATATATTGTAGCAGACTGCAGAGACTAGGAGGAGAGAGTAGTAGGACAAGGGAGGGTACTGCATAACTATTATGTTGTTTACACTATCAGCAGATTTAAAAAACTGGCTGCAGCAAAGGCAGCAGTGCAAAGTAAAACAATAACCCCACACTTTAAACAAAACAATGATCCATAATGTAAAACTATGAAAAATGTTTTCCCTGAACAAATCTAAACTACCATATAAACAACTGGCACTCCTCTCTCTCTAACCCCAACCAATTTCCTAGTAGTGTCCAAGAGTCCAAAAATGAAATATTCCATAAATTTTAAAAAACCAACAATGCCCCAAATTTCACATTCCCACACTCTCTTCACAACAAGTCCCACCCACCCAAAAAGAATAAAAATGGGGCTGAAAAGGGCACTAATGGTGGGCTAGGAGCTTCTTTGGGTGCCTGTTCATCCACTCTACCTCCTGGCTTCAATATTCGCCAGCCTCAGCATGATGTGGTGCTTACATTGATGAAAATAAGGGAGAGCAGCAATGGTGGTGGAATGGTGGTGGGTGCCTAGAATTGGACCATAGCGGCGGTATGTTGTTGTGGCCTGGCTGGAGCCGGGGGCATCTGCAGAAGCTTCTGCCTACTCATTCTCCAAGGCCACCAGCTGCTGGTACTCAGCCCTGGTGAACTCCAGTTTCCCCTGCTAGCTTGGGTCTTCGATCTCCTGCCTGTTAGGTGGTTTCAGACCAGCAGGAGTAGCCAAATATCAAGAAAGAAATAGACACATTTTAAACAATGCTCTTAGCTAAACACATTGATGCCATGAGTAGGGAGGTGATTGATAATGGGTTTGTAGGAAGGAAACAAAATAGGTTGCACTTGAAAACTACTGTGAGTCCAGGGAGGAGTCTGAAATACCACCTCAACCCTTTGAATCGAAAAAACCTCAATTAAAGCTGTTCAAAGCAAGAAAAGGTAAGAAGAACACCACTACATGCAGGCATTATGTGGTATTTCATTGCCATGGCAACAAAATCTAAACTGAAACTTAGTTTCAGTTTCTCATTTTTGGTGCTTGTGGGGCTATCTCAGCCCCCCGAGCACCGAAAAGGATTAAAGAGGTATCGCTGGAAAGGGGGAGAATCTCCCCTTGTTGTGTGGCGTTTTAAGCTCCGAGTGAATTTTCCTAATTCACACCCTTATATAGGTACAATTCACATTGCCCTAATATAGGCATAGAACTCATCCCCTTATTTAGACATAGCCCATGCAAACCAAATACAGGCATGGCTACTTCGAGCCGTACCAAACATCACAACGAGTACTTGGAAAATCGGCTTAAGCAGTCAGGGACCGTCCCTTGCTTGAATATTGATTTGTCCAAGAGCTCATGTACTTTGCAAATAACTACTATTCCCTGGGAGTTCTTTCCTGACATTATTATGCCCTACTTTATGTCAAACTAGACACCTTCAAGGTGTAAATATGCCTTCACTTGCTCTAGCAAGACACAGTGGTTTGGAGCAGTTCGACTATCTACTTGCACGACGCAGCTCGCTACAGCAAGTGCCCAAGGAAGCTGACCCTCCAGCTGACGCACTGATCGAGAGGCTGCATTTCTCCCGGCGAGAATCCAGCTCCAGTGTTTCCAAGCTCCCCTTACGGGGTGTTGGGAAATCGAGTACCGAGACTGAGATATCAGAACTCCTTCAATCTAAACTAAGGTATGGCACTGATTAGAACCTAGAGAAATCTTGGATAGATTCTTGGCAAAGAAAAACTAAACCTATGCTACATCACACTTACTTCTTCCCGCGTACTAGACTTAGGTTAGGTACATTGGGGTAGGCATATTTTAGAAGCACACGTTGAGCATTTCTAGCTATTATTATTTATGTATGTATTTATATATGGTTTAGAAACCCTACAATGCTCTTATAATATTATTTTATAATAGTGTTCTCGCTGTACACATTATACTTTGCGTCTGCTTAACGATTGTTGCAGTTCACTTCTCTTGTATGAGCAAGAAAACTGTTCAATAAACCCTTTCATTGAAAACACCTGTCTCTCTATTTCTCTACAAACTCTGTTGAAACGAAGCATGCACGATTGACTGAGTGAAATACTTATCTATTGTTTCCGCGACTCTAGAGATAAATTTCTTATTCTTGGGAAACAAAGTTGTCATGTTTATGCGGTTGTCAGAAACTAATCCCGTCTTGTGAATTCGAGAACATTTCTAGTGACCTCTGAGCTAGCTTGCACTCACTATTAAGTTTAATATATTCGATAGAGACTTAGTCCACCTAAGTCCTACGTCTAATCTATAGGATATATTATTCCAATGCGCAGAGCCTATTGGGAATATGGGAACAACACTACATGGTGCCCAACGTTTGGTAAGGCACTAATTTAACGTTAGATACTAAAGTAACTCAGTTGTGCTTTTCTCAGAGACCCCTTTTTTCCTGTAAACTACTCCAATAGATGTCTGGAGTGGGTAAAAGTATAAAATATCTATGTATTAGTTCTGTTTTTTTCAACGTTGAAGGATACAGGGTTCCAAAATATTGTGCACCTTATCTTTGTTTCCTTGAAACTTGCTCTCGAAACTTTCATTAAACAATGCCGGACGGCGACAACAACGCAACCAGTGGAGCTGCAGTCGTACCAGGCTTAGACGTTACAGGCTTTAATGAAGATGACCCGGATGCTATAATCATCCCAGAAAATTTAAGGAAAACCATCACTATAATAATTATAACAAATGACCTATCATCAAGAGGGAGTAGGGTAGTTTTTGTGATTGAGGCACACGAATATCGGCAGACAGAGGTATTCTATTTGTGGATTATCTTCCCTGAAGCAAATTCTGTAACACATGTGTTTCACTTCTACAAAGTAGAGGAACATCCAATGGAATACATTCCTTTTGAGGATATTGAAATTCCACTAACTTACCAAGAGCATGCGCTCTGGTTTAAAGGCGTCCTACAACATCAAAATCACATTAATAGGCTTGGTCCACTAGGTAGACCAGGAGCAACATAGCAGGTATTAGCCAGCTATACACCACATCCTGACATTGAAAACATGACAGGTGCGGAACTATTAGTTCAACTGAACTAATAAAAATACACAGACAGTTAGTTCAATATGTCATGGGGACTCTAACAGTCCAACCTCCTATAAGGATTCCACAACACACCCCCTACCAGGGCAACACAAATAGAATTACACCACAGACTATTCAATCAGTCATTGGTAAATTACCCGCAAAATGGGAACAAATTCTATTTTGGATTGCTAAAAAAATTACTCAAATTTAGGCAGTATTTCCCGATACTACCCCTCATGAGAAACATGGGATTTTAACAATCTGTTTACCAATGGGGATCGCACCACACTGTAGTGGGCTGGTCCCACAGGTTTAGGTGTAGATATGAAGACACCGTAGACCAAATCAGGTACATGTAGAAGATGTTTATTAGTTCTTCAGATGCAGATGTCATGGTCAAGATAACAGCCCCATCAGGAGCAGCCTACTAGCCGCTCAGCCCATCCTTAACTGAAACTATCATGCATCCAACATTCCACCCACACTAAGATTCCAATGAGAATACTCACACTGGGCTGAGCAGCTAGATACAAGAACATACATACAATATGAGGATACCACACACACCTGGAGGACTGCGACACTTGGGGTACTGTCTTTTCTGCAATCTACACAAAAACACATGGTGTTCCGTCTATGGCGGTAATACCAGACGTCCTAAAACAGATTCGAAATGAATACAGGGCAGAGCCTGCTTTAAATCTCGGTATGAAACTACTGAAAGATTTCAAACAGGTCTCAACAATAATATTAGCTAATATTAAAGGTAAAGCAGCATCCGTGGCGATCCGCTAAGAGAATTTGATGTAACTGAGCAACCATACGGACTGGCCAGAATAATTGAAAAACCCTATGAAGAACTAGGTAGAGACACTTTGGGTGGTAAACCAGTAAAACCCAAGCTGACTGAAAGTCCTGAAAAGGTCTTTATTAAAAACACTGTTCTTAAAAAGAAGTGGGGGAAAACTAAACAAACTTCTAAAGAGAAGCGTTCTCAATCCTGAGGTAGGTCTCCTCAAAAGGAGCACTCTGAATGGAGGTATAACCTCAGAAATAGGGATAATTTGAGAAAACCTGATAGATACTGATACTCGTTCCTCTCGTACCTTTCAGACTTCATCACTGAAATCCAAAAGAAGAGGACGATCAGAACAAAAGGAAGAACGCGTGAAGTCCAAAGGCGATCAACATGTTCCAAAAAATAAGAAAAAACAATTCACCAAAAAGAAGGTAGCAGGTCTAAAAATCAGACATGCCGAGGATCTTGAGGACACTATTCAAGAACGGGGAGTGGGCTCAGACAATGTTGGACAGCGCAGCAGAAGTAACCGTAGCTCACAAGATCTTGAAGGATCATCTGGAGACAGTGGATTTGAATGAGTACATCCATGTTGAAACTGCTGATGCCAGGTTTAGTGTACCACATAAGTTATATGAAGTAACACTCCGGATGGAGGGGGATATAACTAGAAAAGTAAGAGCACTCTTTTGGGAGAAGCTCTCTAAGGGTTATGACATTCTTCTAGCTGAACAAGACTAGCCACCTAAGTTTGTCAGTGCCCACATGGCGAAGATATCGTTATGCCAGCTTTCTCCAACCATATTCCAATTCGTCAAAAAATACACCTATGCCAGGAAATAGGCAGCAGCCCAGGCACCTGCAGTATATAAAAATCATGTAGGATGGGATGAGGATTATCCTTAACATAAAATCCAGTTAAAAACTCAACCAACTACACAAAGGCAGTAGTATCCAGTTAAGCAAGATGATAAAAAAACAAGTCAGGGAGATCCTAGATCAACTTGAATACCAAGGGGTGATTGAAACATACACCTCGTCCATGAACAATCCTTTGATTCCTGTATCCAAACCAGACAATACAGATCGTCTAGTTTTGGATTACAGACACTTAAACTCCTGTTGCAAACCTTTTGCAATACAAAATGCACACAGAGCAGCACTAATGAATACCATAGTGCGTAAAAAAATATAAAACTACATTAGATATTTCAAAGTTTTTTCTGTCAAAATATTGCACCGGAAAGCAGGTGTTTGACCGCTTTCTAAATTATGGGGACACAGTGTCACTTCTGTAGTCTCCCCCAGAGATTCAAGAATAGTCCAGGATTATTTTCAGCCAGAGTAACAGAGTTACTACAAACGTATGATGATGAGGCATTATCATATCTCAATGACATCAATCTAACAGATGAGGACTTGGATAGGCACTTGAACAAATTGAACACCATAAAACTTGGCTTCGCCTCTGAAGGGTATGAATTCAATTTTAAAAAATCAAGAATTGCCCACCTCAACGTCCTGTTCCTAGGATATGTATTATCGAGTGAAGGCAAAAGCCTGGCAGCAAACTTTCTAGAAAAATATGCGCTGCTCCAACCTCAAAAACACAGAAAAACTTACAGACAATTCTAGGTTTCCTAAATTTAGGAAGAATTTCAAATCCAAAAGTACGCAGAGAGGGTTAAATCTCTCAACAAATTAATAAACAACGGAGCGCCGAGCGCATCGTGGAACCCACACGGGAGAAGCCCGGGACTAGGGCGGGACCGTCTGTGGCCGTCAGGGGACAGAAGAGGCAGGGCTGGGCCCCAGCTCTAACAACTGTCCCCCGAACATTATTGACTGGATTTATATTGTGAGTAGTTTCCCCTTGGAGTCTATTACTTAAAAAGTAGTAACTGCCACTGTCCCATGATGTCAAAACAACTAATTAAGTAATGATACATCCACTCGTAAGGCAGTAGGGTAGCATGGGACTACAAGTAATTGATGAGACTATCTTGTCTCTCTCTTTACCCCTTGGTTCTAGCTTAGCAAGTCCCCCATGGGTCATCTACCGCCGAGGGAGGACGGCACTTAGACTTGGACTCCGCGGAGAAAAATCCCTGCCTATGCCTAAAGACCTATACAACAGAACCCCAATCTAGGAACAGCCTTTACCTAGACAGAAGGTAAAAAAATCTTCTTTTAAGAAAAACAAACAAACTTTTAAGTGTATCTAAACCTGAGTGGCTTAACATTTATTAAATACCACACTCGTTTCATAGGCAACTAAATCCACAGAAGGCTTGGAACAACAGGACATCTACAGAAAGACAATGCAGTCCATATGATTCAGTGCTGGTATGTTTTAAAGACCTCTAGTTACATCTAAATGTGATCTTTACATCCCAGATAGTATAGAATGTGCCTCCTATCAAACGGTGCCAAGAATCCAATTGTGCCAAGAATCCCACATGTTTGATATAAGCAGTCGAGTGATCCATACCACTTATTTTTCCATAGGCAAGACGGATGCACCGCCCTACTTAAAACCGGCTTGAGAGTTGTGATCTCTTAATGAGAAAAATATTACGCTGAATGACTACCGACAACAATAGGTAACTTAAAGTCTGAAAATGTTATATCGTCCCCAAAATGTGGAAAACTTAAGAGGTCACTTGCAGGAGGATTATCTCTTTAAAAGCAACAAGATAGAGAGTGATAAGAACCCCTTTCAACCACTGTAATAGTCCATTGTTCTAGGAGTAGGGGTAAGCTGTCAGATTTAGGGCCCTAACTGAATCTCGTGAACCAACTAAATTAGGACGATATTACTTTGTCTTCCTTACAGAATCTAAATCTACCTGAAGCCCTTCTCCACTTGAAATTGTTGCCTACGTTGTCCTGATATCTCACACTTGGTGGAATAGGACGGTTATCCAGGTAATAAGACTAAGAGAGAAAGAAGTGATAGTGACTAGCTGATCTAGTTGCACTTTGAGAACTAGGCTCTGTCCTCACCTATAGGATCATGTGTGTACAATAGAAAAAAGTTTTGGTTTGTGCTATGAATTGGGTGAATGTGGTTGATACCTAAACAAAAGGTTTTCTTGAGAAACTGGCCTAATTTTAAAGAATGCGTGTTGGGATAAAATGTGCTCCACGGTCCATTTGACTAAGGCTATCAAGATGCCTTTAAAGATTCCACCGGACGGGGAATCTCTCCTAGGGAGTGTCTCTAGAGGGTTTGACATGGCACGGCAACCACTGGCCAAATGTAGAAGCGTTGCTCTAAACTCTATTAGTCGATTAAAAACCAATCTCTCAGACCTAATTGATTTACTTATGGCTAAAAACATGGAACCACATGATTTACTGTATATTAAAATGTATAAAATTAAAAAATTCTTTTTTAAAAATAATTGTGTAGATATAAGTGAAATGAAATCTGTATACGTGTAATGAAATCTGTTTTCGCTCTCTATTTTTCAGATTGTGTCCATTTTCTTGTGCCCCCCGCCCCAGTATACTGCCCCTTGCCCTGACGAAGGTGTGGCCCCTTTGGCCGTCCACCGAAACGCGCGTCGGCTTATGTTCCCAGGAAAATGACTATTGTCCTCTTTACATCAGGACTTGTAGTCAAAACCATCCCCCTGGACTGAAACACTCCGACCCATACAACACGTGAAACCATCTTTATGTTGTATTCGCCAGGATTAGATAAATAGATGAATGGATGAAGTTTAAATAGGAATGAGTGGGTAAAGATTGAAGTGAATGAGGTAGAATGTGTGTAGTGTGGCTGATACTGGGCAGGATAGAATCCTATTAATTAAATTGTTTGCTTATTTATGTCTATTTTATTGGTGATTTATTTTGTACATGTGGCAAAAGAAACTTTATATTTATATGGTTGATATCCTTAAAAATAATAAAAAAAGATATATATTTTCAAATATGAATTGTTCTGCTTATCCTTGACTTGTCCATGTGATTGTATAGTGTTGTGTCAACCCCTAGGCTAATCACCCCTCTACTTACATTTGTTGGACCCTTTTGTGAGGGCCTTTGTAACCCAAGGCAGGGTTCTCGTTTTTTCTTTTTGCATCAGCAATCACTCCTAAACTACCTCACCATTGCCATGGGGGCCATAGAAGAACAAATACACAGGGTAGAGGAAACACTAACTCAAGGGGGAGCAGAAGGAGGTGGGAGGGAAAGGGAAAAACGCTGGTCATATTACAAATCATATGGACGGTAAACCCCAAAACGTTGAGAATGGATGCATACAGGTTGGGGATGATGAAATAAACCTAAGTGAGCAAAATGATACGGGAGAGGACTCACACCCACCCCCCAAACGTAGTAAGTTAGCAGTACGGAGGGAGGAGCCAAGGTAAATGAAGCACCTAATTTAAAAGTGCTAAATGGCCAAAAAGATAAAGCGGGGAAAAAGATAAAAACAACAAAAAAACAAGCAACACGGAAATTACACATGAAGAAAAACCCAAATAATACTGGCAATGTTTCTATTTCTGATATATTGAATTGTCAAAATGGGATAAAAGATATTCTTCATAATATCATGGAGTCAAAATCCGAGGTACTATAGGCTTTGGGGGAATAATCAGATAGGGTGACCGACATAGAAACAACTTTACTACATGCAGTTGCCTTAAGCGAGTCCATAGGAACATCGGGGGTGCCCTTGATAATAAATCAAAGACTTACACTGAGAGAACAAACACCACAACGGTGGTTAGGGATTGTAAAGACACAACTCTGTTGCAATCACTGAGTAGTGTGGATGAACAAGAGAAATACCCTAGGCATCAAACGAAGCAGACTCCCCCTAACACAGGCCCTGATGTGTCTTCACATTGAGGAGTTCCAAGCCACAATCTATTAAAGAGAGGGCAAACTATTTTAGATTTACTTCCAGCAGCTACCCCTTATGTGGTCATCTTAGCAAACGTCCCAGAAATAGCTCCACCCGCTCAGGAATCATGGAGTGAGATGCGTAATAAATCTCTACATTGGTTAGGAAAGCGTACTGGCCAAGGTGATCTTTTATTCAAATATTTTAAAATGGCCAGACGAGTAGCATGGGTAGGGAAAGGGTAAAAAGAGTTTAAAGGTGATTTTATTGTCCTGACCTTCAGTGACCCCAGATTATCTAGAGACATTTTAAATAGGGCAGGGAGTAACCATCATGACCACCTTGGTATTAATGTATTGCCTTTGGGGTTCTTCTATCCACCAACTCAGATAAACCAAAATGTTGATCTGTTCTATCCTGTAACTGCACCCTTTAGGGCGGGCTGGGTGAGGGAATCCCAACTCACACAATCGACAGGAATAAACTGGACACATCCAAACTGTTTTGATCTCTTGTCATGGCTGGATGATCGGGATTGACAGCCTGAAACCCCTGTGACAGGAACTTGATGATGCTCCCAGGGGTGAGTAAAAATATAGGGAATCACAAGAGGAATAGCTGTAATATCCCTTGTGCCCACGATAATAATCCATCAGGGGTGGTAATTAATCATCAGTCTGCGGCTGCTCCGATAGATTAATGCCGAAGTGATGGGGAAAGGATGGATGTTAGCAGACAAATAAGCACTACACAGGGAATGCCTGATAGAACTAGAAAGGGGGAGGGTGTTTATAAACTCCTGAGCTGGAACATCGCAGGCTTAGCCGCGAAAGTACATGACCCTGAATGGATACTATTCATAGAGGAGTATGACATTCTATACTGCCAAGAAACACGGTCAGAAGAAGCAATCCATATTCAGGGATTCATGACATTCCATACCCCCGCAACCATCACCGATCATGGCTGTAATAAGGGGGGCTTGTCTACCTACATCTCTGTAGAGGCCGGGATACAACATGTTAAGAATAATTCTTGGTCTGAGTTCTATCAAGTCCTGAGCATGAAATTAAGAGGGAATAAGGAGGTAGTCATAGTCAACTTCTATAACAACGTACCATTAAATCAAAAAGAGACAGTTATGAGGGAACTGGTCAGCGAACTAAAAACAGTAGAGGAGCGTAGGGAAGGAGACATGCCTCTAATATGGGTAGGAGATTTTAACTGCTCTCTCTGCGCCCGTAGTGAACATGGAATTTATGGCCTAGATGATGATCGCAAGGGAATATCCTCTCACTTTAGTCATAATAAAAATGGAGACCTGCTTAACGACATACACCATCAATTTGATCTGGGTTTTGCAAACAAGTTGGGTAAAAATTGTACACCTTTCAAGCCAACCTTTAATGGGAGAGGTTGTAACACCATCATTGATTTTATTATATTATCCAAGAGATATGCTACTAGTGTCCTGGAGTGTAGCACAGAAAAAAATTCAATGAGTGACCACTACCCAATTATCCTACAGCTCATGGCCACGAAAAATTATAAAAACAAGAACAGACCTACCCCCTATGAATTCGAGGCTCAACTTGCTGCAACAAATGGATATTCCCTAAAATGGGATAGAGTTGATCCTGAGTTCTTTCTGCATAATTTAATTGGCAAAACCCAGACAGAAATAGATATATGCCTCAGTTAGGGGAGTGAAACTGAGGATATCTATAATGCCTTCCTTAAGATATCAGAGGAGGATTATAGAATTCTAAGGAGGGAAAATAGCAGGGGAAGATCAAATCAGAATGGATGGTTTGACAGAGATTGTTCCAGAGCCCATACGCATCTTAAAAATATCCTGCATATTACACAGAAATGCAAGGAAGACATTAGCCAGGTGGGGATAGCGTATCGCCTCGCCCTAAAAAACAGAAAAAAACAGCTAAAGCTGGAATCCTGGGAAACCTTGCATCAAGCTTGCATTATGAAGGATAATAGAGGCTTTTGAAAGCTGTAAATGCCCCCTTTTATCAAGACAAACAGGTAGACATCATAGATGTGGCCATTTCGGGAGAAAAGTGGGTAGAATACTTTGGGGACCTGTACAAAGCAAAGAGAGCAGTGACTGATATGACCGATGTACAACTAGAAAGCGAACAGGGAATCTTCCCCCTTGATCTGAACATTACTTTAGAGGAGGTGACACGGGCCATTAGAGAGAGCATGGCAGGCAAAGCACCAGGCCCAGACGGGATCCCATTGGATGTATATAGATCGAATATAGACCTGTGGGCCCCGTTGCTAACAATGGTATTAAATAGCACCTGCAATTTTAAACGTATTCCCACTTGGTCAGATGCGATAGTCATACCTATCTTCAAGAAGGGAAACAGGTACGACCCCAGTTGCTACCGGCCTATTTCTCTGCTTGATGCCCTTATGAAAATTGTGGGGAGAATCATTTTAAATAGACTTCAAACCTGGGCATATGAGTAGGGCTTTTGAACAAAACTACAATTTGGATTCCGGTCAGGTATGGGAAACGTAGAACAGGGATTGAACCTGGCTCTAATTATAGACAAATATGCAAGGGTCAAAAGGGGGAAACTCTTTTTGACCTTTGTAGATTTGAGCTCAGTGTTCGACTGCGTTGACCACAGAATACTATGGGCTACACTAGAAGATCTTAAGGTGGACCCAATTCTATTATTGTTCATGAAGGAAATGTACAGAAAAGCGGGAGCAAGGGTGCGTTTTAGAAAGAGGTGGGAGTGATCGGCCAAATTTTCTATCGAAAAGCGTATCAGACAAGGGTGCATACTAGCCCCTTTTCTTTTTACACTGTATATAAATAGCCTGGGCCAGTACCTAAGTAGAGACCAAAATGATTACCCGACCATAGGGGGCGCCCCTGTTCCCCTCTTATTATATGCCAATGACGCGGTGATCATGTCAAGAACGCAACAGGGCATACAAAGGGCAGTGACTAGCTTCGCCACCTATATGAAAGAGAGGGGGTTAAGAGTGAATATATCCAAGACTTTAACTATGGGTTGTGGCAACAAGAAAAGCACATCATGTAACATCTTCATTGAAAACAGAAAAATAGAAAATACCGACATGTTTTGCTATCTAGGCATCACCTTTAATAAAAGAGGCAACTGGAAAACAGCTATTAAGGCTAGGAAGCTGATATTCACCAGAGCCGTGGGTGCAGTCTTAAATTTTGCAAAAAAGATAGGTGAAATGAAAGACCTGTGAAAGAATTGATGGAAGTCTACAAAACAAAATGTGTATCCACCGGGACATATGGGGCAGGGCTATGGGGCATTGAAGGGCCAGATGTAATACAATCTTGTGAAAATGGTTTTATACGGTTTTTTCCAGGGCGTTCCAGCTTCCTCCGCTACCTATACCTGCCATCAGGAACTAGGCATCCCTTATATATCAGATACCATCAAGGTAGCTCCGATGCTATTATGGCACAAGATATGGGTAACAGACGAAACAGGTTTTAATAGGGAGGTAATCTGGGATTGCCTTAAACTAGATGGGGCCAGTGAAATGGTGTGGCTCAATTACATAAAAGGGCTTACGAATGCCATTGGGTATCCTGAATACTTTACTGATCCCAGGAGACTTGAAGATATTTCTAGGAAAGAACTGAAGGCTCATTGCCTGAAATATCTGGACGATCAAAGATGGGTTAAAGAGAGGGAAAACAAACGGTAATGGCACACCAATTTATTTTGTGTGGTGAGGGCACTCAGCAATATCTTCTGATGGTGCCGACCAGCTTTAGCCGCATGATATTGGCCCGTTTTCATTTTGGTTCTTTCTTTAGAATGGTTCTATTTCCTGTGATAAACGTCTGGTCTCCTAATAAAGTTGCATGCCCTTGTGAAGATGTATCCCCACAATCCACCTTCCACTGCACTTTATTTTGCACATTTTTTACGGTACCCAGGAAAAAATATCTTAAACCGATACTTAGATGATGGAACATTAGATATTGCAGGGCAGCATTGCTTAGACTACAGGTGTTGGAATCAACAGTGATTATTTTGGCTGTAACATCATACCTTAAAGAAATAATTAGGTCACGTTCAACACTGTAACAGCGAGGGTACTGTGAATATTGTTTGTCAAGGCTTTTATCTTTTTGTTAGACATATTTTATAAACTTTCAGCTAAATGTTTCTTTTTAACCAGAAGATCGGTACCATTGCAAATGAATTATGCACCATGTGATGTAATACTTATTTTAAACTGTTGGCATACATCTTTGTACATACCTGTTTTTTTACCTTTTGTGCTTTTATGATTTCTCATGTAATGAAATCGAATAAAGCTTTATACTAAATACTAAATACCTGACTACAGCGTAGCCAGCCCAGTACAGACACCATTGTTAGACTGCATTAGACTATCTACACGCAGACGTCGATATTGGCAAATGCGTTCACACAAATATTAGGACAAGATTAATTTGGATGTAGCCTCAGCGCTCGGCTGACGCACAAACTGTTATAAAAAATTTGCGAGTCTTTATCTGCACACACGCAGTGGGTACACTACATTCTGACCAGGGTCCTGCGATTAGCTTTAAGGCTTACAAGGAGACCATGGCCAATCTGGGTGTCGCTTTGCGGTATTCTAGTCCATTCCATCCTAAACCGGGACATAAGGCAATCTATAACAGCTAGGGTACTAGGCTCGGGTGACGGGTGGGTAAAACATCTAATAAGTGTCCAGCGTAGTCCTAACAATCTCTAGGGGGAATCACTCCATATGAAATCCTCTTTGGAACTAGAATGATTGCCCCAGACCTTGATCGTCACACTTCAGTGGTGGAACAAAAGCCTTTCGATATCAAAGACCGTTTGGCTGTTTTACAGTACTTAAATGAAATAAGAAAAAGTGAAAGCAACACACTGCAGAAGCCAACAACCACTGAAGAAAAACCACCCGTCCAAGCAAGGCTTGCCTGGATTCCAAAGATTGTGGATCTAGTCAGAGAAAAGATCGTGGACAAGAAGGAATTTGGGCCTTCATACAGACAACAAGTACCTGTTTTAGCAATCCACGGATTAAGAACAGTGCTACTGCCGCCCCTTGCTGGAAGAAAGGAGAACAAATTTGTATCTATCTACCTGGTAAAACCACGTCATGTGGCCAATTATAAGTAGTAGGCTAAGTGGACTTCAAAGATGTAGCAGATGCCCGAATCGGGCTATAATCCAAGAGGTTCAAACTGAGAGACTGATTACATTTGATGACTCTGCAGTACAGAACAAAGGACTATGTAACAAAGCCATGGAACTTGTACCTCTTGAGCCCCAATTAACAGTTTGTCAAGAAACACCTATCTACAATGATATAGCATCTGAGTATACTATGACAAGTGATCAAGTGGGAACATTGTCTGATGTCACCAAAGGGTAGCTCTAAAACATTTTAGGACAAATTGCCATACTTTTCAGGTTATAATATTTCCAATCCAGAATCATTTTACTTTAAAAATGCTAATAGGACAGTAATGAAAAGTATGTTGACAAATACAAATCAAATGTATTCTGCTGCCTTTTATGCTCAGTTTTCTACATTAGGCTTTGACTTCTGGAAAGACACCATTGAGACAAAAACTGTCTGGGGCACAAAAGACTGGCAGGTGCAGGGCTTAGAGGCTATATTTAGAGCCTGTATTATCCCAGAACAAGTAATGTTTTGAATGACACTGTTCAAACTATTTTACTTAACAACAGAACAGATCCTGATTGGAAGAAAATGGTTAATCTGGCCCACAGACACATACAACTGTCAAGATAGATTCCTGAATAAGACACAAAGGTTCACATTCACTGAGTCAGATCCAAGATATGTCCAGAGACAACATCCAAGGATAGTAACATCATTTAGAGTGGCAAAACTGTGCCTTGAGTGGCTACAAAATCTACACTAAAGGAAGTAAAACAACACTTATCTTTACTTAAAGATGGAGTTGATTTAAGGGACTTCTTACAAGGATTTGTGAAACCGCGTCATAAGCATTTTATATACTTCCGTATCTATGCCATGTATAATGAATCATGGAAAAGAACACAAGCAGAGACTGCAGAATGGATATGAGAAATTGATCGTATTAATTTAGAGAAATCTCTCGATGTAGTTGACAATGGGTTCATGACTCTGTCTTCCAGAATATATTCTCTGGACAGCTTAGTATCCTCTGCCATTGACATAATGGAACAGGACTTGGTCATGTTACAACATGGTCAGTCACAATTGCGTTCTATAATGCTTTTAGGCTGGATGTTGCAAAACCTTCGTTCTGGCTATGTGACATGGCGTCGAATCAACACCACGTCATTGTTTTCTGAATTTAACCTTACAGATAAACAAATCACTTTGACATAAAGAGGAGCAGACTATATGGTGCTGAGCATTGAAAAACTGGATAGATTACCATTAACTGTTTCTGAGAAGCCAGCGATAGAAGGGATAATACATGGTACAATCACTCTGCCTGTGACGATTTTCCATTTTCAGTATTGTTTAAAACATATACCAGCAGGCGTATATGAAAGGTTGGGTAAAGAATACATCAAGACATCCTAGGTTTTACCTTATACACACAAATGTTGGAGTGGGGGAAAAGAAGTGTTTCTCAGTGGTACAAATTGCGAAAATGCACTAAGCGGTTCACTCCTATCTCAGGGTATTAATTTACACGGGGCCTGCGATGGTTCTTCGAACAACTTATCCTGCCACCTGCAAGGTTCTCCAGCTGCAGTGATAGATCTAATTTTTACGCAGCTTTCTAACGGAAGTTGCATTATGTTGAATGATCACAGCTGCTGTGGCATGTTGCCAGGAACCCCCTATCTCGTATCTGTGTCAGCCAGGGTCACTTGCTGTATGCAAGTATTGTTTCCTAAAACTAAGACAGTTGTGGAGTCGCCATTATGGCCTTCACTGAACATCTCTTCTATACGAATTGATACTTTAAGCAGACTAAAAGCCATTCTTTTACAAAAAAAATGTGCCACTGACCTCGGCCAAAGAGACATATGATCTGCAAGTTGCAAGGAATTCTGCAGAGATACATGTGCTTTTAACTACAAACTGCTCTGTACATTTCTCAGAAATATTATTTTGTATCTTAAACATGTCTGATATGGGACTGTTAGCACCCTTTGAAGTAGTCCTAGGCATATTTCCAAATTTTGTGCAATCTGTGAATCTGTGTTTGGCGGCCTGCCTCTCATTTTGGGACTCGTAGCAGGAATACTATTTTTACATTGTCTGCTTCGATATGGCAAGCCAACTCACCATCGACACCCAGCTCACCTTGAAGAACACCCTCCTGGCAATGAAGTGTTGTGAGCACATGATACAAATACCGGGATTGACTCATTTAAGAGATTTGAATACCACGTGGTTTCTATCATTCCGATCAATCAGGCAAGATTGCATCTTACCTGTTCTACGATGCCTGCTATGTGGAGAAGAATATGTGCTAGACATCTGTCTGACACTCCCATCAGTCCTGCCAACGGAAGTTGATACTTTGCTTGCACCGGTAATGGCTCATGCACTGTGTTGTCCCCAGCGGCTACCATTCCTGAGGATGGCATTCGTTGAGATCTCACATACGCAAACTGCAGACAGTAAGAAATGTGAAACAACAGGCACACAGGTACCATCTACTTCGAACATTGCTAATGCGACAGACGCTGACTGCGATGCTTCTCATCTATGTGCGATTGATCTACTTAACGAGGTAATCCAACTTTTACCTACAGTAGTAGACAAAGTCTTTACCAGCTTAGAAGATTTGATGTTTTCTCCAAACACTGACACTGACTTTAGAAGTTAGCACAGTGTTCTGTGAGACTGTGAATTCTACCTTCACTTTCAAAAACAAACTTCTAATTTTGAAACTCTATTTTTCTACGATTTGACTTTTTTCCAAAATGTAAATGTTTCTTTTTGGCACAAAGTAATCTGCATAAAGTAGAACTATTCCTAGAGAACAAGAGTTATTTGAATACTTCCAAGAGACAATATTTGACCTTGTCCACAACTAAACAATTTATATATTCTGTCATAGAATGGTCTTGACTTTTCTTCTGTATTTAAGAGACATTTCATAAATGTATTTTTATGATTCATTTGGATAGCGTTTTTTAAATGCCATCTATATGCTTTGAATGAAGCATTGCTTTTAAATGCATACAGCACAAATGCTCTTTTCGTGTACAACCATTTCAAATGCATTTTTATCTATTTTGGGTGAGGTTTTAACACATTATGCTTTAAATATGTTTTATATGTTTAGAACTTAGTAATGTCATACATAATAAAGTGGAGTGGGTGTTGTGTGGCATTTTAGGCTCCGAGCGAATTTTCCCGATTCATGCTCTTATATAGGTACAATTCACATTGCCCTAATATAGGCATAGAACTCATTCCCTTATTTAGACATAGCCCATGCAAACCAAATACAGGCAGGGCTACTTCCACCCGTACCAAACGTCACAACGATTTCTTGGAAAATTAGCTAAAGCAGTCAGGGACCTTCCCTTGCTTGAATATTGATTTTTCCAAGAACTCATGTACTTTGCAAAGAACTACTATTCCCTAGGGGTTATTTCCTGACGGTATTATGCCCGACTTTACGTTAAACTAGACACCTTCAAGGTATAAATATGCCTTCACTTGCTCTAGCAAGACACGGTGGTTCGGAGCAGTTCGACTATCTACTTGCCTGATGCAGCTCGCTACAGCAAGTGCCGAAGGAAGAAGACCCTCCAGCTGACGCACTGATCGAGAGGCTGCATTTCTCCCGGCGAGAATCCAGCTCCAGTGTTCCAAGCTCCCCTTGAGGGGTGTTGGGAAATCGAGTACCGAGACTTAGATACGAGACCTCCTTCATTCTAAACTAAGGTATGGAGCTGATAAGAACCTAGAGAAATCTTAGATAGATTCTTGGCAAAGAAAAACTATAAAAGCCTATGCTGTACCACACTTACTTCTTCCCGCGTACTAGACTTAGGCTAGGTACATTGGAGTAGGTATATTTTAGAAGCACCGGTTGAGTATTTTTAGCCATTGTTATTTATGTATGTATTTATATACGGTTTAGAAACCATACAATGCTCTTACATTATTATTTTATAATATTGTTCTCGCTGTACGCATTATACAATGCAGTCTGTTTAACGATTGTAGCAGTTCACTTCTCTTGTGTGAGAAAGAAGACTGTTCAATAAACCCTTTTATTGAAAACACCCGTCTCTCTATTTCTCTACAAACTCTGTTGAAACGAAGCATGCACGATTGACTGAGTGAAATACTTATCTATTGTTCCGCTACTCAAGCGATATATTTCTTATTCTTGGGAAACAAAGTTGTCATGTTTATGCGGTTGTCAGAAACTAATCCCTTCTTGTAAATTCTAGAAAGTCTCTAGTGACCTCTGAGCTAGCTAGCACTCACTATTAAGTTTAATATATTTGATAGAGACCTAGTCGACCTCAGTCCTACGTCTAATCTATAGGATATGTTATTCCAATGCGCAGAGCCTATTGGGAATACAGAAACGACACTACACCCTTTCCAATGGTACCCTTCCCTAGTGAATCTCTGCTTGGGCATCATCCGAGGAGGGCGATCCCCAAGCAGGGATCCACCCAATAGCTCTAGGGAGGGGGAACAGCCCCTTGCAGATGGGGCAGTAGAACCAATCTGCCACCCCTGGGGAACAGAAAATCCACTAGGAACCAGGGATTTTTTTGATTATTGATGTTGGGGTGGGGGCTCGCTAAAAAGGGCATGGCAATGCCCCTGCCACAGAAATGTCAGTCTTTTTTTCCTCCCTGGGGGGCAGATGGGACAGTAACCCCCAATCTGCGCCCAGGGGGCAGAAAGCCCACTAGAACCAGGGATCATTATTTTTTATTGACGTTGGGGTGGGAGCTGCCCAAAAAGGGCATGGCAATTCCCCCACCTTCCCAGAGAAATGTAAGTCTTTCTATCCCCCCTGGGGGGCAGACGTGGGTAGTAGCCCCCTGAGGTACAGAAAGCCTACTAGGAGCCAGGGATTTTTTTTATTTTTACGTTGGGGTGGGGGCTGCCCAAAAAGGGCATGGCATAGCCCCCACCCCCCCAGAAAATGTAAGTCTCTCTGCCCCCCAATACTACCCCACCAACCCCCCACCCGGGTGTGCAGAAGGCCCACTAGGCACAAGCGATTACGCTAGCTTTTTTTATGCATGGGAGCTGCCCAGAATGGGCATACCAATTCCTCCACCCCCAAAAACATAGCCACAGTCTTTCTTCCCCCCTTGGGGGCACATCGGGGCAACCCCTCCCCTCCCAATTTCCCCAAGGGTGGCAGAAAGCCCACTAGGCACAAAATTGTTTTTAGCAACGTGCCTATCTGTGGATTGTGGGCCCTAGTGCGGCCGGCACACAGGGAAACCTAGCAAATCTGTACATTTTTTAAAACTAAACACCAAGGGAAATCCAGGATGGGGTGACTTGTGTGCCTCTCACCAGGCTCTGTTTTCCAGAATCCCTTGCAAACCTCAAACTTAGTTAAAAAAACACATTTTCCTCACATTTCTGTGATGGAAAGTTCTGGGAACTGCGTGGATCTACAAAATTCCACTCCCTCATTCCCCAAAGTCTCCTGAGAAAAATGATGCTTCACTTGTATGGGTAGGCCTAGTGCCCGCGACAGGAAACATCCCAAAATGCAACGTGGACACACCACATTTTCACAGTGAAAACTGACCCTTTTTTGCAAGGTGCCTAGCTGCAGCTATTAAACCCTAGCTCTGCCGGCACCTAGGGAAACCTAGCAAACCTATACATTTTTGAAAACTAGACACCCAGGGAAATCCAGGATGGGGTGACTTGACTGGCTCTCACCAGGTTCTGTTACCCAGAATCCCTTGCAAATCTAAAACATTGTTAAAAAAACACATTTTCCTCATATTTCTGTGGTGGAAAGTTCTGGAGTCTGCATGGATCCACAAATGTCCACCCACCCCTTGTTCCCCAAAGTCTTCTGAGAAAAATGGTACCTCACTTGCATGGGTAGTCCTAGGGCCTGCAACAGGAAATGGTGCAAAACCTATTGAGGCAACACAACATCAAAATTTCCTATTATAAACCAACAATGATTTACAAAGGGGGTCCCATGAGTTTTTGGCCCATGGTCGTGAAATTGCACTAAACACCCAGTTTAGTGCAATTTCATGACCATGAAATTGCACTAAAATGGGTGTTCAGTCCAGCGAGGTATGATTTGCGTGGGTCCACCGACATTATCCTACCCAGAATCCCCTGCAAACCTCAAATTTGGTAGAAAAAAATCACTTTTTTCTCAAATATCTGTGTGGAAAAGTTCTGGAATCTGCGTGAGGTACCATTATTCTCAGAAGACTTTGGGGAACACAAGGTGGGAGGAAATTTGTGGATCCACGCAGTATCCAGAACTTTCCACCACAGAAGTGCGAGAAAATTATTTTTTTTTAAAACATTTTTAGGTTTGCAAGGGAATCTCGGTACCAGAACCTTGTGAGAGCCAGTCAAGTAACCCCATCCTGGATTTCTCTGCATGTCTAATTTTAAAAAATGTATAGATTTGCTAGGTTTTGCTAGGTGCCGGCAGAGTAGGGTTCAAAAACTACAGCTAGGCACTTTGCAAAAAAGGGTAATTTTTCATTGTGAAATTGTGGTGTGTCCACGTTGCGTTTTGCGCCGTTTTCTGTCACGGGCACTAGGCCTACCCACACAAGTGAGGTACCAGTTTTCTCTGAAGACTTTGGGGAACACAGGGTGGGTGGAAATTTTTGGATCCACACAGTTTCCAGAACTTTCCACCACAGAAATGTGAGAAAATGTTTTTTTTTTTTTACAAATCCGTAGGTTTGCAAGGGATTCTGGGTACCACAACCTGGTGCAAACCAATCAAGTCACCCCATCCTGGATTCTCCTGGGTGTCTAGTTTTTAGAATTATATATAGGTTTGCTAGGTTTCCCTAGGTGCCGGCAGAGCTAGGGTTCAAAAACTACAGCTAGGCACTTTGCAAAAAAAGGGTCATTTTTCACTGTGAAAATAATGTGTGTCCATGTTGAGTTTTGTGCCATTTCCTGTCACGGGCACTAGGCCTACCCACACAAGTGAGGTACCACTGTTCTCAGAAGACTTTGAGGAATGCGGGTTGGTTGGATCCACGCAGATTCCGGGACTTTCCACCACAAAAATGAGAGGAAAATGTTTAAAAAAAAAAAAAATTAAGGTGCCACGGATTATTGGTAACAGAAACTAGTGAAAGTCAGTCATGTCACCCCATCCTAGATTCCCTTGGGTGTCTAGTTTTCAAAAATGTAAAAATTTGCTCGATTTTCCAAGGTGCCGGCAGAACTAGGGTTCAAAAACTACCGCTAGGCATGTTGCAAAAAAAGCGTCATTTTTCACTGTGAAATTGTGGTGTGTCCACGTTGCGTTTTGCGCCCTTTCCTGTTGCGGGCACTAGGCCTACCCACACAAGTGAGCTACCATTTTTCTTGTAAGACCTTGGGAAATGCGGGGTGGGTGGAAATTTGTGGATCCATGCAGATTCCAGAACTTTTCACCACAGAAATGTGAAGAAAATGTGGTTTTTTATGTGTTTTTTAATACTTTTTTAGGTTTGCAAGGGATTCTGGGTAACAGAACCTGGTGATTTGTAGAGCACCTGTTATTACCTTTTGACTTATGATGCATTTCTACCTTCCAAGTGAAAGACAATGTTTAAAAAATAAGTCATTTTGAAAATTACCTATAATTAACCTGCTAGTATTGGTATTCCACATTTCGGAAATGTGCAAATATCTACTGTTTCTAAACTCTATATTTTATTCTCATTTCAGAAATACATAGGTGTCTTTCATACCGATTTTTCCATGTATACATTTTCCCAGAATAATTGATATATACCTGGTACATAATAAAAAAAACATTGCAAGTTGCTGCTCAACTTTTGGCTCTGGGTTCGTTGGGTTCTTGGTAAACCTACAAGTCCTATATATTGACACAACCAGAAAAGTCCATCGGATGTAACGATATATTGATTTCAAACATCTGTCACAATTAGGAGAAGTTACAGGAGAAAACATTGACACAAATGGCTTTATTTTTCAACGAATTTTCAATTTTTCCTATATTTAACTGTTAGTTTCTATAAAGCAATTTTGCAGGATCTACGCAAATGACCCCTTGCATTAGCATTTTAACTACTTTTCTAAAATGCATAGATTTCCAGGATCCATTATTGCTTTCCAACCCATTTCTACCATTAACTGGAAGGAGGTTGAAAGCATAGAAATACCAAAAATTGGATATGTCCCAGAAAAATGTCAAAACTGTGTAAAAAAATTTGGTTTCCTGACAAAAGTCTGTCATTCCCTAAAAGCTGGGAAAATGGTGAATTCAGCCCCACAAACCCTTTTTAGATACCATTTGCAGGGAAAAAAACAGACCCTTTCATTTGCAGCATTTTTTCCCACGTTTTCCCCGCTCAAGAAAATCTTTGCTGTATTTTGGCTAATTTCCGGGTCCCCTAAAGAGGAATCCACAAAACCTGGGTATTTTTAGAATCCCCATGATGTTGGAATAAAAGGGCACAAATTTGGTGTGGATACTTTATGTGGGCAAAAAGTTACAGAGGCCTAAGTGCGAACTAATCCTGATTGCCAGAAAAAGGCTTAGCTCAAGGGAGAAAAGGCCTAGCAGCGAAGGGGTTAAGCATGACCCATCAACAAAAAGGACTTGGTCAGAATCAGACAGTGGTTCATCGGCAAAGTGAGGTCTCGGTTTGGTACAGAGTTAAGTAATATACTACCAGTCATGGTCCTCACAATCTTCCCTATCAGTATTTGGAATGGGCAACAAAGTAGCAGGATTTAACACAGAACATCACTTCAATGCCACATTGTCAGCTGCCAGCAAGATTTGCTTGTACCTTGTTAAGCTATTGTTTGTCAAATTTTGCGTTTTGGTTCTTGTCATCAGAAGCTCATCTGAGTGTGGAACATGTACAGTAAGTGGATGATTCATCACAATGCTTTCCCACCTTTCAATGCTGACACCTGTTGCAGCACCGGATTTGAGACAACCTGCCAATGCTGAAGCTACAGGATCTAATGTAGCTGAGAAATAGGCGCCTGGTCTACGGACACCCGCATGTGCCTGGCTGAGTACAGAAAGAGCATAATCAGGCATTTCTAAAGCTGGAGCGCAACAAAGGCACTCTCTCAGCTCTAAGAAGGCAATCAAGCAATCGTTATCCCTGGGTACCGGATCACTCACAATCTTGTGAGTCAGCTTCTGCAAAGGCTTCACCTTGGAGGAGAAATTTGGGATCCATAGTCGGCAGGATCCAACCATTCAGTCAATACGGAAAACATGTCTATGCAGTGATTCTGATTTGCTAGCTTGAATTCAATGTCATCATCATTGCACTGTAACTCAATTCCCTTCGGCGTGCAATAAATGGTGCAGTTCAGTTTACATAAGAGATCACGCCAGAACAAACAGACTGGACTCAAATCGCACTCTACAAATTGGTGTTGATCCTGAAAGGTTCCTAGTTTCACTGGTACCTCTTCTGTCAAAGTGTTTGTCATTTTCTGTATTGGCAACTCCTGCAACTTGGATCGATTTTCCCGAGAGGGGTAGGTTTGGAACTACTACAGATCTCACAGTAGAACGGGTAGCACTAGTATCAATCAAGAATGTAATAGGATGCCCGCTTACATCTGCCTCCATATACGGTCTACTCTGGTCTAACTCTACGACTGCTACAAGGGTGTAGTCTCCTTCCTCCCTCAGGCACCGTCATTGTGACAGGTCCTAAACAAGTCTGTCTAATGCTTTCATAAAGGTCATTTAGTGGTACGCTCAGTTAATCAGCAGAATTCTTGGAGGTTGCAGCAGTTGCACTAATTGATTTTGACTACCCCCATTTAAGACCTTTGTATTGTCACAGTTTTTAACACATCTGGCATTTGTGCTAGCTCACCCTTCTTGAATCTGATTTACCAGTGGTAATTGACACTCACGCTTCCAATACCTGCTTTTGTGGCAAAAATGGCAAGTGGCCATTTTATTTAGCTTGGCAATGTCACTTCCTGTTTCAGGGTCTTTAAGGGCCCTTTTCCTCTTCCCGGTCCAAAGTTATTCAGGATGTCCCTAAACCCTCCTTGGCATGCCCCTGATTTCTACCTATTGTACCCCCATTTGTCTGCACCTGATCTACTCTTTGCGCATTCCGCATTTGGACCAGAATCAACTTGTCCTTAATCTTCCTATGCTTGGAATCCACCTCATCACTGCAATTCCTGGCATATCATAGAATTTCATACACCAACTTATTTTGTCAGCAGATAAAATGTTGCTGCATCATGAGGCTAATCTCTGGTCTCAATCTCATCACGAATTTGTAAACAACCTGCCCCATGTCTTTAGGGTCAGGTGTATCTAACCCACTATATTGCTTGAAGGCTTGCAAAAGCAGTTCGTAATAGGCATACAGTGATCCTTCGGGTTCCAGATTGTTCAATCTATTTTAACCAAATTGATATCTTGTGGTGCTATTTTGGACTGCAACCATGTAATTACTTGTTTGAACTTCTTCATAACCAAAAGCGAAATACCGTGAGATATAGGGTATCTCTCTAGCTCAGCAGAAGGCCAATCAATAGCAATTTTACAAGCGGACCCTAAATCACCAGGAACCACAATGTCAAACAACGTGTTCAAATCTAGCCACAACACTTTCGAGATCTTGACAGAGCGATCGACCTGCTTGTACCATTCAGCAGTCTTTTCCTTCGTCTAGGAAAATCATTGGTGAATGCAGCTAGATCGCTCCTACTCCAAGGAATATGCCCGTACCCTCCACTAGGTACCTTTCACAGTAGATAGGCCTCAAAGTCTGATGTTCCCCATCCAGGAGGTGGTGTTTCTCTTATCACCTTCCCAATGCTCTATTTCTTGACCACCTTTCCTCCCATTTGTCAAGCATAATCCAAGCTCTTCTCCCTATAATCAGCTCTCACATATGTGTTTTCAAGCCTGTAACTCTCTTCTCTTCCAATTCCTGGTCACTGTCGTTCAATCAATGTTTTCCCTAAAGCATCTTCATTTTAGACAGATCCAAATAATAGTTCGGAGTCATTTCCGACAATTTCTCATGTGCTCATCTCGCCTTGCGGGTGACATCCTTTGCTACAAACAATAACTTGTCTGGTTCATAGGACTCTATCCTCTCCAAAGGCAAGTTCCCACTGATTATTTTATCCACCTCAGCCTTCAACCTCACTACATCCAACAACTTTACCTTTACCTGCAGCCTTGAACAAGCCCTGACCCGACATATTATTCTTTCCTTCCCTTTTGTTATTTCGATTTCTCAGCCAATTCTCTAAATGTATAGTGTCTAGGATATCCTGGTTTCCAGAGGTTCTCTGACCTGCACAGGCTTTTGGTACTACCCCAATCGGTCCCCTCACTGAATCTTCCCACATCCTCAAATCTGAGGTTGAGTTTGCTAAGGATACGAAACGTATTAAACTAGAACCAATACATATTCTCAAAGGATCCAAAGTCACTGGCAAAGGGGTGCTAGATTCCACAGGCACCAAGGACGGACTGTGCCTGTTGGAGGACATGCTTCCCCCTAAACCAATTCTCTCCCCCAACCCTGACTGTGGCTGACTAGGGCTTCCCAATGAGTTTGGGTCTTACACAGAGATGACAGGCCCGATGGTGACCGGTACCGTTAGGGTATCTGGTAACTGAGATTCAGCATTGACTCCACTTAATTCTGCACCTCCTTGAACAGGTATTCCTGCTCCTCCTACTCCCGGCGGGATCCTTCCCACTATCCCTGCATTAGAGCCTTAATGGGATGTTGACACTTTTTCTGTATTTCCTACATTCGTCAGTTCTCACCTTCCTTCCTCTGAATGTGGGTTGTAAGGTGGAAGACGCTCTGATGATGACCTATCTAACAAGCGGTTGTCCGTATCACTCACTTCATTTCTATTTTCTCATCCATTCCTATCCTGATAATTCCCATCTCTCACCAGCATTGGGTACAACCTGTCTCCCTCAATGGTGTTTACCCATCATCTTTTAAGTTGTACATCCCATTGTGCAATCTGGTATACATTCATTGCCTTCTCCATCTTCCCTTAACATCTCTTCCTGTTCTTTGTATGTGCTTCTCAAATCCATGAGTCTAATGCCTCACACTGTGTTAGTCTAGGCAAAGACTGCAGTGCAGATATCACTCCTCTCAAGTGATGCAACACCCCCAATCAGAATGAACCATAGCGTGGACATGCCTAAACCCCTTCCTTTTTGGTGATCATATGCCACTTTTGAAGCCAAATTATTGTATGGAGTCCTACTTTTGTTGCCATATAATGTGCCAAAGTATCCATGGGTGGTTCTTCTTTGCCCACTCGAGTAACAACTCCCTGATCTTCCCTAAACAGATCCTGCAACACCTTACAACATTGCATGGTTAGATAAAAATCTGCAGCACTAGAGAACCTACTTAACAACAACATTGTCATCAAACAAGCTGACTAAGGGGGTGGAGTATTTCTTTAAAAAAAGGATTACCAAGCAGAGTATAGACGTTTACTAGGTGATCAGAACTACTGAATTTTACAGAACAATCCCACTGAAAGTTTGAAAGAAAAAAACAACATGGGAATACAACACCCCAATGCCCATTGTACTAGACTGCAGGACTGGCATTAAAAGAAAACTTTTTTGTTTTCGAAGGTGACCTGTTTCTGCAGACCTATGGCACTTCAATGGGCAGCACCTTGGACCCGAGTGTGGCAGGTCTGTATGTGTTCGAATTTGAGAAGAAATACATCCTCAATTCCAACACGTCGTGCAAAAAGAATAATATTTTTTTTAAATGTTACATTGATGACATTCTATTGATCTGGAAAGGACAGGAAGAGACCCTTGTCCCCTTTCTGGAATGGATCAATGATTGTGGTAAGAGTCTCAAGTTTACATAAAAATGAGGACAAAAAGAAGATCTCTTACTTGGACGAGGAAATCATAGCTGAAAATGGCAAACTCAGGATGAAATCATACTCTAAACCAACAGCAAGAAACTCGCTTCTGCAATTTGATAGTTTTCACCCTAGACCGCTAAGATAAAACCGGCCCTTTGGCCAATACCTTTGACTTTGGAGGAACTGTAGCGATGAGTAGGATTTCTTAGAGCAAGCATCATACCTCTCTTCCACACTGAGAGAACGTGGGTACCCGGAGAAAAACCTTAGGACTACCCAAAAATATGCCAGAAATCAGAACAGGGATGGCCTTTTGGAAGAGACACCAAGAACTGACACTGCAAGAGTGACCTCTCTGCATCGCGAGGAGACTGCAACATTTACTGGAGCCCTGCTGGGTTGAGCAGCGAAGCACACAGCACTTTGTCAGGAGTCCCTGGAGGTGAGCGGCACCTATAAATCATCAGAGCAGGCCCCGCAGCGCAAGACATGTGCGGCGAGTGCCCAGGCAAAGACCCGGCCAAAATGGACCCGCCCTAGCCTGTCATAGGCCGGTAGAGGCTGGGCTGGGCCCTGGTCCTTTGCCGCACTGTAGTAGGCCTGAGGACTGTCTTAAAGTGGACGCTCCTGATTTAGTTACAGAGAACACTACTCTACGATCTTGGTGAGCCCGTCTTTTGTCTCTTTCTTTTATTCCTTATTAAACATTGAGCCTATCTTGTGTTGTAGTATTTAGGTGGTTAAAAGGAAACATTTAAGTGGCCCTAAAAAGTCCCATAAGGAGAGGGGCCCGTCAGTCCATTTTAAATTACCTTATTGGGGCAATGGGGGCAATAGAGCAACAGATCACCTCAGTGGAGGAGGCCATAAACACTGAAAGATCTGGCTCGGTCTTAGTTCCTTCCACAGGTAAAGAGGACGTTGGAACGCCCACCCTTACATCGGCCAGTACTAAATCCCAGAGGAGTGGCGTGATTATTAACGGTAGCGTCTTAAACCTCTCAGAGAACATTTCCATCAGTGACTTAGATAGAGACTCTCAGCTCCTACTAGACCTTTAAGAAACACAACTAATACCCTTCCCAGTTCTCCAGATGCCATAGTAACTGTGATCAGACCGACCCCATGATTAATGCAGAGAAAAACGGCTATTAAGGACAAGCCTCTGCCGGTCCTGAAACAAGGCTGCAAGGGAAATGCGACTAATGGCCCCAGATCTAAGCACCCCAGCGATTTGGCGCTACTAAACAGCAATTTTGATTCATTAGATCTCTATTTGAGAGAAACTTTAACTAATTTATCTAGTAGTGTGGACGCCATAGAAGAGCTGCTAACAAAACTCCCCGATTCTCGACAGCCCTCTAACCTTGTAGCGGATAATATAGTGCATTGCAGGAGCGATCATACTGATAGTAGCGCCAATAATCAGATACAGAGTGGGATGACCACTGCTAGTAACCAACCGCCAGTATCGGTGCGAAACTGGGGAAAGGATTGCATAAACCCGTTCGTCATTACCTTCTGTTAATCTTTTAGGTGGTTTACCTAAGCCCACCCCAACTATTGCTGCTAAGGACTCCTAACATTCCCCTTAGGCAAGAATCATTGGTTCTAAGACAGGCCATCAATTTTTTATTCATTCAGGAACCTCTAAGTCCTCTAACCCTTCTACATTAGCCCCCAACTATAATCATGTCCATGATAGTCCTAGATCTACCCCCAGCTTTGACCCCATACACTACACGGTCATTTTAGCTAATGTTCCCGTACTATTGGTCGTGGTAGTAGAATCCTGGGAGTCACTTAGGAACAAATCATTATCTTGGTTGGGTTAGAAAATTGGCTCTTTAGATGGCCTCTTTTCAAATTTTAAAATGGTCAGACGTGTCAGTTGGCTAGGGAAAGGGCAGATGTCATTACCAGGGGACTGCATGATTCTGACCTTTAAATCCCCACAACTGGTACATAATATCCTGATCATGGCAGGTACCCACTCCATCTCAAATCATGACATTAATGTGATCCCCTAGGGTTTTTCTATCAATTGCCTCACCTCAATTGTTTAAATCTCCCTAACGAGGCATACCCATTGAATCCTCCACCTATGTACAATGTCCCAGTTCATAACCATTTTGACCTTTTTTCTCGCCTAGATCAGGTGGATTGACGCCTCATCATTCCCCCAAGCGAGGATGTGTAAGCGGGAGGACCCTTATAAACGCAGGCACTCTAGCCCCAGGAGTAAAGGAGAAGGGCCATGTTATCATTTCTGATCACGCCCCATTAGCACTAGTCCCAAGCCCAACAGGTTACCAGAGGTACAGTAATTATTTTCTGATAGAGGCTGCAGGAGTTGAGATTAAGGGCAATATTTTGACTCCGGTTGCCTTCCATGTCCATACTCCAGCTGGTAGCTTAGTTATCCCTCCTGCGGTCTCCATTGCTTCTCCCCTTGGAAATAGTACCTGGGTTTCTAATGGAATTAAGACGGATATCTCCTGTCATTTCAAGTTTTGGAACATTGCAGGCCTAAAGGCGAAGATTGTGAACCTACTGTGGCCATAGTTTGTTATTGGTTTTGATGTATTCTGTCTTCAAGAGACCTGGACGATAGATTCCATCCACATTAATGGCTTCAAAACATTTCATACGCCTGCAGTAGCATCAAACCATGGGAGAGCAATGGGGGGTTGTGTATCTATGTTTCAAATCACTTAAACTTCGGGATTACTACAACTCTGGTGGTTAATCGTTATGTCCAAATACTGGTGGCTGATGTGGATAAAATAACTGCCATTTTATTAGTAAATATTTACATTATGCGCCGTGTGAAGACCTAGCTGGTCTATTGAGGACAATAACTTCTCACATTAACAAGCTACAGTCAGCTACCTCAAAAGACTTACTCTTCATTTGGGGTTGAGATTTTAATATCACCTTATGTCAACAGGTGGATAACAGGGTTTGTGGATTTGAGTATGATAAAGACCCAAGCTTTCCCCATTTTAATCATTCCAGCAAGGGAGATTTGACAAACGAAATAACTTTTAAAGAGGCCTTGAGATTTGCAAATAATTTATGCAGTTCACCGATACCTTTCAGTTCGACTTTCAATGGTCGAGGGATGTGTTCCATAATTGATTTTTTTTTTAATTCCAGCTAGACACGCCTCCAGAATAGTGAATTTTCACACCCATGATATTTCTCTTAGTGACCATTTTGCCCAGAGTGTTAGTGTCAAGGTTGACCGTAAGTTGGTCAGAAGGGTGGTTCCTACCACCCTTCCCGCCGCGGACATCACCCTGATTTATTTATGAACAAGGTTATTACGAACTGTAGCAATGCTATTAATAAGTGTTTAGGAGTTGGCAACCCCCAGAAATATATTGTGGAGGGTTTCTCTGAAATTGCAGAGTTTGTCAGCAATGCCCTCCATATAAACTCAAGTAAGAAACTCCTGCAAAAGAGGGGATGGTTTGATCCCAGTTGCTCTAAAGCTCATGCCATACTTAAATTTGCCCAAAAACCAGCAAGAAACAAAAGAAGCTAGAAGGGAGTATAGCCGCGCACTAAAATTAAGGAAAATTTTATAAAGCCAAATGTGTTGCTATTGTGACCTACGGGGCAGGCATTTGGGGTTATGCAAACATCACTGCTGTTCAGACAGCTGAAAACAGATTTTTCAGATTCTTGCTGGCTGTCACAGAGAGTGTTTCTACTTTTAATTGTCACACAGAACTTAGTATGCCACATATAGCGGATGTTATCATCATCTAACCGATTCTGGTATCGAATATGGGCTTCAGAAAACACCATCCTAAATTGCCAAATGATTAGTGACCGTTGGGGGCTAGCTGAGGGTCTTCATATAGGATGACTGAAAATAGGAACGTTTTTAAACAAAGGTGTCTTCATCTTGTTGAAACATTAGTTTTAATCAAATACTAAAATTGCAGTGCTTGCCCACCAACATACCTTGACTACTCTTAAGATATAGCCCTATTTAAAATTGGTTACCTCTGATTATGAAAAATTCTTGCTCACATGCTTTAGGTTGGGCATCATTCATAGATCACTTAGCTTCCCAGTCAGAAACGACTGGTCTAGACAGTTAATTAGATGCCCATGTGAGTCATCAGCACAGTCCACTACGCATGTTTTATTTTTTTGTAAATTTTAATTAGTACAGATGAAAATATGGATACTCCCGATGCTTAGATCACTTGGTCTGGAGAAACTACACTTACAACGCAACTTTTACAAGGCACTACCTTTACAACAAAACTTTTACAACGCAACATCCATTACAACGCATGCCATTACAATGCAACCATTACAGCGCATGTCACTACAACGCATACCACTACAACGCATGTCATTACAACGCAGTCATTACAACGCATACCATTACAACGCATACCTACACTATCCAACACTTAGCCTACTGTTGCACCCCCTGGAGTTAGAATAGTAATTTTAACCCCTACACTATCCAATACTTACCCTACTGTTGCACCCCCTGGAGTTAGAATAGTAATTTTTACCCCTACACTATCCAACACTTACCCTACTGTTGCACCCCCTGGAGTAAGAATAGTAATTTTTACCCCTACACTATCCAATTCTTACCATACATGCTATGTAATGGTATGCGTTGCAATGGTATATGTTGTAAATGTAGAATGCGTTGTAGTGGAATGCATTGTAAAGGTAGTTTCAAATAATTTGTTGTAATGGCATGCGTTGTAATGGAATGCGTTGTAATGGATGTTGCGGTGTAAAAAATGCGTTGTAAAGGTAGGCGTTGTAAAAGTATGCGTTGTAACGACATACATCCCTTTGTCTGTGACAATGCCGTCCTGCATTTATGGTCATGCAATCCCTCAGGGAAGAACTTGTAATTTTATGTCTCTACATTCTTAAAGTCTGTTTTTTGATTTCCTGTAGGAAGGCCATCTCTATGTGATCATCTGACTTAAATTGTATAATATAACTATTAGCCCTTTTACGCAGCTGCTTAGTCAGTCTTTCCGGTTAATGTACTCCTTTCTAACATGTCATTTTTTTATTGGTTTTTTAATGTGCTTTTATGATTATTTTTACAAATAGTTGAATAAAGCTTGATTTGATTTGATTTGTTACTGCGATACCACTTACCTGTGTTACCACATACAGCACCATTTCCAACCAGGTGTCCAAAATCATCAAGAACTATTGGAGGATACTGCAAACAGGTATATTAGGCTGGGAAAAAAAGATGTTCTCCTACCAGAAAGCGAGAGTCTTAAACCATGGGGACTACTAAATGTCACTGGACATTTCCCATGTGGCAACTGTGTTTGTCACCTGCAAACACAAGAAGATGATGGACGAAGTGCTGAAACTTTTCCGATAATCACCCCAGTCACAGATCTGGGTTGAATCCATCATCATTCTTTAGCTCACTTCGCCTACACTTGGCTATGGGAAATGGGCATGATTGAATAGAGCAACTGAGCTTTATTTACCTCATTGACTAGTATCCACTCTAATTTGAACCTTTTTCATGCTTTTTTTTCAGATTTTAGACATGCCGGTGTGAACCGTAGGTACAGCAATATCCCCGCACTGACATCTTAGTGTGTCTGTTGAAATTTCACAAAGCATTTTAATTTTGGCCCCACTGCACTGTTTGGTCCTGAAGAAAGCCTTTTAAATGTATTGCTAGGTTGAAATATGTAGACCACTATTTGGATATCAAAGATCAATATAGTCTTTAGACTATTCAACTTTGCTTTTTTAACCTTGTCCTGGGACCTCATGAATAAAATTGTTCTATCTCGACGGAGGATCTTAGAGGCAATTTTATTTTGCACTTTGATCTCACCCCTTCACAAAAATCACCTGGTCCGCTCTAATCAGGCATCGTAGCACACCTGGGTTGCATTTGTCAGCCCAGGCGGGAACCCAGTGATGAAGCATGCCACCAACTAGGTTGGTGGGTGAGGGTTCTTTTTAAAACCTAATGGTTTGTCTTTCCCAGTCTTCCTGGCACAGTGCTGCATGTTTTTGATTTCCCTGTAGGGTCCGTTCCTTCTGTTGTTTGATTGTTTATCTGGGGATAAGGACTTACCCCTCTATTTCCTCGCTCTCCCTTTGTTTTTTCCTAGATCAACATTTCCCCACAATAGATAGGATTTTTCTCAAGCACAACTTCCTGATAACTACCAACCAAGCCCAGCAATGTGTTACACCAACTAACCTATTGCAGCGATGCACACTCTGAAGTTATCTTTTCTCCTTGCAGCAGCTCACCCTCCTTCACAATTTCTCCATCTACCTTCACTTGCACAATCACAACTCTGTAATTGTCTGCTTTCTACAAGACTACTAGAATTCAATCATACAAGAACATTCACCCACTGGGACCCTCAACCTGCACTGGTCACCCGAATCAATGAGTCCACCCTGTACACAAGGTTTTCCACACAATTCCCACACGTACCATTCAAACAAAGTTCCATGTCCTAGGAGGAGCTGTAGATGATGTCTCACGACAGCTCCTCCAATCTGCAATCAGACAATCACAATAACTCTGTGTCTTCTACACCATTTAATATATCCCTGGATCTTAGGCCACTTTGGGGCCTGAAACTCTAATCTCAATCCTTGGACCATGTCTGGCATGAGACCACATTCACTCGACTCACATAAAAGCTCTGCCAGACATCACACAAGCACGTCACTCTAGCATTCTACCACACAACGCATCTCTATTGATACTCACTTCTCCATTCACCCATGTTCTCGCCGCAACGTCAAACTCCTTTGGTCTCCGTCAAAGTCTGTCACTCTCCTTTCTTGATCATTGGGCTATTTTTCAGGTTTCTAGTGTTCCAGGTCTCTTTTCTAGTTTTTCTGGATCTTCCCCCTGCTCTGCTACAAACTGAATGAGCTGAGTTTCCACGTTCTAGATATGCCCTAGAATCTTGAGTCAATGGTACTGTGTCTCAGCATGAAAGCATGGGGGGAGAGTAATCATTTGCAGGCCAATCATTTCAATTATCAATTCACTATGACTCTTAAGATCACATACTACTGAATGGGGTTAGTTGATTTATTCAAAGCTGAAAATAACTGAATGTACAGGCACCTCAAAATGAGGGTGTAGAAATCCATTGGAACTAATATAAAGCCAAATCTACGAATGAAATTTAGGCAGTGCAATATGCACAAGATAATTAGTTCAAGAATCAAGATAAAAAAAGATTATGGAACAAACATCCAAGTTCACCTGCATCGATGGTTCATGGGAATAAAGCATTAACCTGTCCCTACACTAGCACTACTGTGACATCCCTAATAAAGCATTCTCAAGTCAGGATCAGTTAAGGTGTCAGCATGTGGAGTCTTCCTCAGAAGTCTCCCCACATTAGTTGGGTCAAGCAGCATAAAGCTACAGAGCTCCTTCTAAGATTCTCTCTCTCTTGAAGTGAAGACGAAGTCCCAGGGCTATTTCCCTCATTACGATACATCAATAGCACAGGTGGCGTCCCAAGATCCTTCGCGAATCACGCCATCTGGGCAGGCCACCTATTCATAGGTACTTTTCCAGTGGGCAGCGATGCTACTGAGCTTGGTGGGATAACCTTGATTCCCAGGCTCTCTCTGGTGCGAAAGTACAACAGTTCTCCATTATCAGTATCAACGCTCAATGTATTCCTTTCTCTCCTTGCCTAACTCCTAAAACAAAGACATCATTCAAACTAACAAGGATGATTCTTCCACCTGCAACAGAAGCATGAGAATGAACAGAATCTAATCCCAGGGAAACGCATTTCAGGCCTACAGAATTCAGCTAACATAAGAGAGATGGCACATCTTTTATTGTCACTCCTACTCTTTTCCAAAAATGACTCTTTATGAGTTATATTTAGAATAGGTTAGGTCCCCTAGCTAGTTTAGTCACATTTCCCTTTACCAAAGACTGTGTATTAATTTATGCTTTCACTAATCAATCTTTTACTGATATTTCTGCAAACCGACTAATCTGAATAAAGATGAAAAACAATATTAATTCTTTAAAATAAATAAAGGTGTTGAAAACTTCACCATCCTCTCATAATTGACTTAACATTTAAAATTCTAACTGTCGATGATATATGCATAGTTCTTGTTTTTGTTCCAGCTCCTTTTCACAAATTGTTGTAAAGGTCCATTGGCCTTTTCACAAGCTGTCAGAAATTACCAAGGAGGAAGTCTGTAAATAGGGTGTTTAATCCTAAAACCATACTTGGCTAATTCACAGGCCCTTGCATGTGCATCCTTAGCAACCCTGGATTTCTCAATCACTGAATAAAGTACAAATACAATGTTGGTTAGGTAAGAAAATCACTTAGGCTCCAACACACCTTCAGCCACAGGCTGGGAACCCAGTCAATTTCAGACACTGGGTCAGCATGAGGAGTTATGAAACGCTGGAGTGTGGGAGAAGGGAGGAGACCTCAAACCAAGCCTTCCAACCATTCATCTCTGCATTGGCCATACTCTTCACTTACTTTGCCATTCTTAACTGCCTAATAGAGGGAAAATACAATGTAACTTAAATAAAAAAAAGACTAATGAACTGATGATGACTTAAGCCGTCCAGTAGCGGGCCGCCGTGCCAGCTCGCTGCTTCTAGACTGCCAAAGTTGACTGCTAGATTACAAGTTTCCTTGTTGTCTGGTGGCTTGGTGGCACGGTAGTCCCATACTGGTGCCTATTAAAAAGGTACAGCAATGTGAGCACATGAGGCCATTCCTGCACTGTCCATGCTGTTCAGGAAAGGGGGTGATTGCAGACGGGAGCACATGTTGCCTCCCCGGTCACAGGGGCATTTCCCACCCACAGCCTTTTCATAGTGGTAAGCTTGGGAATGGGAAACTTGTAATATGCTTGGTGGTGCAGCTACGGCACCAATAAAACAAGGGTTGTTTGGGTCCCAGGGATAATTTTTTACAACCACTCACCACTATACTCCCCGAAAGTAACTGAACAAAATACAAATAATAGTGGAGGGTCAAAAGAATGAATTTTCTGAAAAAACGACTATGTGTGAGAATCAGTGGCAATAGTCCACTAATCAGGGTACATCAATCGTGGTTATTGAAAAATACCCATCAGTAGCTCTTCCTTGGCGCCCTTTTCATCATATGGGTTCCTTCTAACCATGAAGGATAGTATTTTAGTATGGTCAATGGGGACAGCATAAGGACCAGTGATGGTATAACTGGGTCACAGGGAGCTTCTGAAAAGCAGTGCGAGGGGGTGTGTAAAAGTGCAAAAAGTGCAGGATAGTGATATATAAAATTAGATAACTATGAGGAAAAATTATTTATTAAAGACCTCAGTGTTTCTAAGAATTAAAACGAGCGAAATTGGTAGTTTCACCTAATAGCTACCAACAGGTTGGTCGACATGACATGTTTCAGCAGATTTTTGGATCACAGAGGTATCCACTGCATTCCTCAGGACCTGTGTCGCTACTGCTAGTGGTGTGTTAGAACATTATATATAAAAAGGAAATCTTTCACCTGGGTACTAATGAAGGATCATTCTCCCAGCTGAGACGTCCAATGTGAAAGAAACATAGTCGAAAAAAGAGAAAAAACAGAAAAAACATACAATTAGTATATCTACGATATCCAAAACACTTACATGGTATATCATATCTGTAAAGAGAACCACTAGTGCAATCCTCTTCGTAGTACTTTAATTCCTACATATAACCACCATACCTCGAAATGATATGTGGTAGGACTCTCACTTACCATATTGTGCAGGAGGGTACTGCCTCACCTCGCCTGGCAAAGGCCAAACCTCCGTTTGTAGAGAGGAATGCCATGATACTTGATTCTGCCGAAGCCCTAAACAGGGCACATTGGCCATTTAAACCCGCAAGCACGCCAGAATAAGTTGTGATTAAGTGTGAAGTCAGCGGCTGCTGACGTGTCTTTGTATGTCTTTCTTTTTACTTTAGAGCGGTGCTTCAATTACCTGCGCTGTGAGCCAGGTGAGGTGAGGCAGTACTCTCCTGCACAATATGGTAAGTGAGAGTCCTACCACATATCATTTCGAGGTATGGTGGTTATATGTAGGAATTAAAGTACTACGAAGAGGATTGCACTAGTGGTTCTCTTTACAGATATGATATACCATGTAAGTGTTTTGGATATCGTAGATATACTAATTGTATGTTTTTTCTCTTTTTTCGACTATGTTTCTTTCACATTGGACGTCTCAGCTGGGAGAATGATCCTTCATTAGTACCCAGGTGAAAGATTTCCTTTTTATATATAATGTTCTAACACACCACTAGCAGTAGCGACACAGGTCCTGAGGAATGCAGTGGATACCTCTGTGATCCAAAAATCTGCTGAAACATGTCATGTCGACCAACCTGTTGGTAGCTATTAGGTGAAACTACCAATTTCGCTTGTTTTAATTCTTAGAAACACTGAGGTCTTTAATAAATAATTTTTCCTCATAGTTATCTAATTTTATATATCACTATCCTGCACTTTTTGCACTTTTACACACCCCCTCGCACTGCTTTTCAGAAGCTCCCTGTGACCCAGTTATACCATCACTGGTCCTTATGCTGTCCCCATTGACCATACTAAAATACTATCCTTCATGGTTAGAAGGAACCCATATGATGAAAAGGGCGCCAAGGAAGAGCTACTGATGGGTATTTTTCAATAACCACGAATGATGTACCCTGATTAGTGGACTATTGCCACTGATTCTCACACATAGTCGTTTTTTCAGAAAATTCATTCTTTTGACCCTCCACTATTATTTGTATTTTGTGCAGCTACGGCACCGCCAAACATATTGCTCCTCCAGACCGCTGCAAGACCGACAGGGATCGCGGATTCCTTGCAGTTGCGCTGGTCTCCTGGAGGTCTGACCACTATACTCATAATACAGAAATTGGGCCACTGTTATGGCAGTCCCTGACGACCATCGCACCGCCACTGCGAGTTTGAGAGTCCTATGGACTGCTAAACTCATAATGGGGTCCTAAGAATCCAAGATGTCTTTGTCCATGGGTGGGAAGGATTATTATTAAAGAGAAGTATGACCATGATTGTGCCTGACCACTAACGATTAATTTTCAATGCAATTCATGCTCAACCACTGCAAAGTATAATCCCCAACATGGGGACCATTTAATACTTGAGTAAAGCCCAAGGTGTTTGATATTTTCAATGAGTCCTCAGGCTGTTGTTCTGGCTGTTCTGTTGCCCCACTAGTAAAAGTGTCCCACAATAATGTTTTTTGACTTGTGTAAGTAATTGGATTATTATTTGGGGTGGGTGACTATCCATCTCTAAGAATAATCACAAACCTTGTCAGGGTGAATCTTCAAAGTCACTAAATTAACCTGAACTCAATACCCTGGTAGCTTGGCACAACAGAATAAAGACTTCATTTAGGGCAATGAATAAAGTATTCATGCAGTACAAAAATAAATAACATCAAAATGCAAGACAATACAACTTTCAAACCGAATTAGAACAATTGAGTAATATTTAATTACCACACAACAACACCAAAATGACAAAAATGCTAAAAAGTAGAAAGCACATATGATACTCAACAGTCATGGTACTCAAAGACTCATAGGGTGCCAAGCAGGGTCCACCCAAGTCCTGTTGCTGCTGCACTTTCCTGGAAGTGAAAATGCCTCTTCTAGCTTGTTGAACAGGAGGTCAGCCTTATGACCCTTAGAGACCACTTTTTTGCCTCTGGGTACAAGAGGGAGCAGGACCAGTATTTTAGGGTTTCTCTTATTTCACAGCAAGCAGGTACAGTTCTTTTCTGATCTTTCAGCAGTCCAGGAAGTGTCCTGAAGTGGGTGCCGGGAGGTGCCATATTTATGCCTAGCACTAGCCTGTGGGTCTGAATGACTACAGGACACACCCTAACAAAAGGGGAAAAAGGTTAGCAAGGCCAACCCTACCACTTTGGGAATTTTCAAGATGACAAACATCTTCGGCCACATTAAACATGGGCTCTGAGGGCTGTGTGTGTGTGGGGAGTGTACTATTGTAATCCACATCTAACACTAAAATCCAGTTTGCAGCAGCAAATCTACCCACAATAAACCCAGAGATAGATGTCTAGTAGAACAGAAGCAAAGTCCTTCAGCAAGTAGACAGTGGATCCTCAAGAATTTTCTTGACAACCTGTTTTGTCCGCTTTCATGTGTGTCCCAAGATTTATTTGTAAATCCAGAGACATAAGTCTGGAAGGGCAAAAGCAGATTCCTCGAGCAACCAGACAATGGATCCACAGGAATTGCCTTTGCATCCTGTTCTATTCCTTTTCAAATATGCCTCAAGTGATATATGTGAATCCAACAGACCTGTCAAGCAGGATTTGGCATTCAAGTAGTATTTTGACACTTTAGTGTCAAGTCAAGTCAAGTCAAGTCAAAATAACTTTATTCGGTTGTTCGAATTGACAACCATAAAAGTATTTACACTACAGATAATAACATGACATACACACAATCTTAAAAAAGTCATAATCGATTACAGATAAAAAAGATCACAGAGTTAAAAATACTGCACTATATCAAGATATTGGAGGCCCTTTAAAAATAGTATTCTTTTGACAATAGATTTAGATATTACAATCAGAGATAATTATCCTTCCATACTGTTTCTGAATTTGATCGCCATTTTCAAAAAACCACAAACAAATAAAGTGCAATCACAATTTAGCAGCTGTAAAAAATGTTGTGCTGGACGATATTGACGAAAGTTCAATTCTTTCAAACAGGGTTTCAAGCATAACTTCCTTGGTACAGCATAAAAAGGGCAGAAGAACAGAAAGTGTGCCAGGTCTTGCGGAGACTTTTCGTCGCAGCCGCAAGCTGGCAACACTTGACCTCTATGGGAACCCCTAGGTACCGCCAACATAAGATGAAACAAGTTGAACCTGAACCTAGTTAACAAAAAACGGTCATAGCTTGACATTTGCCATGTCAGGTAGGGTTCCGTAAGTAAAGTGCTTTTAATTAGTATGTGATTGCGTACACTTTCTTTTTTTAATTCACATGATTCCCTTTCCTGTTCTCTTAAATCAATAAAAGCATTTTTAATTAAAATAAGATCCAATTTAGTAATGGATTCCGGACATAAAAAGAGTTCAGGACGGCCTAAATCAGAAAAACATTTCAATAAATATTTGAGCCAGGGAATTTCCATCCTGTTATCCCATGTAAGAGCTTCCTTTAGAATAAGCTTGGTCAGCGGAATACTGTCATTTAACCAGCTATTCATCCAGCATAACATGGGATTCAAAGCAATTTTATCACTAACATACGGAACCCCCAGTTCTTCATGCACAGAAAAATTTGCTGTACCCCTTGGAACCCTTAAAATCTGTTTTAAAAAATTGTTTTCAACTATCTGAAGTACGTCCAAGGGAACATATCCCCATATTTCACTGCCGTAACAAGCTGTGGTTACACTTTTGGCCTTGTATAATTGGAGTAGCGCGGTAACTGGACTATTTCCCAGCTTTTTAGAGAAATCCAATATAGCCGCATTTACCCTTGTAACATCTCCCTTTTTTTTCTGTATCACGGGTCCCCATTTAAGTTGACTGTCAAAGAGGACCCCGAGATAGGAGAATGTGTGCGTTACAGGTATTTCCACTCCTTCTACATTTAGGCGATTTGGTTTCTTAAATCCTTCACCGATCTTCATTATGTAGGATTTGGTGTTGTTAATACTTAAATCTCTGGTTTTCATAAATGTGTAAAAGGAGTCTAATAATATTTGAAGTCCGTTGGCCGTTCTAGATAAAAGGACTGCGTCGTCCGCGTATAATAAAACAGGCAGACCTTTTCGGCCAATGTAAGGATAGTCTGTGTTGGTGCTTAAGAGGGTCTCTTCCAGATCATTAATATATAGATTGAAGAGGAACGGGGCCAGAATACACCCTTGCCGAACGCCCCGAAACACTCCAAAATCTTTGGTAACTTTTAGATCCTGGGTATATCTAACATTCGCTTTGGTGTCCGAATGTATATCTTCTAACAGGTTTACTAGATTTTTGTCGACGCCCATTTTTTCCATGGCGCACCAAAGTTTCCCACGGTTCACACAATCGAAGGCCGAAGAGAGATCCATAAACGCCATATGGATCGTTCCTCTTCGTGCCTTGGTGTACTTCCCGGCTATGAGGTACAAATTCAGACATTGGGAAATGGTAGAATGTCCAGGCCTAAAGCCATACTGGATTGGCGATATTATATGATTTTCCTCTGCCCAACTAGTCAATCTATTTAGAATTACTCCTCCTATTACTTTTGCCACAGAGTTTATTAAAGATATCGGTCTGTAGCAGGCCGGACTGCTACGGTCTCCCTTCTTGAATATAGGCACTATTGTAGATACCCCCCATGATTTAGGGCATCCACAAAGCACAGCTGCATTAAGTACAGCTGTGAGTACCGGCGCCCATAGTGCTTCCCGTGACTTAAAGAGATCAGGCGGAAGTCCATCGGGGCCCGGTGCCTTATTATTTGACAGGCCTTTAATTCCTTTAACTATTTCCTCATTTGAGAAGCATAGAGATGTATCTCTGCCTATACCAGGATTATGTTCTGTCTGTGAAACATTATTTATAAAAATAGAACTAAAATGGTCTATCCATTCGTCCTCTGAAATGTTCGTGCCCACATTTGGGATGGAAGGACAGTCAAATATAGGTTTGTTAATTATCTCCCAAAACTTCGAGCTATTTTTTAAAGTCTCGGGCTCTAGGAGTGATTCCCAAACACTTTTTTTAACTGCACGCTTACGGGTAGCCAGAGCTTTCTTATATTCAGTCCGCAAGCCCCGGATGATCAATAGATCTCTTGGTTTTGTGTTTAAAGCTTTCTTGAGCTCGCGACTGACCTTTGAACAAACACTGTCAAACCATTTTGGATTGCAGTTAGAATTTGACCTTCCCTTATTAGGAACCATTAAAAGAGACTCCACCTTCTTAGTTATCTCCTTATAGGATGTCAGGATTTGCAAAGGAGCTGATGTAGGGGATGTACAAATCATTAATTCTTGATTACAGACTGCACTAACAGAAGTATAGAATTGATCACTATCCACCATAGCCCATTTTAAGCGACGCTTCCCGTTAATGCAATTTAAACGACCACGGTCCTCACGAGGAATGTGGTATTCAAGTAAACTCATGCCCAGAGTAATGCATAAGGGGTTGTGGTCGCTGTAGATACTCATGAAGATCCTAAAGTCCTCAATGATATTTACAAAATCAGCTGAAATGAGGATATGGTCTATGTAAGTGCCTGTTGCATGGCCTTTAAAAGTAGGGACTGGGAATACAGTTTGATCTTGTACAGTCGACATTCCAGTAAACAAATTATTTTCATTCATTAATTCGTTTAACCCTGTGCCCCTCCGCGAGTGTTCAAAGTGTATTCCTTCCATGCTGTTACATCCCAATTCACCAACAGGTCCCACGCTAGGGTTCCCACATAAATGTGTGTTGAAATCACCTACTAATATTTTAGAGCATGGCAGAGAACTATCAATTGCCCCTAGCAAATCACGTAAGATTTCTATATTACAATCTCCAGCCTGGTTCACAGAATTATAAAAATTAATCAGTGCAAAATGGATTTTACCCCTTCTAAATTCCAAAACCTGGATGTTTTTGTTACCAGATTTATGTTCAATCTTCTGACATATAAGCGACAAACTAACGAAGATAGCCAAACCCCCTTTAGCTCTTCCACTTGCAGATGGTATTGCTGGGATTATAAAACTCTGATATCCCTCAATATACAGGTTTGTCCCTATTACCCAGGTTTCTTGAAAACATAGTATGGGATATTTTTTAACATAATACAGCCAGTCCTTATCTTGCATTTTATCAGAGAGTCCGGCTATATTCCATGATAACAAAAGAAGACCCTCCGCACATTTTTGGCCTCCACATTGTATTCTATTCGTGCTTTCTGTAACAGGGGGGTTGATAATAGGGATTGCAGTACAACAAGTATTCACATCCGCTATGCCTATATCTTCTGGTAGTCATTCTACACCTTCCAGCCCTCCCTCCGCAGAGAAAATATCATACCTGTTTGCGGTGGGGATATTAAAGTAGTAGGGGTCTGTATGATATGGTCGTGGTTGTTGGTCATATCCGTCCCTACTATAACCCCAGTTATTTGCTGGTGCATCAAAACCCCAACCGTTTGTTTTCTCTGGCCATATGTGTCTAGTGTAGGTATGATTATAATCAGGCTTAGGGTATGTCATACTCCTTTGTTTCTTACCAAAGAAATCCAGAGTAAGAGGAATGATAGTGCCACTCCTTCGTTGTGGTGGTAAAATATTTGGAAGGATGTTTGGTAAGACTGCAGAGTTTGCAAGATTTATTATAATGCAGTCGCCTTTAAATTTTTTAGGGTTTGGGCCTATCCAAGTGGCCCTTCTAGCTGATTTAATATCTCTGGCTAGTTGTTGCTTCCCCCAGGGGGCCAACCGCATATTGCCCGTTAACCAATGCAGGGCTTTACTAGTTAGCGCCGTGGGTGTTTCAGTTTGGTCTGGTGTTAAAGGGGGAGCGTTAGCTAAAACCAGCACTAGAGGGGCTGCGTCCTCAATAAAATGAAGTGTATCTTCACCTGCTCTTGGAGGGGTTATTCCTCGTGGTTGTGGGAGGTGAATATCCCTTGCCGGCGACTGGGTGGGAACAGTGTTGGGTATCTGATCTGGAAGGTTTACCCTTGAAGAGTCAGGGATTGATCCTGTATCTGGTTGGAGGCCAAGTACCTCTTTTACAGGTATTGCCAAATTTTTTACTGTGCCGGATATGATGGACACTTCTTCTATTAACTTCTTTTGATCTACCCCCAGCTTTTTTACGTCTGCGGATAACTTATCCAGTTTGGCCACTACTGGTTTAATTAAGGCTCTGAATTTAGTGTCAATTATATCTACCAACCTGGAAATAAGCTCCTCTTCCATATCTAATTTTTCGTCCTCTTCTAATTTCCTCCTACCTTTTTCCCTGCTTCTCAGTGGTGACGCAGCCCTCTTCCTCCCTAAGGTGGCTCCACCTCGAGGCAGTTGGATTTTTCTACACTTTCTAATTGCTCGAGCAGCCGGAGTTAAAACGGGAGGGTCGGCTTCTATACTTGTCTGCTCACTGACTTGTACAGTATGATTTTCTTCAGGGTCTACTGTTTGTGAGTCTGACACATTGATTGTAGCTATATCTTGATCCTGAGCTATACTCATGTTTAGTGGACCATTTTCAGGTGCCTCGGGATCTAAAATTAAGCTACCCTCAGCCTGAGATGGAATATCTAACCAAGGTGAATCTAGTGAAGGACTTAGAGGAGATAAATTTGGGGAATGACTGAGACCCAAAGATTGTCTCCTATCGGTATTTATCTTTGACACTACTTGTACCATATAATTTTCAATAGAGTTACCCCCCGTCACAACTTTCTTCTTTGACATAATTATATTTGATTAAATATTAGGTCCTAGAAATTTGCCAATAACCTGAACACGCAAAATCACAGGTGATATAATACAAAATTAGCAAAAGGAGGACGGGTGGTTCTGGGAGTTATAGTCTTACTGTTTGATAACAATCGGGTACTGCAGGGCAGAGAGACGTGCCCAGACCAGTCACGGCCTGTCTCGGACTGTCTTAGACTGTCCGCCCTTTGTCCGGGCTTCGTCCGGCGTCCCGCACACGCGTCCCGCTGTGCGTCCGAAGCACGTATTATGTAGGAGGAGTAGGGGGCGGGAAGAGACTCCAGGTGCGCTCCGATGGTCCTGCGCGGAACCCTGGGTCTCGCAGTCCCGTCCCCTGGTGCAGCAGGCTTCCCAGTAATTAGGCAGGCTCAGAGACGCCTTCTCCTCAGAGTTTCAAGGCAACGCTGTAAATGGATGATGGAATCCGCACAAGGTCACTGGTTCAGCTACGAGCGGCACCCGCGAAGCGGGGGCCGCGAGCTGATTTGTAATGTGCAGGCAATCAGTCAGGGGAGGAGCAGGGGGCGGGAAGAGACTCCAGGTGCGCTCCGATGGTCCTGCGCGGAACCCTGGGTCTCGCAGTCCCGTCCCCTGGTGCAGCAGGCTTCCCAGTAATTAGGCAGGCTCAGAGACGCCTTCTCCTCAGAGTTTCAAGGCAACGCTGTAAATGGATAATGGAATCCGCACAAGGTCACTGGTTCAGCTACGAGCGGCTCCCGCGAAGCGGGGGCCGCGAGCTGTTTTGTAATGTGCAGGCAATCAGTCAGGGGAGGAGCAGGGGGCGGGAAGAGACTCCAGGTGCGCTCCGATGGTCCTGCGCGGAACCCTGGGTCTCGCAGTCCCGTCCCCTGGTGCAGCAGGCTTCCCAGTAATTAGGCAGGCTCAGAGACGCCTTCTCCTCAGAGTTTCAAGGCAACGCTGTAAATGGATGATGGAATCCGCACAAGGTCACTGGTTCAGCTACGAGCGGCACCCGCGAAGCGGGGGCCGCGAGCTGTTTTGTAATGTGCAGGCAATCAGTCAGGGGAGGAGCAGGGGGCGGGAAGAGACTCCAGGTGCGCTCCGATGGTCCTGCGCGGAACCCTGGGTCTCGCAGTCCCGTCCCCTGGTGCAGCAGGCTTCCCAGTAATTAGGCAGGCTCAGAGACGCCTTCTCCTCAGAGTTTCAAGGCAACGCTGTAAATGGATGATGGAATCCGCACAAGGTCACTGGTTCAGCTACGAGCGGCACCCGCTTAGTGTCAAAAGGATGCCCACAGTCCCCACTCTGCATATTCTCTGGGATTCAGAGGAGTTATCTCTTCATATTGAATTGCTTTTTGTAAAGCATGCAATACCCAAAGGTGTCTTAGCGCTGGGCTGACCAAGTCGAAAATGGCAGAGCAGCAGCCAGGGAGGTGAATCATCCGACGTCAGGGCTGGGCCAGCGGGAACAGCCAGGTCTTCAGCTGCTTTCTAAACAACTGCAGATTTTATTGAGAGTGGAGGGCCAGAGGGACGGCATTCCATAACCTTCCCGGTATACAACTGTTACAACAAAGTTTTTACCACGCACTACCATTACAACGCAGGCATTACCACGCATACCATTACAACGCATTGCGCTGGGGGGCGCTCTAGGATAGGGAATAAGTATAATTTTATATCCAACACCTTCCCTAGTGTCCACGGGGACTGGAGTTGGAATATAAAATTATACTTACCACTATCCAGCACCTCTAAGCGCTATGCGTTGTAACGGTATGCGTTGTATATACCGCGTTGTAATGGTATGCGTGGTAAAAGTATGCGTTGTAACGTCATACATCCAACCTTCCCCCTTGAAATCTTAGAGTTCTCCCGCCCCATTTTACTTACTTAAATCTTGGGATCTGAACCTTGTGTTCTGTGCTGGACCTCAGTGTTCTACTGGGAGTGTACCGGGTAAATAGTTCTTGAAAGTAGAGGGGGTCTGTACCATGAAGTGCCTTATGCACCAGGCACAAGGCTTTGAATGAAATTCCCGTCTCCAAAGGGAGCCAGTGCAGGCCATGTAGAAGATGCACCACAGGTTTGAATTTAGGAATGTTCAAGAGCGTTCAGGCCACTGCATTTTGAAGTGACTGCAGTTTTTGTATTGAGTATTTTGAATGTTAGATAAAGTGTGTTACAATAATCTAGCTTCAACACCACTAGGGACAACATTACGGTCTTCTGAAGATCAGTTGGAATAAACTGGAGTATTTTTTTCAGAACCCGTAGTAAATAGTAGCTCCGGATGTCACTGCATTGATCTGGGCACTGAAGCATAGATTGGTATCAAAAATGACTCCAAGATGTTTAGCCTTCAAAACTGGCTTCGGTAAATCCCCCAACTCCTGGGGCCACGACGACACATTCCAGAAGGAGGTTTCATTCCCAAAAAGCAAGACCTTAGTTTTCCCAGAATTTAGCTTTAGGCAGTTTTCCTCCATCCAGCCAGCCACAGCGGACATGCAGCTGCGGAAGTTGTGAGCGTCCATCTCAACCTGAGATGTTACTGACACCACAATCTGAGTGTTGTCTGCACAGGAAAGTACGGACAGACCAAAACTCACAATAAGCTGAACCAGGGGAGTAACGTAAACGTTAAAAAGCATTGGACTGAGTGCTGATCCCTGTGGGACCCCACATGGGAGGGAGAAGGGGCCTAGATTTACCCCCCGCCTCAACCCATTGTTGCCTGTTTTCTAAAAAGGAGGTCAACAGCGACAGTGCAGTACTCCTACTGCCCAGCGCATGCAAGCGCCTACCCAGGAGCGCATGGTGGACCGTGTCAAAGGCGGCAGAAAGATCGAGTAGGATTAGTGCCACTCTGCCGCCTTTATCCACTCTCCCTCTAATTTCCTCTGATGCCGCCACCAGTGCTGACTCAGTGCAGTGCTGGGCTCAGAATCCATGCCTGCCAGGCAGGGTCCAGCAATCAATAGGCATCCAGAAAGGTCTGTAGATCTACATTCATTCAGGTCAGTCTATTATTTGCTCCTGGGAGGCATTTCTCACCTTTTAAAGGGCCTATTACGGTCTGGGAGAAGCTAGCGAGTCAATGCAACTTTAGGCAGGGAAACGTTACTTTGTAAAATTTGCTTTTCCTTAATATTTATTACAAATCCAACTTTCCTGTTGAATTGGATTTTTATTAACGATTAAAAATAGTTGTTCAATTATTTTTCTATCTGGTCCCATTCCCGAAATTGAATATTAGTATTTTAATATAGATCCTTCTCTTCAACATAGGACAGCTAGGCCTGACACAGTAAATAGCTTTTAGGTGCCTGTCACTGTATGGATGAGTTAGCATTAAATTTTTACCTGTCCTGCTTTTGCATACCACACACGATGCCTTGTGGACTACAAGGCATACATGGGGGTGAATTCATAATACTTCAAATGAAGTTTTTTACATTACAAAAAGAGTTAATTTTGACAGGCCACAGTTTATTTTTTGCACTGTTGAAGTCAGGCTCCAATTGTAGGCCTGAAGCTGTGTTTGCACTGACACAGTAGCTGATGGCTCAAAAGGTGCTGCAGTCCACTAATGACATTTAACTTAAAGGCCTTGAGTACATCTTGTACCATATACAAGGGGCTTTTTAGAAATGTAAATAAGCTAATCATTGTTATGCCAATTTGACTATGTTCAAAAGCGGGAGCACAGGCACTTTACTACATGTTCTCAAATTAGGTTTTCGGCACCCTCTATGCTGGGGTATTAGACATGGGACCCTCGGGAATTGCCATTTAGGGATGTTGAAATATGACAAACACAATGAGGTGGGTATTCCAGGTCCCTTGTAAGACACATTTTGTGAATTAATGCTGGATAACAAGATTAAATTATGGATTTCAAGTGGATGATAGGCAATGTGCTCAGATTCATAACACTGGAGGAGAACTGGATGGTTCAGGAGTGGGCAACCTAATGAGCAAGAGAGCCAAAAGTAACTGTAGTCAGAAAAGTGATGTTTTCTGGAATGTGTGTGACCTTTCTGAAAACTAGACCTTCTGTTATATTTTTGGGGACATGGTGGTCTTCCTGGATATGGCACTCTTTGGGTTACTGATTATGAGGATGGTTTAACTAGTTGAGAGAGACAGAGATTGGTGGGGAAAGAACTTGCTAGACCAGATGAAGGCTAGACTTGAAAGCATAATATTCTTATGCCAGGGAACCAGAAAAGCAATTGCATGGTCATGCAAGTTGAAGGACCATAATGCTGAGAGATAAAGCCAGTGGGTACCTACTAGGGTCGGGTGTACACTGCTCTGTCATGGATAAGATGCTGGGGTAGGTCTCTGTGTAGCAAGGTAGGTTTAAGGTACACCTTCATTGTTATCTGTTAAAGTATCTCCAGAGATGACTATACTACAGGGATAAGGCCTTATATTGTGCAATGATAAAGTATACATTAGATATCTGAGCTATGCCTGGTAAACCTCAGGGGACTGTGCAGGTAATCGTTATAATTAAAAAAAAACAGGCTCACCTGGAGGTCTTTGCATGAGTTGTGTTAAAGGGGGAGGGATGAAAATCATGGAAGCCATGTGCATCAATATCGCGGCTCCCCTTTATCATTTTGGGTAGGGGAACAGCAGTGTTTTGCTTGTGAGCAGTAGCCAGATGTGTAGGCGGAAGTGATTGATGCGGAAGTTTGTTCTCAACAGGATCGTCTGGTCACAGTAGCAGTAGACCTGCCTATTTAGGGAGGGATGACCATCATTTGACTTCTATGTCCAAACTGTCATGCAAGACATGCTGGACTGAGTCAGTAAAAACAATCAGCGGCACTGAGAGAAAACCTGTGCATTACAGCCATTGATATTCTTGGGAGACTGTTTATGGAATCCAGAAAATGAAAGCCAAGCAGCTGATAAAGACATGGTGCTCACTTCATACTCAGCTGTGATTTAAGTATGTTTTCTTCACTGGCAGATGGACGTATGGCAAAATGATTTCTGACAGGCAGCCAGTGATTACAAATACAGTGAGTGGTCATCTACCAGCAAGGCAGTCACCAGGGAACTACACTGACTGGTGGGATGGTCAGCCATCTGCCATGGTCTAAATACCCCTGTAAGATGTTCTCATTGAGTGTACCCATTGCAATTTGTGGGTTTGGGTAGGAATACAGAATAAGTCAGTTGGATTGTTTAAATTACAAATTAGTTTCAAATGCGCTGTACCCACAGATAAAGCTCTTGGAAAACATTAATGAGCTAATGCTGGAAGGGTAAATAGTTGTGTTTCCTCCAAAGGATGAATGTGATTAAATCCGCCTTTAGATTTATTTGGATAAGAGTCTCAAAGGAGTATGACACCTGCCAGGAATTGGTTTCAGTTTTTCTTAGTGTCCAACACAGGGTATTTATGAAATTGGTCGCTTTATTCTGGAGGATCAGGGTGCCAGACGCAATGTGGAAGCCCCTTTCGAAGAATCATTATCAATAGGACAGCAGAAGCAACTTCATTGCTGTTATATTTTGTAATCGCATGCTAAAAATGATCATTCCATTCAAGTATAAACTTTCCAATTTGTGGCTACTAGGGATCGTTTTCTAAAAAGTTAGCCCGAATGTGTCATCCCTGGGACATTCTTTTAAAAAAATTATTTGGCTCAAGTTTAAGGAGAAAAGAATCTCAGCTCATTTGCACATAAAGTTAAGAAAGATGTTTGGGGACCAGATTGAATAATAGGAGGTTGCTTTAATGTGAGGGGATCACTTCTCTGTAAATCTAGCACTTGGCCTCCAAGTCTGTAGCATGCCAGAAGGACACTCCATTTCCAAATGCCTTAGAACAGGAACTGCACCACAGGATTCCTGTGGCGCAGTTCCTGTTTGTTAACCCCACCAGTCCGAGAACCGACAGCTTTAAAATCCTGTGGCCCTTACTGGTGGAAAGATGTTCCCTGTAGGAAAGTGGTCTTGGTCAGCACCTTGCAAGTTTAGCGTGAGGTGGTGGATTATTCAGGGCAGTCAGAGGGATTGAAGAAACTAATGCAGGAGAGCATATTGCAGGACAAACTATTGAAAGGTGAGTGTATATAGGGAAGTAAATATTTACTATTCCTAACTCCATATCTACATATCATGAAGATATCGTAAGATATAGAAAATACTGATTAATAGATTTTTTCAATATTTTGGCCTCGATAATCTGTGCCACCGATATTATGGGTACAACATTCAGGGGGCACGCCCCTTTCTCTGATGCTGTACTGAAGCAGTGTGTAAGATGTATTCTATAGTGTTTGGTTCAAGCTGTTATGACTACACCTGCTCTGATTTCATTGGTGTCCCATTCAGACTTCATGGTACTAAGTAACTTTGGTGTAACTTTCAACACCTGGCAGCTGGTACTAAATTGTACACTGTAATGGCATGGAAGATGGACTGGCCTCCCCTTTTTCCTCTCACTAAGAAAATTCCAACTGAAATGTTCGAGTAGCTCCTCTCCATCTCTTACAACTCTACACCAGTTAAAGAAAGGCTCTATGATATTAACTTCCTCAAAGAATCTGCCTAATGAGATCTAGAGCCTGGATCTCACAGTGCCTGGTCCTTTCTGTGTGGCAGGGCAATCCCTCGACTAGCAGGTTTATCCTATTCATTCAACAGCGATCAGGTCCCTGCCACTCATGGCGGTTGGAGCATGACAGAAGCCTCACAAGTCTGACACACAGGAAGGCAACACCATTGTCTCCTAAATCAAGCTTTTATACTAGCTAACTCCTCAAATATTATAATCCAAAACACCCACGCATATGTAGGGAGCCAATCAGAAAACAGCCCAACCTCCATGCACACAAGAACCAACTATTTCTTCATTACTTCCTTGTATCAGTCCTTATGTCTTGAGGAATGTCATTCTGGGAGAACTGTCACCCTCCTGCCTACCAAAAGGAAAGTTGTAATCTCCTCCCCTCCTCCATGTGTGCCTATTAAGGACAACCTATGCCAAGAACCCTCCTGTTTTGTCTGCCTCTTTTGTTTCCTGTCTGTAGATTTGAGTTCATGCCTACATTATGCGTCCTGTTTCAACTTTTTCTGCTTGTAGTGTATTGCTATCTGGGCTTTTTTGACATCATGGACGCAAATGAGCTTCCAGCCTTATTTATGTGGGCTTTGTTTGGACCCACATATTTCTGCTAGACTTTTTGGGGCTGTGTGCAACTGGATCCTGTGTTTGGCTTGCTCTTCCCTAGATCCACGATGGGCTTGGGAGAAGAATTGAGGCTGTTTTTTTTTATATTGCTGTCTGCCCTCAATGGGTATGAATGCCTTCAGAAAAAAGGGGGTGGGCTTTCCCCAGCATGTGCTCCCTTCTCGTCTTGGGGACATGGGAATACTTGTTAGTAGTGAGGTGTTGGAGTCTCCATTGCTGAAAGACAGTGAGTACCCCCTTCTCTGCCTAGGGTATGGCATGGACGTATCACTGTTCTACCTGGTGAGCTTGGGGATTGCAGGGATGTTGCCATGTTTTCCTATCTTGCCTCTTGTTTAGCCAATGTGTTCTCCCGCTGCCTGCTGGGCTTGTCTGGGATTGTGTGGTGCTGTTTTGGTGTTTACCCAGCCCATCCATGGCTCCATAATGGTTCATTGAACCTCTGTCACTGGAAGTGCTTCCCGGTCTCACCCAAGGTAATGGGACTAGTGTTGGCCTTACCCTGTGTTGCCTCCCTGGTAGGCTTGGGAGTGGTTGTCCCTGTCTGAAGAATTGCATTGGAGTCCCCTTCATTGAAAAATAAGTGAGTCCCTCATTTTTTACCCTGGTGTGCATGATGGGCTTGGTATACTCTCTCTGCCTTATGCTGGGCTTATGGTATTTTCCCTGTCTCATTGCCTCCAGTTGATTGCTGTGTCCCATGGGCCATTATTTTGCATGTTGGGAGCAGGGTGGGTTTTCTATGATGTTTAGCCTGCTCTTGGCCACTTCCTGATCACTTTTGCCCTTTTGTTGTTCAAGTGCTCTGTTTTTGTTTTCTGTTCAGTTCCCCCGCTGACTCCAAGCTTGACTTGTTGCTTCTGGATTGCTCTCTTGTTTCCCTTTGTAGTTCTACTTGGGGCAGCCTCTTCCCATAACTACTGGGTGTTACGTTTTGCCTTCTTGCTTTGGCCCTCACCTAACTTATTTTGAGCTTGTGGTTTTTATGGGGGGAGGGATCTGCTTTACTCCTACTCCCACAGTTTGTCGATTCTATGAAGGGGTTTGCTTTTTAATTTCAGGGTGTCACATTTGTCTTCTTTTGCTTGTATACCTTGTGCTTTTTAGACTCCTCTGAATGCGTTTCTTTTTTCCCTCTTACATTTGGATGTCTTTGGTGCTTGGCACGTTGATCTTTCTTTGACTGGCATGTTTCTTCACATGTGGCTAAATCAACATGCGTATGCTTTTCTGAGATAAATATCGACATGGCACAATCATTTTCTTCACTCACTTGATACTGCTGTAGAAGAACAGCAGTTTGATGATGATTTAGTTGACGATCTACATGTTTTGTGTATTGATTTGTCTTAACTAATGTCGCCGCTTGGACTTGTGGGTGTACGTCAAACATTGCTTCTAGAACCATCTTGTGGCCATTTGGTCTTCGCACCATGATGCACTTACTTTTTCCATTGCTTTGCAAACAGTCACAAAATGGTTCTCCTTCCCAGAACCTTTACATATCTGATTAAGAGCCAGACATTTTCCTTTGTGTGAAAATGAAAATCCACATCTAAAACACAACTTCTGTTTACATGTAGACATCACTTTGTGTCCTCCAGTCTTTTGTTTTGGCTTACTTTTCACTCTCATGATGGATTCATTCTGGACACCTCTGGCCACCAAGTCAGCAGCTTGTCTGTCAGCATGCTCTTCCACTCTGGCAGCAATTAAATCTGACTCAAGATTAAGAGTTTCTCCCAGTATTGTTCTTCTGAATCAATCTGACAAGCATTTGTCAATAACTGTCAGATGCAAACCTTCTTCATCATTAAATTCATTTAAATGACAATGTCGGATGAGTGTGTTGAGTCTCTCCACAAATTCATCAATGGTTTAACCAACATTCCGACTTTCTAGGTTGAAGATGTATCACTAGTAATCAACACTGGGCACTGGATTAAACTTGAAATTCAACACTTCTTTAGTCTGACAATATATGACCTCTTCATCAGGTTGTTGCATATTCTATTTTCTTTTACATCATCACCAGCAAGAGTTTGAGATACATGATAATATTTTTGTTATCAGTCTCTTCAAGTGCATCAACTAAATCAACTAAATCATCAAATGCCTTTATCCAAGCTGTCCATCTATCGCAAATATTCAGCTTTTCTGTGGTATCAAACGGTGGTGGTAGTTGCAGGAAAGCGGCAGCGTTGTAGCCATTTCTGGGAGTGATTGACATTGAAGGTGAAGCTCTTTACAGCTCCCTCGACTGTTCATCATGAACCTGTTCATGTGAGCCATCTCAAAGACCTTGAGATGTGCTGACCTCTGGATCATCTTTGATGACTTTTGGAAAATGGCCTCTGTCTTTGCCTCAGTGAGAAAAGCAGCATTTCACAAATCCAATGATATTGGAAACTATGGTGATGGTCGCTCACTTGTCAAACACAACCTCTGTGCTTGATATTGGTTGCAGCGCCTGGCGAGGAGTACGTACTGGCTCACTTTACCCAGGTTCTGTTGAGTAAATAAGTATTCTATTCTTTGGCGGCTCTGTGTACTGTCTGGCACCTGGTTGATCTCTGCCTCATAGCACTTTGATCGCACTGTTATCTTGCAATTTGGTGTCACTGTTTGTTGCTTTTTGAAAACCTGGTTGCATCTGCCTTTAGTATTATCATTTCGCATTAAGTGTTACTGTATATTGCATAGCAGCTCAGTACCTTAATGTACAGTCTGACCAACAGGTTCTCCATCACCGGTGTATATATAGATTTCTGATCACTGCTTTCATTGTTTTCACCTTTTTTACAGCCGCTGGAGTTGAACTTTGACTCTACATGAATTAACCATTGGTCCTGTACTTTGACTGCAACACAGGTGACATGCACAAGCAGTTTGCTTCGACCATGGCAAACTCTCTAGGAGACCACTGTCGATCTTCGGGTTACTTATCTCCTAACTTGTTGCCGGTTGTAGCGTCCGCCCCAGTCTGGGTACCCACCAATGACTATACCATACACAGAGCTTAGGATTTACACATCTTTATTCGGTTGTGTGTAACTGTAAACTCAACATTCTAAACCAGTCTTCATTGGATTCCGCTCTAACACTTACATCAAAGTTCTACAGGGTCTATCAGGAGCCAAACGGGTTCCATTATTTCTAACTTTGCAAAACACTAAAGGTGTTATGACATTCTCTTCCATGGGCTCTCATTTTGCTTGAGCTGGTGAATGCATGCGTTGGTAGGGGGTTTTCATGTTGTGCCTTTTGGTCCCTTTTGGCTCTTTCCCTATATTGCTGGGTCTGCCTCCTTTGGTTCATTGCAGCCTATTGTGAGTGGTTCCTAAATTTGAACGCCTTCTTCCTTGGCTTGCACAGATTGTACCCTCTTACTTATGGGATTCTAGTGCTCGTTTGTTTGCTTTGGCAGCAGCATTTGGTGCTTTATTGTTCTGGGTATGATATTTCCTCCTTTGTGCCTAGACGTTGCCCTTTCTGGCTGCCAGCCTTGGTGGGTGATCGATGATGGTTCTGCCTCCATTGGTATACCCCCATGGCGTAAGCAGAGGGATGTGGAAGTGATAAGAAGGACATGCTTCAATTACTTGCCACAAATCCCATTACTTCAATTCTACTTCCTTATCCCAGTCTTTACAAACCTCCCACCCACTCTTCTCTATGCCTGGTTTCATCATATTCTGCTGGCCTGTTTGGGTAGATGTGAACCCTAAAATCAACACATTTCGATAGAGGTGTTTATATGTTTTTGGTTAAGATAGCCAATGTGATTTCATTACATAAAGATTGAGACGAGGAAGTAGAATCAGAGAAATAGGATTACTGGTTGGTAATCAAAGCTTTACCTCATGAGCTCTTGCATCGTCTTTTGTTCCTGGAGAAGATGCATTGTTTGTTCCTTTCCAGACCTTTAAACACAATTCTGACTTGGTAGTTAGCAAACAAGGCACCTGTTGCAGGCCTGCAGTGCAAAAACAATTGATGGACAGAATGCAGAACAATGTCATACATTCACCCCAGTACAAAGATCTGGGCCTAAATCCATCGTTTGTTTGCACTCCACACCACCCCAGTTCAGACATGGCCATATGCAAATCAGCCTTGACCCTGTGCCTCATGGGAACAGTCCAGCCCGAACTGCCAAGCCATGTCTTTCCTGGACCGGAATCAAGCATCCTAGGACCGGTTTCTGGCTATCAGTCGTCTTCAGCCAGGATAGCTTGACTCCAGTTGCAGTTTGCATTAATCTTTGATACAAGCATATGCTACTGGCAGGATAAACCAGGTAGTCGCACCTGCTGATAGGGTGGGTTCGGGGGGCCGAATGCCCATCTCCCTGACTGGTAACCTTCATGCACCACTACCTCCGGGAGCCTGCTGGGGGAATGTACACCCTCATACATACCTTTTAAGCCATCAATGCTTAAATTTGTAAAAGAATACGGGCTGGTGCAGAAAGATTAGCTAAGAAGCCTATGGCTATTATATCTTGTATGCCAAAAAGCTAGGCTGCATAGTCTTGAATCCATCTTGTGCCTCTTTAATCCACCACAAGTCACTCCCTAATACTTTATCTCACAGTTGAATTTAATTGCTTTGTCTCTTTGTCATGATTTTTCCTTTTTTCTATTCCTTCTTTCTCTCTTGTGTATTTTCTTCTCTCTTATTCCGGATCAAAGTCTGATGAGCAAAAATAAGGAACCCCTAAACAACTCTTACACTGTGGGCAAAGCACAATCATATCTAAGCGAGGCCATCACAACACAGGCCCGAAGCAAAATTCTATCCATGAGGCTGATCACGCTCGAGATAGCAGATTTCAACCCCGCTTGGGCCCAAAGAGGGGACTCCATATCCTGCAGGCTATGTACGTACAAAAGGGAATCCTGGCTGCACCTTCTTTGTTGCTGTCCTTACTTCAAGAATGAACGCTGGCGACTGTTGCGCCCGATTTGCCTCAATCGGAGCATAACAACATGCTTGGAAGCATCAGCCCTGTGTTTGTCCACCACCAACACTATGTTCCTAGCGAGATTAGCGAAATTCGTTCACCAAATTAGTTTAGCACTAAGAACCCATAATGAGATTATTTCATCATTCAGGAGGCTCACCTCAAAAGCAACTGATCAGAGTTGAAGTGCAATCGTCACGCAGTTTCATTGACAATGCCACTTACATGCCCCCATATGGAAGAAAGTAAGGACTTGTCCCAACGCATACAATCCCGGGAAACGCCAATCAATGGGACTAAGACTGTGGGAGCTGTATCCTTCTTTCTCATTTTTTTTTATACCATTCTTTTAATTACCACAGGGTACACTTTTTTTTTTTTAAACAAGCAAAGAAGTCTTTTTCTTTTTTTTAGAATTACTGTTCTCTGTACCTTCTCTTTTTACTGTAAAGATTTTAATTAATTGTACAGTTAATAAAAACCTGAAATGCCTGTCCCCAAAAGTGAGTGCATTTATTTATTTTATTTTATTATTTATCATGCTTAGTTCAATAAAAAGATTACATGTCCAGAAACACATTAAAACAATATCAACTAACATACAATCAATGTAACCCCTTCGCTGCTAGGCCTTTTCCCTCCTGCGCAAAGCCTTTTTTTTGGCTATTTGGGGTAGTTTGCGCTTAGGCCTTTGTAACTTTTTGACCACATAAGGAATCAATGCAAATTTGCGTCCTTTTCTTCCAACATCATGGGGATTCTAAAGGTACCCAGGGTTTGTGGATTCCCCTGGTGGGGACCCAGAAAGTAGCCAAAATACAGCTAAATGTTGATTTTTTGTGGGGAAAAATGGGAAAAAAGGGTCAATGATGAAATGGTCTGTTTTTTTCCCTGCAAATTATATCAACAAAGGGTTTGTGGTGCTGAAATCACCATCTTCCCAGCTTTCAGGGGCAAGCAGACTTTTGTCAGAGAACCAAAATGTTGTACATAGTTTTGGCATTTTTCTGGGACATAGCCTATTTTTGCTATTTTTTGTGCTTTCAACCTCCTTCCAGTTAATGGTAGAAATGGGTATGAAAGCAATAATGGATCCTGGAAAGCTATACATTTTGGAAAAGTAGACAAAATTCTGAATTCAGCAAGGGGTCATTTGGGTAGACACTTTAAAGTTCCTTAATAGAAACTAACAGTTGAATATAGGAAAAATTGAAAATTAGTTACAAAAACAGCCATTTGTGTCAACATTTTCACCTGTAACTTCATCTAATTATGAAAGTTGTTTGAAAGCAATACACCGCTACATCTGCTTGACCTTTCTGGTTGTGGGGATATATAGGTCTTGTAGGTTCACCAAGAACCCGACAAACCAAGAGCCAATAACTGAGCAGCGTCTTGCAAAGGTTTTTTATTATGTACCGGGTATATAGCAATTCATTTGGGAAAATATATACATGGAAAAATAGGTATGAAAGACACCTATGTATTTCTGAAATTGGAATAAAATATAGAGTTTAGAAACAGTAGATATTTGCACATTTCCGAAATTGTGAGCACCCATACTAGCATGAGAATTATACGTCATTTTTCAAAATGACTTCTTTTTTACACATTGTCTTTAATTTGGAAGATACAAATGCATCAAAAGTCAATAGGTAACAACAGTTGCTCTACAATTCTGTGTTACCCTAAGTCTCCCAATAAATAATGGTACCTCACTTGTGCGGGTAGGCCTAGTTCCCGCAAGGAAAGACCCAAAACGCAAAGCATACCACATTTTCACAGAGAAAACTGACCCTTTTTTTGCAAAGTGCCTGGTTGTCGTTTTTTAACCCTAGCTCTGCCGGCACCTAGGGAAACCTAGCAAAACCTATACTTTTTTGAAAACTAGACACCCAAGGCAATCCAGGATGGCATGACTTGACTGCCTCTCACCAGGTTCTATTACCCAGAATCCCTTGCAGACCTCAAAATTTGTTAAAAAACACATTTTCCTCCCATTTATGTAGAAGAAAGTTCTGGACTCAGCGAGGATCCACAAAATTCCATGCACCCAGCGTTCTCCAACGTTTTCTGAGAAAAATGGTACCTCACTGTTATGGGTAGGCCTAGTGCCCGTGACAGAAAACGGTCCAAAACGCTACGTGGACACACCACATTTTCACAGTGAAAACTGACCCTTTTTTTGGAAAGTACCTACCTGTAGTTTTTGAACCCTAACTCTGCCGGCACCTAGGGAAACCTAGCAAACCGATACATTTTTTAAATCTAGACCCCCAAGGGAACCCAGGATGGTGTGACTTGACTGGCTCTCACCAGGTTCTATTACCCAGAATCCCTTGCAAACCTCAAAATTTGTCAAAAAAACAAATTTTCCTCACATTTCTGTGGAGGAATGTTCTGGAATCTGCGTGGATCCACAACATTCCACCCAACCCGCCTTTTCCAAAGTCTTCCGAGAAAAATGGTACCTCACTTGTGTGGGTAGGCCTAGTGCCCACTACAGGAAACGGGCCAAAACGCAATGCGGACACACCACATTTTCACAGTGAAAAAAGAGCCTTTTTTGCAAAGTACCTAGCTGTAGTTTTTGAACCGTAGCTCTCCCAGCACTTAGGGAAACATAGCAACCCTATACATTTTTAAAAACTAGACACCCAGGGGAATCCAGGATTGGGTGACTTGACTGGCTCTCACCAGGTTCTGTTACCCAGAATCCCTTGCAAACCTCAGAATTTGTCAAACAAAACACATTTTCCTCACATTTCTGTGGTGGAAAGTCCTGGAATCTGCGTGGATCCACTAAATTCCACTCACTCCATGTTCCCAAAGTCTTCCGAGAAAAATGGTACCTCACTGGTGTGGGTAGGCCTAGTGCCCACGACAGGAAATGGCCCAAAATGTATTTATTTATTTATTTAGGAGATTTATAAAGCGCAACTATCACCTTACAGGCATCCTGGCGCTAAGGATCCACAGAAGTGGCGGACAGAGGAAGTAGCAGAAAGTCGTAACAAGTTAAACCTTAGGAAACAACCAGGTTTTAACACGTTTCCTAAAGAGGAGAAGTTCCTCAATTTGACGAATCTCCAAGGGCAGACTGTTCCAGAGTTTGGCAGCAGCAACTCCAAAGGATCTACCCCCTGCCCTGGCTTTCTTAAATCTTGGTACTCTCACCAAACACGCTGTTGCTGAGCGAAGTGCTCTAGTTGGGCTGTACCAGACAAATTTAGCTTGCAATGAGCTAGGCCCGAGCCCAAGAAGGGCTTTAAAAACAAGGCAAAGGGAGTTGAAAAATACTCTCTGCTTAAGTGGGAGCCAATGGAGTTCAGCCAACGCCGCTGAGGCAGAGGATCTTCTAGGCCAACCAAGGGCCAACTTGGCGGCAGCGGACTGGACTCTTTGAAGTCTGTCTAAATGCAATGGGGACACACTACATTTTCACAGTGAAAACTGTGCCTTTTTTTGCAAAGTACCTGGCTGTAGTTTTTTAACCCTAGCTCTGCCAGCACCTCGGGAAACTTAGCAAACCTATACATTTTTTAAATCTAGACACCCAGGGCAATCTGAGACGGGGTGACTTGACTGGCTCCCACCAGGTTCTGTTACCCAGAATCCCTTGCGAACCTCAAAATGTGTCCAAACAAAAAACATTTTCCTCACATTTCTGTGGTGGAAAGTTCTGGAATATACATGGATCCACACAATTACACCCACCCCACATTTCCCAAAGTCTTCTGAGAAAAATGGTACCTCACTTGTGTGGGTAGGCCTAGTGCCCATGACAGGAAACGGTCCAAAGCGCAACGTGGACACACCACATTTTCACAGTGAAAACTGACCCTTTTTTTGCAAAGTACTAGCTGTAGTTTTTTTTACCCAAGCACTGCCGGCACCTAAGGAAACCTAGCAAACCTATATATTTTTGAAAACTAGACACCCGGGGGAATCCAGGAGGGGGTGACTTGACTGGCTCTCACCAGGTTCTGTTACACAGAATCCATTGCAAACCTCAAAATTTGTCCCAAATAAACACATTTTCCTCACTTTTCCGTGGTGGAAAGTTCTGGAATCCATGTGGATCAAAAAAACTCTACCCACCCCACGTTTCCCAAAGTCTTCCGAGAAAATTGAGTCTCACTTGTGTGGGTCGGTTTAGTGCCCGTTACAGGAAACAGCCCAAAATGCAACGCGGACACACCACATTTTCACAATAAAAACGGAGCCTTTCAATGCAAAGTACCTAGTTGTAGTTTTTAAACCATAGCTCTGCCGGCACCTGGGGAAACCTAACAAACATGTACATTTTTGAAAACTAGACACCGAAGGAAATCCAGGATGGGGTGATTTGACTGGCTCTCACCAGGTTCTGTTACCCAGAATCCCTTGCAAACCTCAAAATTTGTTCAAAAAAACACATTTTTCTCACATTTCTCTTGTGGAAAGTTCAGAAATCTGCGTGGATGCACAAGAAAACACCCACTCTGCTCTCCCCAAAGACTTCTGAGAAAAATGGTACCTCACTTGTTTGAGTAGGCCTAGTGCTCGCGGCAAGAAATGGCCCAAAAACGCAAAGTGGACACGCCACATTTTCACAGTGAAAACGGACCCTTTTTTTACAAAGTGCCTAGCTGTCGTTTTTGAACCCTAGCTCTGCTGGCACCAAGGGAAACCTAGCAAACCTATATATTTTTTTAAACTATACACCCAGGAGAATCCAGGATGGGGTGACTTGACTGGCTCTCATCAGGTTCTGTTACCCATAATCCCTTGCAAAACCTCCAAATTTGTCCCAAAAAACATTTTCCTAACATTTCTGTTGTGGAAAGTTCAGGAATCTGCATGGATCCTCCAAATTCCACCCACCCCACATTACCCAAAGTCTTCTGAGAAAAATGGTACCTCACTTGCGTGGGTGGGTCAAGTACCCGCGACAGGCAAGGGCCCAAAACCTATTGAGGCAACATCAAAATTACCTATCACAAACTAACTTGGTTTTGCAAGGATAGTCCCTTGAGTTTTTAGCCCCGGCTCGGCGGCCATTTTGGGAAACCTACCAAACCCACACATTTTTAAAAACTAAACCCCCGGAGGAGTCCAGCGAGGTATGGCTTGCGTGGTTCCCCCAACATTCTCCTACCCAGAATCCCCTGCAAACCTCAAATACAGCTGAAAAAATCACTTTTTTCTCAAATTTCTGTGTGGGAAAGTTCTGGAATCTGTGTGGACCCACAAATTTCCTCCCACCCATCATTCCCCCAGGTCTCCTGATAAAAATTATACCTCGCTGGGGTGGGCGGGTCAAGGACCCGCACCTGGCAAGGGCCCAAAACCTATTGAGGTAACATCAAAATTACCTGTAACAAACCAACCTGGTTTTGTAGGGGGTACCATGATTTTTTGGCCCCGTGCTCGGCGGACATCTAGGGAAACCTACCAAACCCACACATTTCTAAAACCTAGACACCCAGGGGAGTTTAGTGAGGTATGGCTTGTGTGGGTCCCCCAACATTCTCCTGCCCAGAATCACCTGCAAACCACAAATTTGCTGAATAAAATCACTTTTATCTCAAATTTCTGTGTGGGTAAGTTCTGGATGCTACGCGGATTCAAAAATTTCCTCCCACCCAGTATTCCCCCAGGTCTCCCGATAAAAATGGTACCTCACTGGCGTGGGTGGGTCAAGTTCCTGCGACAGGCAAGGGCCCAAAACCTATTGAGGCGGCTTCAAAATTACCTTTCACAAACCAACCTGGTTTTGCAAGGGGGGTCCCATGAGATTTTGGCCCTGGGCTCAGCGGCCATCTAGGGAAACCTACCAAACCCACACATTTCTGACACCTCTAGGAGTCCAGTGAGGTATGGCTTGCCTGGGTCCCCCAACATTCTCCTACCCAGATTCCCCTACAAACCTCAAATTTAGCTGAAAAAAATCTCTTTTATTCTCTAATTTCTGTTTAGGAAAGTTCTGGAATCTGCGTGGATCCACAAATTTCCTCTCACCCAGCGTTCACCCAGGTTTCTCAATAAGAATGATACCTCACTCGTGTGGGTGGGTCAAGGACCCATGACAGGCAAAGGCCCAAAACCTAGTGAGGCGACATCAAAATTACCTATAACAAACCAACCTGGTTTTGCAAGGTGGGTCCCATGAGTTTTTGGCCCTGGGCTTGGCGATCATCTAAGGAAACCTACCAAACCCACACATTTCTGACACCCGGAGGAGTCCAGCGAGGTATGGCTTGTGGGTTTCCCCACCATTCTCCTACCCAGAATCCCCTGCAAACGTCAAATTTAGCTGAAAAAAATCACTTTTTTCTCAAATCTCTGTGTGGAAAAGTTCTGGAATCTGCGTGGAAACAATATAACTCTCTTGCCAAAGATAGCTACACTCACTAGCACCTACTCTGCAGAGACACTGTAAAAAGTAACGATATCCCACTAGAAAGAAATAACAAAACCAATTACTCATAAAACAACAAAGTACACATCAAGCTCTAATGCAAAAAGATTATGACACTCAAAAAACCGAAGCCAAACATGCTGCTATTATTACACCATTTGCAAAAAACACATTCATGGAGGGAAAATAAGCTCAATTATAGTAGATAGTACAAAAAAATTATCTTACCAAACACATGCAACTATACAAATTGCAGAACCACCAGTAATCAAACCGCAACCTGGAACAGTCTAAAGGGCAAAAGCCTTGAACTAGAATAAAATGGAGAAATAAAAAATTACAATTACATTCCACAAAAAATAATACAATTAAAATGATAACACGCTATGTCACTACCCAAATGGTCAATCTGCCTGATGGGCCTTCAAATAGGGTTGAGAAAATTGGGGATTAGGTGGGGTTTTCTGCCAGGCCAATCTGTCCAAAAAACACAGTTGATGGACAGAATGTAGAACAATGTCATACATTCACCCCAGTACAAGGATCTGGGCCTAAATCCATCGTTTTTTTGCATTCCACACCACCCTGGGTTAGACACTGGCTATATGCAAATCAGCTCTGACCCTGTGCCTCATGGGAACAGTCCAGTCCGAACTACCAAGCCATGTCTTTCCCAGACCGGAATCAAGCATCCAAGGACCGGTTTCTGGCTATCAGCCTTCATCAGCCTGGATAGCTTGACTCCAGTGGTGTGGAGAGCCTGGGACTCACTGCTGAGTATACCCAGCACACTTGGGGTAAAAATTGCAAAAAACACAGTTGATGGTCAGAATGTAGAACAATGTCATACATTCACCCCAGTACAAGGATCTGGGCATAAATCCATCGTTTTTTTGCACTCCACACCACCCTGGGTTAGATACTGGCTATATGCAAATCAGCTCTGACCCTGTGCCTCATGGGAACAGTCCAGTCCGAACTACCAAGCCATGTCTTTCCCAGACCGGAATCAAGCATTCAAGGGCCGGTTTCTGGCTATCAGCCTTCATCAGCCTGGATAGCTGGACTCCAGTGGTGTGGAGAGCCTGGGACTCACGTCTGAGTATAGCCAGCACACTCGGGGTGAAAATTTCAAAAAACACAGTTGATGGACAGAATGTAGAACAATGTCATACATTCACCCCAGTACAAGGATCTGGGCCTAAATCCATCGTTTTTTTGCACTCCACACCACCCTGGGTTAGACACTGGCTATATGCAAATCAGCTCTGACCCTGTGCCTCATGGGAACAGTCCAGTCCGAACTACCAAGCCATGTCTTTCCCAGACCGGAATCAAGCATCCAAGGACCGGTTTCTGGCTATCAGCCTTCATCAGCCTGGATAGCTGGACTCCAGTGGTGTGGAGAGCCTGGGACTCACGTCTGAGTATACCCAGCACACTCGGGGTGAAAATTGCAAAAAACACAGCCAATCTGTCCCCCAGAAAACAGCAGACAGATATGTGCTCCCCTTGAAAAAAAATAGATCCCTGGTGCATAGTAGGGTTTTCTGCCTCCCCTTTTCACCTAGGGCAGAAAGGCCAAAAAAGGGGCAGATCTGTACCCAGGGGCAGAAAATACATAAACATAATTTAATCCCCTTGGAAGCTACCCTTGGCCAAGGGGTCGCTTCCATTACCTATAAAAAAAAATCCCTGGTGTCCAGTGGGATTTTCTGCCCCCCCATCCCTGGGGGCAGAAAGGCCAAAAAAAGGACCAACTGTCACCAGGGGGGGCAGGCCGAAAAAACATCCACAAATTATGAGCCATTTTGTAAGCATACCTTGCCCAAGGGGTCGCTTCTACACACTAAAAACACAATCCCTGGTACCTAGTGGACCAGAGGGGGGGCAGAAAGGCCAAAAAACAGGCTGATATGCCCTCGGGGGCAGAAAAAACATGCACAAAACCTGACCCCCTTTGAAAGCAAATCTTGCCCAAGGGGTCGCTTCCATTTAAAATAAATACCAACCCTGGTTCCTAATGGGGTTTTCTGCCCCCCCCCCCCCCCCCCGGGGAAAAAAGGCCAAACCAATAGGCAGCTCTGCTTTGCTTTGGAAGCAACCCTTGCCCAAGGGATTGCTTCCATTTAAATTAATTAATCCCTGGTTAATCCCTGGTGACTAGTGGGGTTTTCTGCCCCCCCCCCGGCAAGATGGCTAAAAACATGCACACAATTTTTGCCCCTTTGGAAGCGACCCTTGCCTAAGGGGTCGCTTCAATTTAAATTAATAAATCCCTGGTGGCTTGTGGGTTTTTTGGTCACAAAAACAGGCCAATCTGCCCCCAGGGGGGTAGAAAAACCATCTAAACAAGTTTCTCTACTTTGGAAGCGACCCTTGCCCAAGGGGTCGATTCGTTTTTAAAAATAAATAATCCCTGGTGCTAGTGAGGGCATTTCTGTTGCATGATCGCGATGCTGTGCGCAATCGTGAAGTAGAAATGCCCTGCAAAGAGACATCAGGGCAGAGGAAAAACTCTTTCCTCTCCCCTGATGCCTCGATGCATGGAGCAAACCACCCCCAAGGAACAAGGGAACCTACCTTGTTCACTCCGACGCCTGGAAGCACATGGCTTCCAGAGAGTCTTGGTCTTTTTGATGAAGTTTGCGTGCGCCGTGAGCGCTGATGTCATGGGATTCCCATGGGGAGGGTCGGGGGTGGCAGTGGAAACTCTTCTGCTGCCATCCCCCTCTATGGGGGCTGGATGGGCTGCACATGGGGGGAGCCCCAGCACCTCTCCCATGGGTGGGTGCCATGACGGAGCGGTTCCGTCATGAGCACACGACCACTGTGCTTCATGACTGAACCGATCCGTCATGAGCACTCAAGAGGTTAATCTGAACCTGACTAACTATTAGAACAATGCAATATCCGGATCAGTCAGGATGAGCCTAACATAACAGTGAGATTAATCAAACTAAATATTAAAAATTCACAGGAGCCAGGTTTATTAATGTCCCTTTAAGCTTTATCCCCTGAAGGTCATGAGTCTTTATACCTGTCCAGGTAGTAAAGTGCTTATCGTGCTTGCAATCATTATGCATTGAGGTTTCTGCCATGCTGCTGTTATAATACCTACAAATGAGCCGGGCCTCATTTAAATCGATACTCGGGCTGAAGTTGAGTTACCAACGTTTATAAAACTCATGTTATAGTATTTGGCAATAGATTCTAAAACTGGGCAATCTTAAGAAGATAAAATACATAAAATAGGTACAATTTTCCTTGGTTCTAGCAGTGTAAAAGGTGCTAAGCATTCAATATCAGCTCCTGCACTGCTTGTAAATACTAATAGTTCCACAATATATTGATCGGCTTATTTACTTGATTATTAAGGTGCCATTGTGCTGCTGAAGTTTTACAGAGCCTCACCAGCAACCACCAGCTTAAATTAAGCACTGCACGCTATTTCAACATCTTCCAAGTCAAGTACAATAGATCAAGACCCTACAAAAAATAAATAAAGGAAAAAACGTTTCAAAAGCAGTATCTGAGACAGGACAAAAAACATAAAGCTGTGCTAAAATGACAGCATCATTGGTTTACACAGAGACAGAACCAGCATGTACATGTACATACATCTCTGAGTCATGGCTTTGCACATGGACCTCGATTCAACACCAGTTGTAAGCAGCACATCTTCACAATGTGTCGCAGGGACACAACACGCGTGTCCACTTTCTGCATCCCGGGGCACTTTGGCATTATAGAAGAGGCTGCAGATGCTCACAAAGTCTGGTCTGTATTACATATCGCACTGATGCAATGTAGGACTGGTGTAATACTAAACCAACATTCCCTCATTTACATGTGGGCTTGGCCCATGCAAATGAGGGAACAACTTGCCTCTGTGCCTACGTCATATTATAGATGTGGGCACAGAGACAAAGGAGTTGTCAGGAGGCTAAATGACTGTGCCACACAAAGAGGTGGTGCATAATTAATGATTCCCCTTTGAAGGAAATGGTAAAGGATTCTAGGCCGGCAGATACAGTCACCCACTGCATCCACCTAGTGGAGGATTTCTGCTCCACCTTTAAAATGCAGGTTGTGTTGCCCCCTAAATTGTGAAACAGTGGTAGATGCAGGGCTTTAAGTGGGTGAAAAACCTGGGGGGTCTCTCAAAGGGGCGTGGTCAATGTAATTAAGGGCGTGGCTTAAAACACATAAACTAAAGATCTGTGCTTAGCATAGTGTGCCGCCCGACTTGTATTTTGCTGTTTTTGTCAATACATCCAGATATATGATACAACAAGTAACATCATACCTACAACAAGTTAGGACTATTGGCTTTCTCGATGGTTGTTAGTTGTATAAGATAAAAAAGCAGCAACTATGGCTTGAATAATAATATTGAAAAATCTTCCATTTAAAGCCCTGGTGACACCACAATAAGGTTGCTGCTCCTGAGTTGCAAAAAGAGAAAGGACATCCAGAGAGAAAATGACTCTCTTTAAAGGATTTCCCTTCCCCTACAACGCTCACCTGGCATGACGTCATGCCGTAACTTCCCCACTAGTGAGAAGTGAGCAGTCTGAGCATGCACACATTGATGTGCCTGCTGTCACTGCAGTCTGGAAAAAAACGGACCACATGTGCCAAGGCACAAAACAGCGCCCGAAAGAGACCCGTTTCGAGGTACCCTTTAAAAAACTGCCGGTGCTCAGGACCTGTGAGACCTGGCCTACTTAAAGCCCTGGGTTGCTGGGAGTTTGTATCTGCCCTCGGAGCAGTGCATTAACTGTAATAGGCAGGGCTGGACTGACCGTAGCGAGCATCAGGCATTTACCCGAGAGGCTGGAAGGGTGGGGGGCGGTTTTGTTTGCATTTACATTTAACATATGCGTTAGGCATAAGCAACATTAACAGTACACTTTATGTAAATACACCTGGAATAGCTGCTCCAAGGTTGCAGATTCGCTTCTGGTGCTACTGCGCTTGAGGAGCCCCTACTCGGGGGTTCTCAAATTACTAATGGCCCAAAATCAGCACTGCAAACCGGAGGGAAAAGCATTAGGTATCATCCTAGGTACAAACGCATTATGCAACAATATTATGTAAGAAATCATATGGGGCAATAGGCCTCGCCAGCTTAAACACAGTTTGCCCCAATCAGGGGCACAACACTCTGAAACTGGCCCCAGGCCAACTGGCCTCTCTCCGGAGCTCAAATGCCCTATGTTCCGCAAATCATAAAGAAGGCTCTGGACTACCAAAGTCTAAACACAGTGCACAGCTTCACGGACGACAATCTGCCGTCTCCACATTTATATATACACAAGTTTTAAGACAGTAAGCCAAATTAATTCAACTGTTGGTTCGTAACCATGTTCTTTTTATATGGACATTTCAAAAGAAAAAAACATATTCATTTTCGTATATTGTAATAGTGAAGCAATTAAACACCAGATTTTTAATGTATTTCGTAAAGTTTCTGATTTCCGCTACAAGCTGAAAAACTTAAGGCAAATCCAAATTAAACTAAAAGAAAGTCCCAATGCATTTCGGGTTCCAACATATGAACCCTTCGTCAGGGGAAGCTAAACGTGATTCAAAATCCAGCAAAATCATCCAATATTATCTTCCGCAGGAAACCTACAACACAAGAGGTTGCCTCTGTCAGCTCTTGGCTCAATCTACTATCAAAACTGAAACCTTCACCTGTTACAAGATTTACAGTAAGAATTTGCACTCACCGAGATTTGAAAAATAAAGGAAGAGATGAAGAAAAAACGGTTAAAGAATGTGTAGGGAAAGCTCAAAGGGTGAATAGTAATGGTGTATTCCATGCACAGAAAAATGTGTTGTGCCAAATTATTGTAGGTGGTCCTAGTGCATTATCATAGTGCTCGTGCCTCTGTGCGGTAATGTACATATGGGGTTAATACCATATCCCGAACGAGTTAACCAAGATATCCTCTTACCAGTCCTCTCACTGGAAAACATCGAACAAAAGAGGGGTCCCTCTGCCCTTGAGTCAAACAGTAAAACAATCACACACAAAGGAATGAGAAAATGTCACAATTGTAGGCAATGCGGCAATGTAATGCAGGGAGACGTCTTTGCACACCCACAAACGGGCAAACTGCTTAAATTACGCCACACATCAGATTGTAACACTGAACAGGTTTTTTACGCCATCAAATGCCTGTGTGGCATGGTATACGTCGGAAGAACTCGTCGCAAGATCAAGACTAAAATTGTGGAGCACAAGAGCTGCATTCAAAATCAAAATACTACTTCACCATTAGCAGTCCGTTGGACACAGGCAGCACATTCCATACCACAGCTTCGATTCACTGTGTTAGAACGTATTACTGCACAACCAGGAACAGGCATACACACAGCCTTAGCACGCAGAGAGACATTTTGGATCAAACTGTTAGGCACAGTGGCGCCAGCAGGTTTAAATGACCATTATGAAATGTTATGTTTTCTGTGATGTTATTGCCTGCGTTTTCAATTAACGGACATTCTTGTACAGAATTTGCACTCACGCTTTTTAACAATATTTTTACTTTTTTTCCACGCCTGTTGGTATTTTTTTACTATCACTACTTCTCCTTTGCTACTCATTCTCATAGTAACTAATATGTGCCCAACAGACCACGTTTCATTCTTTCGCACTTTTTATAGTGTGTACACTGTCAGTTAGTATATTTTCGTTTTTCTATTCCATCACTATTCACTCATTCACCCCCTATTGATTCTCACACAGATAGGAGACAACGTATAGAGAAGCTTTACGCAACTCTTTCCACATTACTTCCTCATTTAATGACAAGTAGGAACAATAAAGTTTTCAATTAATACGGACAGACTTTTGAACCCACAAGGATAGACCATGGTTCTCAGTGACGGACACTTATCCGTTTTAGAATTTTTATTTTTTTACAACATGCACATACCCCTTGAATATATCAGATAGTCTTTCTCCTATTTATATTGTTTATGTGAGTTCGGCATCAACGGGATTCGAACCCCACTAGATAGTTCAAAACACAACGCTATACCTTTAAATTCGCAGTGCCTGCTGGGATATCTTTTTCAAACAAAACAGGTGATGGACCGAATGTGGATCAATGTCACACATTCAACCCAGTCCGAAGATCTGGGCCCAAATCCATCGTTTTTTTGCACTCCACACCACCCTGGGTTAGACAAAGGCGATATGCAAATCAGCTCTGACCCTGTGCCCCATGGGAACAGTCCAGTCCAAACTACAAAAGCCATGTCCTTCCCAGAACGGAATCAAGCATCCGAGGACCGGACCGGTTTCGAGGTAACACCTCTCATCAGCCCGGCTAGCTAGACTCCAGTGGTGTGGAGTGCCTGGGACCCACGTCTGAGCATCCCCAGCGCACTTAGGGCGGAATTTGCAAACAAAACAGGTGATGGACCGAATGTGGATCAATGTCACACATTCAACCCAGTCCGAAGATCTGGGCCCAAATCCATCATTTTTTTGCACTCCACACCACCCTGGGTTAGACAATGGCGATATGCAAATCAGCTCTGACCCTGTGCCCCATGGGAACAGTCCAGTCCGAACTACAAAAACCATGTCCTTCCCAGAACGGAATCAAGCATCCGAGGACCGGACCGGTTTCGAGGTAACACCTCTCATCAGCCCGGCTAGCTTGACTCCAGTGGTGTGGAGTGCCTGGGACCCACATCTGAGCATCCCCAGCGCACTTAGGGCGGAATTTGCAAACAAAACAGGTGATGGACCGAATGTGGATCAATGTCACACATTCAACCCAGTCCGAAGATCTGGGCCCAAATCCATCGTTTTTTTGCACTCCACACCACCCTGGGTTAGACAATGGCGATATGCAAATCAGCTCTGACCCTGTGCCCCATGGGAACAGTCCAGTCCGAACTACAAAAGCCATGTCCTTCCCAGAATGGAATCAAGCATCCGAGGACCGGACCGGTTTCGAGGTAATACCTTTCATCAGCCCGGCTAGCTTGACTCCAGTGGTGTGGAGTGCCTGGGACCCACGTCTGAGCATCCCCAGCGCACTTAGGGCGGAATTTGCAAACAAAACAGGTGATGGACCGAATGTGGATCAATGTCACACATTCAACCCAGTTCGAAGATCTGGGCCCAAATCCATCGTTTGGGAAGGACATGGCTTTTGTAGTTCGGACTGGACTGTTCCCATGGGGCACAGGGTCAGAGCTGATTTGCATATCGCCATTGTCTAACCCAGGGTGGTGTGGAGTGCAAAAAAATGATGGATTTGGGCCCAGATCTTTGGACTGGGGTGAATGTGTGACATTGATCCACATTCTGTCCATCACCTGTTTTGTTTGCAAATTCCGCCCTAAGTGCGCTGGGGATGCCCAGACGTGGGTCCCAGGCACTCCACACCACTGGAGTCAAGCTAGCCGGGCTGATGAGAGGTGTTACCTCGAAACCGGTCCGGTCCTCGGATGCTTGATTCCGTTCTGGGAAGGACATGGCTTTTGTAGTTCGGACTGGACTGTTCCCATGGGGCACAGGGTCAGAGCTGATTTGCATATCGCCATTGTCTAACCCAGGGTGGTGTGGAGTGCCAAAAAAACATGGATTTGGGCCCAGATCTTTGGACTGGGGTGAATGTGTGACATTGATCCACATTCTGTCCATCACCTGTTTTGTTTGGGATATCTTTTTCAATCGCGGCGGTGAAGGAGACGAGCGCGAGCGAGTACACGATAGATTCGTGAAGATAATTGCATTTTAAATACTCTAGATAACATTTTTCCAAGTACCGGAGCGTTTCCACTCCGATCCCATTTTGATACAAGCCTCTTATCTTCACTTTAAACGTAGGAAAAGGATGCATAAGCAGTAAGACACTGATATTGGCGTTCAGCAGTGGATTCATACCACAGTGCCACAGAGGCTGAGTTTCACTTTGCGGATACTCACCACCGGTAAGCGGTCTACACCTGTATTCTACTATATACTTATGCACCAGCAATAGTAAGATTGTACATAGTCTCTCAATTGATATTGCAGAGTACATAACGAATCTAAAGTGACGTGCTCTTACTTACTACACACTACCCAGTGTTTGACTTAAGGGCAGAGGGACCCCTCTTTTTTTCAAAGTTTTCCAGTGAGAGGACTGGTAAGAGGATATCTTGGTTAACTCGTTCGGGATATGGTATTAACCCCATATGTACATTATCGCACAGAGGCACGAGCACTGTGATAATGCACTAGGACCACCTACAATAATTTGGCGCAACACATTTTTCTGTGCATGGAATACACCATTACTATTCACCCTTTGGGCTTTCCCTACACAATCTTTAACCGTTTTTTCTTCATCTCTTCCTTTATGTTTCAAATCTTGGTGAGTGCAAATTCTAACTGTAAATCTTGTAACAGGTGAAGGTTTCAGTTTTTATAGTAGATTGAGCCAAGAGCTGACGGAGGCAACCTCTTGTGTTGCAGGTTTCCTGCGGAAGATAATATTGGATGATTGCGCTGGATTTTGATTCACGTTTAGCTTCCCTTGACGAAGGGTTCATATGTTGGAACCCGAAATGCATTGGGACTTTCTTTTAGTTTAATTTGGATTTGCCTTAAGTTTTTCAGCTTGTAGCGGAATTCAGAAACTTTACTAAATACATTAAAAATCTGGTGTTTAATTGCTTTACTATTACAATATACGAAAATGTATATGTTTTTTTCTTTGAAATGTCCATATAAAAAGAACATGGTTACGAACCAACAGTTGAATTAATTTGGCTTACTGTCTTAAAACTTGTGTATATATAAATGTGGAGACGACAGATTGTCGTCCGCCGTTAAGCTGTGCACTGTGTTTACACTTTGGTAGTCCAGAACCTTCTTTATGATTTGCGAGACATAGGGTATTTGAGCTCCAGAGAGAGGCCAGTTGGCCTGGGGCCAGTTTCAGAGTGTTGTGCCCCTGATTGGGGCAAACTGTGTTTATGCTGGCGAGGCCTATTGCCCCATATGATTTCTTGCATAATATTGTTGCATAATGCGTTTGTACCTAGGATGATACCTAATGCCTTTCCCTCCGGTTTGCAGTGCTGATTTTGGGCCATTGGTAATTTGAGAACCCCCGAGTAGGGGCTCCTCAAGCGCAGTAGCGCCAGAAGCGAATCTGCAACCTTGGAGCAGCTATTCCAGGTGTATTTACATAAAGTGTACTGTTAATGTTGCTTATGCCTAACGCATATGTTAAATGTAAATGTAAACAAAACCGCCCCCCACCCTTCCAGCCTCTCGGGTAAATGCCTGATGCTCGCTACGGTCAGTCCAGCCCTGCCTATTACAGTTAATGCACTGCTCCGAGGGCAGATACAAACTCACAGCAATCCAGGGCTTTAAGTAGGCCAGGTCTCACAGGTGCTGAGCACCGGCAGTTTTTTATAGGGTACCTCGAAACGGGCCTCTTTCGGGCGCTGTTTTGTGCCCTGGCACAAGTGGTCCGTTTTTTTCCAGACTGCAGTGACAGCAGGCACATCAATGTGTGCATGCCCACACTGCTCACTTCTCACTACTGGGGAAGTTACGGCATGACGTCATGCCAGGTGAGCGTTGTAGGGGAAGGGAAATCCTTTAAAGAGAGTCATTTTCTCTCTGGATGTCCCTTCTCTTTTTGAAACTTTACGAAATACATTAAATAACTGGTGTTTAATTGCTTTACTATTACAATATACGAAAATGTATATGTTTTTTTCTTTTGAAATGTCCATATAAAATAACATGGTTACGAACCAACAGTTGAATTAATTTGGCTTACTGTCTTAAACCTTGTGTATATATAAATGTGGAGACGACAGATTGTCGTCCGTTAAGCTGTGCATCGTGTTTAGACTTTGGTAGTCCAGAGCCTTCTTTATCATTTATACACTTTGAGTGATAGGGGTCTAATCACTCCACACATCGGAAGCACGCACACAGAACAAACTTTGGGATTACTGGTAGCTAGTAAGGTTTACATTGAAAAAGTAAGGTGTGCAGTTACTCTCACTTCTTGTGCATCTATGTCCTGCAAAGTCAGGGCTGGCTGCAAAAACAGCAAAAGCAAAGTGCGCAAAGCACTGGGTCAGGGCAGGAGTGTCTCTCACTCCTCTCTCTCTTCTCCTGAGGAGTACAATGCCCCCCAATACGTTGCAGCTGCCCACATTTAACCAAGCAGGCAGGGGGGAATCCCACATGCCGGGATCCCCTCGTAGCGCTTTAGAATCCCAGCGCTGCAGACGTCCGCTCCTCTTCTCCTGGGCACAATTGTAGCGCCTTGGCAGCAAGCAGAGCACAGTTAATGCAAATATGGCACTCTGGCAGCACCCCAATGCAGCACACACACAGGGGAATTGAAATATAGTGCTTTGACAACACAGCATTGCAGGCGTTAGCTCCTCTTCCCTGGCACCTTGAATATAGCGCTTGCGAGGCACTAGGTCCCACTAGAAGCTTCAGGGACAGACAAAAGTGTACCTCTTCTGGAAATCAGGAACACAGTGCCCACCAGGCGCTAGAGTGCAGGCAGAGCAGCACAGTCACTTCAAATATGGCTCTCACCAGGCGCTAGGTGACACACAGTTCCCGGGGTTCCACCCGTGGGAGTAGCGCCCACGTTCCTCACCTCCTTGGAGTGCAGGCAGTCAAAGTATTGAGCTCATGAGGCGCTAGGGCAGCAGAGCAGGCAGGCCAGGCTGGGCAAGATCAGCAGACAGTGGGCAATCATCAGTACAGGACAGCAGCTCCTAGAAGCAGTCCTCTCCCATAAAGTGGCACTCCTCCTGACACAGCAGTCTTCACTCCAGCAAAGGCTCTCTCTGGCCCTGTGGACAGCAGAGGGGTGCAGATGGGCTCTGGGGCCAGAACACAAGCCCATGCAGCGGTACCTCCTGGCAGAGTACCCCCTCTCAATCCAGTCCACCCTCAGTCTGAGCACACGGCATCTCTACTGCTCTACATATACACCCCTCCTCCCACCTACCAGAAAGAGCTGGAAGCTTCTAGAAGGTCCCTGGCAGTTCCCGCCTCACTGTCACAGGGGGAAGTGCAGAGCACCTTGTCACTTCAAACACTAGTCCGCCAACCCACCTCAGGCAGGCAGCACAAGCAGACAGAAACGGAGTCCATTTTAAAAGTGACATTTCTGCAATGGTGAAAATAAAGGTGCGTACACCATTACACAGCATTTATTAATTTCCTCTCAAACCACACATGGCATACACATTTCCTACCATGGGGGAGATGTCCCCTAATGGGGGGGGGGGTCCTAATACACCTATGTAAGGCAGAAAGCACACAGACTTTGCACTGCTAACCAGCGCCAAAGTGTCCAACATCCTGAACCCACCAATTCAATCACAGCGAAAGGGCTAGGAGAAAGGCAAAAAGTTTCAGGATGACCCTGCAAGCAGGGCCAAGTCCCACACCCAGCACCCCCAAAGAGGCACTATAGTGCAGATCAGGGCAATGCACCTATACAGAAACCAGGCCCTTATGTCAGAAGCACACCCTAGAACATCAAAATCATGCATCCATGTCAAGAACAAAGGCACAGCATTACTGCTTATAATAACTGTCAACTACCTACAGTAGAGTAAGCCAGTATTATCACCAACAGACAATGCCAACAGCACGTGACTACACGTCTGAAGCTCATCAAAAATGCCTACAACAGAAACACAAGCCTGTAGTATAAACAGTGCTTTAAATGGGCCAGTACTCACCGGTACCGAGTACAGGCACTTCCAAATTTTCTATCCGTCAGTACTGGCACTTTTCTTTAGTCAGGGAGAGTAACGGTACCCTGATTGATGGCACGGCAGGCTCGGGTTCGGTATCTCCTCCAACGCAGGACAGATGCCACTCTGCTTCCCAATCTCACAATCGTACTGAGCCTTTTTTCTATTTAAAAATACCGATATTTGTTCAGTTCTGATATCGGGCTTAGAAATGGCATTTTCACACAAATTTATGTAAAGTAAAAAATCTGTATTTCTTGTTAACTTTAACAGAACAGAAACACAAGCCTGTAGTATAAACAGTGCTTTAAATGGGCTGGCACTCACCGGTACTGAGTACAGGCACTACCAAATTTTCTAGCCATCAGTACTGGCACTTTTCTTTAGTCAGGGAGAGTACCGGTAACCTGATCGATGGCACGGCAGGCTCGGGTTCGGTATCTCCTCCAACGCAGGACCGATGCCGCTCTGCTTCCCGATCTCACAATCGTACTGAGCCTCTGAAGTAGACTTTTGCATGGACGCTGCTAAAGTCCAGAAGCGTCCCTTAGAATTTCCCCACACTGCAGGGGTTTGAGAGGGCGTGCATCACGTTGTGATTAACAGGACCGGGCCTAGGCAGACCCTGCACTGTTAATTAGGCATGCAACAACCATTCAGGCAAAAGTGCTTTATCCCCCCCCCCCTCTTACCACCCCCAGCCCCCTCTCCGTCAAGTGTGTGAAATGGCCTGGGCTGGAGCTATGGTCAGTAATCCAGTCCCATCTAGGGTAATGCACTGGCCTTACTAAAGCAAGTGGCAGTGCAGCACAATCCTACACCTTCCCCAAAGCCAGTTTTCTTTTTATGGTTATTTTTTTCAACATAGGAACTGTTTCCCTTTGTATGCCCCTCCAACATTAATGGCTTAATTTATATAACAGCAAGGGATGCATGGGTGTGAAGGTAGCCCTGCCCAAAGAGCAATGAATAGCAGGGAACGCTGCAGCACTCCAGGAATGAGCTCCCATGAGAACTGGCAGAGAGTCTGGTTTGGGGAAAACGAGATGAACATAGAAGGAAGCAGGAGAGAAGAATGTAACAAGCATTGGCATAGCCAATAGGTCTCGTCTTTGGGACCTTATAAGTGTTTAGTTATCCAGCACAATATGCTTGGTGCAACAACATCAACTGTTGCATGGCTAAACACATAAGGTCCCAAAGGCGAGACCTATTGGCTATGCCAATGCTTGTTTTCAAATGTATGCGCTCCCGCCTTCCCACATGCCCCCGTTGCCCCTCCCCATCACCAACCGCTCACAAGCATAATGTGCCTGAGACCGTGGGTGGTTCATCCCCCACCCTACAAACGTTTTACTTGCTGAGAACAGTGCTGATGGTGAGGGAGGGGGCACAGTTACAGTCCTGGAAGTGCAAATAAGGGAACTTACATCCTTCCTGTGGGGTGGGATTGCGTCATTACATTTTAGCATTTTTTGGCATTGCGTTATTCAGTAGATGCAAACGAATTGTTTATAAATACTATTTAAACGATCACTTCAAACGTAATCAACATTCACGTAAACTATGACTATCAAATGGCTACATTCCCATCCAAGTAGCCAACATTCATATGGCAAGACTGGCACTCACCAAACTAAACAGCATTCATCCAGCTAGACCAGAACCCATCTATCCACACTTCCACTGATTCTACCAGACTCTTTTCCATCCAAATAGAACAACATTCGTTTAACTAGAACAACATTCATCCGACTAGACCACCTTTCACCCAAATAGATCATCTCTCAACACACTAGATTAACTCTTATCCAACTATCCTGTCATTCTTTTAATTAGACTGACATTCATGCAATTTCACTGGCATCCATCCAACTACACTGACACTCATCAAACTGGATCAACATTCGTCCAGCTAGAGCGGCACTCATCCATCTAGACGGGTGCAGGGGCGGCCTTAGGCATGTGCAATCTGTGCACCTGCACAGGGCCACCAAACCCCAGGGGCCACCACGCCAATATATATCCTTAATATAATAATCCTCTGAGGATGGATACATATTTGCGTGGCGGCCCCTGGCTGGGATTTGGCGGCCTCCGGCTCTGTTCCACTTCCAAACACCCTAACCCCCCTCTTCACTGGCCTCTGCGCCCCGCCCCGCCCGGACCCCCTCTTCCGGGGCCCCCTACCTACGCTCCCTGCCCAGGGCCGCCATGAGCCTAGAGCCGCCCATGACGGGTGTTCTTCTAACTAGAATGCTTATCGAACTAGACCGACTCTCACCCATCTGCATTGAGATTCACTCAACTCCATCACCGCTCTTCCAACTAAACTGGCATTCATTTAATCAGTCCGTCATTCATCAAAGTACACTAGCACTCACCCAACTAGCTAAGCATTGACTCAACAACATCAAAACTCCTCCACGTAGAAGGGGTCCGATCCGACTAGCCCAGCACTCACTCAACTTCATATGCACTAACCCAACTATGCTAGCGTTAGTCAAAACACACAGACATTCATCCAAATACTGTTGCAGTCATCCATTTAGAGCAACATTCATTCAACTAGGTCGAAACTCCTCCCACTAGGCCAGTATTCTTCCAATAAGACAGACACTTTTTCAACTACACAGCCCTCGTCAAACAGACAGGAAATAGTCAATCTACAAACCATTGTGTAGGCAATGTGTCATGGGCCCAAGTAAGAAAAGAAATGCCCCTCCCCACCCCAGACTGCTCTTTGTATTGTAAAAGATGGCAATAATCAGGGCTGACTGGGACCTTGAGGCCTCTGGGCCTCGGTGCCACTCCACCTACTGCATCAATGGAAGCTACATCACCGACTGAAGAATTCATCACGTGGTACGATGGGAAAAGTGTGGAAACTTAGTATTTCATCTCTACCCTTTATCAATGTTTGTGGTACATATCAGAGATATGGCATCAAAAACATTTTAGAGTCTTACTCGAAGTTCCAGAACTTACCAATAACTTTGTCTCTGCGCACAAGGAGAATCCGCGCTGACTGCTCCCCTGCTGGAAACAAAATCGTAGAGAATGCTGCAGGTTTATAAAGCGACAACCTGTTTAGACGTCATCACACAGGTACAGCTATACAAGACTGAATAACTTAACCGACCTGGTAAATACAGAGACGAAAGGTGCAGTCTTCTTTTAAGTAACACACGTGCATATAAAACTGCAGCCAGTACTGTGTCCGGTGCACACGCAGCTAAGGCTACGGGACAGCAGCCCAGTACACAGTACGCACTCACCTCGCTGATCTTTGGGGCTCTGCTGCAGGACGCGCTGCTCGTCTCTGACTGCAGGACGAGGGCGCGTGGCGAAAAGGACAGACATGGCTCGTGCCTGGGAGGACGTCTGGGCCCATCTGGCCGCCATGTTCGGCGCTCGTGCCTAATGAATCCGAAGCCGGGGTAGCAGAGAGGATAGTACAGCCCAGAAGGGCAATGCCTGTCAGGATAGTAGGCAGAAACATTGTGTAATACATATCTAAGAGGTGAGTAGCTGGGGCTAGAAAGGAAAGCTCAGTGCTTTAAATTGGCAGGTATACTCATAGGTACTCAGTACCTTTACTTCTTTAAATTGAGAGAGTATCTGCACTTCTCACAAGGGCTTCAATACTTTTAATAGGAGAGTACTGGCAATTTTTAGTGACACGCTGGTACTCTGTGATTGTGAGTACACTTACATGGCATCTACTGCTTTCTTATATTAAACAGAAGCTGCCACCGGGTACCCACAAACAGAGCAGGGGTCTCCCCATAGGAAATAGGACAGAGCAGACCATCAAACATATGATCTACAATAACACGTGTACACACTGGAGGTCTGCAGGAGGTCTGCAGAAATACTAATATGTGATTATGTGCCCCCAGCCCGGGACCGCCACACAACTCCTGAGGATCACAGTCAGTCCAGCCCTGCAAATGAAGGGTGTGAGGCAGAAACAGTTTAGGAATGGGGCAGCGACAGTTGTAAGGGACTTAATGTATTTGCGGATACAGTAGCTACGGAGGAACACGAGGGACTAACTAGGACGACATGTGACCAATGACGCCTCCAGCACGCGCTTTTTCCCCACTGTGCATAACGTACACCTGCAGTCACCTCCGAGGTGCAGCGTGTACCACCCATGCCAATACCTGCGGCCTGCGGGGCGATGCAAAGCCACAGCAGGCGTACGGTATTAACCACACAACCCCAGCTGCACACAGTGCTGTAAACAGGCAAGATGTGAAAACATCTGCACATAGTGTAATAGGTGGGAAATAATAACCACCATGCACCAGTTCCACAGAATAGGAGCACAGTATCAATCACACAATTACCCACGAATATGGCAAGCATTATATAAAGTCGGTTGCACGCGTGTTAAGCTTGTACAGAACAAAAGGTGCAGGGAAGTGAGTACAGAAGAACGGAAGTGTAAATGGAGGCGAGAGGGGAGGGAAAGATAGGAGTAGGGAGGAAGTCGGGATGACACAGGGAAGAAATTAGGAAAGAAAAAGGTAGAAGTGGTTGGAAGCTTTAACGCTAACAAGAGTTGTCAAAGAAAACAAGAAAAAAAGCGCTTGTGCAGCAACAGGGGGGAGGGATTTACTCGCGGGAGCGATAATTACGACCAGATGGGCCGCACACTCCTGCCAGTGGATCTCCTGACATGCACGCGTTGCCATTGAAGGCAATGGAACATGTGCACGTGCTTGGCTGAAAAGCCTAAGCGCTCGGAAAAGGTTGTTTTCCTTTGCAGCGCATGTGCGCTGCGAAGTCTCGACCTAAAAAAGTGAGGTGACAGGTGAAGTTAGGATTGACACTTTTTTCTGATTAAAAATACCGGATATTTGTTCAGTTCTGAAATCTGGGCTTAGAAATGGCATTTTCACACAAATGTATGTAAAGTTAAAAGTCTGTATTTCTTGTTAACTTTAACAGAACAGAAACACAAGCCTGTAGTATAAACAGTGCTTTAAATGGGCTGGCACTCACCGGTACTGAGTACAGGCACTACCAAATTTTCTAGCCATCAGTACTGGCACTTTTCTTTAGTCAGGGAGAGTACCGGTAACCTGATCGATGGCACGGCAGGCTCGGGTTCGGTATCTCCTCCAACGCAGGACCGATGCCGCTCTGCTTCTTGTTAACTTTAATAATTGACTTTCATATTGTGTGATGAGTTAACCTTTTTTGTATGCATAAACACATTTCTCGTGTTTTAATATGTTCTGCAACTGGTATAGAAGTCATGTTTCATCTTCTCTTGCCCTTAGCCCCGCCCACTTGCCCCACCTCTAACTCATTTTAATGTGTACCTGCACTTATTTTTTCCCATTTAAAGCACTAAATATAAAGCTGAAAAAAAGGATGTAGCCGAAATGTATGTGTATAGCACAACATACAGACTGAAGAAATGTACGCCAGTGGCGGAATTCAAATGAGTTAATATGAGAAGCACTGCTGACAAACGCAAAGGAAGCGAAAATCATCCGTGAGCTTTTTCTCTTTCTATTCTGGAGTGATGCAATCAGTTTCGTATGGGAATGGAAACAGTTTGTTTTTAGAATTGGAAACACCGTCTGAAGGTGACATCATCAATTTACATACCTATCCTGATATAGTTCCTGGGACCAATCAGATAAGGCTTGCTCCGGAACTTCCCTAAATACTTCAGCGGAACATTAGAGGCTTTCATCAGCATTGTCGTTCACTTTGTGAACCTGTTTTTTCTTGAACCGCTGCGAACATGGCAGTTCTTTTCAACACTGCACACCACAAATACCAGAAGAAAACAGAACGAAATATTGCACAAGGTAAAATAAAGACATCAAAGGGCAGTCTGAACACACGTAATGGAAAAGGTAGGATAGCGCCTGCCCGGACTTGTGAGCGTTGAATATGAAATAACGCAAAAGCGAGTGAACGCCAGACGTCACCTGATCGGCTGCTGATGAAACGGAAACCGGAAGCGTAAAATAACCCTCACAGAAATAGATGAAAGAGAAAGAGAAGTTGATGGGATTGAGAGGGGAACGTTAAGAAGGCCCCGCGAGAGACTCTGTTATCTGAAGGGCTTGGACCAAGGGCCGAGGAATGCTCTAACTGGCATTCAGTGCTGAAAAGTTCCAGCTAGCCACATTCCTCATATGGAGGGCCTGGATTGTGAAGTAGGAAATTGTCAAATTCTATTGCTGTCTTGCATAATCAACTCAGGGAGAGCAAATCAGTAATTCCTCTAACAATAGGTGCTGCTGCTGTTGCACTTTATTGTCTATTGCAGGGTAGGCCAAGATACTGAATGTAATTAATAATGATTATTAGGGGTAAAAAGAATGTTATGAGTTTTCACTGAATAGTATTGAACGGTAGAGATGACTGCAATCCCCGGCATGGCCGTAAATACTAGGAGTGTATGTCATTTACGTAATTTACTGAAGCCTAATTGCATGGAACTACCTAAGAATTAAGCAAGATTACAGTTGAATTAAGCGAGAAGAGTAATGAATGTGGGCATTTTGTGCTACGAAATTGCTCTAAATGCAACAAAACGCGACTAGCTAGCACTAAATGTGCTCTTGGGGTTGTATTTCCCCCAAATTTACTACCAGCATTTGTTACTATTTTTGTAGCACAAAATGCACCGTTGAATGCGAGGATACTTTTTGTCTCAAAAACAGCGCTAAATGCAGCTGAGCACGAAGAGTGAGCGGCATCTCACGCTTGCGAAATCAGCTCATGTGGTAGGATTTCCCTCCCCGAGTTACTCTAAATTACATGAGCAAGAGTAAGAGTCGAGGGGAGAAACAGTTTATGTGCTACATACAGGACATGTACAGGTTTTGTCTACCTACTGTAATGTTTAGAGGGCTGGCGTTCTAGCCCGCCAGCCGGAACTGTATCCAGGTCATCCGCAGGCAAGGCGTGTCCTGCAGGGTTATAACAAAAGGGGTGAACCCACACATGGGGTCATCTCACAACACAGTTAACCCCGGGTGCTCATTCCCCTCATCCCTAGATATATGTATGCTACATCTTCCGCAACTGCCCAAGTGCGTGCGACTGCCATGCTGCCTGGATCACCGCTGGTGCAGTCAGTAAATGCTGCCCCGCATGTCCTGTTGCCCTGGGGTGGCGCCCTATCGACTCCCAGCACCAGTCTTTGACACCTGACGAGCTTCTCTGCTCGATTGTCCTGCCAACAGGAAAGAGTGTCAAGACACCGATCTCTGCACAGACAAGGCAGACAGAAACAGAGGGGAGAAAGAAAGGCACCCACCCACAGGGGAAATGGGTGGTGAGGAATGAGCGCAGGCACCACAGAGAGCCCCAGTACAGCATGCACTTACCGGGGTATTACCTCCCTTCAGCGATTTGGAAGATCGGGCCACAGCGACGTGAAGATGGAAGTTCTGGATAGAGCGCCTGAATTACTATTTCGTAGCCACCAGGGAGACCAATGGGGCAGTGAAGTGGATGTTACTTATCCACTATGCTGGAGACGAAATATTCAAGTTGTTTAAACACTTGCCGAATACAGGTCCTGGCATGGATTACCACACTGCGGGGGCAGCATTGGACGCGCACTTCGACCCCCAACTCAACCCCGATTTTGAACGATTCAAGTTCTGCCAGGCCCGCCAGAGGGAAGTGGAGTCGAATGATGCGTTCTCGCTTGCCTACGCGAACTGGCCAGGACGTGCACAGAGGAGGATCAACCAAAGGGGATCAGAGCCCAGCTCATCCAAGGGTGCTGGGACAAGATGCTCCAAGGCCTCATCCTGCGCCAGCCAACAATTGCCTTGGAAGACATACTCATACTAGCAAGGACCCACAATCTATCGGCAGCTAGGGCCAACGAGATGGAACAAGCACTGACAAAGCCCCAAGGAAGATAGGACACCATCAAAATGGAGCGGGCTGACTCCCGCTGAATGAGACCGCGGAGTGACACACCCAGGAAGACAAAGCCTGATGCGTCCAAGGCACGGTGTGGGTACTGTGGGCATGATTAACATGCCACAAAAGACTGCCCCACACAAGGGAAGACCTGCGCAAATTGTGGAATCCCCAACCACTTTGCAGCAGTGTGCAGGAGAAGAAATCGTGGCCAAGACACCAGCGGGCAGAAACTACCATCCCGGGCTGTACGCCAACTGTCCCTAACTGACTCCGGACAGAAGGAGGAGCCACCAAGGGTGAGACGAAGGTATGAAGGGCCGGAGGATTCATCCACCGAGGAGGATGAGGTAGAAATATACTTGATCTCATTTACACGAGAGCTCAAACACCGCAGAAGACCTCAACCCACCTGCATGATGCAAATCACAGGCTCAGAAGTGAAGGCGATTATCGACACAGGGGCGTCGGTAAACGTGATGGGCCTCTAGCAATATAAGCACCTCCAACCCTGGCCACCGATCACCCCGTCCTGGACCAAGATTTTTGCCTACGGGAGCCACACCCTCTGCCACTAAGGGCATTAAGGCCAATAAGGCCACTAATATCCATCCCAATCAGGTCAAACGACCAGGGGGTCATAACGAAAATACATGTGATAGATCGCAAAGCAGACACCCTAATTAGCAGCCACACAGTGGAAAAACTAGACCTAGTGTCTTTCGTCAGGAGTGTCCAAGCACACCAGGTCGACAAGATCCTCGACCAGTTCCCGGAACTATTCCAAGGGCTTGGACGCATCAAATGTGATCCTATCGAGCTACATATCGACAAAACCATCACACCAGTCGTGCTGCAACACCGGTGAGTCCCTTTTCCTTCAAGGCCCTTGGTGGAAAAAGAAAAAAGCGGAAATGATGGTGGACTGTCGTTCCTGCACCTCTGTACGAGTTTTTTCTTGTGTTGATTCCTGCGCTACAAAATCTGACACCAACTGTCTTGTGGTGTCATTGTGTTTCAGATCCGTATCAAATTATTAAATGGTGTGCGCAGGATGAAAGAGAGTCCAACAAGGCAATGTAGAATTTTCAAAAACGTCTTTTATTATCAGATTTTGTAGAATCATTCAAAAAGCACAGATTCAACCAAAGCGTTTCGTTCTCATTGAGAACTTCGTCAGGGCTGAAGGAAATAAGAAACAAACATCAGTAAACATAGACAGGAAGAGAGTGACATAGAACCTACAAATACGGACATAAGAAAATACTATGTGGGAACCGAAAACATTCTTTACAATGGTAAACCCATATATATATATATATATATATTAAGAACGAATCACAAAAAACACAGAGGCATATGCATAAAATCACATAATTACATTGTACACCAATTACTTATGGAAGCACGAAAATTATGTTGATAGATATATAAAAAAAATGGAGAGACAATGAAAAAAGGGGGGAGAACAGAAAGCCAATCAAATGCCACATTCCATAGAATTCTCCATCTCCGAAAATTCTATAGGTACCTATTATGTAAATAATATTCTAAAAGAGCACGAAAAAAAACCACCTTAAGTAATTATACAACAAAGAGACATGTAAAACAATTGCTAACAATATTGTACAAAAGTCAACACATAAACATCATGTACTCAACATTTAGGACATTCACCATTACTGGAGGACAAATGATACACATAATCATCTGATGAGCAGAAAAATAATAACATTAAAATTCAAACACAAAAAAAGAAAACAACAAAAATAAAACATAAAAAATCGAACCCGTTTACAAGTAGTGGGAGAAATGCAGCTACCTATGAGGAAGAGAAAAAAGGGGGGGGGGGGCAATAAGTTAGCCATTGGTCGTAAGGAGTCTCACCTTCTCAGGGTAATCACCCCTCCAGTAGAGCAAACACATATAAATTTGTGTGCGTTGTGAAAGAATTTGCTTTTGGGTTACACCGAGCCAAAAGCGAAGAGTTTGAGGTGTTCTGAAATCATAAATCAAAGGCAAAAAGCCATAAGGAAAGTTTGCAGCGAGTCATCAGGCAGAATCCTAATACCAGAAGGGCAAAAATTATGAACAAATAAAACAAGAAATCTAACCTTAATCCAAAGCAATTCAAAGCGTAATAAAGGTCCCAATTGTAAAAAGAAAAATCCAATGCGATGATCCAGTAGGTAAAACTGAGGTCTGTATTAACAAAATTCCAAATTAATACGAGAACATGAAAAGGGACATGTTTGAAAAAATTATTAATATATAAGTCCACCCTACAGATGAAAGAAAATCATAAAAGCGGTTACGGACCCATTCTCAGTAAAGAGCCTAAAATAAGCTCATTATGAAAATAAAAGGTCTAAGAAATTGTCATTTTTTAAGGGAATATCTTTACCCTTCAAAAAAAAGTTTCCATAGAGGAATAATATGTATAGATCAACGATTCACAGAGTGTACCTGTATCAGCGTGACAAAACAGTTGCATTTTCAATTTTGAGCTTCAATCATGAGCTTTCAATAATATCCATATACCAATACAGGCATGTGTTAATTCTAAAAGAATAAATAAGCAATTGATCATAGTCTCATAAAGTATGAGCACAAACTGCCACAATGAGTAAATCATATCGAGTTCACAGTGTTTTTACCTGTATATTTAGTTGTGCTGGCATACGCCATAATAAGAAATCCAGGCATTAACTTTGGAGATAGATAGGGAACTAACCCACGACCTAAATAGGGCCTGATAAAAAAAGTAAAACCTGTTATAAACTAGTTCCAAATAACAGAACCCATATTATGGAAAAAATCTACTACAAAAAGCATGATCCTCACTATTAGTACGATCATGTGTAAACAGAACAAAGCCCCAATTGAGTAAAAAATCACCAAAGATAGCAAGCTGTTAGACCGTGTAAAATTGCACGATCAGAGGTTAGTTTGTCCAAAACCAAAGTGGCTCTAAGTTCAAAAGAAGCCATGAGCCAGGTGATCGCTGCACTGCATATTAAGAAGAGTGTAGACACTGCAGTCGGCAGTAAGTGGAAGGAGCTTCAAAAGTAAACAAAAACGGCTATAACCGCACCAAGGGTCTAATGCAATCTATAGACACGCTGGTGCTAAAAAAAACTACAGGGTGGGATTACAAATAAGTCCCCTCCATAAGTACTAGTGAAACTATTAGCCAGGTAATCATTACGCTACATTTAAAAAAAAGTATAAATAGTGCGGTCGGCAATTAGTGTTAGGAGCCTCAAAAGGTAACGCAAGCAGAAAAACCCAAGCAGCCGGGTGCCATACGCCTCTGTATCGACATGAGGTTGCCCAACCAGGCCATTAAAAGGGTGCGCCATATTACGCCTAAGATGGATGATATAATTGCAGATGTCAACGGATCAAGGTGGTTTTCTAAAATCGACCTGAACGCAGAGTGTCGCCAACTGCCTTTAGCGGAAGAAATGAGCTATATAACAACATTCAGTACCCACCTAGGGTTGCTTTGTTACAAACGACTGAGCTTCGGGATATCCTCAGCAGCAGACGTATTTCAGAACACTACCCACAAAATGCTTTCCGGACTGCCCAGGGTGATAAACGTCAGCGATGACATCTTGATCCACTCTGCTACGGCCGCTGACCATCAAAGACATCTGAAGAGCATGTTGCATTGCCTCAGTGAACATGGCGCGACACTCCACCGAGAGAAGTGTCAATTCTTCCAACCATCTTTGGAGTTCTTTGGGTACGTGTTCAGCCAAGAGGTCATCCAAGTAGATCCCAAAAAGTCACAAGCCACCCGGAGCACTCCAGCCCCAACCACACCTACCGAAGTGAGGAGTTTCCTTGGCATGGCTACTTAAGCAAGGTATGCCCAGGTCGAGCGGGAGGGGCCACTTACTGCAGGAGGTTTATCCCCTATCTTGCCACCCGTGCCGACCCGTTGAGGGTGCTCACGACATCAGAGGTCAAAACTGCTGTTGGACGTCAGTCCCATAGGACTGGGGGCAGTGCTTGCCCAAGAATAGGAGCCAGGTCGGTGGGCAGCTTATCGTTTGCCAGCAAGATGCTGACTCCCACTGAAGCAAGGTATGCCCAGATTGAGCGGTAGAGGCTCGTGATAAGGTAGGCCTGCAACCATTTCCACCTGTATCTGACAGGCCAGCCATTCACCCTGGTCACCGACCATCAGCCACTTTTTAAGGGGACAGCCCCTCACCCACCTCCGATGGGCAGCACAACTTCAGCCGTACCAAATGGACGTTGTGTATCAGCCTGGGGCGAAGAACTCAGCAGACTTTCTGTCTCGACACCCAGTACCAAAAGAAGAAGGGAAGGACCCAGAAGGGTCAGAGCAATACATAAACATGATCTCAGTGGTGGCATACCCCCAAGTGATGATGCTCGAGGAAATGAAGGAAGCCGCCAAGCAAGCCACGATTTACACATTGGCTCTCCAAGCTGCACTCTACCATAGTTGAAAATAAGCATTGATTTTGGAAGTTTCCCCCGAGGGAAACACACCCTTGTCCCTGTGGGCACAACCTCTAAATATCCCATAGTGGAACCAGTTGTGTCGCCAGCTTTCGGACATGTGGCCCCAGTCCTGGAAAAGGTGTTTGCCACATTCGGGTTCCCCTGGAGACCAGGAGCAACAATGGGCCCCGTTTCATGGGGTAGAGTTTGCTGCTTTCCTCTCAGCGTGGGATACACCACCCCTGAGTCACGCCTCAATGGCCCCAGGCTAACGGGGACGTACAGCATTTTATGAGGACCCTGAACAAAATGCTGCGCATCGCAAGTGTGGAACAAGTGGATCTGGAGCGGCGTCTTCACGAGTTCCTCAGGCAATAGCGGAGACCCCACACTGCACCACGTTACGAAGTACATGGTCCCTTATGTTCAATGGCCCATGGAGGGACCTGATCCCCACGTGTCCAGGGTGTACACCTCCGCCGCTGGACGTCCAGGAAACCCAAGCGAGGCCAGAGTGACAGAACCATTGAGCAAGCATTTGACGCCATCCTGCACCTAGGTCATTCCGACCCGGTGCCACAGTCATACTCAAGCACCCAGGCCTGGGGATAACTTCCGGACATCCCACGAACCAGGCACCTGGATGGTTGTCACCATCAATAGAACTATGGTGACGGCTCAGAAAGGGAGGGAGGAAATCTCACGGAACATCTCCTGGTTTAAAGCGGTCCCAACTGAGTCTTCAGAATCCGGCCCTCAAGTCCAGCTGAGCCCAAGCAGGAATGTACAGAGCCAGGACAAAGACAAAGACAACATACTGGAACCTATTCCCTCAAGCTGGTTACATCCCGGTTCTCCTCCAAATGGGCATCTGGCCGGTGAACCACCCTTTTTGCATGTTAGGCTCTAAGGACTGATGCAATTGAACTGTGTTTTTTAACTGGACTTTAGAAGTTTTGTTTCAAGAACCAAGTTGGAGAGAGATGTACTGTTTAGAGTGCTGTTGTTCTAATCCGCCTGCCACGTCATCCACAGGCCAGTTGTGGCCTGTGGGGTTAAAATAAAAGGGGAGAACCTACCTGCACGTGGGGTAATCTCCCAACCCAGTTAACCACAAGTGTGCATTCACCTCATTCCTAAGCCCATACATATATATATATATTAGCCGAAGGCCTTACCAGAGTCACCCGATCCCTGGACTAGCACACGTACTATGAGAGCACACTTGGTGTGCCTCTCACGGTCAAAGGGCTGGTCCTGAACCTTGAATTGTCAGGGACGGCCTAGGTCTCTGCAGACACTAGCTTGATGTGACATCACAACCAAAATAAAGGTCAGGATTCCGGATTTACTTGCAGTTGGGAATGCAGAGCAGGGGGAATACACCTGTATACTATGCAGGAGACATTGTCATCCTAACACACACTGCTAAAAAACATAACTTTGCTTTTTAATTTAAAACAACAGTAGTCTAACAAAATCAAATATATACACTCTAACAAATATCTCTTTTCACAGCCTCTGTGAGCTGCCTTGAATTTCTGCTCCCTTGAAAAACAGTCAGTGCCATTGTACAAAGGAGGATGCTCTTGGTGGAAAGCTGCATTATGACAAAAAATGTGAGCTGAGGGTTCAAGAAAGAAGGATCTAAACTCATCTGGTCTACAGGTTTCCAATAGTTGGGAGTACACACTGTTGACATCACTGTCTGTGGAAGCACTGTGTAATACACATCAGAGAGTGTGAATTATGAAAAAGTGCACAATACAAAATATTTCCCCTATTGCTGCTTAAGCAAACAAGAACCAAGCAACATTGAAATTACGGCAGCATAATTTGAGTAATTGCAGGAATTTTACAGTATGCTAGTTAGGCAAAATTCCAGGAATTATTCTGTCATACGGTTCCTACTTTCTCAGTAAGACTGCATTTTGGCACTGTAAGCTTTAAAACTATGTATGATTGAATCCACTCATACGATCAGAATATGCTGACGTCCTGGTAGCACACAGTGCACCATCTGGGCCCCTAAACTGACAGGGCACCGGATGATGACTGCAACCTCAGAACATGACAACTCTAATTCCCCTAGGAAGTCATGGAAACAGATTATACCCTTTCGTTAGTAACTCATGCATGCCCAAAGGAAGATACAAGAAGTACGCAAATTGTAATTTTCAATGTAATGAAGCAATTATACTCTTATGTAAAATACATGCTCTGCAATAATCATTAGAATGGAGCATAACAATGTTACCAGCTTACAAGATGGTGAATAGTATTTATAATTCAACCAATGTGCCTTTGCATTAGATTACATGAATATATATAATTGCACTTTTACCTAGTGCTGCCTTTCTTATAAAGCATAGAGTTTGCAGGTCTTCCAGAATACCTTAAAGTAGTCTAACTCCTCAATTATTTGTGGTGTGTGTCATCTGGTAGCCAATCTTGCAACAGGCTGATGTATCGGGATAGTTTTGGAATTCAGTCGGGCTAGATTTCAGACATGAGTTGTTTTTTCGACAATCGATTGAGATGCTCCTCTGTCTAAACAGTGGTGTAGTGTCATTTATATGTTAAACTGCACTCATTCGTTCCATGCCTGAATCCTGGTCCACTTTCATTGTTGATTCTGTCTACCCAGAGCTGTCATCAGACAACAACAAGCAACAACATTAACTTAGTGAACCTAGTCCTTGTACAGAATGTTCTAATGCCTGATAATGTGTCTAAGAAGAAGTGTAAATGTAAGCAAAACCAATTCTGACTACTTTATCCCACGAGGCAGCGCAAGGAAATCTGTGTTTAAAGTCACAGTCTAAAAGATGTCAACTTTAAATGTGTGCATGTAAAAATTGAAGTTTTTGTGCCCGGGGCTTATGTAACCTCACAATTCCATTACTCCATGGCAAGTAATTACAATCCATCCACAGCAATATTTTACCACAATCTCTCTGCAATGACACGTAAGGCGAACACGAGCACTACCTGTGTTATTTGCCTCCTTTTCTTTACTGTCCAATAAGTACTTGTGTAATTTAGCGTAATATTCTAGAAATATTTGCATAATTACTCAAAAGCAAATTATGTGAATTTCACCCCCCCCCCATCCTAGAAAGGAAAAATACCAGGCTTCGACTAATAACTACAATGGCTGAGCAGAGGGATGAGGTATGAAAGAAATAGAGCCCAGCCAGCTGTCACTGAGCCACAACTACTGGGTACCTCATATAAAGAAAAAAGCAATTCAGGCACATGCATGGACATGATTTGAAGAAAGTGGAAACTGCAGGCATTAGAAATATGGGTGTGCGGAATTTGCGTTATCCTCGTTTGAGTAATTATGTGAAAATCTGGAAAATGGTGCAAAAATATGAGTGATTACATGTAATGTTAAACCAGTATTTAATGCTATATTGTACTGTGAGATGGGTCAGTTGGTTCATTGTGCAATGCTACTATGTGCTTGCACACATTTCCTGCCACAAAAATGCACATAATAATGGGACATGGTATAATAGCGTAACAGGCGTAATGAAAAGTTTCCAAAATTGGGTGAGTTTACTCTGGTGTGTGGAAAAATTTGCCCGTGCCTAATCAGAATTGTCTTCAAAATGTTTGCAACCAAAGATTCCGACACTGAATAAAGTATATGCCAACTGGAGGATGAAGAGATCAACTAAAAAATACTGTGGCACAATTTACAAAGGGAAAGAAGTCCTGTGCACACATTATGGTAGGTATAAATGAATGTCTGTTTTCAAGAAACTCAATGTGATAGCAGAGAATGAAACAAGGTCTACCTTGTTTCATTGTCTGCTATTACTCTGCTATTCTCTGCTATTACATTGTGTTTCTTGAAAACAGACATTTATTTATACCTACCATAACGTATGCACAGGGCTTTTGTTGTTTTCACTGAGTGGACCCTTGCCACTCCCATTAGGTGTTGTTGGGGTTTCCTCTGACCTTGTAGCACCGTACCATCCTTTGTTGTATATTTCTTTAACTCACCGCTACCAGGTAAGGCGCCATTCTTCCTGCATACTCAAAACCCTACACAGAACCCTCAAATTTACAGAGGGCTTGCATAGCTCTTACTTCACGCAAGGTGACACACCTGGTTTAGTAAATCCAAGGTAATGGTAGGCACAGCATTTCACAGCCTTGCTGTACCTTGCAGTAGGAAGGTGTTCAATGGTCGGGGTGTCGGCTTTCCCACACATCCACCAGTGGATTTGGCACATTTACAGATTTACAAAGAGTTGTAAACCTTCTAATGCGTCAACATGTTTCGCCTCCCAGATCCAGGAGTAACATGGAGAACTATTTTTACTTCTCCTTGTTACTAGGTTTTCCTATGTTTGATGCATTCCGCATCACACAAAGAAAAAGAAAAATGCCTTTAGGGATTGCTTTTATGCAGGAAGGTGTTCCTTCCTGTATCTAAATGTTGTCATGTGCCAAGCAGCCAGATGGGCTAGTCTCCCTGCTTTGTAAGGGGCATCATCCAGGGAACCAAGACCCCCCGCCCTGGAGGCTGGAGCACCAAGATCACGGTAGACTGAGCTGTGCTGATGGAACTGGCCCTTTTTAGTTGGCTGAGGCAGTACTCCAGTCAGGCAGAACCTACCACTCCTGTCAGGGGTCGGTAATTACACACTTTGTATAACTTGCGCTCACCCTTGGGTAGCTTGGCACTGAGCAGGCAGGCTTACCACAGAGGCAATTTGTAATGCATTGGCACAGCACTCACTCACAATAAATACCTTGAACGTCACAAAACAGACTTCACATGTAATGTATGTAAATAACGTTGGTATTCGATTCACATAATAATCAACACAACATAAAAATAATGTATTTTGGGGCATAAGTCACATTGGGAATTATCACTAGCAGTACTAGGCGCAGCGGTGTTAAAATTAAATCAGTAATATGCAGACTTGGGAAAGATCCTAATGTACACCCCATAGCACGCTTATGCTGTGCAATACCCACCTTAGCAATTCTTAGAATTCAATACCCCATACTTATAGGGTGCACCCTAGGTAACAACAATTATAACACTTTTTAGCAGCACTGCAGGCTGAAGCTGCATGGGTAAAACCAATGTCAAATGTAATGCTATTCTGGCAAGAAATGAACGTATCAAGCAAACCGCCATCTTGTGTCAGATGGTACCTGTGTGCTGTTGGTCCGCGCATCGCACCTTCAGTTGGAATTACCGGTGATATCTCGATCAATTCCGTCATCAGGATTGGTAGCCGTTGGGGGCAATACATTATATGAGCCGTCACCGGCCTCCGTAAAGCGTCAACATCCGTTGGCATTGCTGATGAAAGTGTTAGACAGACATCTAACACGCATTCCTCTCCACAAAGCAGGCATCGTAGAACAGGTAAGATGCAATCTTGCCAGATTGGTCTAAATGACTGGAACCATGTGGTATTCAGATCTCTCAAACGAGCCAAGCCAAGGATCTGTGTTATTCTGTCACGATACTGCATGGCCAGGAGAGCATTCTCCATGGTAATTTGGGTATCGCTGGTGGCCGGATTTGCCATAATGGAGCGGGAGGAATAAAAATAAGATCCCTGCTATGAGTCCCTAGATGAGAGGCAGGCCGCCGAACACAGAGTGCACGAAGTTAGGAAAAATGCCCAGGACTGCTTCAAAGGGTGCTAAAAGTCCCGAAAAAATCGTCTTAAATATATGTACGATATTGCTGGTACCAGACATGTTTAAGATACGACCTAACATTTCTGCTAAATGTATTGGGCAGTTTGTTGATAATAATGCATGTATCTCTGCAGAGGACCTTGCAACTTGCAGATCATACGTCTCTCTGGACGCGGTCCGTGGCAGAGTTTTTTGTAAAAGAATGGCTTTCATTCTGCTTAAAGCATCAATTCCTATAGAAGAGATGTTCAGTGAAGGCCATAGTGGCGACTCCCCGTCTGTCTTAGTTTTCGGAAACAATACTTGCATACAACAAGTGACCCTGGCTGACACACTAACGAGATAGGCTATTCCTGGCATCATTCCACAATAGCTCTGATCATTCAGCGGTATGTAGCTTCCATTGGAAAGCTGCATAAAAATTGGATCTATCACTGCTGATGCTGGGGAACCCTGCAGGTGGCATGATAAGTTGTTTGAAGAACACTCACATGCTCCATGTAAATTAATGCCTTGACACAGAAGTGTACCGCTTAGTGCGGTTTTACAGTTTTTTCCACTAAGAAATACCTCCATTTCCCCACTCCAACATTTGTGTGTGTATGGTAAATCCCAGGTTGACTTTATATATTCTTTACCCAACCTTTCATACAGGCCTGCTGGTAAATGTTTTAAGCAAAATTAAAACTGAAAATCGTCACTGGTATCTTGTGTATTTTAACTGTACTGAAATACTGTAACTTACCTAATCTGGGGGCCCACCATAGTGGCACTTTGACGCCTAGTCTCAATTTCCTCCTTCCCACCCCGGTCCGATGCGATGACAGCACCGTTGCACGGAGGGCTTGGAAGGGTAGAGACAGGCACTTCCGGTTGGGGGACGGTTAGCGCTCCAGTCGCCATCCCCTGAGCAGGCATTAGGGATATAAGGCGAAGAGATGATGGCCACGATGTGGTGAGTGGGCTGTGGCAGGGCCGCTTACTGCTGAGCGCTATTGCTGATAAAACCTGTTTTGCGTATCAACGGAGCAGTAATTTACCCGAGCAGTACTTTTAACTGATTTTATTGGGTGCACAACGTGTGTATTTTAACTGTACTGAAATACTGTAACTTACCTGATCTGGGGGCCCGCTATAGTGGCACTTCCATGCCTGGTCTCAATTTCCTCCTTCCCGCCCCGGTCCGACGTGTTGACAGCACTGTTGCGCGGAGGGCGTGGAAGGGTAGAGACAGGCACTTCCGGTTGGGGGACGATTAGCGCTCCAGTCGCCATCCCCTGAGCAGGCATTAGGGATATAAAGCAGATGCTCAAACGGACGCGGAACGGACGTGCGCAGCGGGCGTGCCGATGGCGCCCCGAAGGCAAGCCGGCCTGCGCCTGTCCGCGGCCGGTCGGGGGCCAGGGCCCCAACCCCTGGCCATTTTGATTAGAAAATTCATTATGGCAGGGAGGAATTGGTGAATTTATGCCCGCATCCACACTCTGCCTGCAGACACAGCATGTCTCCCATGCAAGTAAGTGCATATCATCACTGCTCTTTTACTTGGAATTTAGGGTATACACGGCAGGTGGGAAGAGGGTCTCTCTCAGGTGGCTAACTAAATTGCAGGTCCTTGAGTAAACATAAAATTGAAATATTGGAGCTACTCGTTAATTCTAACCTCAACCTTTTGTTCCTTATGGAGACTTGGCTGGGAGCTGACTCTGATCCGGTCGTATATAGAGGCACTGCCACCTGGTTATACCATGACTAGAATTGATAGAGCAAAAGGCAAAGGGGGTGTGATAGCGATTATCACTAGATCTCCCCTTGAATGCACTATGGAGCCTATCCATATAGAGGACAGTGAGGCTGGCCTTTTTACTTTAAAGATTACTTCTAATCTCTCTGTGACAGGGATCTTGATCTATAGGCCTCCAGGCCCCCCTACTCGCTTTCGACCGAGTCTGCTTGAGAACATTGCCTATCTGGCTATAAGATGGAATAAACTCCTGGTATTAGGGGATCTGAATCTACACTTTGAGGAACCCTTGCATAAGGAGGCAGCTGACTTACGCCAGGACTTACAGTCGCTACATCTAGGCCTAAAATCTTACTGTCCTACTCAGCAACTGAGACACCTACTTGATCCGGTGTTTGCCAGCTGGGAGGAAGTTGAGGTGATGACTCCACTCCCTATCCCGTGGTCGGACCACTTTTTGGTGCCTCTTAGTGCCCCACAATTGTAAGTCAAGAGGGGGCTATGAGTTGTCACCCGTGTAGGAAATGAAAAAACTTTGCACAGGACAACTTTAGTTGAGAGCTGAGTGTGGGTGGCCCTCCATGCGGTTCTGATATTATGACTACTTCTGACAATCTGGAGAGGCGTATCTATCTTGCCCTCAACAAGGTGGCACCGCTGCTCCCGAACGCAGCCAGGGGCGGAGGGCATAAATCCGCTCCCTGGTATACTCCTGCCCTACAGCTGGCCAAAGCTGTATGCAAACGCCTGGAGAAGCAGTGGAGAAGAGGATTTCGGTCCCAGGATAGACTGCTATTTAGGGTGGAGCAGAGGCCCTATCAAAACCTGCTTAGACACGCTAAAGCTACCCACTACAAGGATAGAATTGGAGTGGCTCGGAATTCCACATAAGAACTCTTTAAAATTTACAAAGAAATATCTTCTCTTCCTGCAGTGTAAACCTGTGGGTCCGTTGCAGAGTGCAATCGGGTAGCAGAGTACTTCTCGAAGAAGGTGAAAATAATGTATTCATCCTTCTCAGGAAGTGCGGTTAGTTTGAAGAACAGGTGCAAGCAAGGGGTTCAGGGTTGAGACTGAGTAACTTCAAATTCCCCCCTCCTGAGTCCCTAAGAAGCATTTGCCTGAGTGTAACATCTGGCTCTCCTAGAAACCCTGCTCCACCCAAAGTGATGGGGCAAGCCTGGTCACGCTTGAACCATTTATCAGACATGTGCTGAATATCTCGTTTACCCAACACATGTTGTAAGACAGTTGGAAACGAGCGATTGTTCTTCCTATCAGGAAAAAAACGAATGTCAGTCTAGACATATTAGAAAATCTAATTCGCTCTTGCCATATCTAGCTAAGGTAGCGGAGAAGGTGGTCAACAACTAACTTGTGGCCCATTTGGAAGATGCTAGTCTATTTCATCCCTTACAATCGGGATTTCGAGCTGGCCACTCTACGGAAACTATCTACTCAGCACTACGGAAACCCTTAGACAAGGGGCTGATGCGGGACACACCATGGCACTGATTGTGTCAAATCTCAGTGCTGCTTTCGGCACTGTGGCACATTACACCTTGCTACAGAGTATGAACAGAGGTGGTGTCTCTGGTGCAGCCCTAAAGTGGTTATAAGCTTTTCTAACTGGGCACAGTTTCCAGGTCAGGCAGGGTGCACACTACTCCGAAGATATTAAACTGGAACAGGGAATTCCTCAGGGCTCTACCCTCAGTCCTTCCCTGTTCAATGCATACATGTCTCCTCTGGCGGAGATTGTGCAAGCCTTTGGAGTAGATGTAGTTTCATATGCTGACCATACCCAGCTACTGATCTCCCTTTCCCAGACGCCTAAGGTGGCGTCATCTAATTTCAGAGCCTGTATGCAGGAGCTTGCCTCCTGGATGGATAAGAACTGCCTGAAATTGAATGGCAGCAAGACGGAGGTGCTGGTGGTGGTAGGCAATCACTCTAGCTGGACCTCGGAATGGTGGCCTCCGAGCCTGTGTCCTACCCCTACCCCATGTACCGAGGCGAAAAATCTGGGGATCTGGGTTGATCCTACTCTCTCATATGATGGACAAATCAGACGAGTAGTGGGGAAATGTGTTGGGGTATTAAAAAAACTGCGGAAAACACAGTATCTTCTCCCATTAGGTGCTAGGAAGACGATGATACATGCATTGATTACATCTCGTCTTGACTATGGGAACATCCTCTATCTGGGAGCCACCAGGTCCTACAGAATGCCGCCACTCGGTTGGCTCTTATGCAGCCTAGGAGTCCATAGGAGAACAGCGTCAAAAAAGGCTCTTGACTCATTGCATTGGCTCCCAGTCAAGAAAGAGTGATGTTCAAAGCGCTCCTTACATGTCATCGTATATCGCAAAATGTGGGCCTGGCTTATCTAAGACACCTAGTTACTAAGCATGTTCCTAGCAGGTCTCTTAGATCCAGCAGGACAGGGCAGTTGGTAATTCCCAAGGTAAAGAAGGCCAAAATGGGAGGTCGTTCCTTACGGTTTCTGGCTGCTCAGAACTGGAATAGACTCCCTATCAAACTTAGGCTTGAATGCTCTGAAACAAAATTTAGAAAGATGCTGAAAACCCACCTGTTCACTATTTACCGCAAGGTGGTCTTCTGTTATCGGTATTCGCTTACCTCCATCTCACTTAACGCGGGGACACACCGAGATGGCGTAACCATGCTCTTTATAAATTTAATTATTAAAAATATATATATTATATATATATTGTGATGGTGCCATGTATTATCCATTCAACTGATGGTTTCTCAGAAACGGTCAATGGTAATCTCTCCAGTTTTTCTATGCTCAGCACCGTATAGTCTGCTCCCCTCTGTGCCAAAGAGATTTGTTTATCTGTAAGGTTAAATACAGTAAACAATGATGTAGTGTTGATTAGACACCAAGGCACATAGCCAGAACAAAGGTTTTTAACGTCCAGCCTAACAGCATTATAGAACGTCATTGAGACTGGTCATGTAGTAACACTAGCCAGTCCTGTTCCATTATGTCTATGGCAGAGGATACAATGCTGTTCAAAGAATAAATTCTGGACGACAGAGTTGTTAAACCATTGTCAACTACAGAGAGTGCTTTCTCTGAATGAATACAATCAATTTCTCGTATTCTTTCAGCTGTGTCTATTTGCGTGACTTTCTATGCTTCATTGTAAGCAGCGTATATACCGGCGTATATGAAATGTTTATGACGTGGTTTGCGAGGACTAAGTAAGAATTCTTCTAAATCAATGCCATCTTTAAGTAAAGTTAAGTGTTGTTTTATCTCCGGAAGTGTGGATTTTTGTAACCATTCAAGGCACAGTTTTCCTACACTGTAAGTTGTTATTACCCCTGGATGTTGTCTCTGGATATATCTTGGATCTGCCTGTGTTACAGTAAACCCTTGTGTCTTGTTCAGGAATCTATCTTGACAGATATTCGTGTCTGTCGGCCAGATTAACCATTTTTTCGATTCAGGATTTGTTCTGTTTTGTAGAAGAATATAATTTACGTCTACCTCCTCATCTGAAGTTAAATTACTGTCAGGTGTGGGCTTAGGTATGGACGGTTTGTTTATATCTCTTATCTTAGCCAGGCCAAGACAAGATGTCTGTTGAACAATTTCATTTAAGAACATTATCTGCTCTGGGATGATGCAGGCTCTTAATAATGCTTCTAAACCTTGTACCTGCCAGTCTTTTGTGCCCTAAACAGTTTTTGCCTCAATGTTGTCCTTCCAAAAGTTAAAGCCTAATGTGGATAATTGAGCATAAAAGGCTGCAGAATAAATCTGTTTAGTATTTGTCAACATACTTTTCATGTAAAAACTTTCTGGGTTTGTGACATTAAAACCTGTAAAATATGGAAATTTTCTGTAGAATGTTTTAGAGCTACCTTTTGGAGGTGTTGGACAATGTTCCTATTGATTATAAGTTAACACATTGCTAGGGTTTGCGGATTTATACAAATAATGATTTCCAAAATGATTAAAACAATACATTTCTTCACAATTTGATGAACATTCTAAGTATTCATGTTTTGCAAACTTCGCTGACATTTCTAAATATGCCATCATGTTATTAACAGTTTTAAAGTCCCAATCATCAGAAAATGTACGAGGTGAAACAAAATCACTCAAGGAAACCTTAAATTTGAGTGGAATTTTCAGCAGCTCGACAGGGCGATAAATGTCATAATCAGTTCTATCCCATGCTATTCCACCAGGTAGAGGAACCGCTGTGATGTTTACTGATGACAGGTCTCGTTGTTCACTATGAGATGATTTGTGTGGTTTCAGGAGAAAGTTGATGTTCTTACTTGCTGTGTCAATTTTAATGTGTTTTCCATCTATCAGCTTTCCCAAACTTAAAACAAGAATGAGTCATAGCAGGAGATACAATACACATAACCAACCCAATCCAAAATTCAACCCATGGTGAAACCAGAAATGTTTTTGCAAGCTCTTGACCAAGTCCCCTTAATTGTTCCTTGAAAGTTTTGTTTGTCTGTGCTGTTTCAGGTTCACTGGGATCTTCAGAAAAGGTATCGAAGTTGATGAAATAGCCAGAGGTAGTTCTGTCAATTGTTGGTATTGCATCCTGATTATTTGAAATCGCTGGAGCTGCTTGTTCCTTTGACATGTTTGTATAGTCAGATGCTACTTCATTGCAGTTTTTTGACAAACTGTAATTTGGGTTACAAGAGGCACAAGTTCCATGGCTTTGTTGCATAGTCCTTCTTTTCTCACTGCAGAATCTTCAAAGGTGATGAGTCTTTCAGTTTGAGCCTCTTGGGTAGTAGAAAGATTTGGTCGTCTGCTACATCTTGGGAGTCCACTGGGCCTACTACTTATTATCGGCCACATGATGTGGTTTTACCAGGTCAATTGATACAGATCGGTTCTCCTTTCTTCCAGCAAAGGGCGACAGAAACACTGTTCCTAATCCGTGGACTGCCAGTACAGGTACTGGTTTCTGTAAGAAGGCCCAAATTCCTTCTTGTCTGCTATTTTTTCTCTGACCAGATCCCCAATCTTTGGAATCCAGACAGGTCTTGCTGGGACAGGTGGTTTTTCTTCAGTGGTGGTTGGTTTTTCGCTGGTGTTGCTTAGACTTCTTGTTTCGTTTAAGTCCTGTAAAACAGCCAAACGATCTTTTATATCAAAGGGTTTTTGTACCACCACTGAAGTATGACGATCAAGGTCTTCAACCATCATTCTAGTACCAAAAAGGATTTCATATGGAGTGATTCCACCCAGAGAATTTCTTGGCAGGTTATTAAGACTACGTTGGACACTTATTAGATGTTTGACCCACCCGTCACCGAACCTAATACCCTAGCTGTTATAGATTGCTTTATGTCACAGTTTTTTTCTCTCCCCAATCGAATTTCCCTCAGGATGGAATGGACTCGAAAACCGCAATGCAACACCCAAGCTGGCCAGGGTCTCCTTGGAAGCCCTAGAGCTAAACGCAGGACCCTGATCAGAATGTAGCGTGCCGATTGCGGATGTGCCGATAAAAACTCCCAAATCTTTTATAATAGTTCGGGCGTCAGCCGAGCGTTGAGGCCACATAAAAATGAATCTTGTGGGGGACACACCAAATTGCCTTTGTTTGCTGACACAGCGTCAGAGCTTACCGCATTCAGGACCAGTGCTGGTGTTCCGCTCTACCTTCGCCGCTGCCGTCCAACAGCAGCCGCTGTGCAGGGGAGAGCGAGAGGGCTCAAAGAACTACCCTTCCCAGCTGCCCTTGCCCCTGGACCGGAAGTGACATCCCGAAGCAGCGCGCCAGGCGGTGCATTAAATCAAGGCTCCACATCGGTGGAGCCGGGGACTCACCAAATTGCCTTTGTTTGCTGACACAGCATCAGAGCATCAGAGCTTACCGCATTCAGGACCAGTGCTGGTGTTCCGCTCTCCCTTCACCGCTGCAGTCCAACAGCAGCCGCTGAGCAGGGGAGAGCGAGAGGGCTCAAAGAACTACCCTTCCCAGCTGCCCTTGCCCCTGGACCGGAAGTGACATCCCGAAGCAGCGCGCCAGGCGGCGCATTAAATCAAGGCTCCACACCCGTGTCGCGGGTGTGCGCGGGAGCACGCGGGAGCACCGGGCGAAGCCCTCCGAGGCCAGAGGAGGCTGGGCTTGGCCACCCCCCTAACTTTTCACCAGCGGACTGCTGTGAGGACAACATACTTATGGCAAGGTATTACTGATAATGTAATAAAACCCCGTGCCCTTAAAGGTTTTCGGTGATATTGCCTGGCTCTTTAAACCAAAAAGATACACTCTCTAGTTGGTGAGAATATACCTTAAATCTGACAAGCACTGATTATCAAATAATGAGAAAGGTGACCAAAATTTCTATGATGCCTACGCTACGCTCTAACACCAGACAGAAGACCGCAATACCACAGCCCCTACATACACTCACAGCAATAGATAAAATGTTGCAACAAACTATAGGGGCAGTTGCTACGGCAATTGTCAACACTGAAAGAAGGCTCTCACTACCACCGACTATAACTATCCAAGACTTAGGAGAGGACTTTTCAGTGGCTGTAACAGATGTCCCGGACACAAGCTTCTGCTTTACGTCTTCTTACGAGGAGCTCCCCTGCGCACAGGCACCCACAGGGACTCCTAGAGTTGCTGAGGACATTCTTATAGATTTAAATCCCCCGCCCACTCTAGAAAATCCGAGATTAAGCAATACAGGTCCGAGAAGGATTAAAGAAACCTCAGTAAATAACAAAAAAAGGGGAAAAATCATACTGTAAATCATAACCTGGTGACACCAATATCTAATACCACACCAGGCATACCCTGTTGGGTGGCAAACATGGTAGCCGACTTAAAGGCAGGATTGGAAGAAACTATCATTACTCACATCAAACCCCTGATGTCAAAGATTGACAGACTAACCTCTATAATAAACAACAGGGGGGCAGGAACGTCAAAGCCGGTGGCTCCAGCTGGAACTCTAGTTTCGGCCGAGCAGGAAAGGGTTACACCAAATAACACACATAAGGATAAGGTAGCACCAGTTGTTAATCCCTCTACAAAAAATACTAAGATGGGAACAAGAATTATTACTTCAAAAAACACCAGAGCTCCCTTATCCTCTTGCCCCACCAGTACTACCCCTCAGGCTCATATTAACCAAGGAGCGGGAAACCCTTCAGCTGTAAATGGCAAAATAGGTCCTAACCCGAAGGAGAGTAATAATGCGACCAAAAATACCCTGCCCAAAAATGTATCAGAGAAAACAGGCCCAGCTCGCTTCCATACTATAAATCTCCCCTCGGAAGCCCTGCCCTTCGTTGTAGTACTAACGGGAGTTTCTCCCCTAAAGGAAGGGAAAAGAGAAAACCATTTTGAGTTAAAAAACAAGTGTGTGCAATGGCTAAGGGCGAATTGGCTGTTACCGCCAAATATCTCTGGGGAAATACTTGCCATCAGAAGAGGGGAGGGGATTGGGAAAGGAGTAAAAACGATAGCAGGAGATATCATAACAATAAATTTCAGGGACACCTCCGCAGTGAACTATATATGTAATACCCCTCAAGCAGTACAAACACTCAAATATATCCGCTGCATCTATCCTATTTCTATCCCACTGCACCTCAGAGACCAGTGAATACAATAGGGTCCATGCCAGGAGGGTTTATCATTATGACCCCCAGAATAGAGTGCAACAGTGGCAAGCACCTTGGCAGGGTATTTCTGTATACGATCCTGCTATCCCACTGCATGCCCATTGGAATAGGTTATGTGTATTGGATGAGGTGGACTGACTCGCCTGTGACGTAATTTGTACACCACAATCTGTTAGGAGATCATTTGGTGAAGGGTCCACATGGCTGGGAAATACAACATCTACCACCTCAGAAGAAAGCAACAGCAGGGGAGTCAGTAAGAAGGATGTCCTAGAGCAACAAGGGGGGACACAGCGTACAGAGCTCAAGGCACGCAGAAAAGATAAGAGGGTTATATCATCCCCAGATAAACTAGTAAGGCCAAATGCAGAAAATAGAGTTGCACTAAATGACAATATAATAATAGCTGGGGAGGATAGGAAAACTCGCTCACCAGGGGATGGAGCAAATATGTTGGTCAGTCAGGACGGTCTCAGAGTTATATCCTGGAATATAGCAGGTTTGGCGGCCACATATGATTGCCAGGAATGGAGACAGTACATCACCAGCTTCCACATTATATGTCTGCAGGAGACTTGGGTGATTGATCCTAATCAGTACATCATAGAGGGGTTTAAATGCTTTCCAGTTCCTGCTGTAAGGTCCTCATCAGGGAGAGCGATTGGAGGACTACTAACATATGTAGACCTCCGCATACAAGGGGTATGGTTTAACCACAACTGGAACTCAAAAAACATGCAGGCGATAGGCTCCCACTCTAAAGGGATCAATATTTTATTGGTAAATTGGTATAATGCGGTAGGCACAAATATTAGAGGAAACGTAATAAAAGAACTGGATTCCCACCTAGATACACAGTTATCATCAACTAAGGTAGCAGGTGCCCCGCACGTCATTCTCACAGGGGATTTTAATTGTCACCTCTGTGAGAATTTGAGACCATTAAATAAGGACTGGTCGCGGTGCACAGTGGCAAAAGGACCACACTTTGCACACTCCTTAGAGGGGTGGGAAATAGACAAAGTGACAAAAAGTCACAATTTGGTGCACACAATGGACTTGATCGAGTTAGGCAGTAGTGGGGAACGGGCAGAGGCTGCCACTCATACATAGATTTCATCATGGTTTCTCCCACACTTAGAAACTGGATCAACAGTATAGTAATCGAAATTAGTATTTTTAGTGATCATAACCCTTTGGTTATGGAACTAAAATGTCTAAACTGCAAGAAACCATCGAGCAGAGTAGATGCAACAGAAAAGGTGGTAGATCAGGGGAGGAGGCTTAGGTGGGCCAAGATAGACGGAGATAAATTCTATAGGAGTCTCGTAACAGCAGGGCTAAATGCTATAAATGTATGCCTTGATCAAAACAACGAGGGAGCGATGGTGGTCATCGCATTCGAAGAAATAGCAAGTCTCGTTGACGGCCTATTAAAGACCACTAAAAGAAGCAAAACAGTCACCACATCTCGTTGGTTTGACCAAGATTGTATCAAGGCACATAAAGATCTTAAATATAGTCTAAAACAGTGCCCTAGGGACAGCTTCAGAATAGCCCATTGCAGATCGAAATATAAAAAGGTCCTGAAATCCCATAAAGAAAGCCTTCAAATACAAGCCTGGGAGGACTTAAGGGAGGCGGCAGAAAGAGGAGATATGTCTGGGTTCTGGAAAGTCATAAACAAACCGTGCTTCCAGGACCCAAGCGCACCACAAATACTGAATACCATCTTACCAGAACAATGGCATACCCACTTCCAGAGTTTGTATAACCACACAGCGAAAATAACTCATGATGAAGGGCAGAGGTCAAAATTGACTGCACGGCTAGATTTCTCTATGGCAGAAGTGGAATTGGCTATCTTAGGGCTAACTAAAAATAAAGCACCTGGACCTGACGGTATACCCCCTGATCTTTATCTGAGTAATATAGAGCTGTGGGCTCCCATTCTCACGAGGGTCTTGAACGAGGTCGCTGTGGCAGGGCTGCCCCGCTCTTGGTCCTCGGCGACCATTGTACCAATCTATAAAAAAGGGAATCGGGACGACCCCCAATGTTATCGCCCCATATCTTTAATTGACGTGACGGCGAAGGTGTTGGGTCGTGCCATTTTAAATCGTCTACAAGATTGGGCAGAGAATAACCAAATACTTACAGATATCCAATACGGGTTCAGGGAGGGAAGATCAACCACCGATCAGTGTCTGAACTTATACCTCTTGACGGCTAAGTACACTATTGCCAGTAAGGGGGCTATCCACCTGGGGTTTATGGACCTTTCTGCGGCCTTCGACCGTGTAAATAGAGAAAAATTATGGGCATTGATGATAAGCCTGGGAGTGGAACAAGAGCTAGTTGACACCCTGAAGGCCCTACATTGGAATACATCAGCAAGGGTCCGCTACAACCAAGACGGAAGCAAGACAGAACCATTCCTATGTACGAGCGGAGTGCGGCAGGGCTGCATTTTAGAGCCATTCTTATTTTCTTTACATATCAATAATCTGGACAAGGAACTATTCAAACTTAGTGTGGATTCCCCTCAAATAGGCCATCGTCAGGTGCCCGTCCTACTTTACGCGGACGACGTGGTGTTGTTAGCTCGAACACCGCTGGGGCTCCAGAAGTTGATCGATGGATTTGTCAACTTCATGGCCACACTTGACCTGTCAGCTAATCTGGAAAAATCCTATGTTATGTCAGTTGGGGCAAGACCAAAAAGGAAATTTGTATATAGGATAGGCTCCCACAAAATAGGCCAGTTCCAGTCTTTTCCTACTTAGGTGTTTTATTTGATGAGCAATTAGACTTTAAATCCCTGTTTGAAAAACACGCGGCAAAATTGGTGGCGTCATCAAGGGCCATAATGGGTTACAGGAGAAGACTGGGCAGATGGTCGCCGGAGCAAGTACTTAACTTGTACAGGTCAATATGCTGTTTTTTAAAAGGATACTGAAAGTGCCACAGAGTACTCCATCTTATATAATACATGAAGAACTGGGAGAGCCCTACATTGAAGACCGAATAAAGATCAGGTCGCTCCTGGCTTGGATCAAAATTTGGACTAATCCAGAGGCTGGCCTCAGCAGGCAAATCATTAAAGACTGTCTGAATCGTGATAGAGGGGGCCATATCCCCTGGATAAAGTATGTAAAAGATTCCTTGGAGGCAATCGGTTGCAAAAACTTTTTCACCGCACCCGAAACCCTAAATGCCCAGAACAAGACGTTGGTCAAAAAACTGTTCGGTGAATGGACATCTACGAGTAGGGCTGTCACTGAGAAGCATAAACCCACAGTTTTGTCCTACAGCTTATTGAAGAAGGAACATGGAATGGAACCATATCTAGCTGTGATGTACAATGCACAGGACATATTTTATATGACCCGTTTTAGACTTAATATGCTACATCACCTACTTTCTGTCCCCTCTGGATTTACTCTATCATTGGAGTTAAAGGGTACCTGCGGCTGCGACAGTAGGTCTCCGCAGGATACCCTTCACTTTGTACTGTTATGCTCATTTTACTCAGCCCCCAGACGTAAGTTTTTAGTGGGGTTCTTAAAAAAGCTAAATTTAGACAGGCAAAAGCAGCTCTACTGTTTCTGCAGGAAGCCTCAGATGCTCACACACTGTTCTGTATAATAAGTTTTATTAAGGTGGCTATGAGGTTAAGGAACACAAGAGAAGTAAATGATTGTAATGTCCCGTAATTAGAGACTGATATCAGAAAATTTTTGACATGAATTCAATGCCCTTCCTCTTCTCGTAATCATTTTAATGTGGTTTTTAAATGTTTTTAAATGTATTTTTATGTACTTTTATGGTATCTTTTTAAGTGCAGAATAAAGATATTTGAATGAATGAATGAATCTTGTGAAGAATCCACTGCGACCATGATGTATTTATAGTTACGGTCCCTCTGAAGGGGACCGCAGTGGTCCAGGTAAACACATGCTAATGGTTTATCTGAAATTAGAAGGGGCGTCCGCGCCAGGCGTTTCACTGTTCAAACTTTAATTTTCTGGCAGATTTCACATTCCAAAACATAGTTTCTGGTCTGTTTTCTCACCAGTATCGCTGTTTTAATAATGAAACTGCGGCAGAAACACCTTCGTGTGCAGAGGCAAGCCCTTCATGTGCTGCTAAGATTAGCCCTAACCTGTGTTCAATGTTTGGGATTACTCTATCCCCCACTCCAGCGATTCGAGCAAACGGAACCTTATTCGCATTAGTTATATATGAGTACTTGTGTGAGAAGTTGGCCTGATATGTTATGTCCACTATTCTAGTGGGCACCCTGTATCACTCCAAACAACCTTTATGGTGATGGTTGTAAAGTCAACCTTATAGACCAGCTATCCTAGTGGTAGCATGGACAAGGCAGTCTTAGGCTAATACTTCAGAGAGCATGTGAAGCCAATTGTTTTACCAATATTAACCCCTTGAATACCAAATGAAAGGACACCACACAAGGTATATATCAAATATATATGTATTTATTACTAACACAACCCCTCTTCACTCTTTATGAGGTCAGAGTTCGAGATACAGCACAAGTGACTCAATAAGCATACTATAAGTTGCACAAATACAATTCTGCCCTAGGGGCCTCACGAACCATATACTAACTAAGTAGTATAAGAACCACTTCAGAACAGGTGAATAGACCGGGGGCCTAGAGAATCGCTAGGACTACACTGAACAACCACAGGTTAGGAAGTAGGAGTCTCACAGGATGCGTGTGCCGTGTCTAAACACGCACGCGGGTTCTCATAGACTTTCAATGGGAACTTAAAGTTAATAAAGTAGTTGATTTCGGACACTTCCGGGTGGACTACGAGAAAACCCAGTTAAAGTAGGACACTTGGATAGTTATTACCCACAGGAGCACCAGAGTACTCGAGTTACCTCACCCAGGGAAGCCAGGTGCATAGGTGTTCTTTCGTGTCAGGTTTCGTCGTCGAATCCTATGGAGAACTGCATAAAGATGCTGCAGGCAACCAGGAGGAAGATGTCCGGGTGGATCCAAGGGTGGATCAAAGCAGTGAAGAACCTGAAAGCAGAGGGGACAGAGTCTGGGTCACTAGCCAGTGACCAGGAAGGAACCAGGAAGGAACCAGGCGATGTTGAGCTGCAAACAGGTGAAGAAGTGAAGCTTGTCTCTGCAGCCACGTGGACCAGGAGGTGTCGACGATGACCAGGAGCTGGATAAACTGTCCCATGAAGGATCACACTGCTGGCAGTGTCGGCTTCCGTATTGGAGTCAACAAGCCTTGGCAAAGGCACCCCACACAGGAAAGGAAGATCGGCTTCTGTTCAGACCAGCAAGGTCTGGGGAGCTTCCCCTTTACAGGAAAGCAGGAGCAAGCCCGGAGCAACCAGGCAAGCAGTGTTGTTTTTTACAGATGTCTTCAGAGGGCTACTAGCCAGTGGGCTTGCAACCGCGAAGAAGCGTCAAAAAGAAATGCAAGAGCAGGCCTCACGCATCACTCGTGGAGTGTGGAGGGATGAGCTTCAGTGCACTTACAGCTCGGGGTTTGGGCTTCTCAGGGTCCAATGCACAACTTCGAGGATGCCTCAGAAGCTGCACACCTAGCAAAAAGTAGGTACTGCAGGTAGTCAGGTCCCACATCTCTCGTGTCCGCCACAGGTCTCAGCTTTGCTGTGGATGTGGATGTGGGTCGGGGTCAGAGAAGTCTGGAAGTCCAGAAGCTGCATCGCTAAGTCTTCGGGCTCTGGCGGGAGCGTCGACAAAGCAAACTGGCAGGTCACTGATGGTGCCTGTTTGCACAGGGTGGTCACTCCTTGACCACAAGGGAGGTTCTTCAGTTTTCTAGTTGCAGTAGAATGTCGAAGGTCCAGAGTTTTGTTTCAGAGTTTCAGTTCAGGATAATCTAAAGTCTCTAGACTCAGCTCCTAGCTTTATACCAATCTAAGGGGCTGGATTACCTGCTACGTCCCTCCTATGGGTGGAACCTGGGAAGGGGGTGGTTATACCCCTTTCCCTTCGTCCAGTTTTGCGCCAGAGCTGGGGCTGGAGTGCCCCTGCAACCGGTTTGAACCAGGCTATGCATGGAGCACCTTGTGTGCCCCGGGCAGTGTCTCATTTCATTCAACTCACCCAGCTCCAATACACTATTGCCTGTCTGGGGAGGTGCTAGCACCTCCCAAAGCAGGACATCTATTGTCCAGGCCTCCCTCGCTGGAAGGGCTCCCAGCTGCAGGATGTCATACTTGTTTCTGTGGCAGCAGCATCCATTTTGTGATGCTGAGGCTGTGTTTAACTTTAACCGGGTAAAGCTACAACTACATATCTTCTCCCTCTAGAAGGGTGGAATGCTACCCCCGTCGCCAGAACTGGAGAGGGGGTATGTAATGACCGGATTTTCGGACCAGGTAGAATCAGCTGACAAAACACCACCAAACCCAGCCGAAACGTAACCACCTCCCTCCTCAGGAACTACTTACAAAAGGCACCTGGGTACCTACCTGAGGATGGGGAATTAGCAATATACAAGCTCATATCATCAAAAACACCACTAAATCTATAGGATTACTAGAAATACTCACTGATTACTTAGGACTTCCATGCTCTACACCACACTCATACCTTATAGTCTCGCGGCAACTCAGACCCAGTCTATGCTACCCTCCTACTCATAGTGAAGGGGGCAGTTCCGATTACTTACCATTACACACTGATCACAATCAGTGCTCGCGCAAGCCACAATCTTGTGGGTATACACACTAACCACAATCAGTGCTCTCACTATTTCATACATACACAAGCCACAATCCTGTGGGTATACACACTGACCACAATCAGTGCTCTCATTAACGCCACTTTCCCTAGCGGCGATCTCATTACACACTGGGTCCCTCCGGTGCTCTCGGAAGTCAGAATCTTGTGGGTATACACATTGACCACAGTCAATGCTCTCATTAACGCCGCTACACAACGACGATCACTGCCCTATGAATACCTTCAGCTCTTTCTCTCTCTGTTAGGAAGTTTCTCTCATACATCTAATATCGACTGGGGATGTCTCATATACAATTGTTATATTTTATGTGGTACACAAGAATGGCCAAATTACAATATGCAAAGGTTATTTACCAATATAAGTGCTCCTCTACTCCCTTGCTCAGTTACCATTTACCTGGACGGGAGATGCATCCGTTCACATAACAGCATCTGACTAGAAGAAAGGTTAACTTTATTATGAATAATAACACTTGCACAACTGTTCACTAAGAACTGGGGTCCCTTTATTATTATAACATCACAATAACTAGCAATCTAGGCATAGCCTGAAAAGTAAAGGGGAATAGACACATACACAGATCTGCGGGGTCTCTTTATTATAATGGAAAGCTTTATTACTGACACATCTACATATAGCTGACAGGAACTGTAGATAGCTAAAAAGGGGAAATGGATTATAACAGACTGCACAACGCTGAAAGAAAAAGGATTAATCAGTATAACAATACAGTAGGGAATATAGCTTAGGAAATAAAGCACAAGATTAATGTATATATAAATAGGCACTAATATAACAGGACAGATATCACCTGATTAGTATGAAGTCTTGTTCTAGCTGTCATCTGGGTTCCTCTCTCGTCTGTGCCTTGGCTCATCTCAGATTCTCCCCTGCACTCTTGGACACACATCTGCGCCGATCACTCTGCACTGGATTCCTCTCCCCCACGAACTGTCTTCACCTTCCAACTTCAGTCTAATGATATAGTTTCTGCCGCTCTGATAACCGTTCGCTCCACTAGCTTCTTCACTCTGTCTGATTGTTCCAGCTCCAATGTCCAACTCACTCCAGCTGCTCCCACAGACTAATCCACAATATAACTTCAGTCTCTTCCAAAAGGCATCACTCCAAACTCCAGCTGTTAGCTGCCTGCTCCAACTGATCACAACTCCTTCTGATAAGTAACTGCTTCTGACTGCTTTCTTCAGCTCCAAAAATCATCTGACTTCTCTCTTCAGCTCCAAACACCATCTGCCTTCTCTATCCATTCCAAAAACCAACTGCACTCTACCATTCCAAAACACCAACTGACTTGTACCATTCCAAGAACCGACTGACTGCTCCTCCTCTTCTGCACTTCGCTAATATGGAATGCTCTCTCCTCATGGAAATTTCCAACAGAGAGCTGCCTCCCACCGAATTCCTGTGCCAACTCCGAGGCTCCCTGCGCACCCGCAGTGACCATCTGCATGTTACGTCTGGGCCCAAGAGACAAACACATTCTTTCGATAAGATCCAGTCTCCGCTGGTTTTCCCCTAGCACACAACAGGATTAACTATAAACATCACCTTTACCCTGCAATCTCCTCAGTCAGCATAGGCAGAAAGCAAAATGGAGTCTCTCTGGTTCTGGGCCTTGTAGGCCCAAAAAGGATGAAATAGACACTTAACTCTATACACAAACCCTACCAATAGATAATATAAAGTCAGAACTACAGGATCCGCCCTCTACTATAGGTAGAATGATGAAAGGACACATAATTATGTCAAAGCCAATAGGCAATAGATGGATTAGAGTCAGGAATAAGGGATCTATCATCATATAAAGCGGCTATCCTCTAGTTTATGCTTCTAGGTCTGAAAAGAGGCCTAAAAGGACCAAAACAAGCTAAGAATAGGGATCTAGGATGGTAGCAAGCTTAAAGTCATCATCACTCAGAAATAGAGCTAAAAACCCGGTCAGGACAGGGTATTATTCCAAAGCGTATGACACCTTACACAACATGTTTTGATAAAGCCAAACCAAAGTTAGCATTAACCGCGCGGATTATAATGTACTTAAGAGTATATGGTATGACTATATCACAGAACAGCAATAAGGACATGGTTCCGAAAGCTGCAGTCAGGCTCAGCTCAGGCTAGAGCACCATCTCACATAAAACCAAGCACTCTGCCTTCAGGATTGTCAAGGCCTGCCATAGGAGTGACTTATAGGTATATATGTGTATATATGTAATGGTAGGTGTTGGGATACTATACCTAACCAAGGGGTGATTACACAACCTTGCCCCAGCTGAGTGATCAGCCAGTTGTGTCAATTTGGATGGCCAGCCAGGGGTGGCATAATGCACGCTGCAGCCCCTGGTAAGCCTTGGATGCACCTATGCCCTGGGTACCTATGGTACACTATACAGGGGCTCATAAGGTGGTCCAATATTCAATTGGAGATGTACCTAAAGTACATGGAGTCCATTTTACAGTGAGAGCAGATAGCCTCGGGCCCTGATTAGCAGGATCCCAGGCCAACTAATTCGAAAACCAGCAAAACACTAGGCAAAAAGTTGGGGTAACCATATAATCAGATATCCACCTTCCTACAACTTGGGTGGAAAGTCTTTTGATAATGTTTTGTAAAAAACAAGAGCGTCCCTACCACAAGTATGTAATGGACTACTCTAGTCCAGAGGAAACTATGTTTCCAAGTATGAAATAGTGAGTAACTATATTCCTAAGGGTAACCAACCAACCTCTAATATTGTGAACACACTGGAATACAGGAAAAATACCATATCTTGCTTGTAACTATATTAATTTACAGATTATCACACAATGCACAAAACACAAAGTATACAAGTAGGCAGCAAGTTTTCACCATGAGAAATTTTTAGGGAAGAATTAAAAATTATGGTAAAAAACATTTATATTTATTTGGCTTCACACAAATATATTCATACACATTTAAAAATACATATATCAAGTCAAGACACGTGTTCTCTTGAACAATTTTAAAATATGGATGTAAAAAATGTTTTTTAACTCTTGTACTACTGCGTATTTACAAACTGATATATGTATGTATTTTTAAATGTGTATGAATATATTTGTGTGAAGCCAAATAAATATAAATGTTTTTTACCATAATTTTTTAATTCTTCCCTAAAAATTTACCATGGTGAAAACTTGCTGCCTACTTGTATACTTTGTGTTTTGTGCATTGTGTGATAATCTGTGTGTTTTTGAGTCCAATTAGTTTGTTTGAAATCAGGTTTGATTAATTCGTAGAGAGGTTTAACCCTCTCTGCGAATTCAGGAATCCTAGAACTGACTAAGTTTTTCAGCGTTTTTGGAGGTTGGAGCAGCACACATTTTTCTAAAAAGTTTGCTGCCAATCTTTTACCTTCACTTGAAAGTTCGTATCCTAATAATAGGACGTTGAGGTGGGCAATTCTTGATTTTTTAAAGTTGAATTTATACTCTTCAGAGGCGAATCCAAGTATTATGGTGTTCACCCCGGTCAAGTGCCTGTCCAAATCATCATCTGTAAGATAGATGTCATCGACATAAGATAATGCCTCATCATCATACGTTTGTAGTAACTCTGTTACTCTCGCTGAAAATAATCTAGGACTGTTCTTGAATCCCTGGGGGAGACAACAAAAATGTAGTTGTGTCCCCATTATTGAAAAAAGCGGTCAAGCACCTGCTTTCAGGTGCAATGTTTTGACAGAAGAAAGCGTTTGAACTATCTAATGTCGTTTTGTATTTTTTGCGAACAATGTTATTCATCAGTGCTGCACTGTGTGAATTTTGTTCTGCAAACGTTTTGCAGCAGGAATTTAAATGTCTGTAATCCAAGACTAGACAATATGTATTGTCTGGTTTGGAGACAGGAAACAAAGGATTGTTCATGGATGAGGTGCATGTTTCAATCACCCCTTGGTATTCAATTTGATCTTAGATCTCCCTGACCTGTTTTTTAGCTTCTTGCTTAACTGGATACTGCATTTCAGTAGTTGGTTGATTCTTTAACTGGATTTTGTGGTGAGGAGAATCCTCATCCCATCCCACATGATTTTTATATAATGCTGGAGCCTGGGCCACAGCCCATTTTCTGGCATAGGTGTATTTCTTATGAATAGGAATATGATTTGAGAAGGCTGGCATAATGATCTATTCGCCATGTGGGCACTCCCTGACAAATTCAGGTGGACAGTCTTTTTCAACCAGAAGAATGTCATAACCCTTTAAGAGTTTTTCCAAAAAGAGTGCTTTTATTTTCCTAGTTATTTCCCCCTCCATTCGGAGTGTGATTTCATATAACTTGTGTGGTACACTAACCCTGGTATCTGCAGCTTCAACTTGAATGCACTCATTCAGATCCACTGTCTCCTGATGATCCTTCAGGATCCTGGGAGCGATGGTGACTTCTGCTGCACTGTCCAGCATTGTCTGGGCCCACTCCCCATTCTTGAGTTGTGTCCTCAAGATCCTCGGCATGTCTGATTTTAATACTTGCTACCTTCTTTTTTGGTGAATTGAGTTTTCTTATTTTTTGGAAGGTGTTGATCGTCTTTGTACTTCACGCGTTCTTCTTTGTGTTCTGACTGTCCTCTTCTTTCTGATTTCTGCGAGGAAGTCTGAAAGGTACGAGAGGAGTGTGTATCAGTATCTTGATATCTATCAGGTTTTCTTAAATTTTCCCTATTTCTAGGGTTATACCTCTTTTCAGAGTGCTCCTTTTGAGGAGATCTACCTCTGGATTGAGAACGCTTCTCTTTAGGAAGTGACTGTCTACTATTTTCCGACTTCTTTTTAGGTGTATTGAGATTGTTTTTGATAAAAACTATTTTCATGATTTTCTGTCAGTTCAGGTTTTACTGGTTTCCCACCCAAACTATCTCTACCTAGTTCTTCATAGGATTTTTTAATAATTCTAGCAAGTTCATACGGTTGCTCAGTAATATCAGGTTCTTTTAATTTTTGGCGGATTGCCACAGATGCTGCTTCACCTTTAATGTTAGCTAATAAGATAGCCGAGACCTGTTTGTAATCTTTTAGTATTTTCATACCAAGATTCAAGGCAGGTTCTGGTCCGTATTTATTTTGAATCTGTTTCAGGACGTCAGGTATTACCGCCATAGACGGAACACCATGTGCTATTGTGTAGATTGAAGCAAAGACTGTACTCCAAGTGTCACAGTCCTCCACGTGTGGTGCGATCCCCATTGGTAAACAGATTGTTAAAATCCTGTGTTTCTCATGAGGTGTACTATCCGGAAATACTGCCTCTATTTGAGTAATTTTTTGAGCTAACCAGAATGGAATTTGTTCCCTTTTTGCGGACAATTTACCATCACTGATTGTATAGTCTGTGGTGTAATTTTGTTTGTATTCCCCTAATTAGGGGTGTGCTGTGGAATTCTTATAGCAGGTTGGTCTGTTAGAATCCACATGACATATTGTATCAATTGTCTATGGATTTTAATTAATTGTTTTAGATGAGCTAATAGTTCTGGACCTGTCATTTGCTCAATGGCAGGATGTGGTGTATAGCTAGCTAGTACCGGCCATGTTGCTCCTTGTCTACCTAGTGGACCGAGCCTGGTAATGTGATTTTGTTGTTGTAGGGCGCCTTTAAACCAGAGCTGATGCTCTTGGTAAGTTAGTGGAATTTCAATGTCCTCGAACAATGCGTATTCCACTGGAGGTTTCTCCATCTTGTAGAAGTGGAACACATGTGTTGTTGGATTTGCTGTGGAAAGATAATGTTATGTTATTTTATTTTTATATAGCGCAAATTACCACTGGTCTCTAAGCGCTTAAAGAAGGAGCAGGGCCCTGCATGACTGCCGGACGGAGGATTAAACAGATGTCAGTGTTTCTCTAATCCATGAATAGAATACCTCTGTCTGCCAATATTCATGTGCCTCTATAACAAATATGACTCTACCACCTCTTGCTGATAGGCCATTTTCTATAAGCTTTATAGCTATGGCTTACCTTACGTTTTCCGGGATGATTATAGCATCCACGTCGTCTTCATTAAACCCTGTGGTATCAAAACCTGGTCAAGGATTTCCAGATCCACCGGCTTCGGTGCTAATGTTAGTCGATATTGTTTAATAAAAGTTTGCAGAGCAAGTTTCAAGGAAATAAAGATAAGGTGCACAATATTTTGGAACACTGTATCCTTCAACGTTTAACAAAACCAAAACTAATACATAGGATTTTTCGTCTTACTCAGTTTATGGCGGATATTTTATCCTTTAACCCACTCCAGACGTCTATTGGAGTTTTTACGGCATAAAGGGGTCTCTGTGAAAAGCACGACTGAGTTACTTTAGTATCTAGTGTTAAATTAGTGCTTTACCAAATGCTGGGCGCCATGTAGTGTAGTTCCTATATTCCCAATAGGCTCTGCGCATTGGAATAACATATCCTATAGATGTGACCTAGGACTTAGGTCAAATAGGTCTCTATCGAATATATTAAACTTAATTGTGAGTGCCAGCTAGCTCAGAGGTCACTAGAAACTTTTTCGAGTTCACAAGAAGGGATTTAGTTTCTGACAACCGCATAAACATGACAACTTTGTTTCCCCGAGATAAAACTGATCTTCAGAGTCGTGGAAACAATAGATAGATATTTCACTCAGTCAATCGTGCATGCTTTGTTTCACCAGAGGTGCAGAGAAATAGGTAGAAGGGTGTTTTCAATAAAAGGATTTATTGAACTGTCTTCCTTCTCAAGCATAAGAAATGAATTGCTACAATAGTAACATTGGTTGCAAAATATAATGCATACAGTAAAATGAGTTGAATAAAATAATACTGTAAGAGCATTGTATGGTTCCTAACCATAGATAAATACATACATAAATAACAGAGGCTAAAGGTACTCAACTGGTGCTTCTAAAATATGCCTACCCCGATGTACCTAACCTAAGCTTAGTACGAGGGAAGAAGTAAGTGAGGTGTAGCATAAATGTAGTATTCTTTTGCCAAGAATCTGTCCAAGATTTCTCTTATGGTCTAATCAGTTCCTACAATGATTTGGAATGAAGAAGGTCAGGCTCAGGACTCTATTTCCCAACAACCCACAAGGCTAGCTTGGAAACACTGGAGCTGGATTTCTCGGCAGGAGAAAACACAGCGTCTCTCTCAGTGCCTCTGCTGAGGGTCGGCTTCCTTCGGCAATTACAGTAGCAGGGCGCCTCGGGCAAGTAGATAGTCGAACTGCTCCAAACTACCGTGTGTTTGCTATGGCAAGTGTGGGCATATTTATACCATGAAGGTGCGGAGATTGACGTAAAGGTGGACATAATAACGTAATCAAAGAATCTCAGTTCTTTGAAAACTCCTTGAGTTCTTGGACAAGTCAGTATTCGAGCAAGGGGAAGTCCCTAGCTGCTGAAGCCAAGTTTTCCAAGAAATCGCTGTAGATTTTCGGAACTAGTGGAAGTAGCCCTGTCGTATTTGGACTGCATGAGCTATATCTAAATATGGTTATGATTCTTATGCCTATATAAGGATATGGTGATTTATACCTATATAAGGGTATGAATCGGGAAAATTACAATAGGTTCCTAAAATGTTACACAACACCCCATACCAGAGGTACTTACTAAATAAAGGAATCCTTTTGAGTATACGTCTAGGTATATTTTATAACCCCCTTTTTCCTTTTTTCTTATCTACAAAAAAACACAGGACCAAGTGCTTTGTCCTGACCATAGATGTATAAGAACTCTGAGGGAGAGATTAGCTTCCTCTAGTCGAGTCCACCGGGGTGGCATTGTTCCTACCCCAGTGCAAGAGATTGTCAAATGATGAAGCATGCTCAATAAGTTGAGGGTGAAATGACCTTTCAAATATCTTTTGATGACCCATACTCCTATTTATACATTTTATCTAAATATTAGGTTTGTGATGACTTAATAAATCCCTTAAGTGACTTTGTATGTTTTGCACAGTCACTCTCACCATCCAGGCCTGAGCCGAGCAATACTACCTGGCAACACAGTGTCATTGGGGAAGGCCAGGTGAGGAGAAGGCAGATGGTCAGGGCCAAATAAGGGAACAGTAGATTAATGGAGATAGAACCGGGGGTGCCTCTCAGAAGGAGGAGACACCCAGTCAAGTACACATTAATAAGGGTCGCACCCAGGTAATCCAGGCCAACATCAGGTGCACACAGATACAAATATACAGGTCGCACCAGACCATTTAGGTCACACACAATGAAGTGTTGCAAAATCCATGTCTCCTTGAAAATGAGGCACAGCACCTGCTGCAGTCAATATTGGTCACACCAGACAGTTACATACAGTATGGATGGAGAGTTGTAAATTCCATGCCTCCCTGGAAATGAGGCACTACGTTTAATCCACATCAATAGTGGTTGCACCAGACAGTTCCAATCACACACATAGGAGCAGGTTCTGCAATACTTCACGAGGAAAAATGAGGCACTACTACAGTTATGCCCCCTCCTCTGAGGGTCTCAATCTGGGAATCCGACACCCCATGCAATGAGCATGCAGTCGGCATGATGCACAAGAGAGATGCAGCATGATCAACGAAGCGGGCCACGCTGGTTCCCCCAAACGGTGAATCTGCTAATCACCAAGCAGATGCCCATGCATGCCATGGCCCCCTTGATGCTGGGCCACTCACCTTCGATGAAGGCCAGACTTCGGGCTCCGCACAAGGCAATCCAGTGTCCAGACACAGTTCTAAGTTCCACACCCATGCTGCACTACCAGTTGAAATCCAGCAGACAATGTGGAACTTGAGAGTGCACCCCGCTTCAGGTGTCACAGATATATGGTGTGGATCCATCTTAGGAGATCTTTGATGTCCCTGAGACCTCTGAAAGAACTGGGGGCAAGCTCAACAAGCCTTTGGAGAGCACACTTTAGGATATCACACCGCAGCAGGTAGTTGGCCCATGCCAGCCAATGTTCAGGAAGGGCACAGGTGTCCCTTTTAATCATAGTAATTCTCCTTGTGCACAACAGAGTCCTCTGGCAATGTGCACCACATAGCCCAGGTTCTCCGGTCCTATATCCTCACAAATGTATCTCACTTTGTGCTGAAGTATGGCACCTGTAGTTATACTGGAGTGTGACTTTGAAGTTGAGGGTGGCTTAAAGAGTCTCCATTTGAACCACAGATGTCTCCCTTAAATGTCAGTCCTGTCGGCCGTGGAATGCATATCTTTAACTTTAGTGGGTCCATGATCTGGGTCCAGAGGCCAAGTGTCAAAACATCTTCCTCTAATCTTGCCCGCTGGCCTGCAATTGTCAGAGGTCTCTCTTTCCAGTTGCTTGCCCAGTGTATTATAGCTGTCACTGTGGAGTGCCTAAATGTGCTCCCCAACCACCAGTGTGGACTGGAGCCAAGCACCAAGGCACATAAAGTGTTTAGAGCACAGAAATGCCCACATTCTAATAGTAGTGGTAGATAATTGAGATGCCCAAACTTCTCTTGTGGGCCCGGGTGACAAAGGTTATCAAAAAGGGATGCCTACAAGGGATATTATTTGAGAAAACATTAAAAACATTCCTTTCAATAATTTCTTATGGAATACTTTAAGAATAGTATCAAATATATAAATTTGTAACCTAAATTCAAATATTCAATGATGAATCAATCTCTTAGAACAAAGAAAGATAAACGGGTGTATTGCTTACAAGTATCAATTTATGACCAAATGAAGAATATTTAGGTTGCATATAAATCTCATATCTACAAAGGTGATAAAAGCTAAAATCGCTCAATCTAGTTTCTCCTTATCACCAATGTATTTAAACCCATTTCAAAACATATTTATATTTTGAAACAGCCTATATGTAGAACATATATTTCCTAGTCATACAATTTCTTCAATAAGGTGGAAAATGGGTTGGTGCGTCGAAGTTTCGATTTTTAATGTTGTCCATATATCAGACCATCATCAGAACATAAAACATAAAATTCATATGAAGAACAAAGACCCTTTGATAAGCAGGTCAATCAGGGCATAAGTTGGTAATCAATCAAGATATTAGGCTTTGCTATTTGTTGAGCTCCACTCATCATGCTCAAAAGAGACACTTTTGAATAACGACGCAATATCAGATTTGTATTCGCATCACGACGAATCACACGTTACTTGCTGTGTTTTATATCGCTGTTTGTAATTGGTGTCTCAGTTCGGTGTTTAGTCCGAGTCTCGCTGCCCTTTGTGAGTGGCACATAAACTTGGGTGGAAGTGGACAGTCCTCTCAGTATGGCTAGTGACTTAAACAGGCCAATCCCAGTAAATGCTTAATTGCACGTATCAGCCTGCAATTGCAGGTTGAACATGTCTTTAAGAGTACCATCAGTGAAAAGCACCCACTAGCCTGCAATGGCAGGGTGGACACATATTTAGGGGCACCATTGGTATGAAGCTCATACTAGCCTGCAATGGCAGGCTGGATGTGTCTTTAAGTGAACCATTGTTGCGAGTGGGCACACCAGCATTCAATAGCAGGCCGGACACATGCGTGTAACCCCTGGTAAGCACCACTTCCTAATGTGGGTAGGAAGGGTGCACGCACTTTCGCACTGAAATTACAGTAGGAAAGTGCCCCAGGCCCTAAGGCCTTAACAAGAGAATCATCCAAACCTGGGAGGAGAAAGCAAAAAGCTTGGGGAAACACTACCTGAAGGATTCAGGTCTAACATGTGCAGTGAGCGACGTATGGAAACCGCAAAGCCCATTCCGCCTTGCTGTGTTTACGCTGTATGCCGAAAGGGCCCCAATAGAAGTGATTGTTGCCAACACACTGAGACTCATGAACACCTTAGGGGTGACCCTGTATGCAAGGATGGGCCGCCATGATGTGGGGGATTGCACCAGAGGAGTCTGGGATTGGGCCTTAAATCACCGACAACCCCATATGCCAGGAGAAGCTGCTGGTACCAAAATTGCCGGGCAGTTTGTGCCATTGTCCTGCAGGGCCCGACTGGGAACCAGAACCGGCCCTGGCAAAGTGCTCGGCCGGCCCCCCTCTCCTCCCGGAGGGAGGGGGGAGAGGTGCGACCGTGCTCTGTGACAGGGCCGGTTTTCGGCCGTTTTTGTTACAGGGCCGTTTTTGCAGCATAACGCCCTGTAACAAAAACGGCCCCAGGGGCCCAAAACAGGCCCCCAACCATGCGGCCTACCGGGGGATTGCCCGGTGCCCTCAACGGCCAGTCCGGGCCTGTTGTCCTGGAGAAGACTGTGAAGGATGACACAGAAGTCGCTGCACCCTTGTTGGGCTCCGATCAGGAGCTGGAGGATCAAAAAACCCCAAACTCTCCCCTGTGTGGAAGATTGTCTTACTGCGTCTTCTCAGGCTGGTAGCACCTCGGATCACTGGAAAAAGCTGGCAGAGCTGCTCGGGAGAGAGAGCCTGTGCCTGCCGGTTGCTGCTTCATGTACATGTACAGTAACCCGACTTTTCTGAACAAGATCAGGACTTGTGAATGCCTGCGGTCAGGGCACTCTCTGCAACGCTGAATGCTTCTGTGTCACAGGAACGGCTAAGACTTGATTTGGGCTCGTCGAACCCCGCTGGACTTGCTGCTGGCAGTGTTGCAGCACCATCGACACATTTGACTAATTCCTAAAGCTTTACAGGAGAACTCTTGAATACAGCCCACTAGAGAGCATTCCCCACATGTGGCCACCAGTGTATGGGGAATAACCCCAACCACATTACAAGGAAGAGGGTTGTAGCATCCTCCCCAGCCCAGTAGTAAGTAAATTAATTATGCCACACACAAAGCTCGGCATTACATGTCTTTATTTTCTATAATGTAACTGTTAACTGACATGTACTGCATCATTAATTTCACTATTCACACCCAATCACTTACTTCACTAGACTGCGGAGTCCATTAGTGGCAAATGGGGTCCCGCTCTTTATAATGCACAAGACACCATATCTCCCCCTTTGTTGAATAAAAAGTACAAAAAAATATATATATATATCATAGTTGCTCAATAAGTCGTCAAGTTGCTCAAACCACTCTTCTAGATCTTACGGTGTGAGGATGAGGGAACACAGGAGAAACTGCAGCAGGCACTGGTTATCTAGACACTGATACAGTACTCAGGCTCTCCTGGCCCTCTGATGATGAATACTCACTCCGGATGGCTGGAGCTGACAGACTTTTAGGCAGGTGCTTGAAATGTGATGAGTCCCACGTAATGGACTTACCAGGATGGTGAGCCATAACTAGCAATGGATCGCATCGAATGGAGCATCAGATTTGCATTTCTGTCTCTGCTTGACAAGGACATGGTTCCCTTTTTGAACCGTAATGTCCCAAACACATCAACACTTGTCTGCATAAATCTTCATTCTGGACTTGTGAGATAAATAATTTTGTCATACTTTCTGAGCATCAATTGTTCTTTCAGTGGTCCACTGTGGAGGCTTGGTACCCACCATCATGGCGACCAGGCCAGTTGTAGAATGGGGGGGTAGATCATTAGGATGAAGAACGGACTTGAGCTCAAGTCCCTCAAGCACAGCTGGACAGCCTTCTTAAGAGTTCTCATAAACCATTCAACAATGCCATTAGGCCTGGGGCCGTAACGGGGGGCTTTTCGAAAGACGGTAGGCCACTGTCAGATTTTAGAATAACAGAACACACCAGGTTGCAAATATTCCTTGTTGTCGTTCAATTAATCGATCATGAGTGATTGATCAGAGGCCATCTACCAGAGGAAACCAAGAGTACTCATCTACAATTACCATGAGGCAATGACCATTTTCAAGAGGTCCGAAGAAGTCAATTGCAATCTTCTCCCAGACATGTCTTGGAAGATCCAACATGTTCAAAGGATGTTGTGTTGTTTTGGGAGATAAACAGTTACAAAAATGACAAGCCTGAAGCTCTCTCTCAACTCACTCATTAAGACGAGAGAACCAAACACGGTCTCGGAGGGCTTGCTTTGTGGTGACAATTCCAAGATGCCCCTTGCGTGCAACTTCAATGACTTGCTGTCGTGGACTTTCAGGAATGACAATTTTTGACTCTTGCAAGATAATCCTTTCTTTCCCAATGTACAGTTCATCAAACAAATTCTTGAATTTCAGATATCCACTATTATTATCAGGAGGTCGAGCATCTGTTCTCCAGGATCGATACATAATATTTGTCTTTGAGAATGACCATATTCTAATCTGCATTGGAAGCAGCACCTATTTTCTCCACAGACACAGCTGCAGGAGTGCTAGATCTTACAGTTGAGTTAGCATAGGCCTCAGCAATTCATAAGGGAAACCTTGGCACTGCAGGAGCACTCATGAAAAGCAGTCAACAGGGTCTTGATCTTTTTCTGGCTGGTGCACAATCGTTTAGTCATACTCTTGACCCCAACTCCCAGTGCGAGTTGGCATCTTGGCCTTTGGATTGCCAAAGTTAGTGAATGATGCTTGGTGATCAGTAATAAGTATGAGATACAGAAGCACATGAAAGTGTTCACAAGTCAGACAACAAATGCGATTTCTTTCTCAGGTTGCGAGTAAGCTCGTTCAGTCTGTGACAAAGGTCGGCTAGCATACGCCACAATACGCCTTTGTGCATTTGCATGTCCACTATGTTGGGCAAGAATCATGCCCATACCCACTGGGCTGACATCCACAACAATCTTTGAATGCAATTTCAGATCAAAGTAAGCCATTGCAGCAGCATTTTCAATTGCATGCTTAATAGTCTGGAAACCTTGATCACACTCCTGCAGCCACTGAAATAAAACATTCAATTTCATTCTCTCTCTCAATGGGCACTCACAGCAAAAATCTAAACCCTGGCTGGACCTGGAGTCCTTCCTACTTCAGAGAAAATGTGCCACTTTTCAGCATTCAATGTAAGACCTGCATCAGCAGGTAGACGACAGACATGTGTAAGAGCTCTATCATGTTCCTTCTAAGTGGCCCCAAATACTAGTATATCATCACTGTAATCGAAAGAAAACATGACAGGCTGTACAATGCAACAAAGGACATCTTGTAAACGTTCGGCATCTGAAAACACTCCGAAGCTCAAACGTTTGTACCTGAACAAACCAACATGACTTGTAAAGGTAGTAATGCTCATGCAATTTTCTTCCAGTTCGAGCTGATGGTATTCTTTGTTCAGATTAAGTCGCAAACTGTCCATTTTAAGACTATCAGGGACACCAATGGCGTTAGACCCTTAGAGAGCTCAATGATATCATGTTTTGGCAAAGTCTCAATTTCTGTTTCAACAGCCTCTTGCAGATGGAAGGAAATTCAATGATGTCAGTGAGCAACAGGACAAATGTCCTCATTAATTTGGAGCTGCACTTTCATTGTTTTAAGTTTTCCTATTACATGAAACAATGACGGAAACTGATTCAGTATGTCGTGATGAGCATTGACATTGTAATTCACAGAAATTAGTCCCATGTCAGCAGCAACACTGAAGCTGAGCAAACATGTACTTGTCGAAGTGCCCTGAAGGACATGGATTTGGGCTTGTAAATACTTCTTAAATGTTTCTTAGTCACCATAAATTAACTTTGACTTGGCAGTGGTGTTGAGGCTGCCCACGTGTATACTTTAAGTTACAGTGGTGTGAGACGGGGTACCAGAGACAGTTCACTGTACTTTTCGGTTGGCATGATATTTATTGATGCACCACTGTCTATGATAAATGGTATATAGCAACCATTAACATTCAATTTTCGGGACAGTATCCAAATTAATGTTTTGATTTAGTTTAGCTTGTTGATTCTTTTCAGTCTGGTACTCTTTCTTGCAAGAAATCAGGTTACATGTTCACATCTTTCAGTAGTTAGCATCGACATCGCATTCCAATCTTCTTCACTGTCTCTCGACAGTGACGTCCATGAACCTTTTGACAAGGAATTGGATTGCAATAGGTCTCTTTCAATTTCTACTTGCCTCAACTGATTTAGCAGTTTTCTTTGGTGGGCATTACTCTAATGTTTCTGGAATGTTCTGGCAGCCATCTTGTCTTCATGACGTGACACACTGGCAGACATTTTGTCTTCACAATGTGACACACTCACTTTTTCTCTCGCTTTGCGAACTGTTACAACATGGTTCTCGTTATCACAGCCTTTACATATATGTCCAATGGTGGGGCACTTACCTTCATGTGGAAATAAAAATCCACATCGAAAACACAGCTTCATCTTCTTCAGAGACGTCGCTCTGTAACCTTCTACCTTGTGTTTTTTCCTGCTTTTCATACTCTACTTCGATTCACTCTGGGCTCTTCCGGCCTCCTTGTCAGCCACTTGTTTGTTGGCACGTTCTTCAGGTCTGGCAGCCATGAGCACACGCTCCAGACTGAGTATTTCTCTTAGCATTAAATGTAGGAACGAATTGGACAGGCACCCATCTATGACTCTGAGATAAATGGCTTCTTCGTCATTGAATTAGTTGAGCTTATAAACTTATAGTGTTTGATGAGCATTTCAAGTCTTTAAATAAATTCATCCACCGTTTCACTGTCTCTTGGTCTCTCCTGATTGAAGCTGTACCTTTCATTGCCATCGTTTTGCATTGGACTGGATTTGGTGTTCAGCATTTTGTAGGAAGCTGAGTTTCTGTTGCATTAACCCCTGCAGTAACAGACTGCTGATGCACTTTGACTTGATGTGCGCCGGGTCCCTGCCAATCAGGTTCACAGGGCCTGTGTTCTTTCTCAAAACTGTACCTTGTACCTCCAATTGGCACCTCTCTGGCCACATGTCAGTTCCTTGTAAACGGTACCGTGGGTATCAAGGGCACTGTGCACAGGGAAGGCTGCTACAGGCTGCAGCACTTATTGTGCCACCCTTAGAGGCCCTATATCTTTACACATACACACTGCCCTTGCAGGCTGCGTGTTTTGGTGCAGAACAAAGTGAAGAGTTGACATGGAACACATCTGTGTGCCAGGCCTACAACCCACTTCCCTAGCATAGATCAGACACCCCTCTAGCTGGGTGCACTATACCAGTAGTGAGGGCACAGGTGCATGAGCCCAGAGTTTCCTGGGGGAGTAGGTGTTCACACCTACCCCAGGCCAGGAAGAGCCATCTGTGGCAGGGGAGCTTCAAAGGCCTGTCAACCTTTGTAATGCGACCCACAGCCTCTCCTGCTATCAGGGACAGGCCCGCTTCCTGTCTACCACCCTTTTCGGCTGGAAGACAGGGGGGAAAATTAGCCACCCCAGAAGGTGTGCCCACCTCTGCCAACCCCACCCCTCAGGTGGGGGAGGCGGGGTGAAGCCCTATTTTTCAGTGCCCACCATTTTGCAGATGGCAGGCAACCCCCAATCAGGATTAGGGATTGTGCTCACTCCCCCATGTGGGCTAAGCCCACCAAGGGTGTAGCCACCCTAAGGTCAGTAGCCCATTGGCTACTGACCTAGAGACCCCTAAATCACCCCCTAAATACATTATTTAGGGGTGCAGCCCTGAACCAAGAAGACAGATTCACTGCAACTATGAAGAAGGACATCAGAAGATGCCCAGCACAGGTGACTGCAGAGAACAACTGACTTGGCCCCAGCCCTACTGGCCCATCTGCAGTTTACAGAGATCCTGCACCAGAAGTCACCCTGTCCTGCAGTCAGTGATCTCCAGAACCCTGGGAGGACTGACTGCCTTCAACAAAGACCGGATCTCCTGCAAACAGCAGCTCTGTTCAAATGAAACAGCCAAGAAAGACCCGGTGCCTGCTGAGGACAAAGAAACCCCAATGCCTGGAACCTCCACTGCACCTGGCGCCTACCGCACGAGTTCGAGTGGCCCACCGGCACCAGTAAGGTCCCTGAGCACTCCAGAGTCCAAGTCCACCGTGGGTTGCCCTTTCCAGGACTCCCCGACGTCGCATGCAGCCTCTGCACAGAGACCCTCCCCAACCACGAGTGGCCCAGTAAGGTGAATTCCGACCTCAAAAGACACCCCTGCATCCACCTGCCCTGCGCCCTGGAGAAAAGAACCAGAGGTGCACCTATGTCTCCGAGCCCTTCAACTTGCCTGCCCAGCTGTTGGTTCCTCCCGGAAGTCTTCCTGGACCAAGCATGTTACGACAGAAAGGTTGGTTTAAAGACTGAAAGTGATTGTATGTTCTCTCAGCTGAGGGCTAAACCCACCGAGTTCATTTTGTAGAGCCAGGCATGAATTTTGTAATGTTTATGAATGATAAACAGTAGGAATTCACCTTGTTGGTATTGTTGTACTATTGTTGTGTTGCATGGTACCATATTTCCATCTGGGTGGTGTTATCTGTTTTCATTTTGTTATGTTGCATGTATATAATGTTGTGTTGCTTTTGCTGTTTTTTGTTGTTGTTGTGTTATTGTGTTGCGTGCTATATTGCATTGATGTATTTGTATGTTATATTGTGTTGAATTTGTGTGGAATGCTGTGTTATAGCCTTCTTCTTATATTGCGTTAGTTGATTTTGTGTTGCATGTTCTGACTTTGTTTTGATTTTGAGGTGTGTTGTCTTGTTATTTTATTATATTGTGTAGTCAAATTGTTGTGCTCTGTTTTTTCTTCATTGTATTACATTTTTTGCTATATTGTTGCTGTAGTCTATCAGTGCTCAGTTATGTTGTTTTGTTCAAAATGTTGCTACATTTCCAGCAACAAGCCACACATTGCATTAGGGTTGAAATGTAAAAGAAACCACTGCCACTGAATTACCAGTCTGAGCGCCCTTAAATGATACTAGTTCGGCCGGCTAAAACGGTGTCAGAGATCATATCCTAAAACAGCATTAACTAAGTTCACTTTATGGCGGCACTATAAGTCATAGATGCTTACAGACTCAATGAACCAGATGCTCACTAGCAAGGCACACTTCCATGCCAATGGACAACAGAGACATTAGGCATACTCACTCTCTTAGATATGCACACAATTTACATAAAGACTGACACATGCAAATACGAATGCACTGTCACAAACCTGCATGTTTACCTGTAGTGTATCCATCCATAACACAGTGATGATGGAAGATGCACACTGGGCACTTGGCGTGGTCTGAGCAAAAAATCAAAACAGACAGTAAGGTAAAGTGTTTCTCTATGCAGGAAAGTAAATATTTAAATTATTTGAAAACCTGACAAACACAGGCAGAGAATATGATTACAGCATGGCAGTTGCAGCCCTTAAATCCCACATCAACCCACGACTAAAGCCAGACAATAACATTTCAAGCAGATGCTCTGAGGACAACCAAACTAAAGAAATCAGAGCACAGCTAAGACATGAGTGCAAATCATCAATTCCAATCAAGTTGATAAAGGGGAAACCAGGGATATCTCCTCAATTGCAAAAGCTGAACACATGGAGTCAGCGCTAGTATAAGTTACCATCAAGGAGGAACCACAAATATCAAAATAGAGCCTAGTAACGCCATGTGAGGGTGGCTTATGATTAGAAACTATATTCACTAGGGACCACCAGTAGATGCTTAATGCTGGGTCTCTGTGTACTGTGAAGGATAATCACACCAAGCAATGCAATACCACACAACATGCAAAACGTTGGAATTCAAATTCAAATACAAAAATACTTTATTTCGACAATGAAGTCTATCAAAGTGCATACAATTCCAAATAAAATAGGAGTAATAGCTATTGTTACAATTTTTCTTAGGTCTCCATAATTTAACAGGAAATTCATAATTCACCCTCAGTCTTCCTCACTGGGAAAAATGGTTAAAATACAATTAAATAGAAGGCTGATTACTTAATAAAAGTGCCTTTGCTTAAAAAGAGAAGCAGTGCTGTCTGTCTATTTGAGGCTAATTTTTTAAGACTACTAATGTTCAGAGATCCCCCCTTCTTAATTTTGGGGTTCGGAATTTTTCTTTAGTTGCTTCTCCACACACCCTAAACATTTTACCAGTTTTGTGATCACTTGTGGCTGCTCATTGATCAGTAGGAAACTGACAGCAGATGGTAATGTCCGTGTCCCCTCCTTAAACCAAAGGAACCTGAGCAATCTTCTGCGGTCTATCAATAGTGTCGGGCATATACAGAGCATATGAGTTATTGACTCCTGAAATAGATTGCATAGTCTGCATATTTTCGACTCTGGTTTATCCACCCATGGTGGAGACATGTCTAAGGACGCAAATGAGCCCATCCGAAGCTGCAGAAATGTCATCTTATAATGGGAAGAAAATGTTTCGTTAATATATGTTTGTTAGCCTTTTCTATTGTAGCTACCGAGGACCAGGTAAGCATATTCTCTTTCAGCAAATGCTCTTTGATCAGATTTCCATGATGTCATTTTTTGGTTCAGGACTGTTTTGAACTGTAGCTGAGGTCATTTTAAGTTCCAGAGTTCCCTTGATCAAGTTTGAACCAGTGCTTCATCTAGGGCGTTCGACCAGGCGTTTGAATAATTTGTGCTGTCAAGACACGCATCTTCTCACCAAATGAGATGTTTTAACGGTCCTTGCTGAGCAGATCTTGCGGAATGCAGGTATTTTATTATGCAGGCCATTTGTACAAGCAGTTTATCCTGTAAAGTGAATTCCATCCTAATTTGAGGTGTTGCCTGGCAGTTGAAATGAAGGCCTAAACAATGCGCTCTGTGCCCTATTTAAGAAAGTCCCCAGTTTTCCCGGGTAGGCTTCTGATCCGTATGACAGTTTTGGCACTAATTTAGCTGAGACTATTTTCAACAGTGCCTCAAAAAAGAACTTGTTTGTGCACTTGAATATAGTTAGGAAAGCACCTTGCAACAAGGATAATTTTGGTTTTAGTGAGTTCAAGTGTAGTAAGTGACCTCCTTTGTTGTCCATCCAGCAGCCCAGATTAGTTCGCGATGGTCAGACGATGATTGTCAAGATGCCATTGATGTTGTTTTCTCTTTTTCTGACCTAAGATAATATGTTTATTTTTTCATACCAAAAAGTGGGAATTGTGGAAAGTACTACAACCGCTTCTGCAGAGGTGGAAGAGGAGGGTACACCCTGAAAAACTCCACCATGAGGTCAAAACTAATCGTGGCAGTCATGCCAAGTCAGATGACACTCACAACAAGGCCAGCACTTCATTGTTCACTCTACTATCCAGATGAAGGTGGGGACAGTGAGGCAGAATAATACCCTTCACTAAACATACTCAATGAAAGAATTCAACAAAACTAAGTAACTCAACCAATACCGGCTCTAATAGTTACAGGTGCATCCATTAATGTAATGTGCTCCCACCAATTCCAACTGCTTTAACCCAGACCACAGCTCAGATCAGTCAAAAGCAGGCTGTTCACATATGGGGGCTAGGAACCCATATCTATTCTGGGAATGTTCATAACTAAGGTAACCCATGATTCAGATATCACATCTGCAAAATGATTTGTCACGGAAGCCAGGCTTATGAGCTGCCGCACAGCTTAACCCTTCCAATTAATTGCCTTTGCTAACAAGTGGGTGAGGCTGGGGTAGAAGACAATCTAAAGGATTACCAATACCTCTTTCAAGACACGGGATGCCTGAAAATCAAACCAGTCCATGTTGCATGTTGATAAGACAATATGCCATACAGCATTACAGAATTGCAAAATTCCATTTCATCTCTTCCTCGTGGTGGAACAAGAACTCTACAAACTGAAAATCCTCAAAGGTATTGAAAAACTACCCAGATGGTTGTTACACTCAAGCTGAAGCACCCAGGACTTGTACGTATCTGCATTGACTTGAGACTGCAAAACAAAGCAATTTGACATGAAAGACAACTGACTCCAACAACTGACAACCCCCTTCATGAGCTTAATGGGACAAGATGGTTTTCAATGTTAAACCTCAACCTGTGTTACCATCAAGTCCTGCTAGGTGAGGCGTGGAAGTATATTGCAACTTTCTAAACCCATGTTTGTTTCTGCTGGTATAAGCAATTGAACTTTTAAATCTCATCTGCAGAGCAAGTCTCCTAGAACATGATTAGAGAAACCTTGTTCAGACTTACTGTGAGTGACGATGTGCTAATTCCTTTCCAGCTTAGTGATACTGACTGAGTCACTCAGGCAATTGATGAAGACAAGCACATACTGGAAATGGATGATAGAACACCAATCAGCATTCACCTGCACCAGGATAGTGCTTCTTAGTAATGCAGCAATGCCATATTTTTTTGTGAAATGGAGAACCAAACTGAAAGTAGATGCTGTCTAGTTGTGATCACGGACATCCTGCTCAACCAAGCATTGCAGAAACATGGGCAAAAGTGGTCTGTGCCAGCAGAACTTTATCAACCGTTGAAATGGGACACTCTCAGATTGTGGAAGAAGCAATCTGATGGGGATGTGAATATTTTCACACATACCTATATGAACAAGACCTGTCATAAACCACCTACATGTATTCCTGATGATTCCAATGTGGCGCAGACACTAGTTTCCGAATCCTCCCAAGACTTGCCCTCGGTTTACAGGAGGCGATACTGCTGCAGTGGCAAATCCCAAGGGAAGGGGTTTGGGATGGAGAGATTGTGCAGAGTCAAAAATGTGGTGGCTCGTCTAGTCAATGGCAACACTGCAGCAGGCATTCACACCAGTCTGATGAATGGTACTGGTAGATATGGTACCTATAAACAAACACAAAATTAGGCTGTAGTCTAGTATTAACTCCATTGCTTAAGGCATCACCTCACAAAAGCTTTTCAAAACTTATACAATATTTTGTTTTGTGTTGTTTTGTTTTCATTTAGATTGTCCATAGAGTCTCCTTGATCACAATTCTCAAAACTGGAGTGAGTATGATTTCAGCATCAAACCTACAAGGAAATTTGGATGGGGTTAACTTCACCCAAGTCCGTTCCGGTACATCCCTGTCAACAGAATGTACAAGTTGAACAAAAACAATGGTTACTTCTGTTTGGACCAAGAAGTTGTGACTGAGCTCAGTGCATTTTAAAATTAAGTCTGTTAATGCATCTCTCCTTTTCATCTCGCTCTTTTTTGCATCAAGGTGTGATACTAATGCCGGATGTTCTTTGCAGTGAGGTCGAAGCGGGGCGATCAAGGGAGCTGGCAAGACGGAGTCATTGAAACCGGGAAACAGGTAAGTGGTGGGCGAAGAGGCTAAGCGAAGAAGAGGAGTGTGGACAGCCTTTAAAAAAGACTGATTTAGAACGTTCATAAAGGTCACATTCTAATTGTTTGTAACAAGGAGCAAGTGTAGAAAATTAATTTGGTAAGGCTGCCTTCTATAAGGTGCGTTAGAATATTCATAAAGGATGTGTTCTAATTTCTTGTAGCAAGGAACAAGTTCAGATGATTATTTTGAAGAGGCTGTCTTCTAGAAGGTGTTATAGAATGTTCACAAAGGTCGCATTCTAATTGCTTATAGCAAGGAACAGGTGCAGGGAGTTACTTTGATGAGGATTGTCCCCAGAAGGTTCACGTTGAGGTCATCCATGCCAGTTGCTTGATGCTTAGTTTGGTGGATTTTCTGGATGTTTCGTGGTGCCTGAAACCTGACCTTGCCACATACATGGTAAAACGTTTGTAAAAGCTATTAAGCCTTTTCAAACAAACCAGGGAACACCAGCTGCAGCTAGCTATTACCAACAGCATGTAATATGGTCAAAAGCAAGGGTTCAAGATCAAGATGTTTGTTCATTCATAAGTGTTGGAAGGAAAGATATGAGTCATGCCGGTATATTGTGATAGCCAAGAAAGGTGAGCTGTGGCAGGAATCCTGACAAGGCCGAAAGCTCTTGATACACCTGTTTACAGAGACAATGCATGTGTTCCGTCTCTGCAATGAAAAATGGATTGTCCAACTACAGAGCTACTAGTTCAAGCTGTCATAACAACCAGGGTGCAAAAACTCAGTGGATTTTCCTTTTCATGACCCAGGGGCATAGAGCAGTACTCTATCTAAAGATGTCAAAGAACATATCAACCTGGTCGTGGGGACAGCACAGCTGAAGGTAATATCCTTACAAGAACTGACCAAGGCTACCTACCTTGATACATGCCTTCTTACAGTGATCAAAGCAGTCAGAGAAGACACAGAGAGAAAAAACTAATTCTCATTACAGAAAGGAGCCCCAAGGACCAGCTGACTCTAATTGCACTGTGGGAACTCAGAGATGAACTAAGCTTGAAATGTTGAATCACACAATTATTGGGTGTTAAATATCGTAATACAGAAATATCGATAGCAAGAATATGGTGGACAAAAAAATAAAAATTCAAAATTAAGGTAAGAAATATTGATTATAAAAAATATTGAGGTTATTATTAACATTTGTAAAAATATAGTTGTTTAAAATATCGATTTTTTTATTCATTTTATGTATTTTAGTATATATTTTAAATGTATCTGATGTATTTTTTATATAAGTATTATTTTTTTTATATATATGTGTTCAACTTTTAGTAGTTATTAATTGTGTTTTAATTAAATGATGCGTTCTTTAGTTGCATAGCGGGTTGTGGGTCTGTAGGGGAATAGGGTGGGATGTAATTTAATTATAATAATTTAAATAATATTTTTTATTTATGATTATTCAATTGAGATTGTATATTGTTAATTGTGTTTTAATTTTTGGGGATAAATGTTATGTGTGGGTTGTGTGATTTATAAAAGTAAAAGGTGGTAAGTAATTTATTTATAATTTATTATTAATTTGTTGTTAATTATTTTTAATTAATTCATAATTCATTTTGGTAATTGTGTAATTCATTTTAGGTGGTGGTTTTGTGATTTATAGGGGTTAAATGGGGGGGAAGGAAGATGGTGGATTGAATCCACCATGAGAAGCGGTGCTTGACAAGTGCTCCCGAAAGATGTCTGTATATCGTAAATGCTGAATGCTGAACGTCGCACTGAATGCGGGGGAATGGCAGATTGAACTTTGGACTACAATTATTGTTAACTTTTTGTCTGAACTGGCTCCTGACTCTTTGACCGGCACCTAAATGATGAAACTGCGAAGCACTGAGCACTGTACATCATACGCAAAATATTTAACTCTGAACTGCAGTTATTAGGAGATACTGGCAGCCAGCGGAAAAAGAAAAGCAACATAGTTTACCTTTAATGTTTTGATGAGAATATTTGTAGTTAGGGGATTCCTATCATAATAGCTTGGAGGCAGCTGAATATCTCCAACAAGATATAACTGAAGAAGAAATCATATCTGCAATAGCTTCGTTACCATCAGATAAGGCTGCTGGAGATGACGCTTTGCCAACAGAATTCTATAAAACTTTCAAAAGTTCTATCCTGTTCGTATCCGAACAACAACATGGATTCATAATCGTTTGGGATACTACTGCACATGTCAGTACAGCTATAACTGCTTTTGACATTGCCAATAAGACATCTAGCAATTTAGGGATGATCCTCTTAGGTGCGGAAAAAGCATTTGACCAGGTGGTAAGGGATGCATTACGGAAATTACTGATTGGAACGGCTTACCAGACCGATTTATGAACTGGATCCGGGCACTATATATCAAGCCGCAGGCTAAACTCATGTATGCCAATCTGTACTCTGCTACATTTCAGATGCAGCACAACACAAGGCAGGGGTGTCCACTCTCCCTCTTGCTCTTTGCTTTATTTATAGAGCCATTTATTCAAGTGCTATATCGGAATACTAATATCCTATTCCGACATGGCATGTACCAACTTTAGGCCGTCGCATATGCAGATGATATTGTGGTATTTACATCTGATCTAGCAACAGCTCTGAATATCGTACAGGAAGAAACAGAAACTTTTGGTGGCGTTTCGGGTTATAAATTAAATGTACACAAAACACAAGTTCTGCATAATTTAGAATCTATAACACCTATAATCGGAGCTTGCGCCGTTGTAACGTATTTGGGGGTTCGGATTACTGCCAATATATATCAAATTTGGAAAATGTATTACGAAACGTTATTTCAATCAGTTATAAAGAAATTTAAGAGCTGGAATAAACTTCCCATAAACATCATTGACCGGATCAACGTAATCAAAATGACAATCTTACCCAAGTTTCTATACCTATTTCGGGCTATCCCTATATATCCTCAATTATTTCTTTGAAAAATTAGAGGGCGCAATCAGTAGCTTTATTTGGGGCTATAAGCAGGCATGTTGGGCGTTACGCTTACTTTTGCATAATTCCAACGATCTTTTGCTCTCCCACATCAGTAATTAGCTTTATTCGGTGCAAATGAAAAACACCATAACAGCATACTAATACAGGAATAAAAAAAATCCTACATTACATCATAATTAAATTATGAGGAATAACAATTTATGATTCATCAGGCCAAGGGGTAGCAGGGTAAAACAAAATGCTAGTACATATAAAATGCTAGTACATTTAAAATACATGATATACATGATATACAAAATGCTATTAAAATAAAAGTAGAAGATTGGAGTCAGATCGAGTTTTACACATTGAACTGCTCGGAGACATTACGTCTAGAAATAAAGTGCTAATGCATATAAGTGCCTAAGAATATGTAAAGTGCAAGCTGCCACAAGTTATACGATAAAGTGCTAATGCTTATAAGTGCATAAGGGTACATAAAATGCACAATGCCACATCTTATCAAGATAAAAGTTTAAAAACATAAACTAAAGAAAGTCATCCTGATTTTCATATAAAAATACATCCAAGTGTGCATAGTCCTTTCTTTTCCTGATTGAACGTTGTACAAATCGATAGACAGTATTTATGATTATTACATTTTCCAGGCTTCAGATGAAATTAAACCCATATTTATAGTTAAGGAGCATGTTTGATAAAAAGAGGGGTTTTAAAACTGATTTCCGGATATCCCTATAAAAACTACAAAAAAGAATCAAATGCAACGTAGATTGTGAGGATTTACCATTACACGGACAGTTTGGTAATTTGTAACACCACTTTTCCATTCTGGGGAATGCCACTGAATAATGTAGTGGACCCATCCTAAACCTATTTAAATAGAATCTTTGCTGAATATTCTTTACCAGCGTTAAATAAAACTGTATGCCCCTCATGAGTGGGCATTCACAATAAGAAACCATGCACTGTTTTGGGTGGCAGCCCTTTCTCCCTCATTTTCCATGGCATTTATATATCTCAACTTCAAGTCACTTTTACTAAATTCCTGAATAAGTATGGGGTTCTTCGTATCAATATCGACTTTACATTGTGTTAGAAGATTAAAAATGTGCTCCAGCCATGGTATTTTCCTGCTGACGTCAAGGCCTAGGCAATCCATTATTAAATCTTTTGTAAATTTTGTTTCTTCTTTAGCCCACAACCCTTGCCAAAAGGTCAAGCCAGCCATATTTATTTGGTCGCTTAGATATAGTACAGACAGTTCTTATGTACTATATTGTTTGCTGTTGCTCTTGGGACTGCCAACAATCGTTTTAAAAACTTATTTAAGTGGGTTTGTAAGTAGGCGGTGCTAGCTCTCCCCCAAATCGCAGCCCCATAACAGATCCCTGAGGCACATTTACTCTGGTACAGAGTTATGATTTCTTGAATGGGTTTGTTTCCCAGTTTCTCAGAGAATCTAAAAATACTCTCTGTGATTCTTAAAAATGTCATATTATATGATTCAATATGCGTGTTCCATCTACCGTTCTTATTAAAAAGCATCCCCAAATATGAGTACGAAGTCACTCCATTAATAGCGACCCTGCCCACATGGTGCTGTCTGTTGCTCCCACATGTCATGACAAAAGTTTTCTGTAAATTTAGCGGTAAATCTTTATCAGTCATGTACAGGGCACATTTTTTATTAGGCGTTGCAGACCGTTTGCTGCCCTTGATATTAAGACAAAAGTAAAAATTAACAATGTCTCAACTGGTATTATTGAAGGAAAAGGCAATTCTATATGTATGTACAAAGCATTACACGAAGGAAGAAGGGAGACTCGTGTTATTTGGTTTTGGAAGTGCTCATGGCATCATATATTTGGGTATAGCAAAATGTATACAATACAGGTATATCAGTACTGTGGGCATAAATTGCGAAGGCAACCCAAAAACAACAATAGGTGCACGTTGTGCTTCTGACATAAAAAGTGACGGCGATGAAGTACAGCGAAGGGCGCAAGGCGACAAACATGAATAAGAATGTATACAGATTTATGGTTCAGCTTTAAAGGTTTTGAGGCATTTGAATTGTATCATTCAAAATATTTTGGTGAACCAGAGAGGCAGATGCGCCGCGAATTGCGCTGAAAGTTGGTCTACGGCGTTTCGATCCTATCGAGTCAGGATCATCATCAGGACCGGGTTGCCGATTAACAGGTGCTAACTGTAGATCGGAACGTGTCAGCGTTACAAAAGTGGGGTGGTCGGAATCTCGTACCACTGGGCATACCACAATAGGTTGTGGGCTATCGGGGAAGGGATCAAGTGGGCTGCGTTGAGTGAAGTCAGCCGAGGTGTCCATGGCGCTCGGTGCCAAGCACGGTACCAGGCAATGCCGGAATCGTTGGGTGAATGGAAGCTGAATTCTGAAGTATACGGGAAGTGCAGGCATCAGTCTCGGGCCACCATGTCCGTGTGCGGTATTGTTCAATGCGGTGTGATATTAGGACAGCATCGTCTGCACATAATAATACTAGCGTGGGGCGTATTCCAACTTTGGGGGCACCTGCAGTAATATTTTGTAAAAACAGGTCTACTTTGTTAATGTATAGGGAAAATAAAAGGGGCGCTAATACACGTCCCTGTCTAATACCACACGTGACCATAAAACCACTAGTACATTCACCCATTTTACCATACTATATCTTAGAGGTTAAAAAAATATGAATCTGGGATAAATATGTAATTATTTCGATGGGGGCCCCTAGCCCTTTCAATGTTTGCCATAGTTTAGGGTGGTTAACTAGGTCGAAGGCGCTAGTGAGGTTGATGAAATATAAATGAAGCGCACCCTCCTTGGCTAATGTGTACTTCCCTATTAGTAGTTCTAACGTTGGTTGCCCTAAGGCCGTGTTCCAAACATAATGCATTTAGATCAATAGCAGCTTCTGATAGGGGCCAACGTGAGGGAGGGGATACCTCTCCTGGCATCATCCTCCATAGTACCCAATATGTCATCCTTAGCCAGGGGTTCAAATGTGCAATTGAATTCCCCGGCTAGTATGACAAATGAGTCGGAACCACAAGAGCTAAGGCACTCCTCAATGCCCGTAAGAGAAAGTGTGGAGGACCCACCCCTTGTTCCTCTAACATAGATGTTAAAAATTTCAAGCTTCCTCCCCCCACGAGACCCTCTAACTAGGATTCTCTGCAGATCAGGTGATTTAGTAGCAGTATGACTGATAGAAAGACCCAGAGAAATGCTTGTCCATATTAATAAGCCCCCAGAGGGACGGCCCTTCCCTCCGGGTGATTGTACTGCAGGCACAAAGTAGGTGGTGAAGCCCACCTTGTGGCGTGGTTCCAAGCACCAGGTTTCCTGGAATAGACAAATCCCGAAAGAATCAACGAATGAGTTCAAATCGGGAATGTCAATATTCCGTGCAAGGCCTGCTATGTTCCAACTAAGGACCTTCAACACTTCATCTATTAGTAGTTCTAAGTTTAGACATTGGTCTACCGTCCCAATACCCCTTCTGAAACCATACTGTGCTCTGTTAAAATGTTATTATCACTGGCCCAGTGTTCAAGCCTTTCCAGCATTATTCGGCCCATCAGTTTAAACGTGGGATTGAGAAGGGATATTGTGCTGTAGCAATTTGCCTTTTTTTAAAAATGGGTATGGTAATATTTTCAACCCATTTAGCAGGTAATACGCCCCCCAGGGTGGCATTAAAAACATTCAGTAAAATTGGTATTCAGAAATCCATATTATACTTAAAAACATCAATGGGCACCCCATCCGAGCCCGAAGCTTTGCCATTAGCACTTTTTTGAATAGCTACTTTGATTTCATCTGGTGTTATTGGTAATGATTTGACTGGCTCCACTAATATAAAGTTTCACTTTTTACTATCAGTTATTTTTACATCATCTGGGTCAAAGATATTCTCAAAGTGTGACACCCAGTCTACCGGGGGTACTACAATATCAATCTTTACTGCATTGTTCTGTTTAAAGTACGGATGATTGATTGTTTTCCAAAAGAGAACTGAGTCTTTCAACTCTGCTGCCTGGATTAATTTCTCCCATGCCCCCTCATGAATCTCCCTTTTCCTTTCTATCAAAGTGTTTTTGTAATCTTTCCTCACTGAGCAAATCCTATAGGGGTCTCTTAGCTTTTGTTTAAGTGCACGTTTCAACTCATGGTTTAACCATATAGGATTAAGATCACAAACTCTCTTCCTCTTTTTGGTTGCTAAGTCACCTGCAATTTCAGTTGTAATATTGCAAAAGGCAGTTATGATTGCTGGATCCAAGAAAGAGCTATCCAAACAGGTTTCTAAATCTCTTTGTGTTTTCCCTTTAAGGGTCCATGAATGTAGCTGGATTCACACCCAACCATTTTATTGAAACACCATTATTCCCTTGGGTGTTGATGTCTGTGTCCGCTGACTTACCTGTGCTTTTGTTGACAAGTTTACTTTCAATGACACAATTAAGGGGTGATGATTGCTAAAAAGACTGATATTTATCAAAACTTTTCCAACCAGATCCCTACCATTGGGCAATATGATAAGGTGATCTATGTTTGAGGATGACCTTGTTCCTACAAAAGTGTGTATATTTATTTCACCATCTGGGGTAGAAGGGTCTAAAGCTACTAGGTCATATTTATGCACTACATTATTAATGGCTTCCCCGTACATGTCATGCGAAAAATGTGGAATCCTATCGCCAAAATGGTCACAATACCCACAGGGTTCTCCAACTTCAAAATCACATTTAACACAATTAAAACCCCTGCCCAAACTAAAATGTAATCCCTTTCTACTCCCTTTAATAAAAGGTCCAAATCACTTTCTAATAGCTTAATGCCCTTACTCTTTGTTTTTATCAAAAATATTATTATAAAAGTTTCTTACAACGATGGCCTGATTTCCTTTCAAATAAAAATACAAAAGCTGGTAATATTGTGACAAAATAAAAGTTTTCTTTAGGGTTAGAGGTGAAGTAACTGCGATTAATGTGACTAAGCCACCTTTTGCTCTTCCCATCCTAAATGGGCTGGCATTAGTGCAAACAGTTTGGTAGCCATTTATAAAACAGGGCTCAGTACACCATGTTTATTGAATTAGTACTACCCCAAACCCATCCAGCATTTGCAGCCAGTCATCATCACAAATCTTATTTTTAATCCCTGCAATGTTCCACTTCATAATATTTGAGAACTCTCTGGAATATATACTGGAACCACCTTTTGTTAAGTTACTAGTAGGAGAGTGGTTACACGGGCATTTCCAAAGGGACGGTACATTAAGATCACCATTTTCCAAATTAGTATTTGGATTGCAAATATTGACATCCCCTGTAATGCTACACAAAGGCTCTTCCATAGCAAATTCATCTATTTGAATTGTAAAATCAGCATCTGGCAAGCTACAATTTATAGTATGATCCTTATTCATAGATGGAAGATCAGCCATAGTATGTCAATCTATTTCACTGCATCTCCTCAGCCGTGCATACCTATTGTACAATGGCATATTTAAGGGTGAGTTAAATCTCATATTTGCATGGATATTGCTATGACTAGGCCTATAAAAGAAACCCAATGGTACAGCAATTATCTGGTCAACGTCATCACAGCAATACCCTTTTCCATCATTCAGAAAGACACTCAACAAATCGCCCACCAATTTGCTACTTTGGAAATGTTACCACTACACAATCTCCCTGACATGATTTCCTGGATTTAACCAACCAGTTAACTCTCCTTAACATGATAATGTCCTGATAAAATATGTGCACCTTGACATTGGTGTTTACGGAAATCCAATGGACCACTTGATTCTTCAAAGTCTCATACTTTTCCCTCTGGTTTGCTATTAATTTAGGCACATTATTTAAGACTATGACATATGGAGTTGCCTCAGGGGGTACATTTAGTGTCCCCTTGATGTTTTTATCACATTGTGTAGTTCTATTCATCATAAATGATAGCAAAGTTTTGGGCACTCTTGTAGCATGGTGAGTGTCTTCTTTGTCTTCTTTGTTTAACCTTGTATCTTGTGTCAGTTCTGTTCACAGGATATCCTTTGGTGTCGCTATAGTGTTCGTCTCTCTTTCATTTCCAATGCCAGTTATAATAACAGGGATTGTTTTTCCTTTTACACTCTCCATTAGGTTATAAGCTAGCTTAAAGGTGGTAGATGTCTTACTTGTGGCTTTAGAGGGTAGTGTTTCAATAACTATATCCGTTAAAAATGCCATATCTTTCTGTATCAGCTTGATTTCCGATATTAAGCTTCTTTCAACATAATCCATTTTGCCATGTAGTATTAGCTCCTTCCTTTTTTTGTTTAGGTTTTGTTTTAGCCTTAGTTGTAATCTTAGTTGTCTGCTTCTCCACTGGGCTATTGTAATTCGGAGATGTATCATCTGTTAATTCTGAGATTTCCAAAGATGAGGTTAGGACACATGGGTTAGAAGATTTATGGGTGTTTTCATTATTAGATTCATTTGTTATGAGTATCTCTATCACCTTGCCCTTTCCTCTCATATTACTCTTGGGTACTAAGGGTTCCATTCCACCTTCTAGCGCAGTCTCCTTCAAAGCAGCATCAAGTGCTGGTTTAGTTGCTGCCAGTCGCTCCTCTACATGAATAATTTCACTGTTAATAATACCCACAGCATTTTTTACATATTTCGTGATGGGATCATACTTTGTGGGCTTTTTCCCCCTTCTTGTAGTAGATTCCTTTTGCCCATGTTTAGTCAATGTTAATTTGCAACAGATAAATACGACGTAGGTTTCTCTTACCGTTGTTTCTCAGTCTCAGTACTTCCAAGCGGGGTGGCCCTGCCCTGCCTCGACCGGCCACGAACAGGCGCAGACCAGCCCACCCTTGGGCCGGGCTTCACCACATCAGTAATTTTTTTAATATTTACAACTTAGAGATTACTTCTAATGACAAGGGCTGCAAGATCCACATTCTCATTCACTACTTTCACATTTTGTAAATCTAGCGTTTAAAGCTAGAATCAGCTCAATATACTTACAGCTTTGTCATCCGAGAAGTGCTGATATCAGCCACTCAGCTAATAAATGGAGTTGGACACTTGATTCGGCTATGGATATAACCGAGATTACTTTGGCAGTGAATACATTAGATAACTCTGTACAGTCTATCAACTTGAAGCTGCAACAATTTTGTTCTATTTGTATATTATATTATACTCAGGATAAAATAAGCAGATGGCAACAATCACTGCAGGTATTTGCTCGAGTTGGTGGGGATAGATCATGTTGTCCTAAGTGCAGCCAAAGGGCAGCCGATATTCTCCATATGTTTTATACTTGTCCTAGGTTATTAGATTTTTGGGAGAATGTTCGCAATATGCTGGTCATCGTCTGGGATTTGATCTTTTCTTTATGGTAAAGAATGCTGGGGCTTAAGGTGTGTGATAATCCTGCTATCAGGAGCTTTTTGTCCATTGTATTAGTAAATACCCGTCTTTGTATTGCGAGGGAATGGATCACGCCTAATCCGCCCACTTTATGAGAGTGGCTAGCTCTTATGCATGATATTTACGAAAGAGAACGTGCATTGGTTAAAACAAGATCTATTTGCTCATCGCAAAAATTTGGACGAATATGGAAATACCTCAAGAATCAAGATGCTATCTAGAATACATTTGGATGTTATTTGAATGTTTTTTGGGACGTATTTAAATGTATAGTTACTATTGTTTATTTACATGCCTAGTATGATTGAATTTTCTTTCTTGTTGTGTCTTCTCATCATCTTTATTTTCTGATTGTGATGTACCCACCATCAAAATAAAAATAAATTGTAAAAAGGGGTAAAGGGTGGGAAGTAATTTATTTTTAATTAGGTAATAATTAGTTGATAAATAATAATACATTATTGATAGTTAATTTTGTTATTCGTTTAATTATATTTTTGGGGGTGTGGGTTTTGGGTTTATAGGAGTAAAAGGTGGAAAGTTATTCTTTTTTAAGGAATTAATAATTAGTGGTTAATTAATATTAATTAATTAATTGACAAATAAATAAGGAAATCGTTTAATCAATTTTGGTTGTGGGTTGTGGGGTCTTTGGGGTAAAGGGTGAGAAGTAATTTATTTGTAAATGATTGTAATTTAATCATTAGTTGATAATTAATATTAAATAATTAATTGATAACTAATTACGGTAATTGTTTGATTTTTTTGTGTGTGGGATTGGGGTTGATAGGGGTAAAGGGTGGGGAGTAAATCAATTTCACTTTGTAATAAGTTGTTAAACACTATTATTTAATTGGAAATATATTTTATTTGCATATTTCTTTTTTTACATTTTAATTTTAGATGTACATTGTAGGGGATTATATGGAAAGAGGGTGGGAAGTTAATAACTGTTTATGTTTTTTAATTCATTTTTTAATTAGGAATATCTGTTTAATTGATGATTCATTATGTCAATTATGGTAATATATATACTTTTAATTTTAGATGTGGGTTGTGAGTTGTCTGGTGTTTTAGGGTAGGAAGTAAATAAACTAAATGAATGTAATAATCAATTTTTTGTTAATAAATATTTTCTAAATATAAATATTTATTTGTTTACATTTTCTTTTGTTTTTGTTTAATATAACATTTGTAGGTATTTGTGATAATACTTTATCATTATAATATTTTGTTAATATTAATTTTCAATATTAAATATATTTTTATATTTAACATATTTATGTGTATTTTGTAATTCCTTTTAAAAATAATCTTTTTTTATTTTGTTGATAATATTTTGTTTGTTTTTAATTTTGAACTGACTGGAGTAGGAATAGTACATTTTACCCCTCCATAATTCAACACTTTCCCTATTGATGCACTGACTGGATATCCTTCTGCTATCCAACACTTTTGCTACTGTTTCACTCACTGGAGTGGGACTAGTAATTTTTACCCTTCTGCTATACAACAATATCCCTACTGTTGCACAGACTGGAGTGGGAATAGTAAATTTTTAGCGGTCCACTATCCAACACTTTCTCTACTGTTGCACTCACTAGAGAGGGAATAGTAATTTCAACACATCTGCTATCCGGCACTTTCCCTACTGCTGCACTCACTGAAGTGGGAATAGTACATTTTAACCCTCAGCTATCCAACACTTTCCCTGATGTTGCGCTCACTGGAGTGGGAATAGTAATTTTTAACCCTCAGCTAGCCAACACTTTCCCTACTGTTGCACTCACTGGAGTGGAAATAGTAATTTTTAACCCTCTGCTATCCAACACTTTCCCTACTGTTGCACTCACTGGAGTGGGAATAGTAATTTTTACCCCTCTGCAATCCAACACTTTACCTACTGCTGCACTGATTGGAGTGGGAAAATAAAGTGTTACCCCTCTGCTCTTTAACAGTTTCCTTGGTGTTGTATTGGCTGGAATGGGTGCAGGAAATATTTTCTATGTGCAAGTTATCTCTTTTACTACTGTTGCATTAATTGGAGGGAGATTTTTAAGGTAATGTGTATTTTTATACTATCTTAATATTTATGTGTTGTGCTAAATGGGAGTGGTACATTTTTATATATGTAATTTAATAGCTAGTGTAGTTTTGTTGATATTGTAGTGGGAATAGTATATGAATTACATTTAATATTGTTATTATAATTTTTATATTTTTATGCTTTGTTTTAAATTATAATATTTTTTATTATTAATATCTGTTAAGTGGAAAGTCAATTTTACTAAGTTTAAAGATTTTTTAATAGTTTAATGTTTTAATTCGAATTTTTTTCTTAGATTTTATGTTGTTGGTACGTATATATATATATATATATATATATATATATATATATATATATATATATATATATATATTTATATTCTTTCCTGAGAGCACGCTTATTGAGTACTTTGATGTGATATATATATATATTTGTTATCTCCCTGCCGTCATATCTGAAAGACACCACCCATTTTTTGAAAGCTATTGAAGGCATCATCTGGGAACCTTCTTTCACATTGGTCACACTAGACGCGAGCAGTCTATATACTAGCATACGTCATGACCTAGGTCTGGTAGCAGTAGAACATTTTCTTAAATCTAGATCAGTCTCATATTTGGACCATTCCAAAATGCTGCTCAAGTTAATTGAATTTTGCTTGACAAATAATTTTTTTGTGTTAAATGACAAGATGTACCGACAGCTACAGGGCACGGCTATGGGCACCTGCTTCGCCCCTAGTTATGCCAACCTCTTCATGGGTTGGTGGGAGGAGCAGGTATCCAACCAATTAGCAGAATTTAACTCCAATGTTGTCCTGTGGCTTAGGTACATCGACAATATTTTTTTGATTTGGGATGGATGTGCTGATAGTGCCAGAGCGTTTGTGGCCTCACTTAATAACAACAATGTTAACCTGACATTCTCTGAACATATACATAAAACTGAAATTGAGTTCCTAGATATACAGGTAAAGATACAAGGGAATGACATGACTACAAGTCTGTTTCGCAAAAAAACTTCTGGAAACAGCCTCCTCAATGCAAATAGTGCACACCCCAGAAGCCTCGTGAACAGCATACCCTATGGGGAGCTGTTAAGAGCCAGAAGAAACTGCAGCACAAAGGAGGCATATGAGGCAGAAAAGACAGGCATGAGTAACCGTTTCAGGGAAAGGGGGTACAAGAACAAAACCATTGTAGAAGCATGTAAAAAGGTAGATATAACATCTAGAAATGAACTTCTTAACCCCAACAGAATAAAAGAAGATGAGAATAAGGTCAGGTTCATCACAACTTTCTCAGGTCAGTCATATGAGATTAGAAAGATTTTCCAAAAATACTGGCATGTTCTCCTGACTGATAACCATCTGAAATCCCATCTGAACTCGAACCCCCAGATCACCTTCAGGAAGTGTAGATCACTTAAGGATGATCTAAGCCCCAATGCTGTAACGGATAGAGTAGAACCTAAAGTGAATCCAGGTTTTAAATGCTGTGGCACATGCAAAGCCTGCCGGCACAGCACCAACTGTAAATAACTCCTTGTCCCTACCACAGGAAGGGTGTTTAAAATAAAAAAATCCCTTTCTTGTCACACGATGTATTGTGTATACATACTGATCTGTCCGTGTGAAATGTGGTACGTTGGAAGTACTACTCTAAAAGCTAAAGAAAGAGTCTTACAGCACCGTAGGGCAATAAAAAATCACAATGAGCAGTATCCGGTGGCTCGCCATTTCTTTGACCATCATTTTCAGGACGAAAATCTTTTGAGAATGGTTGTCATAGACAAGGTGAATCTGGGTATCCGAGGAGGAAACAAAAAACTAGCACTGAGACAGATGGAGTCGAGATATATAATCGATTTCGAATGCATGAACCCGAATGGATTGAATATTAATGAGGAGCTGGCAATACACTTAGCATAATGAGAAATCTAAGTACAATGTAAATATATTAAGTATCTGCTGTAGGACCCTTTATGGTCTTTCTTTTAAAACGTCTATTTTATTTTGTAGGTACTGTGATCATGAACACGAAGTCAAACACATATGTCTACTGAAAAAGTATTTGGTTGCCAATAACTATACAATCTAATTGTGACATTGTGAACTATCTACAGAACTGTTGGGTTCGGTTGATCTGAGAAATATGCCCACTGGGGCTTGGACTGTAACGGACTTTTCTTGCTGGTATTTCCGAATCAGAGAAATGAACGAAATGTAACTATTTGGGACTTAACACTGATTGCCCACTTGGGCAGAGTTGGAAAGAACAGGGTTCAAATGAACATATGCCCACTTGGGCCTAATTCCGGTAGTTAGAATTTCAATATTATACTGAGATTCATTTCAAGTTGAAGTTCGTGAGAAAAATCGAGCGCCCACTTGGGCAAAATCCCGGATTTGTAATATATTGGACAGAAACACAATGTCAATAATGATTTCTCTGTAAATATGATCTCATTGAAAATGGTTTCCAAGTAGATTTGATGTGCTAGGCAGTATGTTATAACTGTAACGAGTGTTGGTTATAATATCCACAATGTTTGACTAGTTCAAAATGTCTGCCAAAACCAGTACCTTTACACTTGGGTGAAAGTCCACTTTTGATGTTTACGTCTTTTGGGAAAGAGTAAAAGGACACATGTTTGGTTGGAATCTGTAAACGTGATCAAGCTACATTGCGAAACGCGTTGTTTTCCTGCTGATTAAAGTAACTACGTGCACTGCAACCTGTGAGTGTCGGAGACGTCTGTTCTATTGAATGGAAGCCTGTGTTGGAAATAGTGGGCGACCGGGAGCCCTACTCCGACCCACTCGCGAACGGGACTGGTAATATACCGGAATCTTGAGATGATATATATATATATATATATATATATATATATATATATATATATATATTCACTGAAAAAACCATAGGTTTCGCACTTTTTTTTTAAAAACATTCATTAAAACACTTATTTAAACATTTATTCTTCCATCGACCTTTACATATACAAATATAAAACATATTTATTTTTCAGAAAGACACACATTCACTGGATGGTGCCATCAGTGATGTCATGAGTGATGTCACTGACCATGTCATGAGTGATGTAATATGTGACGTCATCAGCAGTGCATTACACGCGCAAGTTATAGTGAGTCCAACTAACTATAACGTGGGAATTTCAATGGTTTTATGTCAGTAAAATTTCCAGCTAACCATAACTGGTGTGAAACCTATGGTTTTTTCTGTAAATTTATTAGGTTTTTTAAATGCTAATTCCTAACTATAACTGGTGTGAAACCTATGTTTTTTTCAGTGAATTTCATAGGTTTTTTAAATGCTAATTCCTAACTATATATAAGGCCCCAAACCTATGTTTTTTTCTTTGAATTTCAAAATGTGGTTAATAGCAAATGTCTATAGCTATGAAATGTTATATTTTTGAAAATGATTGAATCCTATATTTTATTTGTATTTGAAACAGTTTTTTTTTTTTTGACCCTGGAGCGCTCCCGGGGCTTGCCCTGGTGAGCCCCCCGGAGAGCGTAGTCGTTTGAAGCGCCCCGGTGCGCGAACCGGGAAGCGTCCCGTTAGCGCCAATGTCGCGAACGAAAACATGATCGTGACATATCGCGTAGCAGCGTCTGCGTGATACGCACGGCGTAAGCGCACCCGGAAGCACTCGAGCGAATACACTCGCGCAACGTAAACATCCGACGCGCTTACGCGACGCGTCCCGGGGGCGCGTCGCGTAAGCGCGTCGATCATGTGACCTGAAAATAACACTTTTAATGGTGCAGAACAGTTTTAGTTTCATAATGATGAAATCCCTGGTCTTGTGACCTGAAAATAGCACTTCTCATTGGTTCAGGCATTTTTTTTTTCCAATTTATGAAAGACCCCACCTTTTTTCCTTATTCTGACTTTGTCCTTTGACTGAGGAAGACCTGATTGTACCTCTCTGTACCTTTTTGATCTATATAATGGCTTCATTAGCAGCAGCAGCTGGTGCATCTGCACCACCACCACCACAACCACCAAGAGGACCACCACAAGACTACATTAGTGGTCAACAAGAGGAGGAAGAGGAGGAGGAGGAGGAGGAGGGGAGGAGAAGATGGCTTGAAGAACACAATACCCCATACCAGCCCAAACCACACATTATATGGGAGTTTTTTTCGATCCCAGAGGGGAAGAGAAAAGAAAATGCTGCCAAGGTGACTTGCCTAATCTGTGGCATGGAACTTTCTAGGGGGAACCCTAATAAAAAATATTCATTCAGAAACAACACAATGATTAGACACATGCAGCGCAGGCATCCAATAAACTATTCTGCTGCAGAGATGAGGGAACTGGCCAGAAACCCACCCCAAACTACAAGCACCACCTCGAAAAGAAAGCAACGCACTCCGTCGGGACAAGAGGCAAGAGAGACGATGCCTTGCATTCAGCCACGGTTTGCGGATTTCCGTATAACCTGTAAATATTGTGGGAAGACCATCTCCTACGGAGAACAGAGCGTAAAGCTCATCGTCCTTGCTGGGGACAACCACAAATGCCCCAATAAACCCTAATTATTTCTTTTCTTTTTTTTTGTTGCTCCAGTTGAGCCATTTTCAATTCCCTGTTTTTTCGTTTCTCCCATGAAAAATACAAAAAAAATATAAAACTGTTCAGAAAACCCAAAAGAAGTTAAAAATGTTCAAAAAAACAATAAAAAATATAAACAACAAAAAGAAGAAAAAAAACTGTTCTTTTTAGAACTACCTCCAATTTATAAAAAAAGGCTACATTTTTAAAAACTCTTTTATTCTTTTTTCCCCATGGTTCGCTCCACGGTCCGCTCCCCGGTGCGCGTACCGGGCGCTCCCCCCGCGCAAATGCCCTCAAAAAAATGTTTTCCCCCGCTGGGCCCTTTTATGGCCCCCACATCAAACCTAGGGGGTCAGGGGAGTCTATCCCTGCCCCCTTATGGTCATTTCCCCCCTTTTTTTTCCACCTCTTGTGTCTCGATCCTACAGAGACACAAGATGGCGGCCGCTCCTGACTGTTTCGAATGTTTACAGACACCCGAGAGCCAATCAGCTTTCCGTGCGCACCTCGCGTGGCGCGCCCGGAGCGCTCCCCGGTGCGCGTACCGGGGCGCTGCCATAGATATATATATATTTTTTAACCTAAATTACTCAAAATCCACTGGAGCACATATCTTGAGACATAGCAAAGGCACATCGGGCTACCAGTCCCTACAATTTTGCCAAGTTTGGTGGTAATCTATTCAGCCGTACAGGCTAAAAGTGAGTTTGACCGCCCTATGGAAATTAACATGGGGAAAACACGTTTTGGGACCCCCTTTTATCTCGGCCCCCGCTTGACGAATCCCCCCGAAACTTTCAAGGAAGGACCGGAGCTCCGCGAGGCAAATTTGAATACGTTTTCAGGCAGATTCGTCAACCGGCACCAAAGTTATTCCAAATTGAATTTTGAGATTTTGCATTGAAAAAAATCCTAACTATAACTACCTACTGGCGACCGCCAGTAGGTAATATATATATATATATATATATATATATATATATATATATATATATATATATATATATATATATATATATATATATATATATATATATATATATATATATATATATATATATATATATATATATATATATATATATATATATATATATATATATATTCCAGAAGCCTGACGAAGTTCATGCCTGCGCCTCTTCGTTAATGGCGGGCCTCGACGGGGTTTCGCCTTGCCCCGTTAAATCCAAAAATTACCGTCATAAGTCGTTTAGTGACAGAGAGTCGAGGCCCCGTTTAGCTTTGTTTAAGTGCTTTTATTCGGCAACAACAACACCCAACGCGTTTCGCAGCCTTCGCCGCTTTCTCACGAGTGATAGGTTGTGTTAATTCAATAAAGTTATATACAATAACAAAAACAGAAACTTAGTCATGTGACTCGTTTTGTGAATCATTTGAAAGTGAAAACATACTCTCTCATTTAGACATTTCTCTTTTACATGTTGCATTATGTCACATAGTACCTGTATTCTCCTTAACATAATAATTAAACATTTCCGGGTATTTAAATTAAAGTCGGGAAAGATCGTGCTCACTCGTGCATAGAGGACTACTTTTCCTACAATTCATTGTCCGTTTGGCAAAAATATGTGGTCAACAGTACATTACATGTCATGCATTCGTATTCTGAATTACTTCATTCAGTGTGTTATTTACCCAAGCCAATTACTGGCATTGACATCTCCGGGTAATACATTTCAGTCGGGAAAGAACGCGGTCATTCACGCATTTCTGAATTGCATCATTCAGTATATTATTCACCCAGACTGCTTGCAGGCATTTACACCTCACTGACATAACGCCTCAGTGGGCTGTTGTAATCAGTTCATTTCAACCGTTATTATATAGCTCTATGCTTCTCGCACACCATTCATATGGGTGTAACTCTTACTTGTCTCCTCACACATTGTGCCCCAGTGGGCTTAATCGTTCAAAATTCAGTCCAATGTATTCCAGTGCCTTACTGCTTATCTCATGTTGTGCTTAAATCACCCTTGATCTTACTTCCCTTGTGACTTTTATTCAATTCACGCACTCCGCAGTGAACAAAAGTGACCTGAAAAAATGAGAGAGCATATCAGTTAAAATCATTGCCTCTGTTGTCATTCAACAATTCGATAAAACATTCATATTCCGTGGAATTCAACGAAAACAGCAAGTTTCAATTGCACATCAGATTCAACCAGGCGCTTCTATTGTCCAAGGTGAGATGCCAGTCCCTCATCAATGTTGTGCCCTGATGGAGATAGTGTTTGGAATCCTATTATAAACCTAGATTCAAGTCTTCGTAATTCTTTGACTCTATCTCCACCTCTCTCTCTCTTGGGTATACAATCCAATACCACAAATGATAGTAAACTTGTGTTTTGGTTGTGTTCACTGAAAAAATGGCGGGCAATTGGGTATTGTTGGTCATGGTGGTTTATGGCCCTCAGATGTTCTAGTACTCTTTTTTTTGCTTTGTGTACTGTACTTCCTATGTAATATAAATCACATGGGCATTTGAGGGCATACACTGCGTATTCGGTCTCGCATGATAGGTGTTTTTGTATTTTGAATGGTTTGGTGTTGGTTGATAACTTGACCACTTTGCAGTTTTTACTGTTTTTACAGGCCTTGCATTTGCCACAGATATAAAATCCATGTACTGGGTTTGTTCTTTTAGGCACTGCTTTTGGCAAGTTCGCTGGGCTTACCAGATCTCTGATTGACTTTCCTTTTCTAAAGGTAATTTGTGGGTAATCATTTACTGACTTCCCAATATCAAGGTCAGTCTGTAAAATGCTCCAGTGTTTCTCAAGACATCTCCTGACCTCATGGGCCTTGTTGCTGTACGTGGTCACAAATCTGACCTTCTCGCTACTAGGTGTGTATTCTATTTTTGACTCGCCTATCAATAATTCGTCCCTAGTTCTTATTCTTACTTTGGAACAGGCTGTGGATATGCTTTGATCACTGTATCCTCTTTCTTTAAATCTTATTGTCATGATTTTGCATTCATTTTCGTATCCCTCATCTGTACTGCAGTTGCGTTTAGCACGCAGTAACTCTCCGTAAGGGATACTTTCTACGAGGCTTTTGGGGTGACAGCTCCAGGCATGCAACATGCTGTTGCCTGCTGTCGCTTTGCGGTGTAAAGTGGTCTCAATTTTGCCATCTTGTACCCTTAACAACACATCCAGAAATTCCATCTGGGTTGGGTTCACCTGGTGTGTAAATGACAAATTTAATTCATTAACATTTAGGTTTTTCACAAAGTTATCAGCTTCTTCCTTCGTGCCATCCCACACACAGAACACGTCATCGATAAATCTCGCCCATTTTTTAACATGTTTCCTATATAGGGTATGGGGTCTGACAACATGCTCCTCCCACCACCCTAAGAAGAGGCAGGCAAAACTCGGGGCAAAACAAGTGCCCATTGAAGTCCCCATCAGTTGTCTGTACACCTGATTATCGAATAAAAAATAGTTTTCAGTTAAGCACGTATTTATCATACTTAACAACACCTCAGTATGCATAAGATAGGAAATTGATCTTTCACCCAAGTAGTATCTACAGGCTTTCAGACCTAAGTCATGGGGGATGCTCGTATACAGACTAGTGACGTCTAAACTTAGAATCAAATAGTCATCTTCCCACACAAATTCATTCATCATCCTTAGAAAATCGCCTGTATCCTTGATATACGATGGTAACTCTTTCACGTATTGCTGCAAGAAATAATCTGCATACCTCGACGTGTTCTCAAGGCTAGACCCTCTAGATGACACTATCGGTCTACCAGGCGGATTGTCTTTGTCCTTGTGGACTTTAGGTAATAAATACAATACCGGAAGTTTCGGATATTTACAGAACAAATAGTCATACTCATTCTGTTCTAACAAGCCCTTCTCTTTCCATTCATACAATTCTTCATGGTATTTGTTATTTGATTTTTCAAAACATAGTTTGGAACTTTTCTCATATTGTTTTGCATCGCTTAGCTGTCTTAAACCTTCATTTACATATCTATCCCTCCCCCATACCACCACATTGCCCCCCTTATCGGATTTTTTTATCACAATGGTAGGGTCATTTTGTAATGTCTGGATAGCGGAGGTCTGTTCAATGGTTAGATTTCTTCTTACATTTGATGAGATACGGCTAATTTTTTTGAGGCCATTTTTCACTCCTTTTTCAAACACATCTAGTGCCTCATTGGCTAATTGCGGCATGAATATGGATGTAGGTTTAAAATGACTCTTACTGCTAAGGTCTGTCACAATGTCATCGTTGAGTAAATTCAAAATCGGATCACTGTTGAAATTAGCTTGGTCCCCCAGTTCATTCAATAAGTGCAATGTCTTAATGTCATTAATACACAGGTTAATAACCTCATCTCTACTGGTCTTCTCCTTCTCCATGGTAGTCTTTGTGGAAAACCATTTCTTTAGACGCAGTTTTCTTGTAAAATAGAAGAGATCAATCCTTGTTTGGGTGTAATCGTATTCATTTGTAGGGACAAAAGTTAATCCTCTTGACAAAACATCAATTTCAATATTTGTTAAATTGCGATCCGATAGATTCAACACCGTCTTGGTTTTCATTTCGGCTTGCTCCATTCTTTTGTTCTTTTTTGCCAGCGTGTGCGAGATCCTACCGGACTCCCCATTGTTTCTTTAGGCGTATTCTGCAGCCTTTCTACGCCTCTTCCTGCGCGTCCACGACCTCGTCCTCTTGGGTTGCTTGGTTCGACGTTCTCCTGTGTGGTCAGCCTGTCTTGGGCTAACATTGTAAACTCCATTAAAATTTTGTCTTTTACCGACATGTTCTGGTTCAGGGCCGGTTCACTTGTTGTGGCTCTGGATTCATGTGTTTTGTCAACATAATTCGCCTCATCCGCTTGATCTGCATTTTCAGTTGCGGTTTTCGCATTCATTCCTTGGCCTCTCAACCGGTCAAATTTCTTGGCAAAGGTTAATATCTGCCCTTTTTCATAGTCCACAAAGTCCCGTAGGAACTTCCTCTGCTTTTTTTCTTTGATATCCTTTTCAATTCGTTCTAATTTGCATTCAAGTTTTGCCATATCCTGGTTAAACTCTTCAGTGTCGCAGAGTGCCTTTAGTTTAGCTGTTGCCTCTTCGATCTTCGCAGTTAGTTTCTCACAGTCACGGTTGGCATATTTAACCAATAGTTTTAGCATCACCATTGAACAGTGGTGATTGTTCTCAGCCCACTCGCCAATTAGATCCGGGTCTGGGTCGCTAAATGTGGGAGTAATAAAGATCCGGAGTCCTCGAGGCACTCTCCCTGCCTCTATATATTTTTGCAGTGTGGTCGCTTCCCACCATTTGTTCTGCTCTGATTTCATGTATTTCCAGAGCAGGTCCCACTGTGCTTTTTTTGACACATTTTCACCAAAAGAGGGCTCAGCTGTACTCCCTTCACTTTGCGCCGCCGCCAATGTAGATGTTTCAAACATTTTACTTGCTGCTTCATAGCGTTTCTCATTCCTTGATGTCGCCATACTGTTCTCATACGTTCAGTATTAATGTCACTTATTTATGCTCACCGCTGTTTAATATTTTCATTGCTCGAGCGGTGCTCCAAATGCCTTCTGTTTGTATTATCCCCCAATGCAATAGACAACTTCCACTCTGCTATGCGCCACATACTAGAGTGGATGAATTCCAACCAACTGAAGCTGAACCCCGGGAAAACTGAGCTCCTCCTCCCAGGCGCCAGTCTCTCTGCCTGGGGCACTCACTTCTGGCCGTCCGAATTGGGCCCCCCGCCGTCCCCTTCCACCTCTGTCAAAAGCCTCGGCGTTATAATTGACGCCGAGCTCTCCCTCCGACCCCACATTAGTTCCGTGATCTCATCCTGTTCCTTCCAGCTTAGGAAGATCCGGAAGGTCTGCCATCTCCTTCCCACGCCGGCCCTGACACAGGTCATCATTTCTCTTGTGCTCTCCCGTTTGGACTTCTCTAATAGCATCTACCATGGACTCCCCAAAACTCTCCTCCACCGTCTCCAGGTGGTTCAAAATCAGGCAGCCCGGATCATCTTCAAACTTCCCAAATGGCAATCTGCCAGACCCATGATACACAAACTGCACTGGCTACCCATCGAACAAAGGGTGGCCTTTAAGCTGGGCTGTCTCACGTACAAAGCCCTCAATTGCCCCAGTCCTGCCTTCCTGGTTTCTCTGATCACCCCCTACTGTCCAAATCGCAACCTCCGCTCTACCCATCTCAAATCACTCAGCATACCTAAAACCAGAACCAATAAATTCGGCGGACGAAGGTTCGCATTCTTGGCCCCAAAATTCTGGAACTCCCTTCCCCTGTGCATCAAATCTAGCAGCTCCCTCCTCCATTTTAGGAAGCTGCTAAAAACTTTTCTCTTCCCCCCACCCTGCTAACCCTGCACTAACCCTCAGTTCTGGAATTTGATGTCTCACAGCGCCAGGAAACCCACGGTGTCAGTGCGCTTTATAAATCCCATTTAATAATAATAATAATAATAATAATAATAATTATGGTTTGGCTCGTGCACACTTACGTGTTTGCTGACTTCCGGATGCTGAACCCTCGCAACGTTCTTTCGATTTCAGTGCGATGCGGTAAGGTCGGCTTCTTCAATTTCAGCTTTCGAGTCGACCCGTGTGAGGAGACCAGTAAGAGTTACACCCATATGAATGGTGTGTGAGAAGCATAGAGCTATATAACAACGGTTGAAATGAACTGATTACAACAGCCCACTGAGGCGGTATGTCAGTGAGGTGTAAATGCCTGCAAGCAGTCTGGGTGAATAAAATACTGAATGATGCAATTCAGAAATGCGTGAATGACTGCGTTCTTTCCCGACTGAAATGTAATACCCGGAGATGTCAATGCCAGTAATTGGCTTGGGTAAATAACACACTGAATGAAGTAATTCAGAATACGAATGCATGACATGTAATGTACTGTTGACCACATATTTTTGCCAAACGGACAATGAATTGTGGGAAAAGTAGTCCTCTATGCACGAGTGAGCACGATCTTTCCCGACTTTAATTTAAATACCCGGAAATGTTTAATTATTATGTTAAGGAGAATACAGGTACTATGTGACATAATGCAACATGTAAAAGAGAAATGTCTAAATGAGAGAGTATGTTTTCACTTTCAAATGATTCACAAAACGAGTCACATGACTAAGTTTCTGTTTTTGTTATTGTATATAACTTTATTGAATTAACACAACCTATCACTCGTGAGAAAGCGGCGAAGGCTGCGAAACGCGTTGGGTGTTGTTGTTGCCGAATAAAAGCACTTAAACAAAGCTAAACGGGGCCTCGACTCTCTGTCACTAAACGACTTATGACGGTAATTTTTGGATTTAACGGGGCAAGGCGAAACCCCGTCGAGGCCCGCCATTAACGAAGAGGCGCAGGCATGAACTTCGTCAGGCTTCTGGAATGTTGAGTTTCAAAGCCAGCGCCCGCCTGTAATTGACTCGAAAGCTGAAATTGAAGAAGCCGACCTTACCGCTTCGCACTGAAATCGAAAGAACGTTGCGAGGGTTCAGCATCCGGAAGTCAGCAAAACACGTAAGTGTGCACGAGCCAAACCATAATACAAACAGAAGGCATTTGGAGCACCGCTCGAGCAATGAAAATATTAAACAGCGGTGAGCATAAATAAGTGACATTAATACTGAACGTATGAGAACAGTATGGCGACATCAAGGAATGAGAAACGCTATGAAGCAGCAAGTAAAATGTTTGAAACATCTACATTGGCGCAAAGTGAAGGGAGTACAGCTGAGCCCTCTTTTGGTGAAAATGTGTCAAAAAAAGCACAGTGGGACCTGCTCTGGAAATACATGAAATCAGAGCAGAACAAATGGTGGGAAGCGACCACACTGCAAAAATATATAGAGGCAGGGAGAGTGCCTCGAGGACTCCGGATCTTTATTACTCCCACATTTAGCGACCCAGACCCGGATCTAATTGGCGAGTGGGCTGAGAACAATCACCACTGTTCAATGGTGATGCTAAAACTATTGGTTAAATATGCCAACCGTGACTGTGAGAAACTAACTGCGAAGATCGAAGAGGCAACAGCTAAACTAAAGGCACTCTGCGACACTGAAGAGTTTAACCAGGATATGGCAAAACTTGAATGCAAATTAGAACGAATTGAAAAGGATATCAAAGAAAAAAAGCAGAGGAAGTTCCTACGGGACTTTGTGGACTATGGAAAAGGGCAGATATTAACCTTTGCCAAGAAATTTGACCGGTTGAGAGGCCAAGGAATGAATGCGAAAACCGCAACTGAAAATGCAGATCAAGCGGATGAGGCGAATTATGTTGACAAAACACCTGAATCCAGAGCCACAACAAGTGAACCGGCCCTGAACCAGAACATGTCGGTAAAAGACAAAATTTTAATGGAGTTTACAATGTTAGCCCAAGACAGGCAGACCACACAGGAGAACGTCGAACCAAGCAACCCAAGAGGACGAGGTCATGGACGCGCAGGAAGAGGCGTAGAAAGGCTGCAGAATACGCCGAAAGAAACAATGGGGAGTCCGGTAGGATCTCGCACACGCTGGCAAAAAAGAACAAAAGAATGGAGCAAGCCGAAATGAAAACCAAGACGGTGTTGAATCTATCGGATCGCAATTTAACAAATATTGAAATTGATGTTTTGTCAAGAGGATTAACTTTTGTCCCTACAAATGAATACGATTACACCCAAACAAGGATTGATCTCTTCTATTTTACAAGAAAACTGCGTCTAAAGAAATGGTTTTCCACAAAGACTACCATGGAGAAGGAGAAGACCAGTAGAGATGAGGTTAGTAACCTGTGTATTAATGACATTAAGACATTGCACTTATTGAATGAACTGGGGGACCAAGCTAATTTCAACAGTGATCCGATTTTGAATTTACTCAACGATGACATTGTGACAGACCTTAGCAGTAAGAGTCATTTTAAACCTACATCCATATTCATGCCGCAATTAGCCAATGAGGCACTAGATGTGTTTGAAAAAGGAGTGAAAAATGGCCTCAAAAAAATTAGCCGTATCTCATCAAATGTAAGAAGAAATCTAACCATTGAACAGACCTCCGCTATCCAGACATTACAAAATGACCCTACCATTGTGATAAAAAAATCCGATAAGGGGGGCAATGTGGTGGTATGGGGGAGGGATAGATATGTAAATGAAGGTTTAAGACAGCTAAGCGATGCAAAACAATATGAGAAAAGTTCCAAACTATGTTTTGAAAAATCAAATAACAAATACCATGAAGAATTGTATGAATGGAAAGAGAAGGGCTTGTTAGAACAGAATGAGTATGACTATTTGTTCTGTAAATATCCGAAACTTCCGGTATTGTATTTATTACCTAAAGTCCACAAGGACAAAGACAATCCACCTGGTAGACCGATAGTGTCATCTAGAGGGTCTAGCCTTGAGAACACGTCGAGGTATGCAGATTATTTCTTGCAGCAATACGTGAAAGAGTTACCATCGTATATCAAGGATACAGGCGATTTTCTAAGGATGATGAATGAATTTGTGTGGGAAGATGACTATTTGATTCTAAGTTTAGACGTCACTAGTCTGTATACGAGCATCCCCCATGACTTAGGTCTGAAAGCCTGTAGATACTACTTGGGTGAAAGATCAATTTCCTATCTTATGCATACTGAGGTGTTGTTAAGTATGATAAATACGTGCTTAACTGAAAACTATTTTTTATCCGATAATCAGGTGTACAGACAACTGATGGGGACTTCAATGGGCACTTGTTTTGCCCCGAGTTTTGCCTGCCTCTTCTTAGGGTGGTGGGAGGAGCATGTTGTCAGACCCCATACCCTATATAGGAAACATGTTAAAAAATGGGCGAGATTTATCGATGACGTGTTCTGTGTGTGGGATGGCACGAAGGAAGAAGCTGATAACTTTGTGAAAAACCTAAATGTTAATGAATTAAATTTGTCATTTACACACCAGGTGAACCCAACCCAGATGGAATTTCTGGATGTGTTGTTAAGGGTACAAGATGGCAAAATTGAGACCACTTTACACCGCAAAGCGACAGCAGGCAACAGCATGTTGCATGCCTGGAGCTGTCACCCCAAAAGCCTCGTAGAAAGTATCCCTTACGGAGAGTTACTGCGTGCTAAACGCAACTGCAGTACAGATGAGGGATACGAAAATGAATGCAAAATCATGACAATAAGATTTAAAGAAAGAGGATACAGTGATCAAAGCATATCCACAGCCTGTTCCAAAGTAAGAATAAGAACTAGGGACGAATTATTGATAGGCGAGTCAAAAATAGAATACACACCTAGTAGCGAGAAGATCAGATTTGTGACCACGTACAGCAACAAGGCCCATGAGGTCAGGAGATGTCTTGAGAAACACTGGAGCATTTTACAGACTGACCTTGATATTGGGAAGTCAGTAAATGATTACCCACAAATTACCTTTAGAAAAGGAAAGTCAATCAGAGATCTGGTAAGCCCAGCGAACTTGCCAAAAGCAGTGCCTAAAAGAACAAACCCAGTACATGGATTTTATATCTGTGGCAAATGCAAGGCCTGTAAAAACAGTAAAAACTGCAAAGTGGTCAAGTTATCAACCAACACCAAACCATTCAAAATACAAAAACACCTATCATGCGAGACCGAATACGCAGTGTATGCCCTCAAATGCCCATGGGATTTATATTACATAGGAAGTACAGTATACAAAGCAAAAAAAAGAGTACTAGAACATCTGAGGGCCATAAACCACCATGACGAACAATACCCAATTGTCCGCCATTTTTTCAGTGAACACAACCAAAACACAAGTTTACTATCATTTGTGGTATTGGATTGTATACCCAAGAGAGAGAGAGGTGGAGATAGAGTCAAAGAATTACGAAGACTTGAATCTAGGTTTATAATAGGATTCCAAACACTATCTCCATCAGGGCACAACATTGATGAGGGACTGGCATCTCACCTTGGACAATAGAAGCGCCTGGTTGAATCTGATGTGCAATTGAAACTTGCTGTTTTCGTTGAATTCCACGGAATATGAATGTTTTATCGAATTGTTGAATGACAACAGAGGCAATGATTTTAACTGATATGCTCTCTCAATTTTTCAGGTCACTTTTGTTCACTGCGGAGTGCGTGAATTGAATAAAAGTCACAAGGGAAGTAAGATCAAGGGTGATTTAAGCACAACATGAGATAAGCAGTAAGGCACTGGAATACATTGGACTGAATTTTGAACGATTAAGCCCACTGGGGCACAATGTGTGAGGAGACAAGTAAGAGTTACACCCATATGAATGGTGTGCGAGAAGCATAGAGCTATATAACAACGGTTGAAATGAACTGATTACAACAGCCCACTGAGGCCTTATGTCAGTGAGGTGTAAATGCCTGCAAGCAGTCTGGGTGAATAATATACTGAATGATGCAATTCAGAAATGCGTGAATGACCGTGTTCTTTCCCGACTGAAATGTAATACCCGGAGATGTCAATGCCAGTAATTGGCTTGGGTAAATAACACACTGAATGAAGTAATTCAGAATACGAATGCATGACATGTAATGTACTGTTGACCACATATTTTTGCCAAACGGACAATGAATTGTGGGAAAAGTAGTCCTCTATGCACGAGTGAGCACGATCTTTGCCGACTTTAATTTAAATACCCGGAAATGTTTAATTATTATGTTAAGGAGAATACAGGTACTATGTGACATAATGCAACATGTAAAAGAGAAATGTCTAAATGAGAGAGTATGTTTTCACTTTCAAATGATTCACAAAACGAGTCACGTGTGCCTGTGGGACCCCCTGCATTTGCATAATCAAAGCGGCAGGCACCGCGCAGTGCCTGCCGCTTTGATTATGAAAATGCAAAAGTGCTTTTTAACATGTGTTGTTGTTGCCGAATAAAAGCACTTAAACAAAGCTAAACGGGGCCTCGACTCTCTGTCACTAAACGACTTATGACGGTAATTTTTGGATATATATATATATATATATATATATATATATATATATATATATATATATATATATATATATATATACATATATCCATCCAACAAGACAGGAAACCCAATTCGAAGAAAGCCACTGAGGTATTATCTTTTCACATGATTTAATGGCAGCATGCTGATAATTCACAAGACGAAAAGTCACATAGACAGTATTCTCTCGCCAGACGCGTTTCAGGAATCAAAAGTTCCCTTCCTCAGTGGCGTTGTGCTATGATTGAGGAAAAGTGCTGTTGATCTCACACAGTTCATTTAAACCACCTGTCGACCAGGGCGTGGCCGGCAGCACGGCATTCTGGATATCATAGTCCTTAAGTTAATCCCCAGTGGGAGCGCTGTTAAACAAAATAAAACATGTTACATTCCCAGTGGTAAATGTGAAAAAAACGTCTGTTCATTGTCCTGCTTTGCTGTTGCCATTGTGAATTGAGCAGGCGCTACCCTGCATAGACGCCTGCTCACCTCCCTTCCGTGTAGCTAGACACCCGTTTGGGAGCTAGCATGGACTCCGCACTCCCACAGCGGGCTTTCCTCCCGACCGGGAACAGCCGGTATACATCCAACAAGACAGGAAACCCAATTCGAAGAAAGCCACTGGAGGTATTATTTTTCACATGATTTAATGGCAGCACGCTGATAATTCACAAGACGAAAAGTCACATAGACAGTATTCTCTCGCCAGACGCGTTTCAGGAATCAAAAGTTCCCTTCCTCAGTGGCGTTGTGCTATGATTGAGTAAAAGCGCTGTTGATCTCACACAGTTCATTTAAACCACCTGTCAACCAGGGCGTGGCCGGCAGCACGGCATTCTGGATATGATAGTCCTTAAGTTAATCCCCAGTGGGAGCGCTGTTAAACAAAATAAAACACGTTTCATTCCCAGTGTTAAATGTGAAAAAAACGTCTGTTCATTGTCCTACTTTGCTGTTGCCATTGTGAATTGAGCAGGCGCTACAATGCATAGATGCCTGCTCACCTCCCTTTCGTGTAGCTAGACACCCGTTTGGGAACTAGCATGGACTCCGCACTCCCGCAGCGGGCTTTCCTCCCAACCGGGAACAGCCGGTATACATCCAACAAGACAGGAAACCCAATTCGAAGAAAGCCACTGGAGGTATTATCTTTTCACATGATTTAATGGCAGCATGTTGATAATTCACAAGATGAAAAGTCACATAGACAGTATTCTCTCGCCAAACACGTTTCAGGAATCAAAAGTTCCCTTCCTCAATGGCGTTGTGCTATGATTGAGTAAAAGTGCTGTTGATCTCACACAGTTCATTTAAACAACCTGTCGACCAGGGTGTGGCCGGCAGCACGGCATTCTGGATATGATAGTCCTAAAGTTAATCCCCAGTGGGAGTGCTGTTAAACAAAATAAAACACGTTTTATTCCCAGTGGTAAATGTGAAAAAAAACGTCTGTTCATTGTCCTGCTTTGCTGTTGCCATTGTGAATTGAGCAGGCGCTACCCTACATAGATGCCTGCTCACCTCCCTTCCGTGTAGCTAGACACCCGTTTGGGAGCTAGCATGGATTCCGCACTCCCGCAGAGGGCTTTCCTCCCAACCGGGAACAGCAGGTATACATCCAATAAGACAGGAAACCCAATTCGAAGAAAGCCACTGGAGAGTGTCTGACTTTTTAAAATTAAGTTTATGTGTTATATTTGGTAAAATGTATATTAAATCTAATTTATTTTTTTATGAATTTTATTATTTAGTATATTCAATATTTATTATATATGTCAAAAGTAGTCCAAACCCCTCAGCGGGAATAACGCACTCTCAGGACATGCCACACATAGAAAACCATACACTGTAGGTGTCATAAGTACAGAGTTTCAAAATAAACAAAAGACTTCAAAACATATCTCTGTTCATAACAAATGTGTCGGCCATCTTATAATTAATGGGCAGGTAATTTCTTGTAGCCTCAGGTGCAACAACGATAGTAGTAAAAGTATACTTGTTAAAGAGAAAACAGTTAAACTTAATGGATGTATGAGCATATACTACATGCAACAAGGTTTGATAATGTTAATAACAGAAATCATGAATCTGCACATGATGCATGTCAGCGTAGTTCACACCACTTAAACACTTACAATTGATGGCATTGTAACATGAGTAATCCCAAGTGTGGGACAAAAAAATATATTGAAAAAAGTCCTGTGACCTAGTGTGCCAAAAACAGGAGAACTGGGAGAAATCCTAGATATGTACAAGAATTTGTGTCCACAAGTTTAATGGCAGCAGATTACTGTGCACCCAGTTGGTCCCCACCGAAGGTAACAGAGGGAGGGAAAGCTCTAATGAGATCAGATGTTGATGTGACGCGCACACGAGGAGATTCCTTTTGTGTCACAAATTCTGGTACACATCTAGGATTCCTACAGTGCACTAGAGTAGACAGAGAGGTTGGATCAGGGAACAGCGAACAAGTAGGGCTTTTCTGTGACTGGTGTCCAAGGCCCCTTGTTGTTTGTGTAGCGGTGTTGGACCTTGTAAGCAAGGCAGGCTGATACACCCGAATCCAGCAAGAAAACACTCCCAGGATAGTGGGAACCATTCAGGGGCCTATAGTAACTGCCCATGTGTGCAGAAACTTTCACAAGTGGATAATCCTATTCACCAATTCACTGATGAAAATAGTTTGGTGCCAGAAGCACTGACAAGAATTACTTCATGGAATGTAGCAGGAATAGTTCAACTATTGTCTGATGTTGATTGGGGCCAATTTATTGAAACTTTTAATATTTGCCGACTTCACGAAATATGGCATTTATCTTCCTTTCACAGGAGTGGGTATACAACTTTATGTGTGGAAGTGGTTAAGGCTGCAAAGGGTAGACCCTAAGGGGGACTGGATATCTGGGTCAAAACAGAACTCCAACGCAGAACTAAGATAACTCCCAGTGCCTCTCCAGATATCTTAACACTTAGGGGCCCATTATGATGTCGGGCAGATTGCCCCCGCGGGGCAATCCGCCCGACATCCACTCTTGATTTCCCCCCCGCCATATTAGTATGGCGGGGGGGACCTCGGCGGACGGAAAGACCGTCCGCCGCTTTTCCGCACCGGTCACCTTGCGGCCGGGGTGGGAAAGGAATAATATGGTGGTGGTGTCTATCAGACACCGCCAGCCATATTATGATAGGCATTTTTCAATGCCTTTCCGTGGCGGCAATGCCCCCACGGAAAGGCATGCGGACTTCACTCTGGGGGCCCCCTGCGGGCCCCCAGAGTGAAGGAGAGTAGGGGGGTGCACACGGGGTGTGCCTGTGGGACCCCCTGCATTTGCATAATCAAAGCGGCAGGCACCGCGCAGTGCCTGCCGCTTTGATTATGAAAATGCAAAAGTGCTTTTTAAGCATTGTGGGGAGCGGTCCTAATGACCCCCTTAGGTTGGTGTTTCCCTCAGGCTTATCCCTAAAAATGTATAATGTATAAAATGAGGAGACAATTACTATCAACCAACTAGAGCAAGTACTTCTGAAAAATGCAATGAAGGATCTCACTTTGGTGGTGGCAGATTTTAAATCTACCTTCGAACCAATGGTTGCGACCCCCCTCGATCGAACCTGTGAGCTGGATTATCAGTGGGGCATACCATAGATAGATCTCCCAATGGTGTGATGGACACCTAAAGCTGGTCAGTTGATGTCATTAACATTAAACTTTGATCTTGGAGCTACGACTGTTAGATGTCCATGGGATCGACAGGGCAAAACTACATTTAATAGGCCAGGCCACTACAGCAGAATTGATTACTTTTTTTGGCTGATGTCAAGCTTTGGCCTGCAATCTCGGATATGGAAGTAAAAGACCAAGCAGAGAGTGACCATAATGTCCTTCATATGACAGTATTGTCAAATGAGCCCCAGGTTACGTAGGCAAGGTAAATATAGCAATAGGAGGACTCTCGCCCACTAATATTTTAAGATATATCAGTAGGGATTGGGTAGCAGGGAACCCTCCAGCACTGGATACTGTATAGGAAAGTGTCAATGCAAATTATCAGCATCTGTTCAAACTCCCCCTTGAGATAAGAAATGAGGAGCTGGCATGTAGCCATGATAAGCAATTTAACAAAATACGGGTTGTGTTAGGTAAGGACAGGATGAAGGGAAGTCCTCCCCAGAGCCTGATGCTTGTTACGCTGGCAATTGCAGAGTGGCCAAAGGTGAGCTCCTTGTGGCATTCAAATCTAAATCTCAAGCAGAGATAGTTAAATCTAGGGATGACTATCAGAAAGTGCTTACCACTGCAAATAGGCAGTGGGAGAGCTCACAATGAGTGAACTTACATGAAGCCCTGGTTAATAAAAATACCAAGGCATTTTGGAGGTCAGCTGCCGTGACCAAAAATGGCAGAAAACCAACGCTAGACTCCTGTATTCAACCAAACAAGTGGGTAGTACATTTTAGCCAGATGTAGTCTGATAAGTGCAGGGCTGTGAAGGTAAACGGTGTGCCAACAGGCAGGGAATCTATCTCTGCCCCCAGGAGTCTGAAGTTTTTGTTAAAAGAAACAATAAAGGCAATCACCTCCTGTGTCCCAGGCCATGTCCCAGCCCCTGACAGAATACCAAGCAATCTGTATAGAGAAGATCCAGAAATGTGGGAACTATACATAAACTTCCTCTTTAATAGTATCCTAGCTGGTATGACGATTCCCCATTGCTGAAGATTAGCTGAAATTGCTATTATATTCAAGAAGGCTGATCGGGCAATACTAGAAAACTATAGGCCTATCAGCCTTATTAACTGCAAGCAGGTGTTGGAACATCTTTAAGAATAAATCTGTGAAGAGAATGTTTTATCTGACTGGCATGCAGGATTTAGATCAAATGTGAGCACGGTAGATCAGATTTTTCGGTTTGTTGAAAGGCAGGGATCATCGACAAGGGTGAACTATATGTTGCCTTTGTCATTCTTCGATCTACCTTTCACATGGTCCCTAGAGATAAGTAATGAGGAGTACTTGAAGAAATGGGTGATCCTGCGCATCTACTGAACATTTTGGTGAGGATACATGAAGACACTATGGCTCAAATGAGACGGGGAGAGGAAGTGACATTGACAGAACCCATTTACATAGACCAAGGGGAAAGACAGGGGTGCATACTGGCACCAAAGCCGTTTACCTTCTCCATTAATGGTGTCATGAGCTCTTGAATAAGGTTGGGTGCGATGTACCCAAAATAGGAGGGCTGAGGGCACCCGCATTACATTTTCCAGATGATACTTTGTTGATTTCAAAGTCACCCCAGAGGCTCCAGCAGTTACTAAATGATTTTAAGTCATTTTGTTTTGAGCCGGTTTGGAGCTAATTGATCCAAGACCAAATGTATGATTGCGTCCTCTCAGACGACGATTCAGTGTAAGAGACGGATGTTTGTGGGCGACACCTGGCTAAGTTTGACTATTTAGGTATAAAATTTACAAGAAACTTATGCTGGTCTCGACAAAAGAACTATTTCTAGAAGGATGCCTCCTGTGCTAGAGATCTATAATGTTAAGGCTCTAGGGACAGTCTTATATAGTGTGGAGCTACGGTGTTGTACAAAACTCAATAGCTTGTCAGTGGTGGAACATACATTTCTTAGAGTCTCAATAAATCTTCCAGTGAGTACCCCACTGACCCCCCTTTACTTAGACTTGGCGCAGAAAACACTCACAAGATTGAGGATTGACTACTTATGTTTTGGCGCAGACTACAGTCTTAAACAGCTCTAGAATCATATAGGGTGGGTCTTCACAACCATATGTTTCCGAAATGTGTAAGTAAGATCTTGTGGCTCAGCGCTGAAAAGCTGTTCTTCAGCATTTAAACCTTGACACTTATTGGGCTTTCCAGAGTCCTTGAGCTTAATCAATAAATCCAGTATCAAAGCTGTTTACTGGGGAAGTGTTGTAGTGGATAACATTCAAGATTGGAAAGGCTCATTGTCTGCCTCTTTTATTGATTGTATATCTCCTCCATTGTATTAGAATACCATTGATGAAATTATGTGAGAAAGTGCCATCTTTCTTGCATGGTATGCCCCCACGTTTTGCTGAATTGCTGATGTGCTTTGACTGAGTGTTTCTTGGGCTCCTGCCAATCAGGTGCACAGGGCCTGTGTTCCTTCCCTAAAATTGTATTGAAGCAAAACACAATTGACATATCTGGCCACATGTCAGCCCCTGGTAAATTGTACCCCAGGTACCCAGGGCATTGTGACCAGAGAATACACCTAAGGGCTGCAGCACTTATTGTGTCACCCTTAGGGGCCCTGGACCCTGACACCCACACCCTGCCTTTACAGACTTAGTGTCCTGGTGCAGACCTAAACAAAGAGTCGACATGGCACACATCCCTGTGTGCTATGCCCACAAACCCACTGCCTTGGCATACATCAGTCACCCGACAGCTGGGTTCCCTATGCCAGTGGTGTGGGCACAGGTGCACAAGCCCTGTGCCCCTACAGTACCCTGGACCATTCCTGGGGACTGTAAGTGCAGTGATGCCATTAAGAGTATATGATGCTGGGAGGTTGTCATTACGAACTCCACAGCCCCATAATTACTACACTGAAGACTGACAAGTTTGATATCAAACTTCTCAGCACATTAAACCCACACTGATGCCAGTGTGGGATTTAATGTAAATTGCACTACAGAGGGCATCCTAGAGATGCCCCCTGAAACCTAACCTACAAGCCACGTCTGGTCTAAGAGGCTGCCTAGGCTACCACACAGCAGACATGTTGCTGGACCCCTGAGTGTAGAGCCCCCCGCTCTCCTGGTGAGGTGCTAGGTCTCCTCTCCCAGGATGGGCAGGGGGAAGCTTCAAAGGCATCGTGAGCTTCTCCAGACCACTTGCTGTACTCAGTAATTGTCCCCCACCAGTTCTGACCCCCACTCTATCGGGAAGACTGGCGGGAAATCCTACGTCAGGAAGGGGGGGTGCCATCCTGTACCAACCCCACCCCTCAGGTGGGAGAGACGAGGTGAAGCACAACTCTGGGCCCCGGCCATCCTGAAGATGGGGAGCCCTGCCCAATCAGGGATAGGCTCCTGCCCCCCTCCCACTGGAGAGGAGCAGGATAGGGGGTGTACTCACCCCAGGACAGGGACCTATTGGTACCTGCCCTTCTCCTACCTGTAACACCCTGAAATTAGGATTTAGGGGCACCCTGAAACTTCCTTCCACAGATACCAATTTCGAAAACAAGAAAGAAGACCAAGAAGAAGAAGACCTGCGGTGCAGCTGCTAACAAGATGACGACACCAACTGACTTGGCCCCAGCCCTACCGGCCTGTCGATCCTTGAACCTGCTCCTGCTAAATCCCGGTGTCTCCTGTGGACAGCAACCTCACGAACCCTGGATGACCTGCCTGCCTTGACACTCTTAGAGACTGGGACTCCCATGAGCAGTGGCTCTGCTCAAACAGCAATACCCCAGGTGCCTGCCAGGATCCGCGAAACCAGCCCACTCTGCACCCGCCGAGCCCGGCCTGTGCCCCAGTGGACAAAGACCCTGAGGATGTTCCCCCGGCGATTCTGACCCGGAATTCAGTGCCCTAGGACCCTCGATGAACCAGACGACGCCTGCACACTCAGAACCAGGGACCCCAACCGCGACCAGCAGTGGGTAAGATTTCCCAACGTCCAAAACCACCCCTGCACCCGGCGCCCCCCGGCCTCCTGTGCCCTAATCCGGGGTGCCTACCTACCCTGCAAGATCTCAACTTACCCCTCAAAGTGTTGATTGCTCCAGAAGATCCTCTGCACCTGAGCCTGCAGCCTTTGTTCCCTTTTCAAGATCTCCATTGAATAACATTGAGCACCCGATGGCTCAAAAGCACCCTGCACCCAGGGCCGGACTGGCGATTCCGGGCACCGGGCAATCCCCCGGTAGGCTGGATGGTGTGCGGCCGATTTTCGGGCCATGACTGACTCCGTGAGTCAGAGTCAGACTGCGGGGAAAAGCACAACTGCACTGCTGGCAGCGGCCCCAGTCCCCCCTCTTTGTCCCCCTCTTTCCTTTTTTTCTGTTTCACTCCTCCTCATGTAGTATAAACCAAGACATATTTGCTCCCCTGTGAAATGGATCCAAAAAAGAAAAACGCTTGCTGGAAACGTCGTCTTTTTCTGAAATTTTTCAATTTCAAAGTGCAGCCTCAGGGTGGAGAGAAATAAAACATTAAAAATATGAAATAATACTCAATAACTAAAGCAAGACAGAGTGGTTGCAAGGTGGCCAGATTGATTTATTCACACCTTAACACATAAGCGCCACTTTACAGTGTTTGCCAGTAAAGCGCTACTTTTGAGCCATAGCATGGACACTGCAGGGCCTGCCAGACTCCTGACTCTCACTGCATGCTGCGTATATTACCCTCTATCTGACATGTGACACTGACTGTCCTGCCATACTCCTGACCCGAAAGGAGGATACTGATGCCCTACTCCTGACCCTCTAGGGGTGCGGAAGGTGATTGTAGGGTCGTTGTGAACCCTCTGTTTTAGCAGCTACAGCGGGCTGGGGTGATTTATGGGTCTTTTCTGTCTGCAATTGGGCACTCCTCTCCTCTCATTATTAAAGCTATATGAAGAAGGGGTTGATAGAAAAGGGAGAGGCTGGACTGTTCCCATGAGGCACAGGGTCAGACTGATTTGCATATAGCCATGTCTGAACTGTGGTGTCAGAGTGGGCTAAAGAACGGTGATGGATCAAACCCATATCTTTTGACTGGGTGTGAGTGTTTGATTGATTGAGATGCTCCGTTCATCACCACCCCCTTTTGTACCGTTATATGCCAGGCAGGCTGACTTGAACCTAACCCTTTTCTCCATCGTGAGCTAGTGGAGACTTCTTAGTCTGTGAGCTACCTGCTCGGACCTAGGGATTTCTAGCACTAGCCTAGCTGCAGCATTTTGGAGATGCTGTAGTTTTAACAGTAGTTGTTTTTGAAGCCCAGCATACAGAGCATTCCCATAATCCATCCTGGATAGGGCCAACATACTTATCAGGATATTGGATGAGTGGGTGAAAGGATGAATGAATGGATTGCTGGATGATCTGGTGAAAGGCTGACAGAGTAAAGGGAAATTTGAGAGGATGGATGGGTGAGTCAATAGATGAATGTATATATGTATGGATAGATGCACACTATGATGGATGAAGGATCGGATGGATGGATAGATGGAACAGCGAATGAATTGATGGAATGGTGAAAGACTGAATGATGGATGAAAGAATGAATAGATGATAGAATATAAAGGTGAAATGGTAAATGGAAAGGTGAAAGGATGAATGGGCAGATGCATCAATGGAAGACAAGTAAGCTCCTCTAGGGAGGGTAGGGCTCACTTGCTTCGCTTGTTTGTAGCCATCAGAGCTTTGATTCAAAGTGGAGGATATTTTCGTTTTCTGGCTACTCCCTTGCCTGAGCCCTGTGGCCTGTCACATTCTGTAGCCTCAGAGAGGATACTGCATTGCCTACTGTACTCCAGAGCCTCAGTGGGGAGACTGTATGACATGGAATACTTCTGAGCCTCAGAGAGGAAGCACTGTAGGGATATCCATATTTCTGCATCTCAGAGGGGATACTGCAGCACGTGTCCTACTACTGAGCTTCGTTTTTCACTTCTAGATGCCTGGCAGACTCCCTCTCATGCTTCCCTGTTCTAATCTTCTTGCTCTTTAACCTGCTGTCCGTGTCAGTGTGAGTGCAGGGTGAGCAGTGTCTGAATGAGTACTAGGGCAGCAATGTGCCTTTCCGAGTGCAGGAGGAGGGTTCTGTACATGATGGGGTGTACTTGCGTGAAGGGTTTCAGCCTGATTTGTGAGTGCAAAATAAGAGGAAAGTGTGTCTGTGAGTGTCGGGTAAGCAAGAGGAGCATATGTACAGGTGCATGACGGGTGAGTGGTGTGCCTGTGTGAGTGCAGGTTGAGCAGTGTCTGTATGAGTGCAAGGTCAGTCATGAGTGTGCCTTTCCGAGTGCAGGAGGAGGGTTCTGCATACAATAAGTTGTGCTTGTGTGAATGCATGATGGGGTTGTGCCTGAGTGAAGGTTTTCAGTCTGTATTGTGAGTGCAAGGTGAGGGGAATGTCTGTGTGAATGCAGCGTCTGTAGGTGCCAGGCGAGCAGAGTGCCTGTGCAAGTGCATGGTGGGTGAGTGGTGTGGCTGTGTGAGTGCAGAGTGAGTTGCATACCTGTGTGAATGTAGGTGAGTAAGGTGCCTGAGTTCAGGGTTTTAATGTTTATTGTGAGTGCGTGGTGAGTGGATTGTCTGAGTGCATGGTGTATGGCACGGCCATGTGAGTGCAGGGTGAGAAGTGTGCCTGAGTGCAGGGTTTCTTTGTATAATGGGAACACAGGATGCGTGTTGTGCAGGGTGAGCAGAGTTCCTGTGTGACTGCAGGGCGAGGTGAGTGCCTGTGTGAATGCAGGCTGAGGGATGTGATTGTATGAGTGCAGGGGAATGGGTCTGCCTATTTTAGTATAGACAGAATTGTGCCTACAAGGTGTACTTCAATGAGAACATGGCGAGAGGCACGCCTGTGTGACTGCATAGTACAGCACATTAAAGCCAGACCTATCGTATAGGCATTGTCAGAGCTTGTTTAATCACTATTCCCAATGGACGCTTCGTTGAACCTTAACGAAAGAGAACATGGCAGGAGGATCCCTACAAAATAAGGTAAAATGTATCTAGTTTTGGTAAAAAGGTGTGACTTTAAACCTACAATTTACACTAGAAAGTGATTTGTACAAAGAAGGTTTTCATGTGAATCATTGGAGAGGGGAGCATACAGCTTCAATGAGGTACTACTACCCTACGCTAGTGGCCTGGAAGTGAGGGTTGTGAGGCAAAGTTCTAGGAAGATTAACAGGTTTCATAACTTGGTAAGAATTTCATTACCCTCTTCGTCCGAGTAATAACGACATGACACAATTTGCCTCCATAGAGAAAATGTAGCATACTTTGGGATCTTAGGGCCAGATGTATGGCCACTTTATTTTGCAAGTCTCTAATTTTGATATTTTGCAATTCACAATTAGGGACTCGCAAAATGAAATGCAATAATGTGTCTCAGACAAAGTTAGTGATTCCCAATGGGGTCGCAAATGGCCTGCGTCATCAAAATTCATGAGGTAAGTTGCACTTTGTGACAAATTGGGAATGGCCTGTAATCACAGAGATGGTGGACTGCTGGGGTCAGCAGACCACCAGGTCTCTGGTTGTTTTTTAAATAAAGCATTTACAAAAAAATGCAGCCTGTTTTCCCTAAAGGAAAATAGGATGCATTTAAAAAAAAAAATGAAACGTTTCCTTGTCATTTTTAAGAGTAGGAAGTGGTCAGTGGGACCACCGCCTGTTCTTAAAAAATGTTGACGCCAACATACACAAAGTGAAAGAGGTCCTTTGGGGACCCATTCCCATTTGTGAATGGGTTACCACCTCTTTCAGGGAGTCAGTAAAGTCTGAATGTTTTGCGACTGCAATCCGGTTGCAAAACATCCATTAATGCCCCTGCGACTCACTATTGGGAAGGTATGCCCTTGAAACGGCCCTTTCTAATACCGACTATCAAACCATACTTTGCAAAGCAGTAATAGGTTACTGACTCGCAAAATAGGGTTAATACATGGGAAAAAACTCTTCAGCGGTCGCAAATGGCTCAATTCTCCATCTGTGACCCCTTAAAACGGATTGTACATCTGGCCCAAGATCCCTAATTTTTGTGTCCTTCTTTTCTTTCATTGCTTGTGCTAGAAGAATGGCCTTGCCACCACAACTCTTCCTGAAACTTCTTTGTCTCCAATGCTGAAGGAAATAGTAAGCACACTTTTCTTAATGTTATGTTTACATTTCTTTGTTTATTTTGCTTGGGTCAGACTTGCTTGTGCAATGTTGTTCTTCGGGAGTCTGAGGCTAGGAATGTGTGTGCGGTGGCTGCCGTGCTGTGTATAGGGACCACCTAGCAACAGGGACATTTCTGGACAGTGACAGAAAAAATTCTGGAAAAAGGGTCAAAATTCTGGACAAATATTCAGGGTAAAATATCATTATTAGAGACCCATCTGAGGACGTTGAGCAATTATAAAATAGACCGCTGACAGCCGTACCAGCCAAAATAGGTTTCTATACTTTAGTTTGTATTACACATTGGAGCATTGAGCAAATATTCACAAATAGCTGGAAAATTTTAAAGATTAAAAAAACTAATAGACATATCCACTCCAAGCAGAATTTGACAGCCGACATAAGAGGCAGATTTCACAATTTTATCCCCGTACCATGAATGATGGTGCCAGAAGCATTGCTGTGTTACTGAACATAGACTTAGAGTTCACAGGCAATAGCACTAGAGAGTGTGAAAAAGATAGGGAAATATAGTGAGAAAGGAGAGAGGGCTATATGTTGAGAGAGAGAAATACAAGGTTGGAACAGTGAGATTGAACAGTGAGACAAGAGGAAAGCAAGTGAGGGCCTGCCAGCTGGGAGAAAGAACAGATGGTGAAAAGAAAAAAGAAGACAAGATAACGTGTATTTGTAAAGCGCACGTTCATCGCTACGGGTATCTTTGCGCTGAATAACAGATGTTTGTTGCTACCCAACTCAATGGTACTCATTTTATCAACCTCAGATGGATGAAAGCTGAGTGGACCCACCGGGATTTGAACCTGTGACCATGAGTTCAAACACAGGCCCCTGCAGTAGACACATTAGTCCACTGAGCCACCAGACCCAACAGAAGAATATGGAGCAGAGAAAAGTGCAAAAGAACATGCAATAAAAATGGTGAAGGTGACAGAGAGAAGGTTGAAAAAAGAAAAAAGAAAGAAGGGGCATGTACAAGGTGGGGTACAGGGGAAGCGAGAGAAAGCATGTGGGGAGAGAGAGGTAGAGATGAATGGCTATGTAGGGGAGAGTAGGGAACAAAGTGAGAAAAGGAAACCAAGAGATGAAGAGTTTGAATAGAGAATGAACAGAGAGATAATGTGAGGATTCACTTTTTAACTTGCATGTCAGACCATTCAATCACAATACCAGTGCACCATAACTTTGAAAATATGGTGCTACTCTACTCTTTTCCTTTCATGCAACATAGCACAACAAGTTCACATACTGCGCTGTGTTGTAGGAAATGTTAGCAAATATACCCCTCAAAGATTTGGCACAGGTGTCAAGACTTGAATTGTGTCTTGGACCTAGTACAATGCTCTGCTGTCTTTTGGCTAGGGCCCTGCTGCATAAATGCCATATACATATATAAACACAGATCGACTGACAGAAAATTACTGTTCGTTAAGAAAATGCAATTTTTCAAAGAATGGGTGAGAAATCCATCCAAGGTTCCAGCCCAGAGCAGTTGTCTGGCAGGTCACAATGTGGCACAAGAAGATTCTGGGATTAGAGCAGATTGATCATGTTATGTAGGCATTTCTACTTGTGTTCTTCATTTTCCATTAACTGGAACTCTCACTTGTTACACCCTGTCCCAGCTCCTCACTCTACCTTCCATGCTCTGTGCAAACATTTTATTCTGGCTGATCTGTGACTCTATCATACATCCTGTTTCCCTATCTCTCATTCACTTTCTCGTGCTCTCTTTCTAAGTGTCTCTCTCTTTCTCCAAATCTCGCTCTTCCATCCTCCCTCTTTCCCAATTTGCCAGCCCACACGTCTCCCAATCTCTCTCTTTCTCTCTCCTATCTCTCTATTTCTATCTCACATGTCCCTGTCCCTTGTCTCTTCATCTCTCTCTCACCTCTTTGTCTTTCTCACCTTACACATCCTCTTGTCTTTTCATCCCACACTCTCTCTTGCTCCATTTTACTTCTTTACCCAATGACCCATCTCTCTCCCCCTCCACCTCTCTCTCTCACCTTACACATTCACCTCTACCTTTTCTCTCACCTGTCTTCATCTGTCTACCCTTTCTCTCTTGCTCTATATCTATCCATCCACCCATGTTGCCCCATCTCGCTTTCTGTCCTTAACATCTTTTGTTTCTTTAAACCTGTATCTCTATTTCTCCCGTCTGTGTTTTACATATCGCTCTCCTTCATCTCACACCCTCATCTCTCTCTATTGTTATCTCCATCTATCAGCTGCCCCCTCAAAGCCCTTCAAATGCTTACATTTGCAAAAAAATGAAATAAATATTTCATTCAAGACACCACACAGGGGTGAGACAAGAAACACAAGAGTGTGTGCATGTAAATGTGGGTGTGTGCCTGCCTGCATGCATGTGTATCTGTGTGCACATATGTATAGGTATATATGAGTGCCTGTGTATGTGTGCTTGTATATATCTGCATGCATGTGTGAATTTATAAATGTATCTCCTCTTGTTAATGCTGTATATGTATGTGCATTCTTGCTTATGTGCTTGTCTATGTGAGCGTGTGTCTATGCTTCTATGTGCTTTTGCCTGTATGTGTGTATTTGTGTGTAAATGTGTGTGTGTGCTTGTGTTGCTGTATCTATCAGTGAATGTGGCTGCAGCTGGCTATTTTCAAATGTGTGCATTTCTATACATGAGTTTGTCTATGCGTGTTTCTCTCTATCCGTGCATGAACGTTTGTGTGTGTCTATCTGTGCATCTATGTTTATTTTGAACGTTTTTTTAATGCACATGAAAGACTTTACTAAAAACAATATCTGTTACAATAACTACTGGATGGTAAAATATTAACCCCATTAGTACCAGTTTAGCACTTAAATACAACAATCAGCAACTCTACGGTGCCAAATTAGACTTTGAAGAGAACATGCCAGTGCCCATCACCACGTGTCATGCTTTTATTTTTTTTGTTTCAGCTACAATGTGTGGGTTGTGGATTATGTGTCATGTTTGTGAAATACATAGTCCAGTTTAAAATCTTGAGGCTTCAAGAGCATATAATTCCATAGTTTCTTTTTTTCAACAGCCAGCATATTACTCTTGTCTCCCCCAAGCCCCCCCCCCCCATAACCTATTTCCCATATTTTGGTTCTCCAGCACCGCAAGGTCATATGTATAGAAATAGCACTATTCAAATATCATCACTCACTACATGTAGAAAACAAAATTTAAAAACATTGCCATTTCTAACACCAAGAGCTCTAATTTTCAAAAATTGCGAGACCTATTGTATTGCAAATGCTTTTTTATTTTTCAGCTCTGGACTGGGGGTCTTCTTTGTGGGGCGACGCTCCTACACTCAAATGGAGAAGCTGTCCCTGTCATACCCACAGTTGACCAACAACCCCAATTTTTTACAATGTTCAAAAACAATTAAAACAAATCAAAAGGACTGCCCCCTTTACTAATAGAGGTTTGTATGTTTTAGTCTATGTTTGGTGGTCTCTGTAAGAATGTCTGTGGGTACACATATGACTGGGTGAGTAACCCGGTGCTCTTTAAGGTCATCATCTACTATTTACTGTGCTTTGAAAGTTGATATATTTAAATGTGTAATGAAAAATGTGCTTTAAAATGCACCATTTTAGTCTGTCTTTTTCAAAAATGTTCTTGGGGGGCGAACCCCCACAAACCCCCTAGTAGTCTCGTTCGCTGCGCTTGCAACATGCCGGGTGGGGCTGGTCTGGGGAAATTTGCCAGGGCTGCTTTCAGTTCCCAGTCCGGCCCTGCCTGCACCCAGCCGCCCGAGTGCCCCTGGCAGTGCAACCTTTGTCTTATCCTACTTCCCCACTTGCCCTGAGCACGTAACCAGGAGCCCAGCTCCCACATCCGTGTGGCCTGCTAGCCAGCAGCCACCACCTTAAGCACCCGGCTGCCCCTGTGCCGCTGAGGGTAAACCAACTGTACCTACCTGACCCTGGGAGACCCCTGAGTCAATGCCCAGAACCGTAACTCTGCCAGCCGAGTACTTAACTAAAAGCTGATAACTCACTTTTCTTCCATAGGCTAAAATTGACTGCTTTCACTTGGAAATTCTTCTGTGTGTGGAGTTTTGAAACATTAAAATATTCACTTAAAATCAGCCTCAGTGCTGCACCTTTTAGCCCAGCCAAACCCTGAAAAGTAATTTTAACCTTACTTACCAGTAATCTGAATTTTCTTCCATAGGAAACCATTGACTGTTTTTTTGTGAAATTTCTTCTAAGTGTCAATTTTTGCAAACTACAAATATTCTTTAAAAATCGTACCAACTACCAAAACGAAATTTCTTACCTGTTTTAGATAGAGGTCCCAGTGCTGAACCTAGGAGTCCAGTACTGGATGACAAAAGTAACCTGAACATGCTTTACCTGCAAATTGAATTTCCTTCTATAGGATAACATTGGTAATTTCAACTGAAAAAGTTTCTAAGTGTCAACTTTTAAAATACAATAATATTCCTTAAAAATCACTACTGTTACCAAAACGCTTGTACTTAACTGTTTGCAGATCATGTCCCGGGACTGAATCTAGGATCTAGACCTGTGGTTAGAAAAGTAATCTACAAAGTAACTAATTGCATTCAACTAGAAATTGCCATTGACCTGAATGTTGCATTATGTTTGAAATTGTGTTACCTATTGCAACAAACTGTACCTATTGCATTGAAAAAGTCTATTGCCTATTTGAAAAGTATTTAAGTTTTCTCTACCAGTTTTTTAAGTTTTTGCTACCTGGTTGGTTCTAAAATAAAACAACTATATCTTTTGATACAAAACAATTGGCCTAGAGTTCAGTTCTTGAGTGTGTGAGACCATTTGCTGACTGAGTGTGTACAACAAATGCTTTACACTGTTCTCAGATACTGCCTTACTGCTCGACCAAGCTGCCACTTTAGAGAGTAGGGTTATATCTAACTTTAGCCTCTGCCAAACCTCTGGGGACTGGGGACTCTATACACACTGTACCTTACTTTAGTCCAGTACATATAGAGCCACTGTCCTTCAAATTGTCCCTCAATTAGCAAGAAAACTATATTTTCAGTTTAGGTATGGATGACTACCTGTAAATACTTTTAAAAGGAAGTGGCACAAAGAAATGGGTATTGCTGATGAGTTGTGTGACTGCTGCCAAGGAGGACCTGAGTCACTAAAGAATGCTGTATTGTTTTGTCCCTTTTATAAACAATCTCGAGCCAAATGGATTGCCCCTCTGCAGTAAACTGGGAACCAGGAAACACCAGGGTGCATTTAGAATACTCCAGACAGACTCAAGCCAGATTGTGGTATTCTGCATGGCTAAATATCTGATGTAAATGTGGATTAGATGCACGAAATGTGTACCTGATATTTTTGAAAAACGAACTCTTCCTGGGTATCTTTTTCCCTTATGTTACAACTTGGATAAAAGTCTGCTAATAACGTGTTTTACTATTTATAAGAATTTTATTTTCATAAGAAGAATTGTATTTTTATATGCTGCTAATTTAAAAGTGTTTTAATGAAGAATTATCATGCCTCTTTCAAATGAAATTCTTGTTATATATGCTGACATGGATGCTTGATTCCGGTCTAGGAAAGACATGGCTTGGTAGTTCGGGCTGGACTGTTCCCACGAGGCACAGGGTCAAGGCTGATTTGCATATAGCCATTGTCTGACCTAGGGTGGTGTGGAGTGCAAAAAAATGATGGATTTAGGCCCAGATCTTTGTACTGGGGTGAATGTAAGACATTGTTCTGCATTCTGTCCATCAACTGTGTTTTTTGCAATGGATGTGGACTAACAAATGAGTATTTAAAGTGCTTATTTTTTAATGTACTAAGTTTCTTATTGTCTAAAAAGGTATGTCGTACTTTTTTATGATTGTATGTGTTGTGTTTCGTGTAGTACTTTTTTATATAATTTGATAGAAATGAAGTGTTTGAGCTGAGCATGGTTATGTGCTTTTGTTTATTATGGATAGATGGAAGTGTAGTGTATCCACCTGTAACACACTGATGAACATGCACGCTTTGCAGTTGTTGAATTTCTGTTTTTTAAGGCTACCTACACCCGCAGCTTGAAGTTCCCAAGTGGCGCACAGCAGGCCCACACTCACTCATACTCTGATTTCAGCGCAGGGCCTGAAAAAAGACAATTACAAAGTGTTAGGAGTTGCATTGTGAGTAGCGGTGTTGCAGGGTCCTGTAAATAATTGCTTCTCTATCACTTTTAAGTCACGGAAGCTACCACACTATTTCAGAAGTCCAGTTTCAATTATGCATTGCCTAGAAACCACTTAAGTTGCTCAGGCTGTTTTCTGATCCTATAGTTTACAACCAGCTCCTGCAACTGCAGGTGTGTTGCGTCCCTCCCTTCGTTTCCCTCTAGGGCTTTCTTCAAGCGAAATATGGGGCTCATTAGGATTGCTCATTAGGATTGCGGTTCATCCGCATCCTCTGGGCTGGCGGAAGCCACCGCCGGCCCGGAGGATGCGGATTAACCACTGCGGACTGAAAAAAGACCCAGCGGTCCTATGCCTTTACACGGCGGCATTTTTGCCGTGGAAAGGCATACAGACTTTTCTTTGGGGGCCTGTTGCGGGCCCCCAGGGGTGAAGGGGGGGTGGGGGGTGCACATGAGGGGTACCTATGGTGCCCCCCTGCCTTTGCGTGCACGAAGCGGCAGGCACCTCGCAATGCCTGCAGCTTCGTGCACGCAAAGGAAAACATGGTTGTTTTAACATTGCGGCGTGTGCTGCTTCAAGCAGCACCAGCCGCAATGTTAAAAATACAGGATGTGACCGCCAGGGTGGCGGTCACATCCTAATTAGCACGAAGGGACCGCCACTGCCCCTGCGGACGGTCCCTCCTCCTCTGGCGTCCATCCGCCATCCTAATGAGCCCCTTTCTTGTTAGTCTTCCTCATTTGTTTTAGCCCAAGTGAATTCTTTCTGAAATTCAATCAAGTCACCTGTTTCTCTTGGGATTTGTGCTCCTCTTTGGAGGTCTTCTCCATGAGGAAGCTGATATGATCTACGATTTCACGTCTGTATTCATCACAATACCTGATGTGTTGCTATACCTTGAAGCATCACATGTTCACATATCTTTTTAGGTGCAGCGTCCGAAATTGTGTAACTTGTATTTCAGGACACTGAACCCATTAACAGGAGTAAACCTCCTTTGTCAACTGTAAATATAACCATTTACGCATGCCAATTATCTGCAAAATGATTTTTTTTTGTAAATTTACTGTAAATGAAATGTTTAGTGTTTTGACCCACTTCGTTTGGTCTTTCACTGGTATAAATAAAACGGACAAAAAAATCCTACTTTTGAGGAAATACAGAGAACGATATTTGGTTCTTATTGTTGCTGTATTAATCAGTAAACCATACTGATACAGCAACATCTTCAGAACTTAAAACAAACGTGTTATTTCGACATGATTTGCGTAGTAAAAAAAAAAAAGAGCGCCTCTATCTTTAGAGCAACAATTCCTGGTTAGCGTATTAGACACCTGAGGAAGGTTAACAGAGAAGCTTCAGGCTTTTAATAGGGCAAGATCCATACTTAACATGGTGCTTTCCTAAAAACCTCGGAGTAGACCGTAACAGCCTAGACATTTATAAACCAGACTCAATTAAAATAACCTAACTTCTCAAAACCTCGCTTTTTAGAGAAGCATGTTTTCATGCGCCTACTCCTATGATACTTAATGCAGGGAGCCAGCCTGGCTGAATATGCTTCATACCTTCTGGAGAGTAGTGGGAGAAGTTGCAAAGCTTTATACAAAAAGAGTAGGTGTAATTGTTGTGCCAGAAGCCCCAGCCGATGAGGCAACTTAGTTTTACATCTGCATGTACGCAAGTACCTTGCCTCTCTTCCGGCACTATTGATCTACTTGAGCAGAGGTCGAGATGAACGCATTGCCAACTGCCCAACCCATTTATCGGTGACATTCCCCACTTGGTTGCCCTCATGGATTCCAAATCGGTTTCCCAGGAGAAAGAGAGGCCGAGTGCATACATCCAGGGTTAAACAGATCCTCCACCACCAAAGGCCAAGTTACGCTATGTAAATTCGTGACTGGGTCGGCCCAAGCGTCCAGCTAGTCAAATCAAGAACATTCCATGCATTCTTCGACCTCCCTCCTTTACCAGTCCTGGTTCTGCTCACTGGTGGTGGCACAACTAAGGCCCTTGGCCCAGTCATATCCCCACCTCTTCAGAAAGATGGACTGGCCAAGGGACATTTCTGCCCATCCATCACTCTGCCCCTCAGCTTTTGCCTCCAACTTTGCTCCACCTCCCACGCTCTCCAATGGGCAGTAGTCGTACTTGGAGCTTGGGCAGCACAAACTTAAAACCTGTCCTGGCGCGACGCCACTTTGAACTCTCCGAACCCTCCTTGGCTGGAGCAAGGTTTGGGACCATCTCCACAAGATCTCCAGAATTTTTGAAAGGGGATAGGCAAGCAAGAACATGCACCACCGGCCGGCAATGAAGGTGCAGGCAAACATTCAGACAAAATGTTAATCTTAGTGACTACTGCTGGTAAACTCGCAGCAGAAGCAGGTTGGGTGAGTCCATGTTCCCTGCGATGGAAATTGTTGTCATCCCTCTGCAGGCTCCTTTGGTACACCCCTGAGTGTCTCTCTGCATGCTGTGCTCCCAGGGAGCTGAGGCCATGCTTTGAGAACGGATGGGGGGTGCAGTTTGTGGCATGTACTGGGGGTTGGGATGGCAATGCTCCTGGCAAAAGTGGACCATTGCAGCTTACGGAGGGCAGACATAACGTCACCTCCTACTCACAAGACAACCAGAGCTCAAGGAAGCATAGGAGTTGGTTTTGGTGCCCCCGCTTGCCATCTATCCAGGCCCTGCGACACCAGCTCACTGAGTAATGCTGCAAGCAACAGCTCAAAGCTCACTTTACGTCTATCTTTCTCATGAGTGAAGAGCCGGGCAGCCCGGCGGTCAAGGGACTTTGTCCCTTGGGCAGGCCAGATGGCCTGGCCACGGGACAAAGTCTTTCTCAGGTGCCCAAACAGTATGTCATTAGGAAACAGAAGCGCCTCAATGCTAGAGTTCTGAGCAGTAAAACCCTTCCAAGGCACTATGGTCTCTTTGAGTCAAATACAAATGTTGGTGCACATGGAGCTTAAGACATGTCAGATCATGACAACACCCAGTCCAAACACGAACTTCCCATTGATCCGCCCAAGGGTAAATGTTAATGCACAAGCATACATAGCTCTGCTGAAGGTTCCGAAAGTACCTCAGACAAGTATAGGATGGTTGGATGACATTAGCATGCATGGATGTCCAGAAACATTCAAATTAGAAGAATTAACCAGCAATTCTGGCTCTTAGGTGCACAACACTAGGCGAAAGGTATTCTGTTCTTTTAAAAAACAACTAGATATCACCTTATATAAACCAACACGTATGCCACCTCGGAAAAAACGCAGACCTTCAAGTGGATTGGAAAAGAATCGAAAAAGAAAAACTTTATATGTGCAGCAGCTAGCAACAGCCCAGCCTAAAAATAGGAAACAAGCACTGAGAATATCTCAGGCCACTCAAAAAGAGAATTACAAGGGGTAGTGCCAAAAATCACCCCGTGAGTCCGAACACTTACAGTGGTCAGAAAATTAAAACACCTATCAAGGACACTCCTTTGTCCTCTAAAAGAGACCACCTGATTTCTCATTGCAGTCAAAACTTGGAAACAACAAAGAAAGGTTCGGGGCAAACATCAGGAAGCTCGCCCCACAAGACATTAGAACCCACAAAGTTAGACACTATAAAGACAATTGGGACCACTGGGTCCTTTATCCCCAATATCGTCAAACTCTGCAAATCTCAGGCCTTAACTAATATCACTGAAAATGAAAACACCATTGATCCCCAAAACGATCAGCACTGAACTGCCCACATAGGAAAACGCCTGTCCCAGCTACAAGATGGATTAGACCATACAAACAACCTGTTGTTATAAAAACATCATGGAAAGCTCCAAGCACATACTACCAACCACAGCCAAGCCTATACAATGTGTTTTAGTTACACAAAAACAAAGGGATCATTCAGTTTCACATTATGCACAATCTGACCCAGAAGCAAAACCTTTCCAAAGTGTCTTAATGACGCAAAACAAAAGGGATCATTTAGTAACCCCACAAGTACAACCTGACCTATATACATAGAATCTAGGGCCAGATGTAGGTGGCCGTTTGAGGCCATTTACCGATCGGTAAATGGGTGGCAGGTATGTAGGGGGCATTATTTTACCGAATGGGTAAAATTACCGATTCGGTAATTTTACGGATTCGGTAAAATAAAAATTCGGTAATTTTACCGATTCTGAGACACCCAGATTTAGGTGGGACTCTTCAGAGTCCCAGAGGCCTTACCCAATCAGTATTTTACCATCAAATCCAGTTTGATGGTAAAATACCGATTCCGGTGTGCATGCACATGTGTGCATGCACACCTATGCCATGTGACAGGCAGACCTGCCCTTAGGGCATGTATGCCTGCCACATGGCACCCGAGCCTGTTTTGGGGGTGCCAGAGGGTGTCAAAGTGACACCCCCTGCACCCTTGTGAAAATCGGGATTTACCGATTCGGTAAATACCGAATCGGTAATGCCCATTCATTCCTATGGGCTTCAAAGCCCATAGGAATGAATGGGCATTACCGATTCGGTTTTTACCGAATCGGTAAATACCGAATTCTTCCGAATCGGTATTCCAGCACATCTGGAATACCTACATATCCACCCCTTAGATTTACCGATTTTTAATTACCGAATCGGTAAAATTCGGTAATTAAAAATCGGTAAATCTATTTTACCTACATCTGGCCCTGGGTTTTGAGGCTCAGTAGTAGCAGTCAGGTGGCTCCAAACCTCTACCATTAACATACTCAAAATGAGACTGCATTCCCCGTAACAGATTTATTTTCCCAGTAATAGAAACTACGAGCCAGATGCACAAACATAAGGAATACTGATTTCCTAATTGCTATCCTCTCCAAATCGCAATTTGGAAGTCAGCATTCCCAACGTATGAAACTGTTTTGAGTTTCGTTAGTATTCCTTCTGGATCGAAAATTTACCTACCTCATGCATATTAATGAGGTAGATTTCAATTTGTGGCACGTTAGGAATCGCAGCCATCACAGGGATGGTGGCCTGCTGAGGCCATCAGACCACCATGTCTGTGATTGTTTTTTAATCCAACAATCTTTATATTATTTTTCAAAAGAAGCCTGTTTTCCTCAAAGGAAAACGGAATGCATATATAAATAAAAAAGTGAAACTTTGCAGTTTAATTTCTAGGTTTCACCTACACAGCGCTTTGGCTGTGCTTGTGAAATATATTGTATTTAATATATTTTCTGTAGAGCCAGAGAACCAGGTCAGCAGAGCCGTTGTAGAGCCAGAGAACCAGGTCAGCAGAGCTGCTGTAGAGCTAGAGAACCAGGTCAGCAGAGCTGCTGCAGAGCTAGAGAACCAGGTCAGCAGAGCTGTTGTAGAGCCATAGAACCAGGTCAGCAGAGCCGCTGTAGAGCCATAGAACCAGGTCAGCAGAGCCGCTGTAGAGCCAGAGAACGAGGTCAGCAGAGCTGCTGTAGAGCTAGAGAACCAGGTCAGCAGAGCCATTGTAGAGCCAGAGAACCAGGTGAGCAGAGCCGTTGTAGAGCCTGAGACCCAGGTCAGCAGAACTCTTGTAGAGCCAGAGAACCAGGTTAGCAGAGCAGCTCTAGAACCAGAGAACCAGGCCAGCAGAGCCACTCTAGAACCAGAGAACCAGGTCATCAAGCTGCTGTAGAGCCTGAGAAGCATGTCAGTAGTGCCGTTTTAGAGCCAGAGAACCAGGTCAGCAGAGCTGTTGTAGAACCAGAGAACCAGGCCATCAGAGCCGCTCTAGAGCCAGAGAACCAGGCCAACAGAGCCGCCCTAGAGCCAGGGAACTGGGACAGCAGAGCTGTTGTACAGCCTGAGAACCAGGTCAGCAGAGCTGCTCTAGAGCCAGAGAACCAGGTCAGATGAGTTGCTCTAGAACCAGAGAACCACGTCAGCAGAGCTGCCGTAGAGCCGGAGAACCAGGTCAGCATAGGTGCTGTAGAGTCAGAGAACTAGGTCGGCAGAGGCGCTGTAGAGCCACAGAACCAGGTCAGCAGTTCTGCTGTAGAGTCAGAGAACCAGGTCAGCAGAGCTGTTGTAGAGTCAGAGAACCAGGTCAGCAGAGCTGGTGTAGAGCCTGAGACCCAGGTCAGCAGAGCCGTTGTAGAGCCCAAGACCCAGGTCAGCAGAGCTGCTGTAGAGCCATAGAACCAAGCCAGCAGAGCCACTCTAGAGCTAGAGAACCAGGCCAGCAGAGCCCCTCTAGGGTCAGAGAACGAGTTCAGCAAGCTGCTTCAGAGCCTGAGAACCAGGTGAGCAGAGCAGTTGTAGAGCCAGAGAACCAGGTCAGCACAGCTGCGGTAGAGCCAGAGAACCAGGTCGATTCAAAAAAGGGGGTGGTGATGAACAGAGTGTCTGAATTAAGCAGACCACTCTTACCCAGTCCAAAGATCAGGGCTTGATCCATCACCGTTATTTATCTCACTGCACCATCCCAGCTCAGAACCTGGCTATATGCAAATCAGTCTGTCCCTGGCCCAGTGCATCATGGGAACAGGGCAGACTAAACTACCAAGCCAATTCTTCACCAGAAAGGAGACAAGCTACCGGGGACCGGTTTCTGGCATTTCAGCCGTCTTCGGCCCGGCTTGCTTGAATCCTGATGGTGCAGTGAGAAAGGGACTCATGTCTGAGTATACCCTGCCACACCTATAGTGGCCAAAATCGATTCAAAAAAGGGGGTGGTGATGAACAGAGTGTCTGAATTAAGCAGACCACTCTTACCCAGTCCAAAGATCAGGGCTTGATCCATCACCGTTATTTATCTCACTGCACCATCCCAGCTCAGAACCTGGATATATGCAAATCAGTCTGTCCCTGGCCCAGTGCATCATGGGAACAGGGCAGACTAAACTACCAAGCCAATTCTTCACCAGAAAGGAGACAAGCTACCGGGGACCGGTTCCTGGCATTTCAGCCGTCTTCGGCCCGGCTTGCTTGAATCCTGATGGTGCAGTGAGAAAGGGACTCATGTCTGAGTATACCCTGCCACACCTATAGTGGCCAAAATCGATTCAAAAAAGGGGGTGGTGATGAACAGAGTGTCTGAATTAAGCAGACCACTCTTACCCAGTCCAAAGATCAGGGCTTGATCCATCACCGTTATTTATCTCACTGCACCATCCCAGCTCAGAACCTGGCTATATGCAAATCAGTCTGTCCCTGGCCCAGTGCATCATGGGAACAGGGCAGACTAAACTACCAAGCCAATTCTTCACCAGAAAGGAGACAAGCTACCGGGGACCGGTTTCTGGCATTTCAGCCGTCTTCGGCCCGGCTTGCTTGAATCCTGATGGTGCAGTGAGAAAGGGACTCATGTCTGAGTATACCCTGCCACACCTATAGTGGCCAAAATCGATTCAAAAAAGGGGGTGGTGATGAACAGAGTGTCTGAATTAAGCAGACCACTCTTACCCAGTCCAAAGATCAGGGCTTGATTTATCACCGTTAATTGGCTTGGTAGTTTGGTCTGCCCTGTTCCCATGATGCACTGGGCCAGGGACAGACTAATTTGCATGTAGCCAGGTTCTGAGCTGGGATGGTGCAGTGAGCTAAAAAACGGTGATGGATCAAGCCCTGATCTGTTGACTGGGTACGAGTGTTTTGCTTAATTCAGATACTCTGTCCATCACCACCCCCTTTTCTGAATCGTTTTGTCCACCATAAGCGTGGAAGGGTATACTCAGATGTGAGTCCCTTGCTCACTGCACCATTAGGATTCAAGCCAGCCGGGCCGAAGACGGCTGTAATGCCAGAAACCGGTCCCCGGAAGCTTGTTTCCTTTCCAGTACAAGAATTGGCTTGGTAGTTTGGTCTGCCCTGTTCCCATGATGCACTGGGCCAGGGACAGACTAATTTGCATGTAGCCAGGTTCTGAGCTGGGATGGTGCAGTGAGCTAAAAAACGGTGATGGATCAAGCCCTGATCTGTTGACTGGGTATGAGTGTTTTGCTTAATTCAGATACTCTGTCCATCACCACCCCCTTTTCTGAATCGTTTTGTCCACCATAAGCGTGGAAGGGTATACTCAGATGTGAGTCCCTTGCTCACTGCACCATTAGGATTCAAGCAAGCCGGGCGGAAGACGGCTGTAATGCCAGAAACCGGTCCCCGGAAGCTTGTTTCCTTTCCAGTACAAGAATTGGCTTGGTAGTTTGGTCTGCCCTGTTCCCATGATGCACTGGGCCAGGGACAGACTAATTTGCATGTAGCCAGGTTCTGAGCTGGGATGGTGCAGTGAGCTAAAAAACGGTGATGGATCAAGCCCTGATCTGTTGACTGGGTATGAGTGTTTTGCTTAATTCAGATACTCTGTCCATCACCACCCCCTTTTCTAGAGAACCAGGTCAGCAGAGCTGTTATAGAGCCTGAGACCCAGGCCAGAACAGGTGCTGCAGGGACTGGAGAGGTACAAACTTAATCAGACACAGAAGAGGTTCAATGTTGCAGCGTAATATGACACATTCTGTCACAATATTTTGCTATTTTGTCATTTTACAACACAGTAGTACTGTCTGGGCAAACGTTTCTCCTCATTAGCAGCACTCTAACACCCGAACACAGCTGTCAGCAACGAAATGGTGACAGTTAATCTTTACAAAGCGTTTGTCCCCCGGGGGACCACGGGTGATGCTTTTTAAAGCCTCTTTAGATCCAACTGAAACAGAAGAAAATGGAAAATATGTAAATATTCTGCGAACGCAGCAGCCACAATATTGCGTTATTCCAGTGGTCCTGCCTATGAGCAAACACTTATAGTGTAATGGCCTTGATTTACTGACTGTGTTGTAACTTCATGGAACTGTCCACCAGAAGAATATTTGGGAAAATAACCTCGAAGTACTAATTCTGTGGTACTGATAAAGAAAGGGTAAAAGTGGAGTCCATGCAAGGTCACTGAAGTCAGGAAGGAATGGGCAGTTCTGCACAGTATTGTCATTCTCCTGGTAGGAATTCCATGCAGGGCAGTGCCAAGTAGCTGGGATGAAACAAGCATTTGCAATGCGATATGTCTCTCATTTACATGAATTGAAGCTATTGGCATTGTAAATGACAATGTCTTTTATTTATGTTTTAAAAACCAAAACATAAATAAAAGGCATTGTCATTTACAGTGCCAATAGCTCAAACTTGCGTAAATGCAAGACCTATTGCATTGCAAATGGTTATTATTTAAAGAATTAGTCAAGAAACAACAGGGCCTTTGTTCTTTTGCAAGGGGCTACTCGAGCTGTATTGCATTAACTCACACTGTCACTAGTGCTTTAAATGGAAAAAAATAAGTGCAGGTACTCTCTAAAAGGAGCGATGGACTAGTGGGTGGAGTGTGGGGCAGGATTAGGGGCGGAACCAGAGGCGGGGCTAGGTTTTCAACCTTTCCAAACTTTATATGCAAGAAATCCAAGTGCACTGTGAAAAAATCGGAAGCATCTGCCGAATGGTTATTGCCCTAATAATCATTTATAAAGCATTTACTAATAATGGCATGTTCAAAATTGTCTCAGAATTTTGCCATCAAAACTTTGCATGCTGGAATTTTTAGAAACCCTTACTTATGAGAATGGGGAACTACGAGTCCCAGCATGCGAAAGCATTACCAACAAAAATCTAGAACTGCCTGAAGTGTAAGGCATTCAATGGAGCTGCCTGTCTCATTTGGATTATGTATGGTTTCCCATACAAAACAAGGGATTTAAATGCACCAAACCAAACAAAATTGTGTTTAAGCATGGGCGAATTTTGAGAATCTCGCGTTCGCGAATTTTGCGGATTTGCGAACTCGCAATCCGCAAAATCCGCGAATTCCCGCGGATTTTTTTTTTTGTGTGTTCGCGCGTGTTTCTGCCAGTTGGCGAGGGTTTTTACAATTTCGCAATTTGCGAACTTACCTGTCGGGTCGCAAGTTTTGCGAACTTGTTGTTTCTACGTGTCCAGCCTGTTTGGGACACTCTTCTTCATCACTGCCACTCTCTGTCACCACTGCCACTCTCTGACTACTCATGCCACCCTCTGGGCCACCCATGCCACCCTCTGTTTCATCACCACACCCTCTGGTTGTCCAGTCTACATTATTTTCGGCAAAGCAAAGCACACCTTCCCTGCCTCAAGGGACCTGAATTAATTTGGGGCTGATTAATGTGTCACAGAATATTTTTTTAGCTGGCACCTGCTTCCTTAGTGCTTCCTGATTAGTGATCTTTTGCACTTGCTAAGTGCTTTCATTGTGGCAAAATTAGTTACAACACCTGCCCTGCCCCAACTGACAATAATGAATTAGGGGCTGATTAATGGATTTTAACTTCCAGCCTGGCTCCTGCTTGTCTCCCTTAGCTGTAATTTAGGACCTTTGTGGCATATGTGTAACTATTCTGAGGTTCAGAGCAGGGTCACATAATAGTTGCAACTGGCAACTGAACTCTGGAGGGGCCCCTCAGGAAGCACTACAGGAAATGGCTACTAATGATTAACCTGAACTTTTGAACCTGGTAAGTAGTTTCAGTTTTGCTAAGATCGTATTTCTGCAATTTAGCACTTACTCGCGGGGTGCGAAGTTGTACTGGCAAGCCGCGAACTCACGCGAACAGTGCGAGCAAGCCATAAAATCCGCTGCTCGCGGATTTGCGGATTTTGCGGATTTTGCGGGAGATTCGCGGATCTCGCGGATTGCGAATTTACCGAAAATCCGCAAAATCCGCGAGCGAAACGGATTTTTCGCCCATGCTTAATTGTGTTGCCTTTCAGGTGTTTTTTTGTTTGAGGGCAATCATACAAGGGGCAGCAAGGGCCACCGAGCAGAATGATGCGGGCTTCAGATTGGGGCTGTTGTTAGAAAGGCCACCAACCTAAATGCTCTGTATCAGGGGCACCCCCGCCTCAAACCCCTGGCACTGGCATCCTAGCCATCCTGGCAGGCCATGTCAAAACACCTGGGCATCAGCCACAAGAATTGACTTGCTCAGTTGTGTGAGTGCACCCTGTCGGCTGAAAGCTTCCCAACCATTGCGGTATTTAGGGAAGTGTGAAAGGCACCAGACGAGAACACAGACGAGCCACATTTGCAAAAACATGCACCCCCACCCTTGCGTTCCGCTGAGGTAAGTCTGCCAAAATGCAGAGCACTTGGGCTCATTCAGTTCTTGGACTCTCTGCTGAGATTGCTACAACGGTGCCTGTCACCAAAGAGGCCACTCAACTGTATACAACTGGATGCAAAACCACCAATATTTAGGTAACTTATTTCTGCCCTGATAAAAATTCAGCCTTTCAGCATTATACAGGTTACTAAAGAGGGTCTAAAACTTTCAAGAGGAACTCCTCGCACCTTTGCTGACCTTTTTACCAGACATATGAAACAAGCCATCTCAGAGCACCATTTACGTTCAGTTTGAGGAAACAAGTCATCTGCCTAAGATTACAATTTGATAAGTGGTCGAGCTACGAATAATACAACCTACAAACTATGCTTTTGGCAGAAAAGTGCCTCTAGCCCTCTTCTCTTCCACACACCGAGCCCCCAGCATTTACTAATTGAAGGACGTCTATTGTCTCATGAGTTTTATGGGGTTGGGGAGGGTATGGGGGGGGTCTGCTCAACTGCCTTTAAACCCAAGGGTCTACTGTATGGGCTTGACACAGGAACTCTGCGCTCTTGATAAAGCACCCTGGCTCGCTCCTTCGTTCTGCCTCTGCCCTGCAGGCGCGGCCGGTATGGGAGTACCTGCCGGGCGGTGACGTGGAGAGTGGGAGGGGCAGGGTGGGGGGGTAGTAATGTATGGATTAAGGACCTTAACAGGTAAGTAAACATATAAATAAATAAAAAGAAATTTGTTGCGTGCACTGCATCACCAAATGCGATGCAGTGCGCGCAACGAAATTAGTTTCTACCCCCCACCCTGCCCCTCCCCACGTCACCGCCCTTCAGGTACTCCCATGCCGGCCGCGGCTTCTGCCCAGGCACCTCCTAATTTAATGAACTGTAGATCTATTTGAAAAGGCAACAATTGTAGCACTTGCTTGTCGTTTAAATGCACAAAACCAAGAAAAATTGTGTTGCCTTTAGGTATTTTTTTGTTTGAGGGTAATCATACAAGTGGCAACAAGGTTGGGATTTGCATGCAAGTAAAATGCCTAATTTAAATTGTTGATGAACTAACATTTTCAATCATTTAATACAATGGCATGCTAAAAAGTTGTACTGCCTAAAGAATGCGCCCCACATCCCCGTCCATTAGTTTTATGATTGATTCTAAACTCTCACTGTGCAGGATCAAAGGGCAGAAGACCAAACACCCTGCCACCCCACGCTGCTGGAAGAGTTGCAGAGAATTTTATCTGTTGGCACCAATATCGCTCAAGCTAAAACGTAGCATAGCATGAATGAGATTCAGCCTGTTCCACATGGGCAAGATGCGTAAGAAATGGAAATTCCCTCGCTCTGCTATGAGTTGTTGCTTCTACCAACAGTGGAAGGAATCTCTGGTCCAAGTAATTTGCTGCTACAAAGGCTTTGCGGAAGAGCGCTCCATATGTGTACTTCCTTCGAATTATCATATTGGTTAGCAGTCAAGGAATCTTTTAATCCAGCAGACATGCAACCCTGGCCAGTGGAAGTGATTTTTTTTCAAAAAGTGGCTTTAGAAAAGCAGTTAGTACAAGTATAACCTAAAGATCCGAAGTATATCTGCTTTCATTAGCGAAATTGAGAAGAATGCCATTGTATCTCTCTTAAGAGCTGATAACCACGTGCTGATCATTACTTTATAACTATTTTTGATATCTAGGGCCATATGTATCAAGCCTTTTGTGAATCGCAAAGGCCGAAATTCGCAGAATTTCGGCCTTTGCGAATCACAAACGACCTTTTTGCATGTTTTGGGATGTATGAAACATTTGCAAAATAAGGAATAGCAAAGTTTTGCGATTCCTTATTTTGCCATAGCATTTAAGGAATCGCAATTTTGCGGCTCCTTAAATGCTATGTATGTAGCATTTTTGTGTTGCAAATTATGGTTAAGAATTCGCAAATTACCACCAACTTTTAGTTGATGGTAACTTGCGAATTCTTCAAAAAATGCACAACTTGGCATTTTTGAAGGTGGCATGTGAAGCACACACATGCCCATAGGGCATGTATGTGCACCATATGCACACACATGTACATTTAAGGGGTGCAGCAGGGTGTCTTTGAGACACTCCTGCACCCTTGAAATAATTCTCAAAATGCGATTAGCAAATTGCAAATTCGCAATTTGAGAATTATTTCGCAATCATTCCTTTGGGCCTCCTGGCCCATAGGAATGCATTGGGAATTATTCCTTAATTGCGAATTCGCAAAATGCGAATTCACAAATAAGGAAGATTAAGGAATCGCAAAAAAATTGTGAATTTCTTCATACATACCATTTTGCGATTCCTAAATAGCGATTCCATAAAAAATCGCTATTTAGGATTCGCAAAAGGGTTTGTTGATACATATGGCCCTTAATCCCAAGTTTGTAATGTTTTTTATTAATCACACAGTAAAGTTATTTTTATCAATGCTATTATTATTATTATTATTATTATTATTATTATTATTATTATTATTATTATTATTATTATTATTATTATTATTATTATTATTATTCTTAAAAGAGCTATGCAAATTATGCCCGGATGGTTGTCAGCTCAGTTTATTGGGCTGTCACCTGTGCCAGATTGTACTCGAGTAATTACCTCTGGTACAAAGTTTACACGAAATAGTTGCTCAGTGTATTGTCCACACAGTTGCAAATGCCCTAAAGTGAAAGCTGTTTCATAACCTGTTTTACAGTTCCTGCCAGGGCCGGCTTCAGTGATAATGGAGCCCGGTGCACAAAATGTTTTTTGCTGCCCCCATCCCATATGACATCCTCCTTGGATCAACTCACTACCACCCGGGCAAAAGTGCCCCTAATGTCTCCATAGCCCCTCTCTCAAATACATTTCATTTGTTTTAAAGTGCCGGAAAAGGCTGACTTTACTATTCCACTTAGCTACTCACATAAAATACAGAACAATTCTGTGCAGCGGGCATATTAACTCTCTGCCCTACTTTATGGCGATTCAAAACTGCCCCTGGACAAAACTCTAATTTCTATCTCTCGAGCGGGAACATTAATCATAAGAGTTATCATGACATTTTTTTTATGGCTGCCTGAAAGCTAGACGCCCAAGAAACTCTGCATGCATCAGGTGCTTTTAAATCGTACATTACTGCTAAACACAGCACCCCCTCCCCACACACACACGTCACCGCCCAGTGCGGCCACACCGGTTGCACTTCTTAAAGCCGTCCCTGCCTGCGTACAAAATATCCGTATAAGAAGTAAGTGTGAAAAGGCCCTATGATTACCCGAAGAGTGGAAAACACAATCATCGAGATTTAAGCATCCTTTCATGTTGGACTTATTTCTGGATTCCCTTTGACATTTGTTTTGCCTCATCTCATGGAACCAGCACAGTGTTTGCCATGTGCTTCTGGTACCTTTGTGGCAGGGGGTTGGCAAGATTAATGATGACATTGGAGCTGCAGAATGATGTTGAGGCGTGTGTGAATTCAAATGCAGTACCGAGGAACGGAGGTACATTATTACAGTGTGTAAGGTTGGTTGGTGTTAGTTTTTCGTAGAGTGTTATTGGATGTGATACATACCCTTAATGTTGAAGGAAATGATTGTGCTGCAAAAATGTTGCTGGTGCTGGAACGTGGTGGTGGTGGTGGTGCTGAAGCGCGGAATTAACTGGATGGTGCTGTAAAAGTGTGGAAATGAATGTTGGTGCTGGAAATTATACTGGCACTACATTAATTTATTTGTTCTGGACGAGTTGTTGATTCTAGAAAGGTTGTTGGCATCAGTGATATTGGAGGTTAGTGATGGTGCTGGAGGATATTAGTGTGAGAGACAACAAGGACCCCCTGATACCTTTAAATTTCCTGGGTCACGGCAACATTTCAAGTGTGAGTAAATTACCCAGGCAAATAGAGAAACCAACTAACACATAAAAAAGTAATCCACTACAGTTTGTACATATTTTAGAATACAAATTTAATACTTATTCCAGTTGCATACTGATTGATAAAATAGACATAATTACACACATAAGATATAAAAATTAGTTTGCATTATAACATATGCTCGATTACAAAATATAAAACAATTCATAAGTATAAAAAACTCTTGGATGGTTTTACTGTATCCTGTCTACGCGTTTCGACACTTTAACGTGCCTTCTTCAGGACTGTACCATCAAGCTGTAAAAAAATATAATAACTATAATATATATATATATTTATACATAATTTTACATTGTTATATTTCCATGTACAAACCATGTGTGTAATTATGTCTATTTTATCAATCAGTATGCAACTGGAATAAGTATTAAATTTGTATTCTAAAATATGTACAAACTGTAGTGGATTACTTTTTTATGTGTTAGTTGGTTTCTCTATTTGCCTGGGTAATTTACTCACACTTGAGCTGGAGGATATTAGTGCAGGAGGATGATACAGGAAGAGCACATTGGTTTTGAAGAAGGTGTTAAAAATAATGTTAGAATGTGGTGTTGAAAGTTGTGGGTTCTAGATGAAGCTTGTGGAGGGAGTCGGTTTTGGAAGAGTGTTTTAGTGCTTCTGGAGGTTGTTAACTTAGATGATGGTGTTTGTGCTGGAGGTGATGTTAGAGATGGACAGTTGTGTGCTGGTGAGCGTGGGAACAAACGTCCTTGTTTGGTTGTAGAAGCATTACCATCCTCCCCCATATTCAACATTGCTTGTCTGTCATGAGTTTTCCCCCCGGATTAGAAAGTTCTGTCTGTTCAATGTAGGTGTTCGATTTCACAGTAAAACATTCAACAATAGAGCCTGGTGTAACAGGAAACCTTGTGTAAGAGAAACCCAGGAAAATCGCACAAACCAACCGTCCCTTGAAAAGTAGGAACATTCCAAATCTGCTGAGCATTTCCTGCTGGACTTCATCAAGCATAGTATGTATCTGCTGTAAGTACGGTGCCATACAGAAGAAATGTGGGGCAGAGTACCAGGCTCACACACCACCTGGCACACTTTGTAGATGCTTTGGAAAAAGAGTACATTGACCATGAGTCTGCTGTGACTCTCTACCGCTTCTTATGTGAAGCCCTGTGGCTGTGGGATCCCAGGCTTCTTCAGTATTATTTCTGTCCTGCACAAACCCAGGAGAGGAGCACAACAATGCTCCTACTTCGAGGAGGAGATCATGATACCTCATCTCAATGTACATGGTGTGAAAAGTCCCAATATCTTGTTAAACAATGCTATGAACTGATTTTCTTAGTGAACAAAGATAGATTGCACATTTCACTATACACACTCATACATCTAAAGTGCCAGTGAATTTATCATATGCTGGTGAAGGGAAATACTTCCGAAGTCATAAATGACAATCAATGGCTTTTTTAGTGGTGATCAATATGTGAATGACTTACAGCAACCAATCGCTGAGGGGGGTAATCTAATGCTAGTCCTTCTATGTATTAATGGCATAGGTTGCACCCTTTTACTCCACTTAATGGTAAGACAACTCCACGTATGGGTGTATGCAGAATGTAGTTATCACATGTTCCTGCTCTCATTCACAACAATCACCTCAATGTGGAACTTACAAAAATATTATACATGCATCTGTATATGGAGAAGTGTAATTCTGCAATATTGTAGGAGTGCATCATAAGCATGCGTAGTCTACACTCAAATATATTCTGTGTGAATAATGTTACTAAGGAAAATTGAGTGTTGCATATTTAAAGTGCTTCACATGAAAATGAATGAGATATTTCATTGTGTGCATAGAATGTGACTAATAAAGGTCTAGGTAATATTTGCATATTAATGTGCCAGGAAATATTAGTTTTAATATTTGTCTCATGGGGAGGTTAATAAATAGAATGTGTATTTTTAGACTAATGTTAACCATGTATACGTGTTACAAGAATGATTTCCTTGCAGGTACATTTGGAGTGACATCTTCGTAATTCTTTACAATTTATTCAAAAACCTGCATTTATTATATGTATAGAAATGTGCACTTATTCCGTAACTCTGTGCACTGCTAAGTTGACAAGAGTGGGCCTCAAGAAACCGTTCTGTTCAAGCTCATGTTTAAAGTCTAACACATAATTTGTATTTAACCTTCAATGTAGAATGAATTTGCTTGTATTTTTGTTTCCACTGCAGATATGGGCAAAACCTCATTAGTTAGCATAGAAGAATTTTGTTCTGTTAGATTTCAAGGTATGAGAAGATGATGTTTGACATGGAGAAACACTGTAACAAGCAAGGAGGTGAGTTTTCATAGAGAAGACGAAGAATGACCAAGGATGAATAAAATTGAAACTTATCAATGTGGAAAAGGTGGGGCAAGTATCTAGTTTATGCTGGAATTATGGAAAAGTACTAGCAAAAGTTACATGGAATTGTCCACCTTGATTAAAATTGATATTTTATGCGGCAACTTATTGAGGGTCAGGAGAGACATCTTAGGACTTCACGGAGAGTTGATTTATGCTTCTGCTTGTGTAACTTTATACTATTTGACCAATGGTTGGAGTGCCTTCTACTGAAGCCTACAACAGCTGACACCTTTCTAATTTCACCTTTAATAAATGCTTCCTAAGTTTAGGGATGCCCCTTTAAAGCAGTGTAGGGAGAGATAGCTTGCTCAGGCTTACCTTGGAGAAGCATTTAATGCAGTTTAATACTCAGTTCTTTTTCCTGATTATTTGCATCGTCATCACAGAGTTAGTTGTCTACTTTGTGTTATATAGTGTAAATCTCTTTAGGACATTTGGATTCATTCTGTTCATTCTGTATTTCTATATGATAATGCTGAGGCTTGTCTATATTGATTGTTTCTAAATGTATAATTAAATCCTACTAAATTCAGATTTAGTGTCAAGTTGATTATTGTGTGACCAAATTGGTTACACTGTATTAAAATATAAATGTGATTGTTTTCTACATTTTACCCTTCAAGCTGCTACCAAGACCTTCAGATTGGAGATAAATGTTCAAATGGGCCAAAGTTCTTGCAACTGGTAGCAGTGTAGGAAGGTTAACCCTAGTACGGTCTAGACCCCAACCCTAGGGGCCCTAGTTCAGAATCCCTAATCAAGACGTGGAGAATAGATGTTTAAGTGGCATGCTTTAAGACAGTGGCAGTGAAGGAGTGAGTATTAGTAGGGTTGTATGTATGAGAATTATGCTTTGCTTGCAGTGCAGAATTTATTGTATGATGTGTAACGGAGCTGTTGTGTGAGTAGTGCGACTGTGGTGTTAAGTTGAAATGACCTTGAAGTTGTTATCCGGTCTGACGTGACCTAAGATCCCGGGGTATTTAATAAAGGTGCAGAAGACACTGTGTTGTAACTGTGTGCAAATGTTTTGGGGGTTTGTCGTGAGATGTTGTCGACGGCCTAACTGAGATAGGGAAAATTTGTGTGCAAGAGAGAGTTGTAATTAGTGTGGTGAACCTTTTTGCGCAGAAGGGAAACTATACTGATTTAAGTGATTCCCCACTGGTCAATTTTTCATTTGTGAATGTGTGTTCTGTGGGTGATTGAATTCTATGGATTCTTTTAGTGGAGCTGGCAATTGCTATTTGTTGTTTTAGTGTCATCAAAAGTGAATGAGAGACTGCTTGGGGAGGATTGTGAAGGAGGGTGAACTGTTGAAGGAAGTGAGAGTGACTCAAAGTATGCCGTGCTGAGATGGGTCAGTTGGTAAAACACCACACTGGGATTAATTGAAATCGTAATTCGGATGTTGTGCTGTTATCAGTTATTTTAAGATCGTAACCAGCTATGGTTTATTTTGTTGGCTATGGGAGTTCCGCCATATCTATGCTTTTAGTTTAAACAACTCCACAAAGACACTTTTGCTAGAGTAAGATATAGCAAGAACGGGCAACTAACGGCTCCGTTCCCCGTGTTAGAATACTTGAATTTCTTTCATCAACTGCTAATCACTAAAGGCTGCATCCCAATCTAACATTCGTTTGCTTACTATGCCACCTCAGACAGGAACCAGCCATACTCAAATTAGTCTTAGTCCTTCTTTAATAGGAACAGTCCAGATTGAGGTACTAGTTTAAGACCTCTCTGAATGGGAAGATAAGCCATCTGAGACTGGTTTCAGACGTTTTGTGACTCTTCCGTAGGGTGTAGCAAGAGTCCAATTGCACAGTGGCCATGGTACTGACATCTGGGCTTACCTGTTGCAATATACAAAACAAAGGATGGGTGGCATGTTTGAAAGATTCTTAGCCAGTGGTATTTACTCGTATTTACTTAATTCTGCATTCCAGTCTATTGCTTTTTGCCCACCATGCCACTGAAGATAGGAACTTGCCATTTACAAATCAGCTACCAGTCTATTGCTTTTTTGCGCACTGTGCCACCTCTGATGGGAACCAGCCATATACAAATTATCTTTAGTACTCATACAATATAAACAACATTAACAACATGTTCAGAGAGGACAAGGTCCCCTCTGAATAGAACCGCAAGCAACCTCATTCTGGTTTCAGCATATTTGGGCTTCCTAAGTAGTCGGTCATGTTTTTGCCAACCATCCCACATAGGACAGGAACCTGTCATACGCAAGTCAGCCTTGGTCCTGTTCTAGTAGTAACATTCTAGCATGAACTGCCAAACAAAATACCCTCTGAATGGGAACACAAGCAATCCCCCCCTGGCATACAGCAGTCCCATGGTGAAGGAAGGTATGCCTTTCAGAGCAGAAAGCCAGTGCAAAAGCATCTGCCTTTTAGTCAGATATGAGGGCAACACAGACAAATGTCAATGTACTATAATGATTTGCAGTTGAGTCACTCAGGCCAGGAGTACATACTCAGAAAACCTTGCAGGCGGCATTTCTCTCAACAAAGTTATTATCAGCAACAATCATTTTATCAACTTGAGAAGGATGAAAAGCTATGTGTCCCTCGACAAGATTAGAATTTTTGATTTTCACATTGTCCACAGGTATCCACTGTGGGAACATTAATGTGTATTTCTAACCTAGTGGTTATATATGCTGGTCAAACGTATCATCTATTACCATAGCTCAACTATGGACATTTAAGAGATGTGTATTCACCATGTGTCAATGGCTCTGGGTGTTTGTGTATATACTGCAGTGTGCTGTGTGCAATCTGCAGGTCACAGGATTGAATTCTAGAATTTTGATCAATGAGCTGTTATGGAAATGTTGGTGTATTCCGCAACTTACAATGCTGGAAAGTTAACTCTGCTAGTTATGCAAATGATGCATGTTTGATGCCGAATACAACTAACTCAAGCTTTCATTTTTATATGGTGATATAATCAGGGTCAATGAGTTGCTCAGTAATTAACACATTATTAAGTGTTTTGTGCATAATATGCATGGTCATTGTTAGTATAATTATTCACCTCTACCTAGAATACATTCCATGTCGTGTACATTGGGGAGATGTTATCTTACTTCCTACCCTGGAGTACAGCACAATGCTGACAATCTGCTCCACCTATTAAGTTTTAAATATTAAAGGGCAGTAGATGAGTAGTACTTCTGAGCTGAGATATTATTCCTCCTATTTTTCTGCAGCATACCGGCTGATCACTCTTTGATAATGGCAAGATCTTTAACTATCCACTCTAAAAATTTGGAAAATATGTTGTTTGGTGAGTATCCCGCGACCACTCCAATTACTTATTGACTATTAGTTTGCTGTAACTCTGTGCAGTATGCTCATAAGTAACTATAACCCGTGCCCTAAATTAACCATAACTCGCAGCCCTGCCATGTAAAGTGTTGTCCATAATGTAATATCAGATGTTGCATTTATGTTATCATTGGTGTCATAGAACATTTCATGAGTTATGTAAAACGTGAGCTAATTAGGAGTGCATGGTGAGTGCGTGGGTTATAGTTTATTTTATTTTATTTATTTAAAAGGTTTTATATAGCGCTTCTGGACCCAAGAGTATCAGAGCGCTTTACAAGGTAGGTTAACACATAAAAAAAAACTAAATTAACATAGTGCAGATTTACTCACATAGGATAAGGCATTTCAATAGAACGAGAAGAACAGGAAAAGGTAACTGATGGATAAATATCAGAAAATAGGACGGTTGAAAAAGTTAGAGAGAGAAGGGAAGATAGAGAAGGAGAGAGAATATAACAGAGTGAATTAAATAATGTTAAGTACCCCAATATTTGTTAAGAAGAAACACCTTGAGGCTTTTTTTGAAGAGGGGGTAGGAGGGGTTGCAGCGAAGATCTTTGGGGAGAGAGTTCCAAATAGTAGGGGCATTGCCTAAGAATGCACGAGATTGAGTCTTTTTGCATTTGAGTAGAGGAGGGATTAAGACAAGGGCGTTAGTGCTCTGTAAAGATCTGGAACAACCTGCTTTTTGTAATTTGACAGAGAGGTAAGAGGGGGTGTTTTGGTGGAGGGCTTTATGAGTGATACAAGCAATCTTTTTTTTTTTTATCCTCATTTGCGATTGTGTATATAAGGAGACTTCGGGAATCTGATGGTCCAACGTTCTGTGCCTTCACTGCCCCGTTATTATCGGCTGAGTTTGGGGAGTGTCCCTTTTTAAGTTGGATACAAGCAATCTTGTATGTGGATCTGCCTTCTATTAGGAGCCAATTGAGGTTTTTGAGGACAGGAGAGATGTGATCAAATCGCTTACTGTCAGAGATAAGCCTGGCCGCCAGGTTGAGAACAGCTTTAATTGGAGCAAGGTGGACTTTAGGGGTGCCAGCAAGGGTGGCATTGCCATAGTCAATTCTGAATAGGACAAGGGATTGTACCACAATTTTGAGGTCATCAGCTGGAATGAAAGGTTTAATTTTTTTAAGGTGGTGAAGGGTGAAGAGAGCACCTTTTTTTGCAGCATTTTTAATGTGGGGGATGAGATTAAGATTCTGGTTGATGCTAATGCCTAGGGATTTGACAGAGTTAGAGGTGGAGAGAGAGCAATTGAGTGCTTTGATATCAGTAATCTATTGTTGGATAGGCAGAGAGTTGCTTTTGTGAGTGAAAAGGATGATTTCAGTTTTTTTAGGATTAAGTTTGAGGTGATTAAGATGGAACCAGGCTTGGACTTTATTCAGGTATCATTGAGGTGTAGGATGTCATTGTGGGACTTGATCTTGTAATATAGTTGAGTATCGTCAGCATAGAGGTGGTAACTGATTTTAGCTTGTTTGAGAATGAGGGTGAGTGGTTCCATGAATAGATTGAATAGGGTTGGAGATAGGATAAAACCTTGTGGGGCATCAAGTGATACATGTTGAGGTTTAGAGAGGCAGTGATTGAGTTTAATTTGTTGGGATCTGTTTCGAAGATAAGAGGTGAACCATTTGAGTACAATGCCCTCAAACCCGAAGCGGTCTTTGAGAGTATTAAGAAGAGTGGGATGGTGGACAGTATCAAAAGCAGCAGATAGGTCAAGGAGGATTAGTAGGGAGGATTCACCTTTGTCCAAAGAGCGATGAATGTCATCAGTAATATTGACCATAGATGTTTCAGTGCTACATCCTTTTCTAAAACCTGATTGGAAAACGTCAAGGAGATTGAATGAGGCGATATGGTTGTCTAATTGAGACAGGACACATTTTTCAATGGCTTTGGAGAGGAAGGGAAGGTTTGAGTTAGGACGCAGATTGTTTAAGTCATTAGGGTCAGTGGCTGTGTTTTTGAGGATGGGGGAGATTTGGCCTAGTTGAAGGGAGGCAGGAACACAACCAGTGTTAAAAGAGGAATTGATGATATTGGTCCATATAGGGACAATAATGTGTTTGAGTACCTGAACCAGATTGGCGGGCAGAGGATCTTTAGTATGAGAGGTAGGTTTGAGTTTAGAGATGATGTTGATGACAGTTGCTTTAGATACTGGAAAAATTTCACTCCAAGAAGCATTGTTTTTAGGATGGGTTTCCTTAAATGTGGAATCGGACTGGGGAGAGCAATGAGGGGCTGAGAAGGGTCATGAGAGGTGGGAGAGGAGGACAAAAGTGTAGTAGGAATGTTCAGGAGGAGAATTTGGCAGAGGGGAGATTGGAATGAGAGAGTCTTGTTGACTTTACTAGAAATGAAGCTGGCAATTTCTTCACATCTTTCCACAGTGGCTAATATTTTGGCAGGGCCAGAGGAAGTTTGTTTTTTAACAATGTTAAGGAGTTCTCTGGGAGGTTCCTAGCCTGGTCAAGTTGCGAACGGACGAAGGAAGCTTTTTCATTGAAGATATGCGTCTTGTATTTGGCTCTGGCGTTTCTAAGGAGTATCAAATTATCAGAGGAGGCTTGACTCCTCCAAGCATGTTCTGACTGCCTACGGGTCCGTCTTTCATTATTAAGGTCGGAATTGAACCATGATTTGGGAGGGATTTTTTTGTTGTTTGATTTTGATTGGGGCAATTTGGTCGAGGGCTATATGGATCGAATTATTGTAATGATCTGTTAGGTCGTTAGTGCTGTGAGAGAGAGGGAGAGAAGTAAGTGAGATATAATTGAGGATTCCAATTCGCCAGGGGGAATAAGGTGAAGATTATGAGTATGTTTCAGAGGTAAACTGCGTATTGGGGTGGGGCGAGTAGTGGAGCTGTTCATGGTGAAGAGGATAAGGTGGTGATCAGACCAGTCCAGGGTAAGATCTTTGAGAGGGAGGTCAGATCCTTGCTAGCCATAATGGCGTCAAGAGTAGCACCTTTGGAGTGATGTAGGGGATTGGCAGAGTTGAGTCAGGTCAATAATGTCCATAGTGTCATAAAAGAGGATGACTGCCGGGTCTTCATTTTTATTCCAACGGATGTTATAATCGCCAAGGAAGAGATTCCTGGAGTGAGAGAGTGATGATTGAATAATAATATCGGACAGCTCCTCAGTTAAGGAGATAGAATTACCAGGGGGGTGGTAGATGGTGTGTAGGCGAATGGTAGGGAAACCGGGAGTAGTAAGATCAGCTCAAAGGTATTCAAAGGTGGAATGGTCCTGGAAATGGGCCAGTGTGAGATTACGTTTTTCTTTAAAGATTAGGGCAAGGCCTCCACCCATTTGATTGAGTCTATCTTTCTTGAAGATGGAGTATCCAGGAGGAATGAGCAAGTCGAGAATAGGTGTGAAGTGGGGGTTGAGCCATGTTTCAGTTAGGAATGCAATGTCAATGTTTTCACTGAGAATAGTTTCCGTAATCTCTGTTGCGTGGCAAGAGGCAGATTGGCAGTTAATCAACATGTAACAGAGGGGTGACGAGTCGAGGTATAGGGTAGAGGGACATGGGGGAATAGACGTTAGTTGTTGAGGAGGTCTGGGTGGCGCCGGGTAAAGGGGGTGCCTGCTCATTCCCAAGAGAACAGGGATGGTAGATTGAGGGTAGGGGGGGCTAGAGGAATAAGAAGGTGGGGGAGAGACAGGGGAATTCGTAGTCATATTAATTCCCTGGGTAACTGGGCAAGAAGCATGTTGAGGAGGGGAGATAGTATTTGCGGTGCAAAGGGGAAGGACATTAGTAACATTATCGGGTTTAGATGGGGACAGGTAGTTCAGAGGCAGGGGTGAGCTAGGTAGAGTATTGGAGTTGGAAACAGTATTAGGCGAGCTATTTGGGGGGGAGATGAGAGGTTATTTGATATAGGATGCTATGCTGTTTTATGAGGGGATCGATGTGAGTAAGTGATCTGGCGAGTGAGCCCTAGCAAGGAGTGAAACATCGGTTCTGAGGGAGGAGAGTTCTAAAACAAGGGACGAAAGGAAAAGTTCAACATTAAGGAGTGATTGGGTAAGAAGGGAGGAGTGAGGGTGTTCAGTTGTTTTTAGGAAGTGTGGAGAGTTAAGGTGATCCAGGGGAGGGAGTCACTACTTGAGATAGTTATCCCTGGTCAATTTCAGTGGTTTTGTTTGCTTGAAACAGTATGTTTTAACTGTCATTTTCACCATACTATAAACTTTGATTTTTTCAGTGAAGTAAGCTGTTAATACCATTCCTAACCCTAACATCACTTCAACCTTTGTGCTTTTCAGTGTATTTCTAGGTTTTTGTTTAACATAAAGTAATATTTTATTATCATACATAATACCAACCACATGCCGCACAAGGCCCTTGGCTGTGCATGGCAGGGTATTGGCTGCCTGGAGAACCCCAAGCCATGCCCAGTGTCGAATGCCTGCGGGCAGCTTGGGGTTGGTCGCAGGCAGTGAATGTCTCACTGCGCACAGCCGAAGACTGTTTGTAGTAACCTACGACAGACACTCAGGCACAGCCCCTTTTTTAATATTCATTAAATACAGCTGGAGCACCGATGGAGCTAGCATGGCCCCTGTGCTCATGTGGGACTCCCGATGGAGTCCAGTGGCTTGCTGGCTCCCATGGGACACCTGTAGGATGGCAGAAACTCAAAGCTAAAATATTTTAATTTCTTTTATTTTGGGCCATGGAGGAACCCGCTGGAAGCCTTCCCTCCCTCCCTCATGGCCCAGGGATTCAGAGTAGGCCTAGTGTGTCTCCTTATACTTTTTCTTCTTCCATTTTCAGGATACAGGGACGAGTCTCTGAAATGGCAGCCCCAACATTTCTCTTTGTATTGCAGACAACCAATCACAGCACAAGCCTCTTTGGGTGCCCTTGCTCCCATGAAAGAAAGACAGCTGATGGCTCAATATTTTGATTTTGCATGATTTTGTATGATTGTGACTCTCACAAGCCTCTCGCAAATGCAGCAGTCCAGATCTACATAGTTTTTTAACCTTAATTTCTCACAAACTACTGAACAGATATGCATCACCTCACAAAAAGAACAGCATACATTCTGGACCACAACAAAGTTTTCTGACAAATTTGGTATAGTCCAGTTCAGCAGTTTTGGCTGTAGCACGTTTCAAAAGTCCATGACGACATTCTGTTCTGGAACAGCTCTGTTTTCTTAGCCCCAACTTAGTGCATCATCCCCAAAACCTCCCAGGCACGACCTGAGGTAAAAACAAAACACTTTTTTGGGGGTTAGTTTTGTGAAGACCTGTAAAACAGTACCAACGCTATAAGCTAATCAAAAAAGATATTTCCTATGGAAACGTAGTCCTATCTATGACTACACATTCTCACACTCATGGTTGGGAAGAGAGCCATTACTGAGAGGTCTCCTCATCATCTCCCTTTCTCTCCAATGCACTATTTAGGGTGAAAGTCATCACTTCCAAGCTCTCACCTTGTTTTGCGAAGTCTTGGATAGAAATGAAGGACCCAGTACGGGCTTGTCTAAATATCTGCTTTTTTTTTCTGTCAGTATTGATTACTGACAGGACCCATCCCACTGAAACCACTTGGGAAAATCATTTCCATTGAGCATTAGTATGGTTTTCAGTGGCATTGTAAGCACATACTAGCTTTTGTTAGAACTTGTTTGACATTTAACATGACCTAAATCAAGAATCCAAAACACCTTGAAGACAACATAGAATGATCTCTCCAGTGTGATTGATCAGCAAGCATCAAGACTACCCTCCACTATAGGAATATCCCATGAGATAAAGCCTAACAGTCCAGACTATACTTCATGCTCTTATTTGGACAAGGGATGGTGGGAAACCTCCCAAGGAGATCATATGTGGAAAACTGACAACCACAGTTAGGGATCTGCAGCCAAAAGTACTTTGAAGGACAGAAACTGCACACCCATAAACACAGGTACTATGTGGTTGCACCGTGCAATTGTGAATAAAATTACATGTAATAGTGAATAGCTGTATGGAACAGGAATTCCCAATTCCCAAGGGTTTAATTCAGTTGGTTATGACCTGCTCTGAGATACTGGTAAATTATTATTTATTTATTTATTTGTTAGTTTGAGGCATATGTTTAGAAATTGGATTACTGGTTGACTAGAATGTGAGCCCTGAACAAGCAGCAATCACAATACACGCCAGGGTAAGGCACAAGCAAACCCCAAATTAACCTGTGCTCAACTCCCTAGTAGTTTGGCACCGAGCAGTCAGGCTTAACTGGGAGGCAATGTGTACATTATTTGTGCAACATTTCAAGCATTAAAACTGTGGAAACACAACACCAAAAGTGTCCACACGAGGTTAGAAAATTAGAGATTAATTGAATAAATAAAACAAGACCAAAATGACAATAATCCAAATAGGAGAACCACAGATATTCAGTTTTAAAGTACCTAGTGACAATAGCTCCAAAAAGCACAGCCACCAACTGGGGAGTTCTAGTTGCGCCGAACTAGGACAAAGTCACAAGTTCAGGTTGAATGTGACGGAGCATGGGCCGGCTACAGGGACCCAGTTAGGCCCGCCAAACAAACTACCCTAAATCCTGGTTGTGGAGTGTTGCATGTATCCGCTTTGAAGATGTGCTGTGCAGCCGATGCGATGAATCGGTTTTGCAATGCGGTGACGCTGCATTGCGAGGTCCTGTTGCGTTACTGTCAAGGGTCAATTCGACAGGGCTTGGATGCGAAGTTAGGCATCGGGGATGCAGTGGGCAACGAGCAATGTGTTTGTTCTGTGGAGCTATGATTCTGAGTCTGTCATCTTTGTCGAGGCTGCCGTCCATAAGAGATGCAAGGACCCGGGCTGTGGATGTGCTGCACCATCGGGGGATGTGTCACTTCTGAGGACTGTGGGTGAGAAGTGAGTATTTAAGACAGGTCCCATCCACTCAGCAACGACGATGCATACGTTCTTCTCGGGTATGTGCCACTCAGCCGATGAGATGCATTTGTTCTGCTCAGGTATGGCCTCTCATCAGGGAAAATGCATCACTTCTGCTGACAACCATAGGCCTACTTCTAAGGGTCCAGGTAGGGTGGCCCCGCTTGGAAGGGTGGACTCACAGATGGCAGAGTCCAGGTGCAGGTGCAAGGTTGTTGGAAGCCTGTTATGTATCTGAGGCTTCAGATCAGGAGGCCAGCAGACTAGCCCTTTGAGTCACTGCAATTTAAAATCTGACTTCACCAATAGTTAGGATTTTAAATTGTGATTGAACAGATATCAAACTTGAAGGGGTCACCACTTAACATTTGAAAATTACACGTATAAAGTATAATAAGTTGAATACAATGTTATCCTATGGGAGTGATAGGCCCTGCAGTACTGAAAAACTAATTTAAGAGATTTCCAAAACCATGACATGTTAAACTTAAAAGTGCATGTCCAACTTTTTAAATACATACTGTAGTAATTACACAGCTTTGTATGTGCAATCCAAATACGTTTATTTCATGTCGACATCCTCAGCAAAGCAGCTCCTTACATGGCGCTGCCTCCACAGTAATACAGCATACTCATAACACTGGGAATTAAGCAATTTAAGTTCTGTCTGGACATTCCATCTCACATACTAATCTTTTAGCAATATGATAATTAACTCTACACATAGCTTGCCCTTGGGGCTGTTCAGGGCCAAACTTAGGGGTAACTTATATGTACTGAAAAGGCACGGTTAGGCCTTGCAAACAGCTTATTTTTTCAGCTCTAAATGGCAATTTGAACTGCACATGCAGGCTCTGCAATTGCAGGCCTCAGACATGTTAAATGGGCGACACAATCAATGCTGTAGACCCACTGATAGCATTTAAAGTACTGGCCTTGGAAATTGAAGTGCACTTTACTTGGACCTGATAAGTAAATTAAATATGCCAGTTGAGTATAAGCCAATGTTACCAGGTTGTATGAAAGAGCACGAGCAATTTAGCACTTTTTAGCATTGGTAAAATGAGCAGATCCCAAGGCTGTCAAAAACGACGTCAGCAAAAACAGGAGGACTGAAGGCAAAATGTTAGGAAGAAATCTGACCAGGGATGCCAAGTCTAACACATATCTTTAGCTCTCCATATCTCTGGAGTATGTGGGTACTGTAAGACTCCACAACTAAGGATCTTGCAAACAAAATAACATACATACTACCTTTTGCTCAGGATTACTTTCACAAGTTTCTAAAATAAATGGGTTAGGGGTTCTTCCCATTTCCTGGTGCAATTAAAAACAGAACAAACCTAATCACAATTTAAGGCAAGGCATAAACTGTACCCAAATACCCCCTGAACCTTTTGCAGTGGTATTTAGGACTTTTGTCAAAAGTCACACATCATTGGGAAGTGGACAGCTGTGCTTGAGATGCGTCAAAATTCTTATACCTTTAAAATCCAGGCGTAGGAATTACACATTGGCTGTTGCAGAGGAATTGACCAGCTGAAGTGCCTTAAAATAGTGTAACCTGCAATCAAGTCACATCTCCTCAACAGGTAAGTGCACACATAAGGTAGGTAACATAGTAAATATAACATTAGACACCATTAAAGACTTAAGTCACACACACATAAGCATAGTGGTACACATAAGTACACTATGCCCACTCGTATGCGTGTCATCCAAGACCAGTGTAATAGAGTGCAAGATGAGTTATTCAGCTTTTGACACTCTATCACAATGGTCCCGATGCAGTAGGCAACTTGCGTCAGTCAAAACTGACTCTGCCTTTTTTTATACATTGCTGTAGTTGCATCATTTTTATGACCGACCAGAGCAATGCACCACTTTTGAGCCAGATGCCTTGCAGCATCCTAACCACGGATGAATCTGAATTTCTCAAGCATCCTTGAAACCTTGTGCAATGGTGCCCCGTATTGTAAGTACAGCACAACCATGGCGTCATAAGGCATACCCAGCTTGGCTATTCATGGCCTCATAGATATGGCGTAAGGCAAAGCAGTTCAAGTCGCTGCTGTGCCTTACTCTTTGCCAAAGAGCAGTTACATGGGTGTTGTAGTGGGTGTTAACGCGCAACAACGATGGACTTTGACGCTTCCCCAGATATACAATATCTCCAATAGCTGGGGCAGCACCAAAACCTTCTGCCTCACCAGAGAAGGTGTAACAAGGATTTCCTCTTTCCTTGTGCACTGCATTCTGCAGCACACATAGAAAGGGGAAAATGCCTCTCTGGATTATTTTTGTGTGGGAGGGTACCTCTTCAAGCAAAAAATAAATGCTGCCTGCAATGGAGACACCCTTGCACCACGGTGCAAGGGTGCCGACATTGGTGCTAGGCAGTAAATTGTGCACTAGTGCAGGGGGAAAAGACAGGACTGCACCATGTTTCAAAAATAAGGTGCATTTCTGCCTTTTCACACTGGCGTAGGGCAGCGCAGCAAGAAGACTTCTAGGATGGTCCGGCTGCCACCATTAGACCACCTTAATGCTCTCTTTTCTTTCCTTCATTCTTGTGCCCGCTGGTCACAGGAATTGGTGTGCAAACTCCAGGATCTCCATCTGTTTCAGTTGCCTGCTTGTCATATCAGCAAAACAGCACAAGAGCTCAGCTTGTCTTTCTCCAGATAGTGGGCAATGCTTCAGGTGTGGGGAAGGCTAAAGAATCGAAGGGGAAGCTAAGGCAGAGATAGGAAAGGATAAGGACAGTGAGGTGTGAGACAAGCTCCCCCAGAAGTAGATGAACTAGTCAGTAGTGAGCAACTGTATGGAACAAAAAATCTTAAGTAACTTGCGTTGTAGTCAGTGTGGAAACCCAGAGTAGGAATAAAACTTCCACGTGATGAGAGCGCAAATGATTTAAAATTTTGCTCATTCCCCCATATGGTCAATTCAACTCCTATGGTTCATCTGTTGTCTGAAACATGTGCATTTTCTTCTCATGTAGTTCACACTATGTCTGAAACATATGCTCTTTCTTCTCTTGTGGTCCACACATTGTCTGAAACCTATGCTTTTCTCATGCGGTCCGCCCTTTGCTTGAAATATAGGTTTTTTCTTCAAATTTGGTCCACCCATTTTCTGAAACATATGGTCTTTTTTTTCTCATGCATTCCATTAATTGTCTGAAAGGTATGCTTTCTTCTCGTTTGGTCCACCTATGTGTACTGTTTTGCAAATAAAGCATTTCCTTAAGATACACAGGGCCAAATGTGCTATATTTTAACACACAGCAGAGCAGCAAGCCTTCTTACTGCGCTGCTATGTGTCAAGGAATGCACCATATCTACCAAATATGGTACATTCTTGTCTTTCTTCCCTGCACTGGCGCACAAACAGCAGCTATGGACCAACGCAGACACCCTTGCACCAGAATGCAAGGGGGGCCTGCGGTGCAGGGATGATTGTTATTGTGCAGAAAGTGACAAATCAATCATTAATGGCGTTTTGCTCCTTCTTTGTGTGCTGTAGAATGCAGCACACAGAGAGCAAAAAACAAGGAGATATAAAAGTGTTTCTTCTTGTTGTGCCACTCCTGTGTCTCTTCTGGGGAGGTGTAGGATTCTGATGCATTCCCAGGTCTACAATCTGGGAATGTGTCAGGTTACTTGGATGTTGCGTGGGAACACCCACGGCAGAGTAATGCATAAAAGGGGCGCATGTTTACAAGGCCATAAAAAGTCATGCAGGGTTATGTTATGTTATGTTATGTTATGTTATGTTATGTTATGTTATGCAGGGGTTTTGTATAGCGTGCGGCTACTCGAAAGAGTGTCCCGACGCTTTGGATTGCACACTAATCTCATAACACAACAGGGAAAATAAAATAAGAAACAGAGATAAAAGAAACCTAATAGCGACCGAAACTAAGAGGAAAAGAGCCAGGTTTTAAGCCCTTTCCGAAAGGCCAACAAATTAGGAATGCTGCGCAGGGACACAGGCAGTTTATTCCATAACTGAGGCGCTAGTAGTTTAAAAGAGCGGCCTCCGATGCGGGCTCTCTTCACACGAGGAACCGCCGCAAGAAACAGGGCTTCAGACCTGAGCGACCTGGCAGGCAAATAAAAGGCCAGCCTCTTCTGCAGGTATTTTGCTCCGGAGGCGTGCAAGGCTTTGTGTGCCAGAGTGAGAGTTTTAAAAATTATCCGCTTCCGGACAGGGAGCCAGTGCAGAGCCTCCAGAAGACCCGAGGCTCTGGCACGGCGAGATAGTCCAAAGATGGCCCGTGCTGCCGAATTCTGGACAACCTGTAACCGTTGGAGCAGATATTCTGGCAAGCCGAGATAAAGGACGTTGGAATAGTCAATTCTCGAGCCTATAATCGCCTGCACCGTGATCTTCCTATGTTCCTCCGATAACAGGGGAAGGAACTTACGTAGCATCCGGAGTAGGCCAAAGCAGGTACCAGTGAGACCGATTACCTGTGAACGTAGTGTGAGGCCATTGTCGATCTTAATCCCAAGGTTTTTAGCCACCTGGGACGAACTTGCTGGTGGAAACATGTTCTCAGGCCACCACACTTTCCAGTCCGGATCCGAACTGCACCCAAAAAAGAGGACCTCGGATTTATCCGAGTTGCACTTGAGGCTGTTGTGATGGAACCATTGAAACACAGCCTCAAGGCAACCCTGGATCCTACCTCCATCGAAGTCCGCACCCCTCTCACAGGTGAAGAGGAGCTGGGTGTCGTCGGCATAAGAAATGATCTGGACCCCGAAAGACTCCGCCAATGCCGCCAGAGGGGTCATGAAGATGTTAAATAGAGTTGGACTCAGGACAGAGCCCTGAGGAACTCCGACACCCAATGGCGACATCTCGGCGGAGCAAGCAGAAGCCCAGACCGTTTGTGACTTTACGTGGCCTTGAAAGTATGGGCAAGCACATTACGCCGCCAGTGCATCTATGAAAGTGATGGCGCAATTGGCTTGTAAAAGAGGTCCACAGTCTGTAGTGATATAGTGGTGTCATATATTATAAGTCGTGGTATGGTAACTTAAATCAGTAATGGAGGTGAATGGTAATAATTGGGACACTATAATGGTAGATGTTATGTGCAGACACACCTTTCTTTTTTACAATACATTACACATATCAACATATCTACAATTTCCGGTAGTGAGATGCAGTGATATGCCCAGGTGATGATTCACAAATGTTTTTGTGGAGCATGTATAGCTTAAGAGCACAGAAAAGTTATTTCAATGTTTGTGGTACAATCACATTCCTGATGAAAAGTGGAATTTTGACCTCGCAATTGGGATTTATTCAAATGGAAATTCCACCAACATGATGTGCGATCAAATTAACATTGTACTCACTAACCAATCATTTACCTCTAGTTTACAGTTCTGAATTCGCTGTTAGAGGTGTTTGGGAAATGGTAGCTATAACGCAAAAACATTTTCTTTGGAACAAACCATTAAAAAAATGCAAACATCCACTTTTTCTGGCACATGCATCAAGATGTGCTTTTGTGAGTCCTTAATTGCGATTATTAAGGAATCACAATTAAGGGCTTGCAAAAGCCTATGAATGTAGGAATCACTATTAAAATAGCGATTCCTAAACAATCGTTAACTGCAATTCGTAATTAAGGAATGGCTTCCCATTCATTCCTATCGGCCTACAGGCCCATAGGAATAAAGGGGAAATTGCATGCACAATTTGTGAGTACCAATAGGTACTTTCAAATTGCGCATGCATTTTCAAAAGTGCAAGGGTGTCAAAAGGACACCCTGTTGCACCCCTGAAATAGTGATGTGCACCCATGTTGCACACAGTGGGCATGTGGGGATGTAACCCAAAACTTTGAAAAATGCACTTTAGTGCATTTTTCAAAATTTTGCTAAATAGCATCAGTCTTGCATTGCATTTAAGACATCACAATTTGCAATTCTTTAAATGCAAATGTGCAGAGGCCACATGTCTCTAGGCCTGGAAGTATGGGGTAGTGTGAAGTGATAAGTCTCCTGCTGAACGTAACAGTATATGTATGAGGCTAGTTAGCTAAGATTTGTTAGTGGGGAACGGTCATGGCCTCATACACATGCTGGCTGACAATAGAAAGGGATCTTGGTGATGTGTCGGAAAAAGTCCCTGGTGTACCCCAAGAGCGTGCTCATGGGGGAAACTGGAATAGTGAGGTTCAACATAGTTGAAATATCAACAAACATGTTGTGCCAGAACCTGTTGACTGCAGGACATGTCCAGACCAGGTAAAAGAAATCTAATTTAGGGCAGTGCAACATGGAGTTTTTAACAAGCACACCGTTTGATAGGGTAAAAGAGGTACTGTTTGCATGATATATAAACTTAAAATGTATTAATCTCTATCTGCTGTTGGGAGCAGTCTGCTGTTGCTGTCCACAGCAAAACCTCTATTCCTCATCCGTAATTTGGTGTTTGAATTCTGAGGACCATTCGTCGATGGTGAGGGATGAGATGATAGGGGCTTCTTTTTATATGGATCTATAAAGCTTAGTGACTATGGGCCGGATGTAGGTCGGTCGGTAACGGCCGAAAATCGGTATTTTCGGCCGTTACCGACCGAGATTCACAAAATGGTATGTAGGGCCACATATTTTACAGATTCGGTAAATTTACCGATCGGTAAATTTACCGATTCTGTAAAATACCGAATCGGTATTTTTACTGATTCGGTAACAATGAGATGTAGGTGGGACTCTTCTGAGTCCCACAAGCCTTACAGAATCGGTATTTTACCATGAAATCCAACTTCATGGTAAAATACCGATTCCGGTGTGCATGCACATGTGTGCATGCACACCTGTGCCATATGACAGGCAGACCTGCCCTTAGGGCAGGTATGCCCGGCCACATGGCCCCCGAATCTTTTTTGGGGCTGCTAGAGGGTGTCAAAGTGACACCCCATGCACCCTTGTCAAAATCGGTATTTACCGATTCGGTAAATACCGACCGGTAATGCCCCATTCATTCCTATGGGCTTCAACGCCCATAGGAATGAATGGGGCCTTACCGGTCGGTATGTACCGAATCGGTAAATACAGATATTTACCGATTCGGTAAAAGGAACATCTGGATGTTCCTACATATCCACCCCTAAGATTTACCGATTTTTAATTACCGAATCGGTAGAATTCGGTAATTAAAATTCGGTAAATCTATTTTACCTACATCTGGGCCTAAGTGCTTGTCAGAGGTGAGGCTAAGCAGCACTGTCACGGTAACATCTGGAAGAAGGAGGTTCCTGTGAAAATGAAGACTCTCTGCAGCTGCATGAAACCGACGGTAAGGGAAGATATCTAAAGCTTGATATACTAACCTTCAGAATAACAAATCTTAATTTGCGGATGTTTCCAAATCAATGGAAACACTTAATGATTTGGTACCATTCACATTTACCGAATCACAAGCAGTGATTCAGTAAATTGTGAAAGGAGTTGCAAATTGCGAATGTCGCACTCGGACAGTGAATGCTGGCCTCACAAACGGGAAGTATGGGCCAGATGCATCAGGCATTTTTCTCCCCGCAAAGGGCCGAATCAGCCCGTTTGCAATCACAAAAAACGCTTTTGTGATGCATCAAACCAAATTTTGCTATTGTTACCGAATTGCAAAATGGGTTTGCGATCCGCTATTTGGAAGGAGCGTGTTTAGGGTGTCCCTTCCAAATATTGAATCGTAACAGTATCTATGAATGTTTTGTGACCATGAATGCGGTCGCAAAACATTCACATTTTACCACCGACTTCAAGTAGGTGGTAAGATATTCTCAAATGGGAAGGGGTCCGTTTGTGAAAGTTTGTAGTAGCATTTTTAAGAGCAGGCTGTGGTCCCACAAATCACTGCCTGCTCTTAAAAAACTAAAAGAAAACTTTTCATTTTTATTTTTGTGAAGTATATCGTTTTCCTTTAAGGAAAACGGGCTGCTTTACAAAAAAAATGATTGCTTTATTTAAAAGCAATCCCAGACATGGTGGTCTGCTGATCTCAGCAGATCACCATCCCTGTGATTTTTGCGATTCCTAGGAGGTCGCAAATTGTGACCTACCTCATTATTATTTATGAGGTAGGTGATTTGTGACCCCTTAGGAATTGCAGAAAGTGTACTGCACACTTTCATGCATGCCGGTTTGCGGTTCTCTAATTGCTAATCGTAAAGATTCGCAATTAGGGAATTGCTAAATATTTTTTTGATGCATCTGGCCCTATCGCTCCACATTTGTGAATCAAAGCTTTTGATTTGCCGTCCATCGTTCGTACCTGGAAAATGTCCAAACAGGAACCCGAAACCAGAAAAGGATGCTGGAGGAAGAAAAAAAATGAATGGGTAGCGAGAAGCCATTAGAAATTCTCACAGAGGAACGTGTGGCACACTGTGATGAAGTGTTTGGCAAATCGTAATTTAATGTCCGTGAGTCACGCAAACAAATATGGGTCAGCAAGAAATAGATCGATTCAGTACGGGTCACACTGCATAAAACAGAGTAAATTAGAAAACAATGGTATGGTCTCCAGTGAAGGAGAAAGTGACAAGTCGATTAAGTCAGACAAGTGAAACTGGAGGAAGACCCTTGTTAGACCTGGCACCTTGGCGTGAGTCTCCCTTCCACTTTTTGCTGATGTGCCTCCGATGTTTTGCTGGTTTTCCGATACTCAGGGCACTGCGCCACGGCTGACCCGTGCCGCAGTGCAAGTGCTCCCTACTGTAAATTGTACATGCGATTGGTATCCATGATTGGTTCTCTGGGTTTACTGTTAGTCCCTAGTAAAGTGCACGAGAGAGTGCCGGGGCTTGTAGATGCCAAGACTGCTGGTGGGCCTGCAGCGCTGGTTGCGCCACCCACCGAAGCAGCCGTAAAGATGTGTCTGGGAACTGCGACCGCAGAACCCGCGTGCGGTCTCGTACTGTCACGCTAGCTGGGCAAGTGTCCCCACTTGCCAGCACCGACCCTTCCCTTGACTACATATTAGTCACCCCTATGGTAGGCCTGCGGGCAGGGTGCGTTGTAGGTGCAAGGTAGGACAAGCCCTGAGATGCGTGGCCTGTCCTAGTAGTGACTTACAACCAAGACCGTATTTCACTATTGAAGGCTACCTGCTCCATTAGGCCAGACTGAGCTGCGAGGATTATTACACCCTATAATCCCCGCAGGCTCAAGGAGCATGGTAGCGAGTCATGTTTAGTATGCCTGAACTCAGGATGATAAAATATTTCTTGTAGTCAAGTTTATTTTAGTATCCTGGGTTTGCAAATGCTACTTTTAGAAAGTTAGCATTTGCTTGCTTAACCATTTCAGCCCGCCTCTGCTGGTATGTGTATCTGACTGTCTGGGATGTGTGAGTGACAGGGCTGGAGGGATGACAGGTGGTGAATGCGCAGATTACACCTTAGTGGGAGGTAGGAGTGCCTCTTGACTCGAACTGTCACTGTGCTCGGCCACCACAATGCTGGCTCCACCCTCCTGGGGAGCGGCGGATGACTCTGCCGGCACCTGGCCCAGGAAGGGCGAAGCCCCCATCAACAAGGTACTCTGGCCACCCCTGTCCGGACAATGCTGGCTCCACCTCATGTGGGGCGTCTGATGCGCCTGCCCCTCACACTGAAAGCAGAAGCCGGAGTACACCCGCCGGGGTACTCCAGAACTGAGAGTGGCTATGCAAAGGCCCCCCTGGCCTGCGAGAACAAAAGATTTGGCCTATAAAAGAAGGAGCCCTGCTCCTTGAAAATTAGATCCGGTTTGGGCCACAGAAGGACTCTGCCCGACGAGAAGGACCGTGAGAGACAAGGAGGGGTGCTGACTCTTGCCTCTGTCTGGTGCCTTGCTGCTGAAGGAGAGACAGGAGAAAAGACTACGAGAAGACTTTTGCTTTACTTGTGCCAAACTCTGCTAAAGAGATCTCCAAGGGCTTGCAACTGAACTTGCCCCCTGACCAGCGTCCCAGGACCAGTGGACGCTACCCCCTTGGAAGAAAGCGACTGCGGGTGCTGACCATCGCCGCAGCACCGACGGAGGAATCTCCTCCAAGGCAGCGACATCCACCTGACCACCGTGACCGGGACCCACAGCAACAGCGGGAGCAAAGTAAGGACCAGCCGCCGCTGGCCCGAACACCGTGACCGCAACTGCACCGGGAGCCCGAGAGCAAAGCGAAGGAGGACCCGTCCGGTCCGAGCTCTCGAGGTGACTGCATAACGAGCAGCCACTCACCTGCAAAGACGGACAGTTGCCCTGTGAGAATCCGCAAGGTCGGTAGCCTGCCCGACAGCCCAGCTGTGAGCCCACAGCTGCACCGGCACTTGGCTGGGTACGTCCTGCACTTGGGGACCGTACTGCCACTTGCCACCGCCGCACAGCCGCCGCCTCCAGAGTCGGAACGGACGACAAAGAGAGGACCCTGCCACCACAGAACACCGCTGCCCCGGATGACCAGTGACCTGCTCGGCTGAAGAGCCGCAACGATCAGCGACTCCGGGAAGGCAACGCGACGTGGGACAGATCCCCTGGAAGCCGCCGGCTCCACAAGAACTTTGAGTAACACCGGCCTACGGGCCTCAAGAGAACTGCATAAGAACTGTGGTAACCCGAATTAGGTAATCTGCAACCGTTTTCATAAAATACATTGACTGTATTCACAAGCCTGCTTAAAATCTATATAAAGATATATATTTTTACAGAATACAGTCTGGTCTCGTTGTGTGGTGGGTTGGTTGTGAAGGTGTACTGTTGCAAGTGTTTAACCCTATGTGCCCCAAAGATTAGCCTACGACTGCTTAAGCCACACTACCTAGAGGGTAAGCAGAGGTTGTCTGGAAGGTAACCCTCAGCCCTGACGAGGAAGAGAGAGTCCCTGCTTGTCGCTAGTGTTGCACTGCGCCAACTAGAGCCTCCCCCTTCCTACATTGGACACAGCGGTGAGGATTTCGAATTTACACTTGCGATACCTATACCTGAGCTTCTGACCACTACACAAGGACTACGGTCCAGTTACTTAGCCACAGACTTTGCTTTTTGAATTTTGCCGAAAGAAGATTCCGAGTGCAGAAACCATGCCGGGCACAAAGAGCCTGGATGGAGCGGAGTCCACGACCTCCGAGGTGTTGGAGATAGAGTGGGATGCCGCAAAGCTGGACAAATACTCAAAGTTGGAACTGAAGTTTTTCTGTAGGAAACTAAAAGTTTCGCACGCTGGTTGCAAAAACAAGCCGGAGCTCTACAAGGCCCTGAAAGCCTGGGTGGAGTCCAGAAAGACCCCGGAAGAGCAAGACGTCCTCGCCGAGCAGAATACGACGGAGGAGCAGAATGCGCTTGGGGATCTGATCGATCTAGAGAGGCAAGACAGCGAGCACAGCTTGGGTAAAGGCCTGTCGCCAGAGGAGCTGGCGGACAGGAAGGAAACCCGGAATCACGAGAGAAAGTTGGCAGAAATGAAAATCCAGCTGGAGCTTGAAACCAAAAGAATGGCGCTGGAAGAGCGAAAGCACCAGATGGATTACGAAATAAAAATGAGGGAGATAAGTCTCAAGGAGAGAGACTTGGATCGTCCTCCCTCTGGTGGCAGCACATCGCCAGTGCAGGTAGAGTCAAGAGTGCACATCCCGAAGGACGTAGTCAAGGAGTTCTTTAAGGGGGATGACATAGGACAGTGGTTTAGGGCATACGAGGTAGCCATGTCCTCCCACCGGGTCCCTGACAAGGATTGGGGAGCGGGGTTGTGGGGAAGGTTCCTTAGCGAAGGGAGAGATACCTTGCTAGATTTGCCCGTTGAGAATCAGAGATCCTATGCCTACATGAAAGAAGCTTTATTGAACAGGTACGGGCTTACCCCTGAAATGTATAGACAGAAGTTTAGGGGATGTACTAAGCGGCCTGGGAATACGTATGTGGAGTATGTGACTTACTTTTGCAGAGCACTGGATGGTTGGGTGAAAGGTAACAAAGTTAATGATTTTCAAGGTCTCTTTGATTTAATTGCATGGGAGCACTTGTCTGATCACTGTTTTCCTGAGTTACGCCAACACCTGATCGATAGCAAGCTGTCCAACCCGAGGAAGCTTGCTGAGGAGGCGGACCGCTGGCTCAGCACCAGGGTCCACAAGGGTCCCGTGGTAGATTCCGCCAAGAGTGGGCAGGGTCCCCAGCAGAAGAGTGGGGGGGACAAGGGGGAAAACAGAAAGGGTTCCAAAAAGGCCCCCAAAGTAGTTCCCAAGGGAATCCGCAGCAGGGTTCTCAGCCTCCCCCACCCCCGAAGCAGAATGGGGCCCGACAGGTAAACCTGTTCCAAAGGGGCCCTTCAATTGTTTCAAATGTGGCGAGCCTGGGCACATATCCAGTGACCCCAAGTGTCGCCTATTTGGAAAACCCGCACCCACTGGTGCTCCGCCCCGACAAGTGACTAGCGTTCACCTGGGAGAAGAAATGATGGTCCCGGGGGGTGGAGATCCCGTTCACATGACCCTGGTCTCGTTAGGAGACAGCGAGATGATCCCTACGAACTACCTGCCCTCTAACACTAAAAAATATGGGCAGGTGGTGATCATCAATGGTAAGGAAGCCGAAGCTCTTAGAGACACAGGAGCCAGTGTGACTGTATGAGGCAGCACCTGGTGTCTCAGGAGCAGGTTGTACCCCATGCCTACTGTAGGGTTATCAACGCTGATAATTCTGAGAGTCAGTGTCCGATGGCTCAAGTTCCCTTCGAGTGGGGGGGGGGTCTCTGGTACTCTGCAGGTCTGTGTGAGAAAAACCATGCCTGTTGACTGTTTGCTAGGGAACGACTTGGAGCACTCCCCTTGGGAAAAGGTGGAGAAAACGACTCACCTGCGGATGGTGGGTCTGCCTGACTGGGCGTGCGTGACCACCCGGTCGATGGCAGCCAGTAGGGGTGATCGAGAGGTCCTGGGGCCTGATGGAGAGGCCCAGGAACCGGCCTTAGGGAGAAGGCGCAGGGGGCGCGGGAAACCGGCCCCTGAAGTTCCTACGGTCCAGGAGGAGGCAGACCTTGAGGGGGATGCCCTGGAGCCTACAGGGGAACAGATCGCCGAACTGGGGGACCTGCCTGAGCTGACCCATTGGCAGCAAGAAGGAGGACCCTCCAGGGAGGAATTCTGCAGGGAGCAGAAAGAATGCCCTTCTCTCATGGGTATGCGGCAGCAGGCTGCAGACCAGGCCAATGGTGTTCAGGCCAAAACACATTACGTGTACTGGGAGAACGACCTCCTGTATTCGGAGCCTAAGGCTGCTGAACCTGGGTCAGCCCGTGTGGTGGTGGTACCCCAGAAGTTCAGAGCCTTCCTACTGGGTCTGGCTCATGATGTGCCTTTAGCAGGACATTTGGGGATGGACAAGACCTATGACAGGCTTGTCACCCACTTTTACTGGCCCCAAATGCATAAGAGCTCAGACGCTTATTGCAGAACCTGTCCGACTTGCCAGGCAAGTGGGAAGATGGGAGGGAAGAACAAGGCTCCCCTCCAACCCTTCCCTGTGGTCGGTACGCCATTCCAGAGAGTGGGTATTGACATCGTTGGGCCTCTGGACCCCAAGACAGCCATGGGCAACAGGTTCATCCTGGTCTTGGTGGACCATGCCACCCGGTACCCTGAAGCCATCCCTCTGAGGACAGTGACGGCTCCCGTGGTGGGGCGTGCACTGATGGGAATTTTCTCACGAGTAGGATTCCCTCTAGAGGTGGTGAGCGACAGGGGGACCAATTTCATATCGAAATATATGAAGTCCCTTTGGCAGGAGTGTGGCGTAACGTACAAGTTCACCACCCCCTACCATCCCCAAGGTAACGGGTTGGTTGAAAGATTCAACCGAACCCTCAAAGGCATGATCATGGGCCTGGAAGGTCCGATGAGGCGTAAGTGGGACGTCCTCTTGCCATGCCTGCTTTTTGCATATCGCGAGGTACCACAGAAGTCCCTAGGGTTCAGCCCCTTTGAACTGCTGTACGGCCACCCCGTGAGAGGACCACTGAGTTTGGTAAAGGAAGGCTGGGAGCAATCTCCCAGGAAACCTCCCCAGAATGTATATAGCTACATGCTGGCCTTCAGAAACCAAACCAGGCGCTTCAGACAACTTGCCGAGGCAAATCTGGAAGCGAGCCAGGAGGAAATGAAGCGGTGGTACGATCAGAATGCCACTCTGGTCGAGCTTCAGCCTGGACAGGAGGTGTATGTCTTGGCCCCAGTGGAGCCCTGTGCCCTTCAGGATAAGTGGACAGGACCATTTGAGGTTGTGGAGCGCAAGAGCCCCGTGACATACTTGGTGGACATGAAGACGCCCAGGAACCCTTTGCGGGTCCTCCATGTCAACCGCCTCAACCCCCACTTGCGAAGGTCCGAAGTGGGCATGTTGTTGGCAACCGATGACGGAATGGAGGAGGAGTCGGAGCCTCTTCCTGACCTCTTGGTGGCCTGTGAGAAGGATGGGTCAGTGGATGGAGTTAACCTCTCACCCTCCCTGACCGCCGAACAACAGGAGGACTGCCGCCAGTTGCTGGGGCAGTTTCCAGACCTGTTCTCCCTGGTTCCGAGTGTCACAGATTGGTGCGTCCATGATGTGGACACTGGAGACAGCTTACCGGTGAAGCATAAGGCTTACAGGGTAACTGACAGGGTACGGGCCTGCATCAAGGAGGAGGTCTCCAAGATGCTTGCCCTCGGGGTGGTTGAGTCTTCCAGCAGTCCTTGGTCCAGCCCCGTGGTCTTGGTACCGAAGGCTGCTGCGCCGGGAGCCACACCCGAACTCCGGTTCTGTGTGGACTACAGAGGACTCAATTCAGTCACGAAGACTGACGCGCACCCCATCCCCAGAGCTGACGAGCTCATTGATCGGCTAGGGGCTGCCCGGTTCCTCAGCACGTTTGATTTAACGTCTGGGTACTGGCAGATCGCCTTGACCGATGGGGCAAAGGAGAGGTCGGCATTCTCTACACCAGATGGGCATTTCCAGTTCCGGGTCATGCCATTTGGAATGAAGAATGCCCCTGCCACCTTTCAGAGATTGGTCAACCAGGTGTTGGCTGGACTGGACGAGTTCAGTGCCGCCTACCTGGATGACATCGCGGTGTTCAGTGGCACCTGGCCCGAACACCTGCGACACCTCTGGGAAGTGTTGATGGCCCTGCGCAGAGCAGGCCTCACAATCAAGGCAAGCAAGTGCCAGATTGGGCAGGGTTCAGTGGTGTACTTAGGACACCAAGTTGGGAGTGGCAAGGTAGCCCCCTTGCAGCCCAAGATCGAAACCATCCTGGCTTGGGAACCCTCCAAGACCCAGACTGCAGTCAGAGCCTTCCTGGGGCTCACTGGGTATTACAGGAGGTTTGTCAAGGGCTATGGCACGATCGTGACCCCCTTGACAGAGCTGACTTCCAAGAAGCAGCCCAGGAATGTGATTTGGACTGACACCTGTCAGAAGGCTTTCGACACCCTGAAGACTGCCATGTGCACGGCGCCCGTGCTCCTGGCCCCTGATTTCTCCAAGGAGTTCATTGTGCAAACAGACGCTTCAGAGCATGGTGTAGGGGCTGTTCTTTCACAGATGACTGAGGAGGGCTTTGACCAACCCGTAGCCTTCATAAGTCGGAGGTTACTTCCACGGGAAAGTAGGTGGAGTGCAATAGAGCGTGAAGCATTTGCTGTGGTCTGGGCGCTGAAGAAGCTAAGACCCTACTTGTTTGGGTCTCACTTCCGAGTTCAGACGGACCACAGGCCCCTCAGATGGTTGGTGCAAATGAGGGGTGAGAACCCGAAACTGTTGAGGTGGTCCATTTCTCTACAGAGTATGGACTTTACGGTGGAACACCGCCCTGGCACCGATCACGCCAACGCTGACGGTCTGTCCAGATTTTTCCGCCTTAGTGATGTGGAACTCCCTGGGGAAGGGTAGTTCCCCCCACATTTCAGCTGGAGGGGACACATGTTAGACCTGGCACCTTGGCGTGAGTCTCCCTTCCACTTTTTGCTGATGTGCCTCCGATGTTTTGCTGGTTTTCCGATACTCAGGGCACTGCGCCACGGCTGACCCGTGCCGCAGTGCAAGTGCTCCCTACTGTAAATTGTACATGCGATTGGTATCCATGATTGGTTCTCTGGGTTTACTGTTAGTCCCTAGTAAAGTGCACGAGAGAGTGCCGGGGCTTGTAGATGCCAAGACTGCTGGTGGGCCTGCAGCGCTGGTTGCGCCACCCACCGAAGCAGCCGTAAAGATGTGTCTGGGAACTGCGACCGCAGAACCCGCGTGCGGTCTCGTACTGTCACGCTAGCTGGGCAAGTGTCCCCACTTGCCAGCACCGACCCTTCCCTTGACTACATATTAGTCACCCCTATGGTAGGCCTGCGGGCAGGGTGCGTTGTAGGTGCAAGATAGGACAAGCCCTGAGATGCGTGGCCTGTCCTAGTAGTGACTTACAACCAAGACCGTATTTCACTATTGAAGGCTACCTGCTCCATTAGGCCAGACTGAGCTGCGAGGATTATTACACCCTATAATCCCCGCAGGCTCAAGGAGCATGGTAGCGAGTCATGTTTAGTATGCCTGAACTCAGGATGATAAAATATTTCTTGTAGTCAAGTTTATTTTAGTATCCTGGGTTTGCAAATGCTACTTTTAGAAAGTTAGCATTTGCTTGCTTAACCATTTCAGCCCGCCTCTGCTGGTATGTGTATCTGACTGTCTGGGATGTGTGAGTGACAGGGCTGGAGGGATGACAGGTGGTGAATGCGCAGATTACACCTTAGTGGGAGGTAGGAGTGCCTCTTGACTCGAACTGTCACTGTGCTCGGCCACCACAATGCTGGCTCCACCCTCCTGGGGAGCGGCGGATGACTCTGCCGGCACCTGGCCCAGGAAGGGCGAAGCCCCCATCAACAAGGTACTCTGGCCACCCCTGTCCGGACAATGCTGGCTCCACCTCCTGTGGGGCATCTGATGCGCCTGCCCCTCACACTGAAAGCAGAAGCCGGAGTACACCCGCCGGGGTACTCCAGAACTGAGAGTGGCTATGCAAAGGCCCCCCTGGCCTGCGAGAACAAAAGATTTGGCCTATAAAAGAAGGAGCCCTGCTCCTTGAAAATTAGATCCGGTTTGGGCCACAGAAGGACTCTGCCCGACGAGAAGGACCGTGAGAGACAAGGAGGGGTGCTGACTCTTGCCTCTGTCTGGTGCCTTGCTGCTGAAGGAGAGACAGGAGAAAAGACTACGAGAAGACTTTTGCTTTACTTGTGCCAAACTCTGCTAAAGAGATCTCCAAGGGCTTGCAACTGAACTTGCCCCCTGACCAGCGTCCCAGGACCAGTGGACGCTACCCCCTTGGAAGAAAGCGACTGCGGGTGCTGACCATCGCCGCAGCACCGACGGAGGAATCTCCTCCAAGGCAGCGACATCCACCTGACCACCGTGACCGGGACCCACAGCAACAGCGGGAGCAAAGTAAGGACCAGCCGCCGCTGGCCCGAACACCGTGACCGCAACTGCACCGGGAGCCCGAGAGCAAAGCGAAGGAGGACCCGTCCGGTCCGAGCTCTCGAGGTGACTGCATAACGAGCAGCCACTCACCTGCAAAGACGGACAGTTGCCCTGTGAGAATCCGCAAGGTCGGTAGCCTGCCCGACAGCCCAGCTGTGAGCCCACAGCTGCACCGGCACTTGGCTGGGTACGTCCTGCACTTGGGGACCATACTGCCACTTGCCACCGCCGCACAGCCGCCGCCTCCAGGGTCGGAACGGACGACAAAGAGAGGACCCTGCCACCACAGAACACCGCTGCCCCGGATGACCAGTGACCTGCTCGGCTGAAGAGCCGCAACGATCAGCGACCCCGGGAAGGCAACGCGACGTGGGACAGATCCCCTGGAAGCCGCCGGCTCCACAAGAACTTTGAGTAACACCGGCCTACGGGCCTCAAGAGAACTGCATAAGAACTGTGGTAACCCGAATTAAGTAATCTGCAACCGTTTTCATAAAATACATTGACTGTATTCACAAGCCTGCTTAAAATCTATATAAAGATATATATTTTTACAGAATACAGTCTGGTCTCGTTGTGTGGTGGGTTGGTTGTGAAGGTGTACTGTTGCAAGTGTTTAACCCTATGTGCCCCAAAGATTAGCCTACGACTGCTTAAGCCACACTACCTAGAGGGTAAGCAGAGGTTGTCTGGAAGGTAACCCTCAGCCCTGACGAGGAAGAGAGAGTCCCTGCTTGTCGCTAGTGTTGCACTGCGCCAACTAGAGCCTCCCCCTTCCTACAACCCTCAACTCAAACAACAGTGACCCCTTCTGAGGAATTTATAGAATCCACATTTGAGCCAGCGAGAATTAGTGGATTCAGCTGAATTGTTGCCTCCACAACACCCTCAACTGCTAAAAGTAAGTGACAAACTTTATATATTATTCATATTAATCCACACTTACTTATGAAGGTGCACTTGAGTTGTGCTATTTTTTATTCAGAGTTGTCATAAGTAATGGATGATGATTTTAGTTGATCAGTCACCTGCTTTGCCCAGCATATTGCCACTTTTTCTAGGCATATGGTTAACCTCCAAATTGCGATGGGCCACTACAGGGGGGCTGTGACCTTTGGTTTAGTGCTGTTGATGTAGCACAAATCGCATTTTATTCATAGGGGTACATTATCATCACATTTGTAGAGTGCACCTGCGTGTAATCTTTTGTCGTATTAACATGAGGTATTAGAATTGCAAAATATATTAACTTGAAATGTGATGGTCTTAAGTCATTGAAAACTACCATGGAAAATTAATGTAGAAGGTGAATGTAACTACCAGAACATATTAACCTGAAGAGATCTTGTTGTGAAACTGACAATTATGCATGTACTGAATGTGCTTATTAGTAGCTACTTTTAAATGTAGGTACATGCAATTATTTGAATGTGCCTTATTTTCCTATGCAAATTCGTAAAGCTCTCATACTGGTTTCTTATGTTAGCTGAATCTTGTAGGCATGAAATGCATTTTCCTGGAAACTCTTGCTTTAGAACTAATCGTTTATTTTCACGTGTGCTGTTGAATTTGTTCTTTCTCACATTTTGTGTTGCAGGTGAACGAGGCGTTCTTCTTAGCTAGAATAATGTATTTTTTTCACTAGTCAGGCAAGAAGAGAAGAAGTTACAATTGCATAACCTGAGTCAATAAAGGAAGGTCGTTGTGCTTCACACAAGGAGAAGGCCGGGGAACCAAGGACAAACTGTTGCAAGAGGAGAAACATAGTTATCCCATAGAAAACTACCTTTAGGTTATACTCAGAGCAGATGGTGTGACCTGCAAAGACTCTTGGGCAACCTACCTGAAATAATAATATGTTGGGATTAGGGAAAGTGCCCACTTCTTCTCCTTCTGCCTTCGAAAGAAAACCAGAGAACAAGCTCTGTCTCAGTAGCTTTATGCTACATGACCCATTGATGGTGGAGAGACTTCTTAGGAAGACTCCACGTGCTGACACCTTGTATTCCTCCTTCCTGAAGATGCTTAATTAGGGATGTCACTTTAGTGTTAGTGTAAGGATAGATTAAGGCTTTTTACTCATCAATCCTCAATGCAGGGAAACTTGTACTCAATCTTTATGATTGAGTACAATTGAATCAATTGTTTTACTTATGCTACATCATTTTAATTGGATACGCAGATTTGGCTTCCTGCTGATTCTGATGTATTTCTACACACTCATCTTTAGGTGTCTTTATGTTCAGTTATTTTTGACATGGCAATAAATTAAATATTGTGATTGTGATTCTAGAATAGGCCCAGAATTTATGGGCCCAACCCTTTCACAGGTAACCACTGCAGTAGAAAACCTGGCAGACTGCAAGTGGAATTCAGTTAAGGGCTGGAGAAAGTGAAGCGCTTCCCACCTAAGAAGTGTTTCGAAAGGTGAAACTGTGAGCATGCAGCTGATAATTTGCCTGAAACTGCTTGGTCTGCAATATCTGAAAGGATCATTGTTGGTAGAGGAAAAAGGAATCCTTAGGAATGTTTTGGATTTTCACTTGTTTAGTCTGACTTACAAAAGGATTGGTATATGGCACAGTTATCTGCTTCAAATTAAATGTGATAACTTTTTTTGCATCAAAACAGTTATTTTGTCTAATTATTTGTTAAAAATTATTCTCAATATGTACCTTAAAAACATAGGGCATGATTAAGATGGTGGTCTGCTGAGCATCCTACCGCCATCGCAGCAGGATTAGGACTGACCGAAAAGTAGTCAGCTGTCCCACCTGCCCAAAAATTTTGCGAACGCCATGTAGGTGGTTGGAATCATGGCTTTTTCCACTGCAGCTTTTGCTTCGGCTCAAAAAGAGCTTGATGTGGTGCTGGATCCGATTCTCATTTCTAGATTCAATATCCTTAATGTTATAGGGTAGTCCTTTTCTTGCTGTTATACTGTGCAACGCAGCACACGTAGCTGAAATTTCACAAGAAGTCTAAGGGCTATATCACAATGCCACAACTACTCTTATCGAGACACTTAAGTCTGCACGATAAAAGTGCACATACACATTCTGCAGCTGATCTTGTTGTTTTGGATTATTGTACATTTGCTCACTTAGTACCTCATTACGATGGCAGTCAGACGAGCGTTAGCCCGCAACTGTTTTGGACACGGGACCGTCCGACAAGGAGTTGGCAGTCCCAACAGCTCAATTGCAATGTGACAGCTGTGGAGGCAGTTGTAAAATGCTGTTTACCATTGTGGCTTGAGCAGCAGCCCAGGAGCCGGGCCGCTGCACAAGCAACAATGGTAAACAGCATTTTTTAAAACATTCATGCACTGGGTGCCAGGCACCATGTTGTGCCCAGGGCCACATACCCAAGGCCCACAGCTGCTGGGGACCCTGCTAGCAGCCCCCAGAGTCCCTTTCCAACAGCCTTTCCATGGCTGTTGGACAGCCCTGGAAAAGCTGTAGGAAAGGGACATTGTGATCCCTACAGTGATGCCTCCACAGGCACTCCCCCCCCATTTGTAGGAATTACTCTCCGACAAGCTCATTGAGCCTGTCAAAGACATGGGTTGGTTCCTCCGCCCGCTGCACTCCTACCGACCGCATCATTATGCAGCAGTCGCACCACAGTCTGAGATGACGGATGGAGTGCGGTGACGATCCCCCCGGATCAGGGACAGCGCAGGGGGAGTGGCAGCGCAGGGACAGCAGGCTGTGTAGGGACAGCTCGGGGGAGCGGCAGCACAGGGAAAGCATGCAGTACAGGGATAGTGTAGGGGGAGCAGCAGTGCACGGGCAAGGACAGCAGGCAGCGCAGGGACACCAGCATCTCAGGGAAGGATGGAAGCACAGTACCTTAGGCTGGTGTCAGGTAAAGAGGGGGGCCCAGCCCAGCCTCTTCTGGGCTCTGACAGGCACAGAGGGGCCCGTCCCTGACTTGGGCTTGGACAGAAGCCACCTGTACATGTCCCAGCATACAGAAGCCGCAGTGGGTCTATAAAGGCACCGGCAGGTGTGAAAATCAGGAGCCCAGATGGTGCTGCCCCAGGGTCACTGGGAAATGTAGGCGCTCCATAGTGCAGGCCAGCAGCAGATTGGGAGAGAGACCTCCTGTAAGGGAGGGCGGCAGGTGGCTTCCCATGATGCAGGAGCCACTGGGGTGCTACAAAGGCACCGGGAGGTAAGGAAATCAGGAACCCAGCTGGCCCCACCTCCGGGGAGACTGGGAAATGTAGTGCAGTAGATTGGTGGTGGGATGGACAAGGTCTGAAGCGCTCTCTAGCATAAACCAGAAGAACGAGGGAAAACATCCAGTAGGGAAGTACCGCAGGCGGAATAGTGATTCATTATTTGAAAATTATGAATGTGAATTGCTAATCAAATTTCTCAAAATTAAGGAACTGCTATTTCTTTGGTTTCCTATCTATTTGGTTTGCTAAAAATAATACCGAATTGCCTTTGATACATAGGAAAAGTCAATTTTAGCAGTCTGTAAACAGTTCGCAACTGGTTGCTCACTGAATCGCTAATCATCTGTACATCTGGCCTTAATGCTATAAGACTTTGTCTGTTAGTGATGGCCGTGAACTCGGGAAACTTGTCCTCTGGGATAAATGACCTATTTTGTTAATTCCCAAATACTTTGATCATTCAATCATTTGCCACTCATGAGTGCTCAGTGATGAAAAAGGTAGGTTGTGATGTCCTCTTACAGATCTTGGCCAGCCTAATTGTGTATATTCTACACAGTCGTGAGAACACTGGGATTTGCAGTGCCTTCTTTCATGGCAAAATGTGGCATGAATGGTGGAGAATTACTCAACGGTATGCTTATTCTTCTTGCGCTGAAATGTAGTGAAGTTCAAAGTCAGACACTGCAAATCCATCATTGTAATATAGTAAAGGGAGTATCTCCCGTCTAACCCGCCAGCCCATGCCAGGGTTACCATAGATGATCACAAAAATGTATCATCCCCAAAGTCTCTTAATAACTAGCAAGATCTCATCAGCATATATCAATATGAGATTACAAGAGGTAAAATTGAAGCCCCTTTTCACGCGGAGTTGCTTAATTGTGCTGGCCAGCGGTTTGAGGGTGATGACCAAAATTGGCAAAAGGGAGCAACACTTCCTGGTGCCTCTGGTAATCAAGATAGGGGATATAATTCTGGTAATCCTGAATATTGTGTGATCCTATTTAACCATTATTTCCTCTGGTGTGTTATTTTCAGACCCTTCCTCCATTATTTTCTGTCAGTGTTTGGCGCAGTATTAGTGAGTGGCCATGGGTGGTGTTGGATTTACTCGACGGCTGCATCTTATTATGACTGTTTTGCAACCTTTTTGGCTGTAGTCATTTTAGAAGGGTTCTTTGTGAAAGCAATGGTTTTACTCTTGTGTGGGTAGGTGTTTTGCTCTTTTCATGTCCCTCCTTTAAATTGAATTTTGTAGTATGAGTATTACGTGCTACAAAATGCTGTTTGTGAATAGGTCCTATTGTGTTCTACGCTGACGATACTCAAATTGTCACCTCTTTGGCACCTAATATGAGTCTAACCATAGTGAATCTTTCTAGCTGCCTTCAGCAAGTTAACAAGTGGAAGCCGATGTCTTAATGAGACTGCAGACTAGTCAAAATGCTGCAGCTCGCATTCTGTGAAGCCGTCCTAAATGTCAGTCTGCACGCTGTCATGAGGCACAGTTGAGCTGTGCTGATGACGAGCTGAGCTCGTCATGACACCAGTAAAATGGCAATTTCCAGCACAGGGGAAAAATAACCACAGCAGCGATGTGGTTAAGAAAATAATTAATTGTATACTTCTTTGCACTGCACACAAGATACAGTATGTTCAGGGTTCCCATATCCTGAGTCGTCTTTTTTTCCCATACAGCATTTTCCGTGCTTTGAGATCAAAGAATCAGTTTCTTCTGGACGTTCCCAGAATTAAGAGGGCCAGAAGCAAATGGTGAGCTTTTGATTATCTGGTCTCCAAGCTCTGGAACTCCCCCCCACCCCCACCCCAACCATCTTAGGACCAATGGCAACCTCCTCAGCTTTAGAAAGCAATTAAAAACCTTCCTGTTTTAATAATTTAAATGCATCATGCACTGCTCGCGATTTCTGTTCAAGCACTGGAAAGCCTGTGTCTGGGTAGCCATGCTCTATACAAGAAATGTCAAATAACAAATAGCTATGTCTGCATCTACTTCTGTAACTGCGACTGTTCTGTAAGCCAAGAACTGTGCTTTTAAGCAACCTGATTGGTGCAAAACATGTTTCCCAAGTCTAACCATGAGGTCACGGAGCTGACTTGTGATCAAGGTAGATTTTGTTCTGTGTGGCACGTGCAGTGGGGCATGTAAATACAATGCAGCAATTGTGTGTGGCATTATGAAGACAGGCTGCTCCCTTCATAACATTGCTACCACGTGAGGAATGTAACAATGAGAACTTTATTCAGGATGGTGAGCATCCTTTGGGCTACAGCCAATCTGTCATGCAAACCACCTTATTGAAAATTCTTTCAGTGACTAATCCTTGATGCCTTGATGACCTGAGACAATTGGGAGAAAACAACAGCAGGAGAAAAAAAATTCATATAACAGGATTATGCCCAACAGCCATAACCACAATCCCTCAACTATACCTCATCATTGCCATATCCTGACCTGTCTACCCCATTCACTACTTCGACATCTATGTCAAAACTGCTCCATAGCCCTATGACAGGACTGGGCCATCAGGAGCATTTTTGAGTAGAGGTAAGCTGTGTCTATGCAACAAGGATGGTTTGTTGTTTGACCAAGGGCCGCCCAAACCACTGGCCACAGCCTAACCTGTGCCCCAGCCCCATAACTGTTTTGCTAGGGTCCCCCTGGGACTCCAAACAGGGTTAAAGAGTGATCTTTTTTAAGTACTTTTGGAATGCAATTGAGCCGTGAATTTACAGCAAAAGATTAAAAAAACAAAAGTGTGGCATACCATGCTTGTTTTTCATGAATGCCCTGGGTGGGCTAGGTCCCTGGGTCATTTATTTAAAAAAAAGAGGGGTGTAGACAGGTCCCACATCTAAGGCTCTTAGGGCCTCAGGGACTATCACCTTCCTGCGGCTTTCTTTACATATTGGAGGGGGGGCCATGTGGACCCCCTCAATAAGCTCTCTGGAGCCTGGGGTGCACCATCTCCCTGGGGCTCAATTTAAAATATTAGGGGGGGGTGCGCAGACCCCCCTATTGGGCTCTTTAGATCCCCGTGGACTGCCACCTCCCCAGGGATTAATATGAATAATCAGTGGGGAGCCATGCAGACCCCATGCCATAGAGACCACCGCCTCCACTTTGACAGCAAGTAAAATACATGTGGGAAGAGGCCCCAGGGACCACCACTTCCACCGGGTCGGACCGTAAAAAGAGACGTGGGGTTACCATGCCGCCCCCCCATAATGGCCCTGGTCACCCCCACCTTCCATGGACAGCTCCCGCTACATCCCGGGTGCCCACCTATTGACCATTTGATTCTTTGTGGACTTGGTTTAGTGTTTGAGCACTGAACCTGTGGTGTTATCAGTTTTACATCTTTAGAGAATGGAGATGACTTGCAGAAGCGTTGCCACCTTGGATTTTGTTCGATCTGTTGAAGGTGTCTTACACTGTTGAGCATCACCTTCTTATTCAGCAACTTTCAATATCTGGCATCCAGGAAAGTTTGTAGGAGTGGATCAGATCGTCCATCTTTGCTGGAGAGCAGATATTGGCACTGCCTTTGTGTGCACCCCAGAATCTGCAATATCACCTCTTTTATGTAACTGTTATATGGGGCCACTGCCAGAGGTAATGGTTGTTATACATGCATTTATATGTACATGGAGGACATTCTTCTTATTTAGCCTCAAAGATGCCAACCAGCAAATGGTCGCTGACTACAAGCCCTGGAGCAATGTTCAAGCCATGTGTATCCATGACCTCATGATGAATGTTGATTAAATTCCTAATGCTTTTGACTACTATGGACTCCCATATCTGGTATTCCAGATTATTACATACACACCTCTCCTCAACCTGCTCAAGGCAGTACATAATCTTGTATTGACAATTCGCCTTTAGCTGTCCTTGGAAATATAGGCCAGGAAAGTGCCAAGTCTCCACTTTTTATCATCTACAACTCTTAGATATAATCTTTGTCTGGATCCTAGCCATGAGTTTCCAGTTCTCAGTGGGTTAGATATGGGAACAATAATTCACAGCAAGCTCGTTTAATTACTATCTATACATCCAGAATGCTACGGCTCAACAGCTTATGGGTTTGAAAAAATGTGATCAAGTTTTCTATGTGCTATCTGGGCACATTGACAACATATCACTAAGAAGTTTTCTTTAACTTTAGGATAATTGCTCGGACAGCCATGTATGCTAAAGGCTCCAGTCTGTTGGGCTTCTAGGCTGCACGTCATGTATGTACTTAGACAGACTCTTAGATAGGCTAAACTCTGTGTGTTTACCATATAAGATTCAGATTGGTTAGAGGCACAGCCCTTTCAGTAGCTGCTGCTACATTTTAGAGTACTATTCTGTTTTCCTCCACAAAACAATCCAAGCTACTCTGAAAGACTGCCATTTTGGGTGTTTACAATTTAGTGATCGGTATAGTTTCTCGTCATACACAAAAATCCCAACCTCTATCGCCCCAAGAAACTATGGTGAATGTTTCACTTTATAGATACATGTAGCATAAAAATATAAATGATATTGAAGAAGAAGCTGAAAACCCAGACTTGAGAGGTTATCCAAACCACCTAAAGATCTGGAAAGACCTCACAATATGCCTGGTTAAGGGCATATTTGGTGTTTCAAACCAGAACAGAAAGACCCCCACCCCTTGTATTCAATCAATCAATGAATTCAAACAAATATGCCGTCATGTTTAGACTCAGAAGATTTGCATGTAACACACAGCATTTTATGGGATCCCAGAATCCAATAAGTTTAAATAACATTACATATTTATTTAGTGACAACCCCTCTAGAGACGTGGTTCCTCTCGCTCTCTTGTAAGCCCTTCCCTGACTGGTGACTCCAAATTTACAATGGCAAATCATACTCAGTTTAAAACTGTGACCTCAGTCGTACAATCCATCACAAGAAATTACATAGCACTCACAAATATAAAAAGCAAGGTATCACATCCTAGAAACACATTTATAAGTATAGTGATGCAATGAAACGCACAACAATGCAAAGACAAAAGCAAAATAATAGATTCCACATATGATACCAGGTGCACACCACAAAAAAGAGGAAATTATAAGATTAATAATATAAATCACAGACAAGAACTGATAAGTCAACAGTAAAACACTAATCGTCTCACAATTGAGCCATCTTTCAGCAATCATCACAAATCCTTTCAACCACTAAAATTGCTCTAAAAGAGAAAAAGACATCCCAGCTACACAAAATGGTGCTTGGTATTTTATTCAGTACCTTGTAAATAACTTATAAACCCAGAAGAAGGATGTTGAAGATTTGGAAGAAGTCTACGTCCACTTCTCAAAGGGTACCTGAGCTTCAGGAATCATCTGGGTGCTTTGTAACCCTGAAAGTGATGTGAAAGCATAAAGTAACTTTGTAGTCCCCGACAAAGTATGAAAGGCAACTACGCCTTCCCTACAGCAACTTATACCATGTCTCTGAAATCTACGCTTGCAAACTTATTTCCGTGTCACCGTCAACCTAATTATGACAACCAATACATACAAAAAGAGCACTAACACACCATACCACATTCATTCACATATAAATATTGTGTAAATACCACAACTTATCATGTCCTTTAAAGTGCTGAAAAGTGCACTAATTCAGTTCCAGTCTCCCTTGCAGCAAATACCCAAAAAGGAGAAGATGGCTTTTTAGCAACAAGGACTATATATAACATACTACACAGCGTGCTGAAATGCACTCATGTAAATTGTACTATGAACAAGGTAGCAGATATGGAAGTCTGTAAATTTAAATATGCCTGGTATAAATTGTAAAGTCCTTCGGCACACACACACACACCCATAACCATAACACTCCATAGCTTGAGCTGGATTCCTCTCACCGACATTATCAATGTTTAAAGATTAAAATGGTCTATTTTAATCATTCTCACACTGTCTAATATGATGCAGGACTAAGCAATACATACACAACTAAATACAATGGCAAAAGACCACCTCCACTCCTGCAAATAAAAAACCCAGAAACATAGAGATGTCCAGACCCTCACAAATAGTAAAACCGTGCTATACAAAGCACATAACGTGTCATGCAGAAAATCAAATTTTAAACTCTCTTGTAAGTGTTATAGAAATACATGCAACGTAAAACTGAGAAAAGTACACTAAAAGGTTGCATATATACATTTAACATAGTTTACAGTTAGACTTAAAACAGTTGTACTTACGATCAACTACAACGTGCAGAATTGTAAATCACAACATAGGTTTGGCAAACTTAAACGTATTGAGCTTTGGAGTAAACGATGAAAATCTTTAATTTAAATTACCAAACAATGCTGCTACAGACGGATCGCATAAAGTGAGTCCTTGGAAGTGCACATTTCAGGTATGGTCTCTGCAAAGGGTTTGTGCTGACCTGTGTCTTAAATAGTTGAAGAGTGGGAGCAGTTGTTCCTTACCACTTCAGGCAGTGGAAAGTGGCTGTTTTTCACTGGAACTTCAAAGAAATCTGCTTTTTTTGGCTGAAAGTTTAGCAGTATTTGTTGCACATGGAGTACAACACGTTAACATAACAAAAAGCAAAATAACAACACAACAAAAACATAACAGGACCAAAAACAACAATGCAGAATAAATATAACACAAGAAAGCACTGTCATAATGCAGAAAGAGCACTACATGCCTCAACAAAAAGTAATACAATAACACATAACAATACGGCACCACTATTACAACACCACAACACAACCTAAAGCACACCACAACACAAAACATAACAGAGTCATGCAGGACAAAAGCAGCACAATGGCATATCAGAAAACCACACAGAAACACATTTAATCAACAGAATAATGGCATTTGAAAACTTAGCAGCACATCAAACAAACCTGCACAATAAGCTAAAACAACACAATAACACACTTTGCAACAGCACAACAATATGCCACAAAGAAACACAACGCAAGAGCAAAAGCATGTTCTCCGTATAGCACAATAATACCAAATACTAAAATGCCAAGAGAAAAGCGCACAACACAACCATAGACAACACAACTTCGTCAGACACGGTCGCTCCCACGCTCCCTGGCTCCAGTGGTATCATTACTCCTCCATTGACCTCTGACCATCTGTGTGCCTGTAATTGATCTGCGCATTTGCATTAGCGCTTCTGATTGTGCATTTATTTTAGCGCTTGTGCATTTATTTTAGCGCTTGTGATTTACTCTTTAGTCTGCTGACTTTGTGCCACTCATAACGCTACAGCGTTTCAGGTATTTAGCAGCTTAGCATAGTTTATGCCATATAATCTGCGCGACGGAACGGAGCTGCGCTCTATCTATTAACATTGAAGCTGCCTGCTTAAAAAGCGCTTGTGAACGTTTTCAGTGCCCCAGCCTCACTCGACTTTTGACCTCCTCCATCTTGTTTGTTGTTGTCTCCCTGAGCCCTTCCTCCTCGCACCGCTCCCGCCTCCCTGCTGCCCCTCCCACCCACTGACCCTTACTGTAGACCCCGTAGAAAGTACAGCTGTGACCGCCCTGACTTCGTCAGACACGGTCGCTCCCACGCTCCCTGGCTCCAGTGGTATCGTTACTCCTCCATTGACCTCTGACCATCTGTTTGCCTGTAATTGATCTGCGCATTTGCATTAGCGCTTCTGATTGTGCATTTATTTTAGCGCTTGTGCATTTATTTTAGCGCTTGTGATTTACTCTTTAGTCTGCTGACTTTGTGCCACTCATAACGCTACAGCGTTTCAGGTATTTAGCCGCTTAGCATCGTTTATGCCATATAATCTGCGCGACGGAACGGAGCTGCGCTCTATCTATTAACATTGAAGCTGCCTGCTTAAAAAGCGCTTGTGAACGTTTTCAGTGCCCCAGCCTCACTCGACTTTTGTCCTCCTCCATCTTGTTTGTTGTTGTCTCCCTGAGCCCTTCCTCCTCGCACCGCTCCCGCCTCCCTGCTGCCCCTCCCACCCACTGACCCTTACTGTAGACCCCGTAGAAAGTACAGCGGTGACCGCCCTGACTTCGTCAGACACGGTCGCTCCCACGCTCCCTGGCTCCAGTGGTATCGTTACTCCTCCATTGACCTCTGACCATCTGTGTGCCTGTAATTGATCTGCGCATTTGCATTAGCGCTTCTGATTGTGCATTTATTTTAGCGCTTGTGCATTTATTTTAGCGCTTGTGATTTACTCTTTAGTCTGCTGACTTTGTGCCACTCATAACGCTACAGCGTTTCAGGTATTTAGCAGCTTAGCATCGTTTATGCCATATAATCTACGCGACGGAACGGAGCTGCGCTCTATCTATTAACATTGAAGCTGCCTGCTTAAAAAGCGCTTGTGAAAGTTTTCAGTGCCCCAGCCTCACTCGACTTTTGACCTCCTCCATCTTGTTTGTTGTTGTCTCCCTGAGCCCTTCCTCCTCGCACCGCTCCCGCCTCCCTGCTGCCCCTCCCACGCCCCTCCCCTCCCTCAAGGTGCTTAAATGACAGATATGCCCACGCGCAGCGTCCACGCGCTACGGCCACGCCGAAGGTGCGCCAAAGGTATGCCCGTCTACGCCCGTCCGCGCCTGGACCGCGCCCAGCGCCAGACCCCCTGGTCCTCGTAATGTCCACCCCCCCCCGCATTACTTACAATGCCACCACCCTCCTAGCCCTGAACCCCGGCCGTTCCCCCAACTGCGTCCAAGCCGCCCCTGGACACACCCATGGGCCCTTTTCCTGCAACTCCTGCAAGTTCGACGGCACCAAGAACAACTCCTCATCTACGAACACACAACAGATATCCGACCCCAACCACCTACAATGCATCCTGCTCAACACCCGCTTGGTCCACAAGCACGCCATCGACCTCTGGAATCTTCTAGACACCATCTCTCCGGACGTCGCCTTCCTAACAGAAACATGGATGAACGCCACATCAGCCCCAGACATCACCATTGCCATCCCGGAAGGCTACAAGATCATTCGCAGGGATCGTACCGGCCACACAGGAGGAGGCATCGCTATCGTCCATAAGAAATCCATCCGCATCTCAACCAGCTCAGACGTCAATTTCGCCAACTCTGAACACCTTCACTTCCAGATCCACACCGACCCCAAGACCACACTCAGAGGCACCCTCCTTTACAGGCCACCAGGACCCCGCGCACAATTTAGCGAAGACATCACGGACTTCATCACTCCACACGCGCTCCCCTCTGAGGATTACATCCTTTTGGGAGACCTCAACTTTCACCTTGAAAAGAACAACGACCACAACACCACCACCCTCGTGGACAACCTCACCAACCTCGGACTTAAACAACTTGTCACTACCCCCACCCACATCGCAGGTCACACACTCGACCCTATCTTCACCTCCAGCAAACATGTCTCCTTCAGCCACACCACAGCTCTCCTTTGGACTGACCACAGCTGCGTTCACTTTACCTACAACAAGCCCACATCCAACAACCACCCCCAACCCACTCTGCAAAGAAACTGGAACAAAATCACCATCGACCAGATCTCCTCATCGCTTCTTCAAAACCCCCAAGCCCACTCCTCTAACCCAGACCAAGCAGCCACCAACCTCACCCAATGGTTATCCAACAGCGCCGACATCCTAGCACCACTGAAAAAACGACAAATCAAACTAGGCAGCAAGAAGGCCTCCTGGTTCAACGATGATCTTAAGAAATCCAAGAAACTCTGTCGCTCCCTTGAGAAGACCTGGAAAAAAGACCCAACCACCAGCACCAAGGACGCCTTCAAAAACGCCACACGCATACACCACCAACTGATCCGGAATGCCAAGAAAGCCGCTTTCAAGGACCGACTAGATAACAACGCCCACAACAGCAAGGAATTATTCAACATCGTCAAGGAATTTACCAACCCCTCAGCCAACTCCAATGACATCACCCCCTCTCAAGCCCTCTGCAACTCCCTAGCCTCATTCTTCCACAACAAAATTGCAGACATCCACAACAACTTCGACAACCGACCCAAAGACCTACCCACCCAACCCCCTGCAGGACCCCCACCTCCCCTGAACATCCTCAATGACTGGAAGCCAATCTCCACTGAGGACACCATCCGTCTGATGAACTCTATCCACTCAGGATCCCCCAAAGACCCATGCCCTCACCACATCTTTAACAAAGCAGACTCCATTATAGCACCGCACCTCCGAGACGTCATCAACTGCTCCCTCAACTCCGCAACCTTCCCGGAAAGCTGGAAACATGCCGAACTCAGCGCCCTCCTTAAGAAACCCACAGCTGACCCCACCGAACTCAAAAACTACCGCCCTATCTCACTCCTTCCATTCCCGGCCAAAGTCATCGAGAAAGCGGTCAACAACCAGCTCGCCGCATTCCTCGAAACCAACAAATCCCTCGACTCCTCACAATCCGGCTTCCGGGCCAAGCACAGCACCGAAACCGCCCTCATCGCAGCAACAGACGACATTCGAACTCTACTGGACAATGGAGACACAGTCGCCCTCATCCTCCTCGACCTCTCCGCAGCCTTCAACACGGTCTGTCATAGCACCCTTTTACAATGCCTCAGAAACGTCGGAATCCAAGGAAAAGCACTGGAATGGATCACCTCGTTCCTCACCGGAAGAACCCAGAGAGTCCGCCTTCCACCATTCAAGTCAGAAGCCACTGAAGTCATCTGCGGCGTACCACAAGGATCTTCACTCAGCCCCACCCTCTTCAACATATACATGAGCCCCCTCGCGGTCATCGCACGCCAACACAACCTCAACATCATCTCCTACGCCGACGACACTCAACTGATCCTATCACTCACCAGAGACCCTAACACTGCCAAAACCAACCTGCATGAAGGAATGAAAGAAGTAGCCGAATGGATGAAGCACAGCCGTCTGAAACTGAACTCAGACAAAACAGAAGTCCTCATCCTAGGCACCTCCCCCTCCGCCTGGGATGACTCTTGGTGGCCAGAGGCCCTTGGAAAAGCACCCATCCCGACGGACCACGCACGGAACCTGGGCGTCATCCTGGATTCCTCACTCTCGATGAACAGACAAGTCAACGCCATTTCTTCATCTTGCTTCAACATTCTTCGCATGCTCAAAAAAACATTTCGCTGGATCCCCACCGAAACTAGAAAAACAGTCACCCACGCTCTGGTCACGAGCCGACTGGACTACGGAAACACCCTCTACGCCGGTACCACCGCCAAACTCCAGAAAAAACTCCAACGCATCCAGAACGCTTCAGCCAGACTCATATTAGACATCCCGCGTAAAGAACACATCTCTGGTCACCTGAAAAACCTCCACTGGCTCCCCATCAACAAGAGGATTACTTTCCGCCTCCTAACCCACGCACACAAAGCACTCTACAAAATCGGACCCGAATGCCTCAACACACGACTGTCCTTCTACACTCCCCCCCGCCAGCTACGATCCTCCAACCAAGCCCTTGCCAATGTACCTCGCATCAACAAAACCACCATGGGAGGTAGATCCTTCTCCTACCTGGCGGCTAAAACTTGGAACTCACTTCCCACTCACCTTCGCCTTACTCAGAACCACCTAGCATTCAGAAAGCAACTTAAAACATGGATATTTGACAAATAATTCCCCACCCTTCCCCTAGCGCCTTGAGACCCTCTGGGTATGTAGCGCGCTATATAAATTTATTGACTTGACTTGACTTGACAGTTGCAAATGTGTACTATCTGTTGTGTTATTTTCTGTAGGTGTATTATTCTGTTGTTGTGGCCTGTTGGTATGCTCTGTTATAGTGGTATGTTGTGCATTGGTATAGCCAATTTGTTGTTTTGTTGCATTTTGTTAGTGCATTGTATTGTGTTACTGTGTTTTGTATAGTTTTATTGCTGCATTGTCATGGTGTTGTGTTGTCTAGTCATGCTGTATTACTGTGGTTGTGTTGTGTTCTTGTAATGTGGTTTTGCGGTGTTTTGGTGATGCCTCATCTCAACTGAAGTCTGTGTCCTTAAATATTCACAAATATTCTAGTCACACATTACCACTTCGACAAATCTGCTTCAATAATATCTGGTAAAAAAGAGTTTAAACAACGCACTGACTTATTGACTAGGGGTCAGATGTATCAAACAGTTTTTCCAATTCTGTGTCTGTGGGGCAATGTGTTTGTACATCTGGGCCTAAGACAAGTATTAGCGCCATCCAAACATGTTTTGTTATCTGTCCCCATTCCTTTTATACATCCACTGAATTTCATGCAAAGCTGGAATTTAAAAAGAAGTTTGCACAATATATGTGAAAGAGTTAAGGCGCTCTATCCATCGGGCTGGATTATTTTCTCTCACATCAATATCGGTCTGAGTATACACTTTTTCTTTGCTTTTCTACCATCACATGGCTCACTGGATGCACCTTACACTACCTTGCATGCCCTGCAATTGGTCCAGTGGGATGCCTGTTGCCACTACCTCCTTTGAGAGTGGGAGTTGCTGTTTCTTACGTGTTTCTGACCAAGGGGCATTGTTTGCAGCCTTATGCTTCTCAGTTCAGTGCGAAAGACCATTCTAGCATTCTCAAGGTTTTGAGATGTGTCAGCGGCCTCCAACCTGCAATCACCTTAACTACGACAATCTAGTGTGATTGTTTCAAGTTAACGTCAGTGTTATATCTATGAAGCTTACCAGCGAGGATATCATGCAGAAATTCCTTAGAGAACCAAAACTGTCTGCCCACTAACTCTATGTGAAGAAAGGATGTCTAACTCAGTGTTGCTGTTTTTCTTGCTTTTTGTGATGCCAGCTTGTAGTCTTTCCATGTCCTTCTACAGGATTCCTATACTTGTCCATATGGCTGATACAAAGTGCTAGCCAACACCTGAACTTAAGACACAGCTGGAAATAGGATATATGTGCAGAAATCAAGGCTACACTAGTTCCAGTGATGCAATTAGGGATTGCATAGGTGCACCTCTACCTACTTTAGGAATAGGCCAAGGAACTCCTTTTCAAAATGAAAATACTTTGACATGGAATAATTGTACCTCTCCATTGGGAGCTATGTCCCTCCTCATGTTACATAACCAACACATGCACAGGGAAAATATGATTTTCTCATCTATTTATGGAATATTTAAATCACCCAACCACTGCCAGCGAAAAAGTTCCAATCATTGCTTCCCTAGTGCTCACAAGTGCTCCAGAAAGCTCTGCAGCAGTGGGTCACATAAGCAAACCATAGACCAACAGAGTCAGCAATCCCCATAGGGGTTGATTTCCCCTACCCCTGCCAGTTCAAAGAGACCAATAACCACCTAAGAGCCACAATAAGCAAATTTCTCATACCTCTTCCCTTTGATAGTGCGGCCCATGAGATATCCCGCCACCTTAATACCTATAGAAAGGGGTGGATGAAAAGAAGGGATTTGAGTCCATTATGTCTAAGAGTGGAAACAACTGCCTCGCAGGTAAAACCTCTAGCGACAGGCACCTCATACACCACATATCACACTGCATCCTCATAACCAAACTACATGCTCAAGAATACCACATTTTCCCAGCAAAAACCAACAACCTCATTCACATCCTTCTCAATAACACAAACAAACCAGCAACAAAGCAAACTGTTCACCTCATGCTTATCAACATGTACTCTTTAGTTCTCTTTGTAAACAACATTGCACACATCATCATAACCAGGAATCACTCTTTCTCATGGACAAAAGGATGACTTTCTCCCCGTAAATGTTATACATCCTTCTAGCCACAACCAACAACATCCAACACACACTCTGCACGTATGAGATAGGTGGCGACTGGCTATCATCCACATGTAAACATGGCCCAACACCATAAATGATCCGGTAACATTGAAGCAATTAGAGCATCTCACCTCCCACATTCCACACTCACCATCTCAGACAGCCACGTTCAACCTGATCGGCACACCCTACAAGAACCATCTCAGACAGCCGCGTTCAACCTGATCTACAGACCCTAAAAGTACTTTGCTGATTAAACGTCAGCCCTCATCACCACTGTCTTCATTTGACATGCCTACTCCTCATTTCAGACAGACTTGGATCTCCCTGAAGCAAGAAACTTAACAACTACTTTAACCCACTCCTTAATACATTAGAAATCAAACTAAATAAAACTTAAGCTATTCATTCCAAAGAGGACACCATTTACTTCATCATAATAGCATTTCCATCGATACAGTACAAGCCCCCAAAATCCTTGGTCATGCTGACCACTTTCACTACCTCTTTCTCACTTTGTGATGCCACACCAACAATCAAGGTCAACACAAATAAGAAACAATCTGATCCTTTCCAGACTGTACCATGAACTTTCACTTTAAGGAGAACCTGTTAAGCTGTTGTCCACCTGCCAGCTAAGAACTTGTCAACAAACCTATCGACATATACAAAACAACCTCGAAAAACCAAGTGGACCCTCATGCACCACTAAAACATGACTCTCCAAATCCTCTGCACCTTGGTACTCCCAAGAGTTCACTGAGATGAGGCAGACCATTTGCAGATAAGGAAAGAAATTAAGACTTCTCTAAGCTCCTGATGATATCTTTCTAGTCAAGACGCCTTCTTGTACCATCAGCCAACACTACCTTCTCCAAAACCGCCATTAACAAAGCCTGCTACAGAACAAACCACTCTTCGATCAATCAATCAATCAATCAGGGGTTGGTAAAGTGTGCTACTCACCCGTGAGGGTCTCAAGGCGCTGGGGGAGGTAAAAAAGCTGGGCTGCTCCGGTCAGGTTTTGAGAGCCCATCTGAAGGTCTGCAGGGTTGGTGAGCATCTTATTTCTACTGTGAGGGTGTTCCATGCTGTGGCTGCGGTGTAGGAGAAAGCTCTCCCTCCAGCTCTGCTTTGGTGGATACGAGGGACCTCTGCTAGGGCGAGGTCGGCTGAGCGGAGGTTTCTCTTGGGTGCGTGGAAGCTCATTCGGTTGTTGAGGTACTTGGTCCGCTGTTGTTGAGGGATTTGTAGGCGTGTGTGAGTAGTTTGTAGGTGACCCTCTTTTCGACGGGGAGCCAGTGGAGTTCTCGCTGCCGTGGGTTCATGTGTTCGTGGCGTGGGATCCCTAGGATGAGTCTGGCGGCTGCATTTTGGATGGTTTGGAGTATGCGCAGTAGGGATTTGTTGATTACGGCGTAGAGGGTGTTGCCGTAGTCGAGCCTGCGTGGGTGGCGGTCTTTCTGCAGTCTAGGGGGATCCACTTGAAAGTCTTGGGTAGGATCCAGAGGCAGTTGAAACTGGTGGAGGAGATGGCGTTGATTTGGCGGTTCATGGAGAGGGAGGAGTCGAAGATTATGCCAAGGTTCCGTGCGTGGTTCGTAGGGGTTGGTGTAGGTCCGAGGGCAGAAGGCCACCAGGAGTCGTTCCATGCAGAGAGGCGTGGTCCAAAGATGAGAACCTCGGTTTTGTTGGAGTTGAGTTTGAGGCAGCTGTCTTTCATCCATGCGGCCAAGTTTTTCATCTCTTCCTGGAATCTGAGTCTAGTGTCCTATGGGTTGCTGGTGAGGGAGAGGATGAGTTGGGTGTCGTCAGCATAGGACACGATGCTGAGGCTGTGCTGCCTGATGATGGTGGTGATGGAGGCCATGTAAATGTTGAATAGAGTAGGGCTAAGAGAAGATCCTTGTGGGACTCCGCAGATGATGTTGGTGGGTTTGGAGAGGAAGGGGGGGAGCATGACCCTCTGCAAGAGGAAGGATCGGATCCAGTTGAGGGCATCTCCCTGAATTCCTGCGTCGTGGAGCCTGGTGGTTAGTGTGCGGTGAGAGACGTTGTCGAAGGCTACGGAGAGGTCCAGCAGGATGAGGGCTGCAGTGTGGCCCTGTTCGAGCAGCATCCGGATGTTGTCGGTGGCGGCGATCAGGGTTATCTCGGTACTCTGGTTGCTGTGGAATCAAGATAGTGAAACGCTGAATTTACGTCTTATCAGATCCTCCAGTCCCACAGTAAACTGGCAAGTACATATCAATCAATCACTTCTATAACAACACAATACTAACCACCATCAACAATGATCAGACACTCAGCATGCTTCAGAAACCCCCTTAGAAAGTCCCCAAATAGGAATCCATCAACCTCAAAAAGCACATTGCCTTCCTCAACATCTTCAACTCTCTCAAGGGCACCATCTTCCGTGATGCTAAGGCCTACCCTGAAACCAGATGACTGTATCAACTTCTGCCCCTTCACCCACCTTCCATTCATCAAAACAGTTGATGAGAACGCAGCCTACATTCAGCTTCAAGATCAGAACAACAGGAACATCTACCTCCAGGATAACCATTCTACCTTCAGCCAGTGTTGCAGCACAGAGGACACAACCAATCAGATTGTTAATAATTCTCTACTATTCACTAACACGAATGACTCATGCTCCCTGATACTGTCTGTCTTTTAGGACAGTCTCATCTACGTATACCCCATTTTTACGTACATTGTCCCATCCACTGACAATAACAATTCTAAACAGGTGACCTTTTACCTAGTTGCTTGCTCCTCTGTCTTTGACACCAGGCTCGAAGTATTCTATCATAATCCCTGTACCTGACATATATAAACATGTCCCCAGGCAGGGCAAATGTATTCTGTATAAGGGTCACCACTTTTTTCATCCTTGGCCAACAGTCAGCTGTGCATGATCACACTTGTTTAGAAAAGCATCGGCAATTGTTTTCAAAACATTTATGATTGTTTTCAAAACATCCATGGTTGTTTTAAAAACATATAGATTCTAGAAAAAATCCTGGTGTGACCACTTTAGTATACAAGACCCTCACTCCCACCTACAAATTTGAAGAGAACTCCTTCCAAGCTGAGATGGGGGTCCTGCATGGCGAATCTCTGACAAGCAACAGTCTGACTTCTCTTACGGGTTATGAGATAGGTAGGGCTGGCGCACAGCTATTTTCGAGTGAGATTATCCGACTGTTTAAGGTGCTCCACAAGTGATGTCAGGCGTCCCTCGACATCAACATTTAACAGACCATGGTGTGGGGTCAGTGGATCACTGGTCCCATCCTTATGGGCACACTTTGGTTCCTCTATAGGTAATAGAGGTTTCAAAAAAGACTTTTAGGCAAAGTTCCGTTTGATTTTTTATTCGTAGGTTTCTTTATAGTGCATCATTAATATTGTTGGTTATTCATTTCAATTCAGCATAACGTAGTACCATCCTTATGTATCCAATGCATTTCGGGGTTAACATACACCCCTTCATCAGGGAAAGGACACTGCAAACAGAAACATTACAATCAAAAAGTGTCTAACTGAGTCACGACATTAAAAAAATAAATACATGCATGCACTTCGTTGTGACCAGGGTGATAGGGGGGGGGGAGGGGTGGGGGGAAAATTATGAGGTACACCGATTATTAATCCAAAGTAGTTCCATGTGATGGGGAATACTATACATGCTCAACGCGCATCGGCTTACGTGCGTCTTGCAGTAGGTATGCTGGTTGTTCTAAAAGGAGAAAGGGTAGGAGCGCGTCAGTTACCGGGTAACGATACTGCGGAATAGTTACATCCAACGCAGTGCAGTGGGGAGTTGTGGGCTCAAACTGACCTGGTTATGTTGAATAAGGTCCTCCTTTCTTCCACGCTGGTTCAGGCGGAACGCCATTAACCGCGTTTCGTTACCTTAAGGGAACACCGTCACGTGGGGCAGTTGGTGGGCGTGTTCGTGAGGGTGTTAAGGGACCGTGTAAAAATTCTAGTAAACAGGGAAGGATCGGGGGCGTGTTGCAGTTTGGGACATGTAGTAACCTAACGGTCCGTGGACTACCTGGTAACATGGCTATGGGGTGGGGTCAAGGGTGGCATGGGTTAAAAGAGACTAGACCCTGAAATTGTCAGGACTGGGGAAAATTCGTATGTGAAATATCAACAGCGCATGAGCAATTAACAAATGATAGTAAAATGAAAATCAAAATTACAATTAGTCAGTGTTCCTTGAATCGTTCAGGAATCACTGCCACAATCCGTGAGCAACTTTACAGATAGCAAGAGAGTTCAATTCGTTCATTAAGCCCCAATGGCTTCTGTGTTGACAATTTTTGGATCCATTCATTTTCTCTTTGGAGGAGAAATTTAGTATTGTCTCTGCCCTCCTGTTTTGGAATGGTTTCCAATATCGTGAACTTTAATTGAGAAATGTTATGCTTCGCTTCATGGAAATGTACTGCTATTGTTGACTTGGTACTTTTCAGACGAATATTGGACTTGTGTTCAACGAGCCTGGTCTTAATCTTACGTTCTGTCTTCCCGATATAAAGTTTTCCACACGGGCATTTTAGGGCGTAAATGACATTACTAGTGTCGCATGTAGCATTTACTTGTAGTTTGATCTTGTTACCCTTCATTGGATGATCGATGGTATTGCCTCGAATGATAGAGTTGCAGTTCCCACAGTTAAAGCATGGTTTGGTTCCCGAATAACAGACTGGTTTCGTGGGTTTGTGTCGCACAATTTCACCTAAGTTACGTGATCTGGTATGTGCAAATAGGGGGGGTTCCTGAAAGATCTGGTTAAAGTCTGGTTCAAGATTCAAAAGTGGCCAATGTTGATAAATGATTTTTTTGAATTTATTGGTGCTGGTAGAAAACTTTGAGACAACTACTATGCGTGTCTGTTCTTTTTTCACACTGGGTTGTAGTAGTTTCTGTCTGTCGGTGTTATTAATTTTCTGTGTTGAACTTTCAATGATGTTTTCAGGGTACCCTCTGTTACGAAATTTGCATGCAATTTCTTTGATCCGCTGTGCAGCCTTCTCCGGGTTAGATGTAATCCTTTTGGCCGGTGCCATTTGTGAGTATGGTAAATATGTTTTTAAGTTGGATTCATGGAAGCTGCTGTAATGAAGCATGTTGTTTCTGTCAGTGGGCTTGGTGTACAAGTCTGTCTCAATTGTTTGTCCGCTAATGGATACTTGCACATCCAGGAAGTTGACACTCGTATTTGAAATTTCCCAAGTGAGTTGTATTCTTTGGTCAATCTTATTGAATTCCAACAGTCTGTCTTGTAGTTCTTCTTGTGTGCTTTTCCAGACGATAAAGATATCGTCTATGTATCTTGTGAAAAGCATGAGGTGATCAGTCCATTGTCTATTGCTGAATATGTGGTTTTCCTCATAGTATTCCATGAAAATGTTCGCATACGCGGGAGCCGCTGAATTGCCCATAGCCATTCCCACGAGTTGCTGGTACCATGTTTCTTGATGTTTAAAATAGCTTTGGTACAGCGTGAATAACATAAGTTCCATTAGGAACGTTTGAAATGGTCTTTCCAAGTCAGATTTAAGCAGGCATTGTTCAATTGCTTCAATCCCCAGGGCGTGGGGTATTGACGTGTACAGGGACCGTACATCAGCTGTACAAAGAATCAGTTCCTGGTTGGTTTCTAGTTGTAGGTTCCTTAATTTCGAGATAAAATGTGTTGTGTCTTTGGTGTATGTCCTCATTATTTGTACCATTGGTTGTAGATATTTATCTAATAGTTGTCCAACGGGTTCCTGTAGGCTCCCACATGTAGAGACGATGGGTCTCATAGGGGGGTCCCTTAAGTTTTTATGAATCTTGGGGAGCATTCTCAAAGTCGGACTCTTAGGATTGGATTTGGTGAGGAAATTCTTAGTTTTCATATTGATTGTTCCCATTTCCAATGCTTTATCCAATATGTTGGTGAGGGTTTTCATGTATTCCATTGTGGGGTTTCCATCCAGTTTCATATATGTCGTCGTGTCACTGATGTGTTCCAACACTTTCGCTTCATACATGACTGTGTTCATAATTATAAGGGCGCCGCCCTTATCTGCTTTGACACATGTTATGGTTTCATTATTGGATATTTTCTTCAACGTGGTTAAATCCTTTTGTGTGATATTCTTGGTTTTCTTGTGTTTGTGTTGAATTTTCATTAGATCCTGTTTAACTCTGTTTTCAAACAAATCCAATGTTTTGTGACTTACAGGTGATTGAAATGTACTGTGTGGTCTCAATCCGAGAAGCTGATCTGGTTCTACTGACGGGTTGGGGGGTAACACGTTGTCAAAAAAATGACGAAGTCGAAGTTTGCGCATCAGCTTAAAGAAACTGACTTCGAGTTCCAAGTTATTTGTGTCGGTTGTAGGTACAAAGGACGTTCCTTTCTGTAGGAGTTGGATTTCATGTTGGGTCAGTTGGTAGTCGCTAATATTGATAACTAATTGTTCTGTGTTTTCTTGGTTAGTTTGTCCTTGATAGTTCCCGTTGTACTCCTCGTGGTTGGTGGATCTTTCCTTATTTCTTTTTCTTTTGTTTTGTCCTCTCCGGGGTCTCCTTTTTGTGTTTGGCCCTGTTCTAAAAAAGGACTTGGATCTATCTGTTGACTGGTCGTGGGTTGTTGTGCCTTAGTTGTGTCAGGCTGAGATGGTGTCGGTGGAGTTCTGCTAGTTCTTTGAGTATTGTCACTATCCGATGAGGAGGTGTCTGTCTGTGATGTATACGGCTTGTTACGTCTTTTCTGGGCGTACACCTCCGCCCACGTATAAACTTCTCCAAGTTTATAGTCAAGAGTATCCCTCTTGTGTTTACGAATCTTGCGTTCGTTGATATCATTTGTGTGTTTTTCCATCTGCGATTGAATGTCTTCCAGTATGTTTTTAAGTTCCTCCTCTGTCAGCATTTTAGACAATTCTGTTGACGTTTCCTCAATTTCTCTCGTAAGCTCGCCCAATATTCCAGATAGTTCTTCAATGATAAGGAGAATGAGGTTGAGAGAACACTTGTTAAGGATTTCGAACCACCTTTCTTGGAAATTTTTAGAATTTTTGCATAGCGATGGTCTAAGTGCAATTCTGAGTCCCCTTGGTATGCGTAGGTTACGGTGGTATTTAACCAAGGTACTTGCGTGTAGTTGTTGATTAATGCGTCTCTTGCTTAGATATATTAACTGTTTGATGTGTTGCTCTTTGGAGCGGGTGGTGGTTTCCTGAGCATTCTCTTCCCTAATGAGCGCGTAAATACGGTTCGCTGCTTCTTGTTCAAATGCAAAGGTCGAGGCTCGGGCCTCCGTGCTCTTAGATATATCGTCAAAGTTACTCATGATGTGCAATGGGCGTGCCGCCGGTCCAAGATGGACGCGAAAATGTAGAACTATGAGATAGGTAGGGCTGGCGCACAGCTATTTTCGAGTGAGATTATCCGACTGTTTAAGGTGCTCCACAAGTGATGTCAGGCGTCCCTCGACATCAACATTTAACAGACCATGGTGTGGGGTCAGTGGATCACTGGTCCCATCCTTATGGGCACACTTTGGTTCCTCTATAGGTAATAGAGGTTTCAAAAAAGACTTTTAGGCAAAGTTCCGTTTGATTTTTTATTCGTAGGTTTCTTTATAGTGCATCATTAATATTGTTGGTTATTCATTTCAATTCAGCATAACGTAGTACCATCCTTATGTATCCAATGCATTTCGGGGTTAACATACACCCCTTCATCAGGGAAAGGACACTGCAAACAGAAACATTACAATCAAAAAGTGTCTAACTGAGTCACGACATTAAAAAAATAAATACATGCATGCACTTCGTTGTGACCAGGGTGATAGGGGGGGGGGAGGGGTGGGGGGAAAATTATGAGGTACACCGATTATTAATCCAAAGTAGTTCCATGTGATGGGGAATACTATACATGCTCAACGCGCATCGGCTTACGTGCGTCTTGCAGTAGGTATGCTGGTTGTTCTAAAAGGAGAAAGGGTAGGAGCGCGTCAGTTACCGGGTAACGATACTGCGGAATAGTTACATCCAACGCAGTGCAGTGGGGAGTTGTGGGCTCAAACTGACCTGGTTATGTTGAATAAGGTCCTCCTTTCTTCCACGTTGGTTCAGGCGGAACGCCATTAACCGCGTTTCGTTACCTTAAGGGAACACCGTCACGTGGGGCAGTTGGTGGGCGTGTTCGTGAGGGTGTTAAGGGACCGTGTAAAAATTCTAGTCTCTTACGGGTTGTCATCCTCAATGCAGAGACAATGTCCTTCATTCCCAGTGATACTCAAAGTACAGCCCGGGGACCGCTTGCAACCCTCTTGACCTTTACTTGCGGCCCCCCTGGTGAACAGCAGCACAAGCTGCTGTTTAGTGGCTGAGCAATAATATTCAGAAAATAATGTTAAATAAACAGGCATGCATTTATTAACCTGAAAATAAATGCTTGCCCACTTATTTAACATATTTGTATACTTCTTTGCACAATGCCTGACCCACCCAGCCCCACAACTGCAACCCTGTTGGTAGCAGTGCGACCCTCAGTCACACCACTGACTGTACTTTGCAGCCCCATGGCAAATGTTTGTGAGTGCCCATGTTCATTCCCAACCATCAGGTGAGGAGGCTGGTTCTTTCCTAGGGTTTTTTTGGCAATAGATACACATATCTATACGCATATACACCTAAACATCCAGGTAAGGCTAGGTACATTTTAGCAAATTACTTAGGGTGTGCATTTTAGGAATATGCAGGTACTACTGTTTTTATCTGAAATGTTTCTGTTAACCTTATTAGCACTATAGTAGAAATGTATCTACTATTTATGATTTTGGTACTAGCCACCTCGTATGCTTCTGTCTCCTGATTTTCGCAGCATATATGTTTTATACAAGGTTGTCGCTGGACCAACAAATACTTATTAAAATGTCCTAATCACTGTCATGTGTGTTTTCTGAGAGAAAGCAAGCACAAGTGTCTGAGCAAAATGTACTATACTGTTTTCCACGATCCCTGAGGAATCAGGGTTGTCATGTTCAGTGGTTGCCAGAGACTACCTACAGGGGGCTTGTAGTGGCACTTTAGAGCTAGCTGGTCTAACGGCTGACATATCCTGTGGGGGTGTCCGGGAGTGGCTGTGACACCAAGCCTACAGTTTAGGTCATCCAAAAGGCGCAGGTCCTGGGGGACTCCTAGGAACTACATGACAATACTGCTCAACCTTTCCACAACCTTAAAAAATCCACCATAAAACATTGATCCACTCATTGGGAACATGCAAGGGCTTTCCCATCATGGTCATGTGAAATCTCTCCTACCAGTCCAACTGCCACCAATTCATCCAGATAGGAAGCAGAATACCTCCGGGCTCCATCCTGCCCTCATAACCTTTAACCTGTAAATGTAACCCTTTGGAACCGTACTCACAGACGTTAGCAAGCCTACCCATCATGGTGTGAATGGCACAAAACTCTACAAGAAAATATCCACTTCCCACCCTAGTTATTCATTCAGATGCTTCAATCGTTTTTAGACCCAGATACCCCTGTTCTCCAACAGCACCTTGCAACCACAAATTCAAGGTTGTATCTATGAATTGAGCCTGAATGGCTTCACCTCTCTCCTGGCATCCATTGGAAACATACTTGGATTAACCTTTGATGCTGACTTCTTCTTCAAAGAACACATTGTGACGAAATGCGCCAAAAACAGTGCCCACTCTCCCTTCTGAATAAAGGAAAGCATTTCCTCCCTGAAATGGACAACAGGAGATATGGTCTAAGATATGGTCCTCTCTCATTTGGATGAAGGCAATGCCCCACTTTATGCTTAAGCTGATTCAAACCAGTTTTCTAAGGGTATTCCACACACCACAACTCTTAAAAGGCGTAAAGAAGCTTCAGTGTATCACTCAAATCCTGAAGTAACTAAAATTGGCCTTCTCGAAGCTGGTATCAATCAATCAATCAATCAATCATTCAAAATACTTTATTCGGTTTACATAATAGAAAACCATAAAAAGTTGCAATTTGTCTTTAAAATGTACAAAATGCCTGTATACATAATCTGGACATACTATATAAATACCCCATCTTATATACAAAATGTTTTAAAACATAAGGACACCACATTGTCGAAATTTAAAAAGATATTTAATAAAATACAGCTTCCAACTTTTACGATTCCACACAATTTCTAAACCTTAGAGAACATTTCAGGAAACCAACCACAAATGGGATACATTCTGGTTTTAATAATTGTAAAAAATAGAGAGCGGGCCGAACCTGTAAAAAATGTAACTTTTTTAAAAGGGATTTTAAAAAAAGCCTCCGAGGGGTTTCATAAAAACTACAAAAAAATACAAAGTGCAGCAGATCCTGTGGAGACATACTGTCGCAGCCACAGGGTGCTAACACTTGTCCTTTGTGACTCTTCTTCGGTACAGCAAGTAAAAGATGGAAATAGTCCAATCGGAACCTGATCAGTAAAATGGTGCTCGTGAGCCGACAACGGCCACATGAGATAAGGCTCCATGTCTGGGGTGGGTTTAAGCATCATGTGCTTACAGATGCTATTTTTTGACAGTTCCATCTCATCTCTTAGTAATTTCTTCTGCAAAATAAAAGCTTGCTACACAAAAGTCACATCTGCTCTGGTAATACAATCAGGTATTAAAAACAGGTCTCTAAAGTAACCCCTTAGATACTTTAACCAAGGTATTTCAATCATGTGGTCCAGGGTCCGAATCTCTTTCAATAACTCTTGAGTTAGGCCAAGATCTTTGTTCAGCCAACATTTGAGCCAAAAAAGCAATGGGCGGATAGCCAGAATATCACAAAGGAATGTTAGTCCCAGCTCTTCATGAACTATTAAGTTTGAAGTCCCTTTAGGAACCCCCAGGAGCTGTTTTAAAAAGTTATTTTTCGCCACCTGAATAACCTCTAAACCTGTAAAACCCCATAATTTGCTGCCATAGCTAGCAATCGATATACTCTTTGCTTGATATATTTTTAACATTGCCGCCATTGGGCGCTTGCCGATTAAAAATCGCAGCATTAGTCCTAGACACCTCCCCCTTTTCTTCTTAAGTAGAGGGCCCCAATCCAGATGGTCATCTAATAGTACACCCACATAGGAGAAAGTTGGGGTTATGGACACTTTTTCACCATTCACCTTAAAGGTATACTGCCTCTTGGGGCGCAACCCAACTTGCATTGCGTAGGATTTTGAGTTGTTTATGGCCAGATCACGATCGGCCACAAACCTACGAAAGGTGTCAAGCAAAATCTGTAAACTTTTAGGGATGCGGGCAAGGAGGACTGCATAGTCTGCGTAAAGCAAGACGGGCAGGCCCCTGCGTCCCACATATGGGAAATCAGCCCCCGTTTCTAACGAGGTCTTATCTAAATCATTGATATAAAAGCTAAAAAGAAACGGGGCCAAAATGCACCCCTGCCGAACACCCCTTTCTGTGCTGTAGCAGAGGAAAGATCCATGAAGGCCATATAGATTGTCCCCTGGCTGGCAACAGTGTACTTTCCGAGGATCAGATAGAGATTAAGGCATTGTGCTATGGTAGAATGACCTGGGCGGAATCCATACTGAACGTCAGAGAGAATCATATTTTCCTCCGTCCAGGCCGCCAATCTATTTAATACTACTCTGCCTACAACCTTAACCACGGAGTCGATAAGGGAGATAGGTCTATAATTCAAAGTGCTTTTATGATCTCCCTTTTTAAACACAGATACAATTGTGGAGATTCCCCATGACTCTGGACACCCTTCCTTGGCAGCGGCATTAAGCACTGCCACCAAGATCAATCCCCAGAGGGCGGGATTAGATTTAAAAAAGTCCGGTGGAATACCATCGGACTGGGTGCCTTATTACTCGAGAGACTGGCAATTCCTTACTCCACTTCTCTATGGGTAAATACAGCCACTTCCTTATTCTGAGTTCTTGCTTGCAGCCGGGGTAAGGTTGAGGCACTTTTAAAAATACTGCTAAAGTAAGACGCCCATTCCTCTTCCGTTATATTGGTGACCATATCCTCAGCTTTATCCCTTCCAAAAAGAGGTCTATTAACGATGCTCCAAAATCTAGAACTGCTAGCTAAAGTAGAAGGATCTAAAAGTTCCTGCCATGTGGCCTCCTTTAAATCCGAATCTGAGATTGGTCCTTAGGGTTTGCTTTCAATGCGGCTTTTAATTCTCTAGCAGCTTTGAAGCATAATGGGTTAAACCACTTAGGGTCATCATTAAACCTACTTTGAGCCGGGGCAGATAACAGAGCCCCCACCTTGGAAACAATCCCATTAAACGCATTAAGAATACCCTAAGCCGTGGAGTCAGGTTCAACACAATAGGTAAGTTCTGTCGTACAAAATTCATAAACCTTTTCATAAAAGATGAATGGGGTTACTTGCTCCCATTTAAGGCGACGCCTACAATCAGTAAGCTTCACCATACCAGGAGCTACCACTCTATTCTTCCTTTTCAGTATGTTACCCCCCAAATACACACACACAGTATTGCGATCACTGAAAGCACTCTCTAATATTGTAAACCCCAGTAAAAGGGACTGAATACCTGTAGAAATCAAAATATGATCTATAAAGGATCCACCACTGCGACCTTTAAAAGACGGGACCTTTTGTTTACTAAATGGTGCTACAAACGACATGGAAGAGAACAGATCATGTTCATTAAGCAGATCATTGAGTACATCTCCCTGTGGAGAGTGCTCAAAATGGAGATCCCGGATCCTAGCACAGCCCAAATCACCCATACTGGTGGATTCAGGATCCCCATACGGGTGAACATTAAAATCCCCTACTATCATAAGGCTGTTTCTAAATGGGCCACAAAACTGCTTAACTAATTCACTCAGCTGTGTTATCTTACAAATCCCATTTTCTGTACACTGCATTGTAAAAGTTAATCAAACACAGACTGAGATTTCCTCGCCTTAAAACAATTGCTTCAAAATCACTATAAGCAGAGGAAATATTCCTAATCCAACAATTCACGGACAAGGAAATAAATATAACCAAGCTGCCCATAGCTCTTCCACTAACTGCTGGGGTTGCAGGGACAAAAAAAGCTTTATATCCTTCCAAGAATAGGTTGCAGTTCACCAACCATGCCTCCAGGAGACAGATCACAGGGAAGTGCCTGATGAACTGCACCCATAATGGGTCTACGATCTTCTCTACCAACCCTGCAATATTCCAGGATTCAACATTTAGACAGACACAGGTTTCTGGGTTATAGAGTCTAAAGGCTCTGTGTTCTTACTCAGTCAGTCGCAATCATTCATCCCTGAAAGAACTGAAAATAAAATTTGGCCCTGTGTAATGGAGGGAAAATAACAATCACCCCGAAGATCATTTCTTTCTGCCCAGGTGTTAAAAAATCCGGACCTAGTCTGCTCCACCAGCTTATGTGGCCAGGAATAACGCTCTATATTCAGATTATTCCATCTGAGTTCTCCGCCTTGTAGAAATATCCCAAGGGCAGTATCTGGATACCTTGGCCCCTGTTTGCCAAACCAGCATTGACCTCCCTAAAAATTCTCTCTACCGACAATGGGTTATTAAAATTCACAACAATGCAGTCACCCTCCCTAGTTTTCCTTGAGCTTCCTAACCAGGCAACACGACAAACCATATTAATATTGTGTACGGTCGCTTGACCAGCAGCAGTTTTACTGGACAACTAATGAGTAACATTATTTTTAAGTTGAACATAATTCTCCTTTGTTCCAACTGGGAGAGATGGCCCATTCCCTAAAATAGCTACCAACGGAGTAGATTGTGGCGGTGAATCAATAACTGGTAAATTCTGCTGTGCATCATTGATGTACCCCAGCGACAGCCCCCCCTTCTTACCCACAACATTGGGAACTGCACCGGGTTGCTTTGCTGCCAGAGCACCATCTGATATCAGATAATCAGAAACCTTGTCATCCAAACCCCCAGAACCGCAATTAGTCATATCTGTAACAGATTGAGCTTTCGGCAGTTCTTTAATGGAAACAGAAGGGGCTGACGGTGACCAGCTTCGATTTTGAAGGGATTGTTATGTTATGTTATGTTATGTTATGTTATTATGGGTCTTTTATAGCGTATGGCTACTCCAAAGGAGTGTCCCGGCGCTTTATGCTCCAGACCCAAGAAAAAGGAGACGGTAAAACATAACAAAACAGATAAAAGGGCAGAACCTAAGGATGGAACTAGAAAAAACTCTAGCCAGTAAAAAGCCAGGTCTTTAAACCCTTCCTGAAAGCGAGTAAGTTGGATGTGGACCGCAAAGACAGAGGTAAGGAGTGCCACAACTGAGGGGCCAACAGCCTGAAAGACCGTCCTCCGATACGGGCTTTCTTTATACGGGGGACTACTGCAAGTGCTAGCGACTCCGATCTTAAAGATCATGTCGGCAGGTAAAAAGCCAGCCTCTTTTGTAGATATTGGGCACCCGTAGCATGTATGGCTTTGTGGGCTAGTGTCATGGCCTTAACTATTATCCGCTTCCGGATGGGGAGCCAGTGTAAGATTTGCAGCAGATTCGAGGCACTGGCTCGTCGATGCAGGCCGAAGATGGCTCGTGCAGCTGCATTCTGAGACACCTGCATGTGCTGTAGGAGGTATTCTGGAAGACCCAGATACAGGATATTGGCATAATCCAATCTGGATCCAATGAGGGCCTGGACAGTTATTCTCCGATGTTCCTCAGAGAGCAACGGAAAAAACTTTCGGAGCATCCTGAGGATACCGAAACATGTTCCTGTGAGGGTCAGCACCTGGGATTTGAGCGTGAGCCCGTTGTCAATTTTAATTCCTAGGTTCTTGGCTGACTCGGAAGAATGAGCTGGAGGGAACATGTCAGCAGGCCACCAGCCTTGCCAGTCCGGTTCCGATGTGCATCCGAAGAAAAGTATCTCGGATTTATCCGAGTTACACTTGAGGCTGTTCAGTTGGAACCAATTAAAAACAGCCCCAAGGCACTCATGGATACTTTCGCCATCGAATTCTTCGCTCTTCCGGCAGGTGAAGAGAAGCTGGGTGTCGTCAGCATAGGAAACGATCTGGGCCCCGTAGGACTCCACCAATGCCGCCAGAGGGGTTATAAAGATGTTAAATAGAGTAGGGTTCAATACTGAGCCCTGAGGAACTCCGACTCCCAAAGGCGACATTTCAGCAGATCCAGGGGAGGCCCAGACCGTTTGTCGACGGTTGGCTAGAAAGGAACAGAACCAGCTGAGCACCATCCCCCTCAGACCGATGTCATACAGTCTTATGAGGAGATCCTCATGGGGGACGGTGTCAAAAGCCGCCGACAGGTCTAACATAACTTAGATCACCCTGCCTCCGGCATCCAGATATCCAGATATTGTGCTGATCCACTATACTTTGCTCAATATTATGTAGTTTAGTCATGATTGGGCGTAGTTTATCTTCCAATATACTACATAGGGTAGATTTAAATACTTCCAACATTGGCAGTTCAGTCACGGCAGAGGTTGCCCTACTTTCTGGTGCTGGTAACAATGGAGCATTAGCTTTAGTCTTTTTTGCTTGACTGCCCATTTCTTTACCTTTCCTCTTAGTGCTACCATTTGAGCGGCGTGCCCCCCCAATTGTTGCGACGGAATAGGGTTACTAACAGCCTCACTGAGAGTAGTAGAGGTCGTCCTTCCTTCCACACCCTTTCTACTAGAAACTGGGGGGACAACCCCCTGCCTATTTGTGACAATAACAACAGGAGACAGGGGCATAGCTGAGATATCCTACTGAGGCTCCAAACCAGGGGAGAGTACAACCGTATCTTGAATAACCCTTCCCAAGCCCTGTGCGTGTGTGGTGTTCACATCATCAGCGCAATTTTTTGATTAGTTAATAACCCCATCCAGGAAAGGTATGGAGCCGCTAGTAGGTGATCTAGATAGATGTCTATTTACCATCTCAATCTCTCTGTCTATCACTGAAGCAGCTCTAGATAGGAAGGCATCCATATTAGACACAGTTGCTCTAGCAATACCCAAGACCCTGTCCTGATTTGCCTGTGTCATACGCCTCACCATAATTGATACACCAAAGTAGTGTCAAAAATAGTACCCAGAGCTTGCCTTACACTGTTAAAACCCCAAGAATGGATGTCAAACAACAAATTTGAACAATCTTTCCTAATACAAGCGTCAGTATATTTCCATTAACTAACAATGTGAGATAAAGACACCGGGTAGACAAAAGAATCCAAAGTCACTAACCAGGTCTTAGGGGGCACCGAGACAGCGATGGAAAGGGGGTGGCTACAACGGGCCCGGGCTTCACCCGCGCGCGTCCCGTGCTGCGGGAGGCGCTGAGTTCTTTTAAGCGCCTCCGGGCACTATGGTATGACGCGATGAAAGGGCGCCACGCAGGGATGCCGGGAACTGAAGTCCCCTAGTCGCACAAGACTGCTCCCAGCTGCGGCGTGATTGGCAGGGAGCCGCTCCGGTGACTGGGAGGTGTGCTCGAATCAGGTATGTCAGTAGTACCGGTAACAACGGGGTTCACCCAAAAAAAGAGAAAACAAAAGCTGGTATCAATTTCAAGGAAAACCTCATCACCTACTGGCCTACTAGAAATGGCACCTCTGCAGACCTGACTGATAAATCAACCACTTCATTGGTACTATACCAGCAGTCAGAAAATCACCAAACTGAAACCACAAAATGCAAAAGAAGATAAAACCAGTTGACAAGCTTTGACAAGCTTTCTCTGGGGATCTTCAACAACACCACTTTTATTAACAGAACTGCTTCAGCCCATTGACAGTACAGAAAAGAGCTGAAATCTCACCTTTCCAGAGACCAATACCCTTCTGACCTATAGGAATCATCACTGACACATACTGCCTCGATAGAAACAGTCACTAGTTTTATCTATGGGCTCCCTTTTGCTCCTGATGTCCCGGGGACCAACCTACTATGGATGCCGAGCAACTAGGTAAAGCATCTCTTCTGTACTCGACTCTCAGTGGTAGCTGTGGACAATCAGTCAAAGACTCTGTCAGGGAAAAAGTGTAGATACAGGTTAGTGAACACAACTCATAACTCAAAGTGCACACAGTGCTGTACATAAATCAATGTCCAGTCAAATACTTGCTTTTATATAAAAAAGTTGTATTTTATTTCTAACTCTAGATAGTCAAAGTAGTAACCACATTTGTAAGCAAACAACACAATCCTCTTGAGGTCGGGGCTCTAGTACTTGTTAGGCAAATTCCTTCCCCACCCTTGTAGTGTCTTGTGTATTATAAAGTGCAGGACCCCTAGGGTCCCTAACGGACTTCGTAGTCTAGTGACGTAAGTGATTCGGTGTGATTAATAAAATTGATGATGACCTATGTGTTAGTTAATGGGTACACTCTCAAAAATAAAGACATGTAATAACAAACACTGTGTGTGGTGCAATTCATTTATATGCTACCTGACTGGGGCGGATGCTACAACTGGCAATGAGATAGGGGATATGCAAACCCCGCACCCCGAAGAGTGCACAGTGCTCCCCCAGGAAGTATGCCGAGGTCCAGCCAACTGCTTGTGCATGCCACATGCTACTCAGTCAAAGTGAAGAATAGATGGTTGATGTATGTGGAGTCAACACGCAACTCCAGCCAGTACAAACCTTAGAAGAAAGTGAAGGCCCCACAGAAATATTCAGTTATCGTCGGTCACAAAATTGCTAAGACGAACAAGATCAGAAGTGCGATGCCACAACTCAACATGGAGCTGTCATTCATACAGTGTCGACATTTGAAAGGCAGTATCAACCAGGTACAGGAAGAGCAACATGCAGCCTCAACCAGGGGTAACAGAATGCTGCAATCAGAAGTAGATGAGCACAAAGATGCACTGAGAGGAAAAAATCAACTGGGTGTAAGAAAGTGTGAAGAAATGTCAAGGGTGGCACGCACTAGATTCAAGAAATGAGCATTTACTTACTCAACAACTAGAGTAAAGTGAGTCAGTCAACCTCATCGCCAGATGCAACCACCCAAACATTAGCACGGGTCTGTGCTTAGAAGGCCATAGAATCCTACCAAGCTGGCAAAAGAGGACATGAGCGGCAGTTGGAATAGAGAAATTTTGCTTTTCCAATGGCTGCGGAAGAGAGTGCTTGATATGGCGCTGCCACCTTCTTAAAATCACAGACCGCTTGTAAATCCATGCACCACATTATACCTTTATCAGGTATAATGTATACACGGCGGGCGCTCCCATGTAGGAAAGCCTCATAGAAGTGATGCAGTGAAATCTACAAGATTTCACTTCGCCACTTCTAGGACACCACTGCTTCAAAACTTTATGCCTGCTTGGAGCAGGCGTAATGAGTGACGCAGTGTATTGGGAATAGGCCTCCCCTTGCATTGCTAGAGCTGTGTTGTGCTTGCCACACAACTCCAGCTATGCGTGACTTTTGCGCCAATAGATGCATCAGAATTTCTGACGCATCTGTCAATCCTTGTGCCATTGGTGTGCCGTATTGTAAATACGGCGCATCCACGGTGGTGCAAGGGTTTCGCATGGAGGGGCAGGGAAACTGACATATCTGTACAGATGCGTCAGTTTCTTGTAAATCAGCACCTTGAACACTGACCTTTTAACCCCTTCACTGCGGCGGCTATTCCGCCGCAGTGCCAAGGGGGGAGGGCAGCCGAGCGGCGGGCGCATGCTGGTGACGGAACCGCTCCGTCACCAGCGTCGGTTGCGCTGTACTCATGACAGAGCAGTTCCGTCACGGCCCCGCCCTCTCAATAGAACGAGCCGCGCAGGCGCGAAATCAGCGCCGCGCATGCACGGTGGCAGGGAAATGACGGAACCGCTCCGTCATCAGCACAGCGCCACCGCAGCTGATGACGGAGCGGTTCCGTCATCAGCAGGGGAGGGGTTAATAAACCGTAACAAAAGAGGGATGCTACAGTGCTCACATCAGGACCTCAACCTCAACTGAAAGAACGTTTTAACTTTTTAAGAGGAGATATGCATGCGCGATTGTCACTCTAGGTGATATTATTTATGCATTACATAAAGCACGTCAAATCGTGCTCAGTGTTGCATAAAAAGAAATTACAAGAAGGACCTCCTTGAAAGATGAACGCCTGTGATTTAATGTATTCACGGACAGCACAGAATATGTCACTTAAGAGAGAAGGAAATGAATAATGGCCGCTTGGCCCATCAAGTTGCCATACAAAATGCATTTGTTTGAAATTATCATATACACGTCAGAAATAATTTGTTACATTACTGAACATTCCTGGTTGTGACATAAACATATAGTACTCCTTCAAATAGGACCCACTGTGTCGGCTTGTCTTTGTATAATAACGCAAATAACTATAGTTAAACAAATGTTGTAGCTCAAGAAAATTGAAAAATTTTTGGTTTGGCAGAATAAAAGAGAACGTGATTATTCCATATGTCGGTTTGCTTGTTAATATTATTATTATTACAGCTGGCCCTTCAATTGCCTCTTGAAAATCTTTCTTGTTAGGCATATTTCATAGGATTCGAACTAAAGAATCTTTACTTGAGTCAGTTACTTGAACTATGCACCCTCAAAGCTAAAAAAATATGCATTAGTTACCAGTAAATTTACGGCACAAATTTGAGGTTATTACTTCATAGTCATCTATGAATCAGTCACTCACTTCCTAAAAATAATTGTCAGGCCCTTTGCTACAGCACAGATGCCGCGGTTAACCACTACAGTTCTACTGAATGCAAGACGGAAAGCGTGGGGGCCAACACTGAGTTTGTGGTAGGAACTAAGAATGTGATCGGTCTCCCTTCAAAAGTCTAGCCCAACCATATGAATTTAAGAGAATAGCTTGATAGCCCACTGCTCTTTTCCCTCAACTCTGTTATGAGTCGATTGCCTAGATGTCCGTCTAGAGCTACAAACTTTACAAAAACTGATCTCCTATTTATCAAAGGCTTGCATCGCATTTGCACCAGGCATATCCTAAACTGTGATTGCTCCTTTGCTTTGCCCTGAGTGGCTTGATAAATCAGAAGTAACGCTAAGCATTTCATTACTCTTTCCATGACTTTTGATGCATTCCCAGGTATACCATAACTGGTGGACATGGGATGGCACCAAAAAGATACACCTTCTCAGGGGAGGCATCACAAGTAGAAATATTTTTGTTTCCCCTTGTGACTTTGTCTTACTATGTGTGCAGCACAATGCAGAACACATGGAAAGAGGAATATGCCTGTCATGATTGTTTTTTGTGCAGGAAGGTGCACGGTGGTGCAAGGGTGCCTGCTTTGGCGCTAGGCTGCCCATTGGGCACCAGTGCTGAGGAAAGCATTCATTGCAATACAGCATGTTCCTGCCTTTTCTCTGTAACAGAACGCAGTAAGGTTTTTTGTTGCACTGCGTTACTTTTTCATAAATAGGGTTCTTAATATAAATATGGACATTAGCTAACTGACTGCACAGTCATGCAGCAAGAGAGAAAATACTGACAGATGGAGAGCTCAATACGAGAGAAAACGTAAATATAGTGCCCAGGTTGGGAACTTTTTCAGAAGTCTCAGGGCAGAAAGTGGATACTGGGATTTGATTGTGACAACAAGAGCCTATTACCTATGGTACCCAGAGTCTTAAGCACATAATTTAGCTCAAAACATAGCACCAATTACACCCTCTTAGCACTTGACCTTTAAGGTAGTGAAGACGAGGAGTCCATAGATTACTCAGGAAGGGTCAGAGTGCAACTTAATAATTTGATGTAGTGTAGTTAAAGCAAAGTTTTGCAAGAAATTTTAACTGCTTTACTCCACATCACACTGAGTTTTTAGTGCAAATGCTTTGAGTCACAAAATTCACATTTCATTGACCAATAGACTGAAAGATATTAACACTTTCCAGAAGTAGGCTGCCAGTAGGAATACCAGTCCTTTCTCACTTTCAGACTTTCAGCTCTTTGGCTTACTTTAGTTATTTGTCTGTTTCTGTTAACAGAACCCTGCAAATGAATTTGCACAGCTATAATAAAACTCAGCCATGTGGAGTAATGTAAGGAATTCTTCCTTGTCTAAAGGGCATCACCCTAAACTAAAAGTGGCCCTCTGGAGAGGAGAAGGCTGACCTCTCCTTTGCTCCCTCTCTTGGGGTGATCTGCCAATACCATGATGTAAGATCAAAGGTACTGAGATACCTGGCAGCAGCTAACAAATTAATCAGCCCAAGGGATGGCGTGAGCATCAGTTACAGCTCTCTGTAATCCACGCAGAACCTCAGTTCAGGTATTGTGCCCATTGAGACAGCTTTTGGTACCAGAGCCATAGGACTGGACCAGGTGCTACTGGAGGTTTCGATCACCCCCAGCATTTTGGACACTTCAGCCTTAATGCTGGACCTCAACTTACCTGACAACCTGTAAGATCTATTCCTAACAGGGAGGTTGTCCCCTGTGTCTACATCATGGTTACACAGGTGGGTGGTCCCAGGGACAAGGAAGAACAGAGAGATGTACTGCCCCAACAATTGATGGTAGTCTCTCCGTTTTTCAAAGTTAGAGTGGGGGACAGGATTACTCCTTCCACAGACCCATCCTTCTCCTTGGAGTCCCAGCGGTCATAGACGTGTTTACCCTCCTCTTCTTCTCTATCAGTCATCAACAGCATGATGAGCTCAGACCTCTCAAAGTGTGGTTTGAGGTGCTTTACATGCAGCACCCTGTGGGGTTCCTAGGGGACTTGAAGTCCACCATGTATGTGGCCTCACCAAGTCCTTCAATCACATCATATGACCCATTTGTAGCAGCCCCGGAGGACCTGAGCTGTACTGAATCCATCACCCACACTTTTTGACCAGGTTGAAATTACACTGCAGTATGCTTTTTGTCATAGAACTCCTTCCTGACTTCCTGGCTGGCTTTAATGTTGTTGAAAGCTTAAGTCAAGTTTGGTGTCTAAAGAATTGTAATTAATAGCCCTAGTTTCTATTGGTAAAGTGAGATTTGTAACCACTATTCTCAAAATGCCACTTTTTGAAAGTTCAAACAAAAAGGATGCCCGAACCCTCGTATCTTGTTCTGACAGTTATTTAGTGGAAACCAAGCACAAATTCATGAAACCTGGTTAGGTACTTTTATTTATACCCGTCACTCATATTGTTTGTACTTTTTCTGTAAAGGGCTTATTTTTTAGGCAAAAAAAGATATACATTTACACTATCACAAAATTACATAATGGTGACAAGAAAAATCAAACAATATCAAATTAACACAGTGTGTTAATTTGATGTTGTTTGATTTTTCTTGAAGGACTGTACCTACATCTGTTGAACCAGGATTCCAGAGTGACTCCAAGAGCTAGTTGACTGGCCTCCTGTCTAGAGCTGCAGGATCTGAAGGCTCCAACAACCTTGAACCCAGGACCTAGACTCTGCCATCTGTTGGTCCTACCCTGCTAAGTGGTCCCACCCCAGTTCTGGACCCTTGGAAAAGGGGCTTGAAGATGCTCTGTCAGCCCATCTGTGATTTCAGCAGAACTGACACAACTCCTCGGCTGCCTTCCGCAACCACGAGCAGAACCAACGCATTGCCTCTGCTGCATGGATTTCCCTGACGCAAGGACTTTGCTTCGCTGCCCGCAGATGCCCAGGAATACTTCCTTGATGCAGGCTTTCCCATTGGGACCCCTCATTGATATCATCCTTCATGACAATGCAGGACCTCATAACATGCTTCATAGCTCCTATGAATGGCCACTGCATGATATTTCGCAACCTCGTGCTCCACAACCAGAATTTAAGGAACTCTTTTTCAGTGAACCTAACTAGGTCCCTGTAGCCAGCCGGGACTCCATCGCAGTTTGAACGAAACCTGCGACTTTGTCCCAGTTTTGCACTACCAGATATCCACAGTTGGCGATTTGTGCTTTTTGCCAATATTTTCATTAACACTTTAAAATTGCAAACCTCGAGTTCTACAAACTGGATATTTGTTGTCTTGGTATTGTTTTAATATTAAACTTTAATCTAGTTTTGTAAAATGGTGTGGGATTTTTCATGTGTCATATTTTCACTTTATTAATATATAAAATGCTGCATAAATACACATTGCTTCTTAGTTAAGCCAGACTGCTCTGTGCCAAGCTACCAGAGAATTTATTACATTTTAATTTGTATGTTGCTTCTGACTTCACCCTGACAACAAATTGTCGTTGCTGCTTGAGTAGGGTTTCATCACCCTCAACCGGTACCCCAATTTCCTACAGGGACTACTTTGTGTAGAAGTGTTCCTTGTTAAAGGCCTAGCAGTTCGGTCTGGACTGTTCCCATGAGGCACCGGGTCAAGACTTATTTGCATATGGCTGGGTCCAAACTAGGAAGACCTAATGGGCAAAAGAACGATGGATTTAACCCAGATCTTTTGACTGGGGTAGAATGTTTGCATTGTCAACATTCCGTCCATCATTTGTTTGCTGTAACACTTTTTGCCCTAAGTGGGATGGGTATACCCAGATCTGGGTCCCTTGCTCACTATGCCACTGGATTCAAGCTATAATACATAAAGGAAAAGATAGATCTGCCCCGTATTTGATCAAGGATAGGCTCTTATAGAGTCCAATTTTTTTCAGTAATCACCCATTTCAGCGCTCACCAAATAGTCAGGGCCAGATTAGATTTAAACAAAAGCAATTTTATAGAAAATATATCATTTTTATTATTATTTTCTTCATCTTTTTTATAACACATGTATACATAATCATTTTTTAGAAAATTTCACAATTACAGGATAAAAAAAATATATATACCACCCGTCAACCTTCCAGCGTTCAAACTTCAACAATTTCATACATCATAAACAGTCATACTCATACAAGATTCATTCATGCATTCAACTCAGATAAGATTTAAAACAAGTTGCTCTGAGAACATCCTGAACATTCCTCTCAGCCATAGGCCGGGGATAGATGATAGTAGGTTCAGGGTAGGTGGTTTCAACGCCGACGCGCGTTTCGGTGCCAGGCCAAAAGATAGGCCGCACCTTCGTCAGGGCAAGGAAAAGGAGGGAGGGGTTGTACTCAACAGTAGAGAAAATACTTCTGATATCCAGGCACTCTTGCATTCAAATCCACCCCCGCGTATAGCGTACTGCTGGAGAATAATGGCAAGTCTTTTCCACTTAGAGGCAAGCTTTCGGCACCTTCCTGATTTCCACCGGCTGCCGGATGTGAAGTGAAGAGGAATCGCCCCGAGCACCGCCCGTCAGACCCTGACGGCACCCTTCGGTGTAATCACCGCTCGGGCTGATATTGCAGCTGAACGCGGATGCGTAGTGTGAGCTGCTAACCGCCTGAGCCCCCTGGTGTGTAGAAGATGGAAAATTGTTTAACCGCTTCAAACTGCAAACGCGACTTAACAGGCAGACCTCGATTCTCGGTCCGAACCTGTCTCCCTGTCCCGCTATTCGCCCATCAGAACCTATATTTAGGAAATCAGGAAGGTGCCGAAAGCTTGCCTCTAAGTGGAAAAGACTTGCCATCATTCTCCAGCAGTACGCTATACGCGGGGGTGGATTTGAATGCAAGAGTGTCTGGATATCAGAAGTATTTTCTCTACTGTTGAGTACAACCCCTCCCTCCTTTTCCCTGCCCTGACGAAGGTGCGGCCTATCTTTTGGCCTGGCACCGAAACGCGCATCGGCGTTGAAACCACCTATCCTGAACCTACTATCATCTATCCCCGGCCTATGGCTGAGAGGAATGTTCAGGATGTTCTCAGAGCAACTTGTTTTAAATCTTATCTGAGTTGAATGCATGAATGAATCTTGTATGAGTATGACTGTTTATGATGTATGAAATTGTTGAAGTTTGAATGCTGGAAGGTTGACGGGTTGTATATATATATTTTTTTATCCTGTAATTGTGAAATTTTCTAAAAACTGATTATGTATACATGTGTTATAAAAAAGATAAAGAAAATAATAAAAATGATATATTTTCCATAAAATTGCTTTTGTTTAAATCTAATCTGGCCCTGACTATTTGGTGAGCGCTGAAATGGGTGATTACTGAAAAAAATTGGACTCTATAAGAGCCTATCCTTGATCAAATACGGGGCAGATCTATCTTTTCCTTTATGTATTTTGACTGTTTCTCCCCTGCAGATCTGCCTCACATCCAACCTCGGGGGGCCCCTCACTTTGTGATTTATTAGACACTGGATTCAAGCTAGCCTGGCTGAAGAAGAGTGACATACCCTGAAACCAGTCCCAGGATGCTTGTTTCCGGTCCAGGGAGGACCTGGCCTGGCAGTTCGGTCCGGACTGTTCCCATAAGGTACAGGCTCAAGACTGATTTGCATATGGCTGGGTCCAAACTGGAGTGGCGTAGTGGGCAAAAGAATGATGGACTTAACCCAGATTTTTTGACTGGGGAGAATGTTTGCATTGTCAGCATTCCCTCCATCATTTGTTTACTGTAAAACTTTTCGCCCTAAGTGGGATGGATATGTCCAGACGTGGGTCCCTTGCTCGCTGTGCCACTGGATTCAAGCTAGCCTGGCTGAAGAAGGGTGACATACCCTGAAACCAGTCCCAGGATGCTTGTTTCCGGTCCAGGGAGGACCTGGCCTGGCAGATCGGTCTAGGCTGTTCCCATGAGGCACAGGTTCAAGACTGTTTGCATATGGCTGGGTCCAAACTGGGGTGGCGTAGTGGGCAAAAGAACGATGGGCTTCATCCAGATCTTTTGACTGGGGGAGAAGGTTTGCATTGTCAGCATTCCATCCATCATTTATTTGCTGTAACACCCTTGTTAAAGGGCAGCATGCTGTAACTCAACATAAAGTTAAGAAGTGGCTGAAGTGTGCTGACCCATTGCCACATAAGGCATGCTGTAGTCTCAGAATGAAAAATGTGAACAACAAAACAACAGACTAAAGGATGAAGTCTGGCTGTAAACTCTCTAGGTTACTATGTTATACATATACTGTTAGTAAAATCAAAAGGTCTGGGATAACACCAGACCTAAAAGAGCCATTTTGTCTGGTGTTGGCTGGCAACATCTTGCCTTTGCTAATGCTTTTTGGGAATATTTTGTAAATTGTTCTCACAAATACAGAAGCTTTCAAAGAAAGATAGATAGACAAGCATTTAAAGAAAGATAGACAGAGAAGCTTTTAAAGAAAGATTAATAGAGAGGCTTACAAAGATAGATAGATAGATAGATAGATAGATAGATAGATAGATAGATAGATAGATAGATAGATAGATAGATAGATAGATAGATAGATAGATAGATAGATAGATAGATAGATAGATAGATAGATAGATAGATAGATAGCAAAAAGAAAGAAAGAAAAAAATATTAAAAGAAAATAAAGAAATCAAAAAGGAAAGACATTACAAAGCCAAAAAAAGGCAAGAAAGAAAAAAAGGAAAACAGATAGAAAGAAGGCAAAAAAGGAAAGAAGGAAAGAATGGAAGACAAAAAGAAGGAAGGCAAGAAAGAAAGAATGCAAAAAGAGAATGAGAGAAAGGAGAAAAGAAGGAAAGAAAAGGGAGACAAGAAAGAAAGCAATTAAAAAGGAATGCAGCAAAATAGAATGAAAGAAGGCAAGAAAGAAGGAAAAAAGAAAGATAAAATGAAAGTAATAAAGTAGAAACAAAAACACTGGCTCTGGAAATAACTACCTAGTGTGTAGATGTGCTCCTAATGAAAGAGCAAAATGCAGTCACTCAAAGAGAAGTTAGCCAGTGGCTTAAGTGGGCTGACCCCCTTCTCCAAACTGTAAGCTGTAGTGGGCCGAGGCAAAATGTGAATGACAGAACACCCGACCAATGCATGAAGACAGCTGGCTGATAATCCCTTTAAATAAGCATATAATACATATTTTTTTATAAAACAAAAGTCTTGGTTGATGCTGAGCCTAAACATGCATACTATACATTTTTAAAGAATTAAAATTACAGTATTATACAAAACAACAACCATAGAAAAGATTTTCCAACAGAAATACATTTTAAAAATCAACTTACAGTTCTGTAGCTGATGTCTGCAGTACTTTGCCAATCCGGCAAAAACAAATTCGCAAAACTCGAGAAAACAGTGGTGGGAAACTATAGAAAACCTAAAACGCTCCTGCTGATCAGTAAATGCACAGTCTTACCCTCAAATAACATATACCCCAAAAACATACAATAACCATTTACAAAGTATAGCCCCTTCATAAAAATTAATAAGTAACTACACTGCACATACTACACTAAAGGCTACCACACTTTCCTATATAACTACAAAAACAACCTAACTCAAAACTACACTACCACAACAAAGCAATACATTATTCTATACTAACTACCCATACCCACATACCACCTACCCTCAAACCCCAAATAAAATTGTAAAAGTATTTTTATCTTATCCATAGAGCAGCAGCAGGGAACAGTGACTGAGAAGAACTGAAGCCCCAGCTTTCATCAACTCTAAAATCAAGGCTTACATTCCCAGTAGACAATTGCGCTCCTCTTCCTTATCTCTCCTTTCGGTCCCCCGGTTTAGGAAGATCAAATCCAGGGGTACGAAGTTCTCTGTCCTGGCTCCCGCCTTCTGGAATTCCCTTCCTCTAGCCATCAGGTCAACAGTGACATATCCTGAGTTCCGAATGGTGCTCAAAACTCATTTTTTTCTCACAGGCTTTTTCACCCTAGCTCCCACTCTTTCTGCTCCCCAGGGTCTGCTCCTCCAGTGCTAAGAAACCGCCTGGTAATCGTGCGCTTAATAAATACTTTTAAATTCAAATTCAAATAAGACTTAAAAATGTAGGTAGTGGTAAAAAGAAGTCAACTAAATGGAAATTAAAAAAGAATATTATAATAGAAATGAATGAAAACCTTAAAAAGATTAACATAAATGGCTAACTTATGTGGTAAAAACTATTATAAAAGTATTTTAAAATGTTTAAAAATATCATAAACACATTAAAATTATATATAAATCATATAATAAATGCTAATATAAATAAACACTACTAATTCATATCTATTATAAAAATATATTACATGAAATGTTGGCTTTCATTATTTTCAGTTGCAAATGTATAAGTAAAAAATTATAAACTGAATGAAAATATATATAACAATGTGAAATGTATATATATATATATATGTGTGACATTACAAATTACATTACGACATTTGTTAATATAAAAACAAAAATATGGAAAATAGTTTGTACAACAAGATTATGTGAACAAATGTTATTTTCATATTGTTTGTAAAAAAGTGATATGAAAAAATAACAACAACATATATATGTGTCTTTACTAATTTATGTTGCATGCATAAATTAAATACGGTAAGCTGTACAAGTGTATTATTAACCTCATCGCTGCTAGAGAGTTTCCCCTGCTGTGCTGGACAGCAATGAAAACGGGTGTGAGCTCGTCATGAGCACCTGAGAGGTATATGCCATGACGAGCTGAGCCCGTCATGAGCATGGAAGGGGTTAAAAACTTCAAAACACACAAACACTACAAACCAACCATCAATATAACACATACAATACATCAATAGAACGTAACTATTTTACCTATCACTTTCTACAATACATTATCCTATACATTCCAACATAACTTTTAAAATATAGTCCTCCCACTAAAACAAAACAATATCTACTTTGAAACACAAGCATATTAAAAACATAATACAAATCGTTCCCACTCCAATGTAAACAATTTTGAGGAAGGGATTGTACAATGAAAGGGTCAGAATTTACTATTCATACTTTGATCTAAATCACTTTGGGGAATGTGATCAACACTGAAGCGGTGAAACAAATTCTATTCCCATTCCACTCTAAACAGTTTATGGCAAGAGGTTGGACACTGAATAGGTCAAATGTACTTTCCCCAGTCCAATCTAAATCAATTTTTGGAAGGTGATGGATCCTATAGGGATCAGATTTACTATTCCCACTCCAATTCAAACCACTTTGAGAAATGTTTTAGATACTAAAGTGGTCAAAATCACTATTCTGAATTCCAATCCAAACCATTTTGAGGAAAGTGTTGGATAGTGAAGGGTCAGATTTACTATTCCCACTCCAATCTAAATTACTTTGGACTCTTTAGGTGTCATAACTACTATCCTCACTCCAATCCAAACCATTTTGCGGAAGGTGTTGGACAGTGAAAGGGCCAGACTTACTTTCCCCATGCCAATCCAAATGACTTTAGGGAATATGTTAAACACTAAACAAGGCAAACCTAATATTCCTACTCCAATGTAAACCACTTTGGGGAATGTGTTAGATACTGTACAGATCATAACTACTAAACCCACTCCAATCTAAACTATTTTGGGGAGGTTTTGGACAGTGAAGGAGTCAGAACTAATAGTACCACTCCAATATAAACCACTTTGGGGAACATGTTAGACATTAAAGGGGTAAAAATTAATATTGCCACTACGAGTTAACCCTTTAAGGAAGGTGTTTGACACTGAATGGGTCATATTTACTGTGCCCTCTGCATTTTAAAAGTAGAAGGAGGGATATTTTGAAACAAAAATTGGGAGACTTCATTTTCCTCATTGAGACACATTGCAGGCAAAGGCAATTTTAGGCAGTTGGCAGATAAAATAAAGCCATTTTTGGCCCAAAACATCGGGAGTCTCTCACCTGAATCGGGTCTTTTGGCATGTATGTGTCATTTTAATAATGCTATGTAGGTACTGATTGGGAGGATGATGCAGTCTTTTCTTTTTTTTGTATATTCAACAGCTAGTTCAACACAAAAATAAAATAACTATGTAGAAAATTAGGTTACTGGTTGGAGGGACCATGAATCCATACTCAAGCAGAAACCATAATCTCTGTCAGGGTTAAACACTAGCAAACTCCAAAGTAACTTGTGCTAAATCCTCATTGCTTCAGAGTTTTGAGACCACTTATGTGTGACATTTCTCATTTGCTATGATTTTATGTGTGATATTTCAATGATTTTGAGTGACACATTATCATATGTGGAGTTATGTCAGTATAAAGAGATTATTTGAAACAATATCACCCTTTTTCTAAAATGCAATGGTCTAGAAGGGCTTTGAAAGAGCTACAGCAGCATTAGACACAGCACCTGGATACCGGCATGGGTGATGAGCAGCACTCTACAAATCCACTTTACATTACAATCTAGACCATTTTGGTGAAGTCATTATGGTATTTTAAAAACAGTTACCTATTATAAACCATTCTATAATAACGTGGGGAGAGGATGTTGTCTAATGGCTAGGGAGGTCAACCTCAAATCTGGGGAACCGGGTTCGAGTCTCTGCAACAATGCTCAACATTCTGTGATTCTGGGTCAATTACTTAATCTACCTGTGCCTAACAAAAATGAATGGGTCCTTGTGTAACGCAATTGGTGCTCATGTAAAGCGCTCTGATACCTGATACCTTTGGGTCAAGTTTGCACTATAATAAGCTCAGGGGTGAATAAACCTATAAAAACCATGATACTTACTCCATCACCTCAAAATAATATGAATATACATATTTACAAACCACTACAAATATTACATGTACTATTGAAATCACACAAAACTTCAACAAATGTATATGAAACAAACAATACAGATTAAAATATATATATATATATATAAATCATTATAAATATAATTTTACAACTACTAGACTGGTTAAGGTAATCCCCACCTTGATACAGCCGGATCAGTCGGGCTTCCTTCCACGCCGAAACACAGCTCTCAATTTGCGTAGGTTGCATGGGATAGTGGGTGGTTCCCCGTCAATTAACGAGACGCGGTACTAGTGTCCTTAGACGCCCCCATGGCGTTTGATGGGGTCGAGTGGTCCTACCTGTTCGCGGAATTGGTGAAGATGGGCTTTGGACCGGAGTTTGTAAGCTGGGTAAGATTTTTATACGCTACTCCCTTGGCCAGAGTAGTCGTCAATAACTACAAGTCGGCCGACTTTCCCCTGGAAGGGGCACGAGACAAGGATGGCCCCTTCCCAGCTTCTCTTCGCTCTAGCCTTGAAACCTCTGGCGGCATGGGTTAGATGGGACTGATCAATACGAGGCCTGCGGTGGACACTAGAGTGGGGGGACAAATCTCACTAAAAGCGGATGATATCCTGCTTCACCTCACCAACCCCAGGGGCTCTTTGATCAATTTTCTAGATGTACTTGCCAAATTCGGAAGATATTCCGGATTTGCAATTAATTGGTCGAAGTCGGTGCTCTTCGTCCTCAGGGGCGAGCCGCCAGTGCTCCCGCAGTCATGCCCTATACAGATTGAGCCGGTCGGGTTTAAATATCTTGGTATATATGTTACACTTGACCCGAAGCTATGATATACCAATAATCTGGGACCCCCCCCGGACCGGCTCAAGAGAGACGTTGAGCGCTGGTAGGCTCTTTTACTTTCCCTCTTGGGTAGGGCAGTTCTGTTTAAGATGATGGCCCTTCCCCGATTTCTATATGCATTACAGAATACAATGGACCCAGTACCGGCATTCTATTTCAAGGACATTGAGGCTCTCCAGAGGAAGCTTCTCTGGGATAGAAGATCACTCATAGCATTCTCTAAGCTCACTCTCCCATGGCACGGTGGTGGGATTGGGCTGCCAGACCTGCGGAAATACTATTGGGCTTCTCAGCTTGTGGCAGTGAACCATGTTATTTACGGACCTCCAGGGGATTCAGGATATGCCATGGACCGTGGGCTGGCGCCAGGTGGTGATTTTACCAGGGCGCTGTATGCCAGGCCTAAGCGGTTTTCCCTGGTGGGTCCAACGCCACATGCGGTCCACGTGTGGCATGCAGCTAATAGATATCTTGCCTGGGAGGGGAGACTCACCTTGGCCACCCCCTATGGAATTCAGAGAGACTAGGGAGCTTGTGGAAGACCAAGGGATTCGACACGTGGGATCTAATCGGGATCACACAGATTAAAGATATGTGGGGAGGGGGTGCAGTACATACATTCGCCTCTCTCAAGCAGCAATACAGCCTACAAGATAGCTAGTTCTATGGGTACCTCCAGATCAAACACGCATTCCTTACACACATACCTAGGGACGCCGCACTTCCCGAGGCCTCTCAGCTGGACGATCGTGTGCTAGAGGGATACCTCCCCGAGAAGACAATTTCTATAATCTATATAAAAAGCTCATTAATAATATGGAGGACCCCCTGGGACATATTAGAACACAGTGGAATGCAGATGGGAGGGAGCTAGATGATGAAGACTGGACGGAGGCGATCTCCTCTCCGAGAGTGGTTGCGATCCAGATGCGACTTTGTTTGGTACAATTAAAGATATTGCATAGGTCATATGTCACAGGGCCTCGCCTGGTACAAATGGGTCTAATGGAGAGTGGTGAGTGCCGAAGGGGGTGTGGAGAGCTCAGCACCTTTATGCATATTCTCTGGCATAGCGCAGAAGTGCAGGAGTATTGGACAAAGATTCATGACGAGATGCAAGGCGCTTTGGGTGTGGAGATACGGCCGGAGGCCCGGAGATATATACTGAATGTGTGGGAACCCACAGACTTGAATGCATACGGGAAACAATAGGTAACACTGGCGTGTATGGTAGCGTAACATCGCTCAGTTGTGGGGAGCCAGTCAGCCGCCCCGGGTTTCCAAGTGGGTGGAGGACTTGGACTGGTGTATGTTTCTGGAGCGGTCGGTGTATATGGCCAGGGGTTGTCCCGAGAAATGGGGGAAGGTTTGGGGGACCTGGAATAGTTACCAAGGAGAGATTTGTGTGCCCCCAGCGTTACGAATAGAAGTGGAAGTGCAAGAATCCCCGTGACCTGATACTTCTATACTGTTTTTATAACTTGCTGCAAACGAGAATGTGTCTTTGTCCGCTGCTGAAAATGTACTTCACCTGATGCTTTTGTTTTGCTTTGTTTATTCCTTTCTTTGCTGAATGTTAATAAATAGATTTTTTTTCTAAATATGTATAATGTTACAAGAATACATTTCTCAACAATTTCTTATGCAAAAAAAACATTAATCAGTCAACCAGGATTATTAAAGCATGGCACATCAACCAATAGGGTATCCAGGCGCTTGCAGGTCCCAAAGGCTCATTCGAACAGTTAGGTCTTGAGGTCCCTTTGTAATGCTGGGAGTGAGGTGATGGTCTAGATGTGCGTCGGGAGGCTGTTCCAGGTCCTTGCTGCAATGGGGGAGAAGGAGCGTCCTCCACTTCTGCTTCAGTTGATGTGGGAGCATAGGCAAATGAGAGTTGGTGGAAGTTTAGGTGGGAGTTAATGGAGGTCAGTCCTTGGTTGTGTAGAGCCTTGTGTGCCTGGGTCAGCAGCTTGAATTGGCATCTCTTCTGTACAGGGAGCCAGTGGATTTGCCTGCGGTGGAGTGTGATGTGGGTTCGTCGGAGAAGGTCGAGGATGAGTCTTGCTGCAGCGCTCTGTATGGTCTGAACTCTCTACAGGAGTGAATGGTGATTCCTACATAGAGAGCGTTGCCGTAGTCTAGTTGGCTGGTGATGATGGCCTGCATCACGGTGCATATTGTGTGCAGGGGTAGTCATTTGATGATCTTACAAAGCATGCGCAGAGTGAGAAAGTAGGAGGAGGAGACACCATTTATCTGTGATTTCATTGTGAGCTTGCTGTCAATGATGATTCCAAGGTTTCTGGTGTGGATTGAGGCAGTGGGTGCGGGTCCTAGGTCTGATGGCAACCATGAGTTATTCCATGTGTTGCTGCTGTTCCCGAAGTTCAATACTTCTGTTTTGTCTGTGTTCTTCATCCAGTTGGCAATGCATTTCATGCATCTGTGTCCGTGGAAGGTGATTCTGGTGCTGGTGGTGTCATCAGTGAGTGGATGAGTTGGGTGTCATCTGCATTGGAAATAATGTTGAGTCCTTGGAAGCTGATGATGTGGCTAGCAGAGAAAAATATGCGTTGAAGATCATGGGTTTGCTGAATGAGCCCTGGGAGACAGCGCAGGTGATGTTCCTGGGTTTGGAAGTGAAAGTTGGGAAGTGGATCCTCTGGGCTCTTCCGGTGAAGAAGGAGGTAATCCATCTGATCGTGTCCCCTTGCATGCCGAGGTGATGGAGTCTTCTGATCAGTGTATGGGGATAAGTTGTTGAAAGCTGCTGAGTGGCCTAGGGGGATCTGAGCAGCTGTTTCTCCTTGGTCGAGGAGTGTTTGGGTGTCGTCGGTGGCTTAAATCAGGGTGGCCTTGGTGCAGTGATTGCTGCGGAATATGGATTTGGTGGCTCTAAGTACCTGATTCTGCTCTAGATTTGTTATGAATCACTTGGTAATGATCTTTTCCAATTCTTTCACTGGTAATGTGAGTTAGGAGTTTGGGCGGTCATTTTTGGGTTCGCTGGGGTCTGCAGAGAATATTTTGAGTGTTGGAAAATGTTGTGGTAGTGATAGAAGTGTTGATCAGGGTGGACAGTTCATGGCCGATCCTTTGGTTTCTGAGATTTAAGATATGGTGCATGCATGGGTCTGTGGGCGCTCCAGAGTGGAGGGATTTCATGGTGGAGGTGGTTTCCTGAGTGGAAGGGAGATTTCAAGAGGTTAGTCTGTGGTTCGTGTCAGCCGCGGTAGTAGCAAATCTGTCGAGGAAGCCTGTAGGTGTGGGTTGGGGTTCGAAGTTTCTATATATGGTTCTGATTTTGTTGTGGTAGTAGTCAGCGTGGTAGTTGGGACAGCTCTGGTGAGGGTGTAATGTTGTTTTCACTGACTGTTGGGTTGGAGAATTCTTCAATGATGTTTAAAAGTTCCTTGGTGTTGATTGTGCTGGTTTCAATGTGTGTGGCTAGAGCTGTCTTATTTGTTGCCCTCAGCAGGAGCTGGTACAGGTTGGGGGAGGTCTTGAAGGCTGCCCTGTTGGAGGGGTATTCACCAGATGTTTGCTGTCTCATTTCACTGTTCTGAGTTCCTGGATGTGCCAGCTGGCCTTTTTGGAAAATCTTCTCTGGATGCTGCTCCTGAGATGGTGATGTCACCGCAATTGGTGATCCAGGCGTTTAAGCTCTTAATTCCGTGTTCAAAATTGGTGGTGTGGTTGGAGTTGTTGATGGAGTTCGTCCAGCTGGTCTTTGAAAATGTTTCCACCGCCAGTGGGGGGCGCTGGTCTTCTTGAGGGTGGCGGTGCAGTGACTAGAAATGCTGAAATGGATGATGAAGTGATCGATCCATGTGAGTTCTGCGACATGACTGTATTTGACTTGGTTGCTGGAGGTGCAGATAGGGTCCAGCATGTATCTGGGTCAATCTGACACTACTCATACTGTCGAGGAGGAGTGAGTTGTTGGGGTCATTGATTGGGGAATACAGGTCATCGAGGAAGATGTAGTCCTCGGAGTCTAAGGATAGGGGAGCAAGGAAGTCTGCAATAGTATTGTAGATGCTGGAGTGCGGGCCTGGGTGTTGGTAAGTGAGGATACCTCTGATGGTTGCCTTATCGCCCCTGTGGAGCTTGAAAATAAGATGTTTCATTGGGGGTGGTGGTGTTTGATGTGGTGCACTCTATGGTCTCTTTGTTGATTATGGCTGTTCCTCCTTCCGCCTTGTTGGTGTGGCCCTGTTGAGTGATTTTATATTCATTGGGAAACGCTGTGGCAATGTCTGGGGTGCATGTGGGGTTGAGCCAGGATCGGTGAGGAAGATGATGTCAGGTGCGAGGGTGGTAATGAGGTCCCATATTTCGGTGGAATGCTTGCACATTGAACATGTGTTGAGGAGTAGGCAGTGGAGTTGGTGTGCAGCTTCTGGCATGGTGTGAGGAGAGGTTGCTATGGTGCTTTGTGGTGTGGCCCAGGCCCTCGTCACCAGCCGCCTGGACTACGGCAACGCCCTCTACGCCGGAACCACCGCCAAGCTCCAGAAGAGACTCCAGCGAATCCAGAACGCCTCAGCAAGACTCATCCTCGACATCCCCAGACGAAGCCACATCTCCAGACACCTGAGAGACCTGCACTGGCTCCCGGTCAACAAGAGAATCACCTTCCGCCTCCTCACCCACGCACACAAAGACCTGCACAACCAAGGCCCAAGTTACCTCAACAGCCGCCTCAACTTCTACGCTCCCACACGCCACCTTCGATCGACCAGCCACGCCCTCGCCGCCATCCCCCGCATCCGAAGAGCCACAACAGGAGGAAGATCCTTCTCCCACCTGGCCGCCAAGACTTGGAACTCCCTCCCGACCCACCTCCGCCTGACCCAAGACCACCTCGCCTTCAGGAAGCAGCTCAAGACCTGGCTGTTCGAGCAGTAGCTGACCCCCACCTCCCCAAGCGCCTTGAGACCCTCCGGGTGAGTAGTGCGCTATATAAATGCTATGATTGATTGATTGATTGATTGTGACAGTGGTCATGCTATTACAGGAGAAGGTGCATCTGACCCAGGAGAGCGGTCCTACCGTACAGTGCAGTACAACATGGCAGTAGTATTCACTGGGTCACTTGGTATTCAGAACATAGAAAACAGCAGCGTCGTATCTGCGGGTGGGCCGGACACCAGGGATCCTGGCACTGTGCATGGTCCAGTTGTGGACAGCGTGCCTGTGGTGCGCCCCCTGTGTGTGACCGCTGTTCCACCATGCTGCAGTCTCCATTAAGAAGGTACTGGGATAAGGAAGGGGCGCTGGGAGGCATTAGGTAGTGATAAGTGGGAGGCGAGACAATGGTGCAGAGATCAGGCAGGTGGCGGGAAAAACAGGTAAAAAGAAGCACAGTCAAAAATTGAGTACAAGGATTGAGCAAGAAGAAGAATGGAGCAGTGAGACAACAGCAAGATGTAGCGGTAGAAGTAGCCTACCAATTGAGGAAATAGGATAATGGGGTGAGACCAGAAGCAAGAGTTAGGTAGTAGAAGCAGTAGCGAGAGCTGGCAGCACCCCTGGCATTGGGGAGAGCTGTGTCTGGGACCTGTTCAATGGGATTGTGCTGTGGCCTCTTACGTATATCGTGGGAGGAGGAAGGTATGCTGGAATGCAGTAGGTGTGGCTAGGCCGGAGGTGGGAGTTGGGAGAATGGGGCAGTGATTGGGCAGGAGGCAGGAATAACAGGGGGAAAAACACAAGGGCACAGGCAAAGTCAAGAGTTAAGTACAAGGATTGAGCAGGTCAAAAGTTAAGAATGAAGTACAAGAATTGAGCAAGTAAAAGTCAAAAGTCAAGTAATAAGTACAAGCGTTGAGTAAGAAGAAGACTATAGCACTGAGATAACAGCAACACTTAGTGGCAGAATTGCCCAAGAATTGATAGAAGAGTATAGCAAGGTGAGACAAGAAGCAGGAGTTATGCAGCAAAAGCAGCAGCGAGGGCTGGCAGCACAGCTGGCACAGGAAACAGCAGGGTCTGGGTTCTAAAACTGTAATGTTAGTTATAATTTATGTTTAAAAAACAATTACATGTATTTCAAAATGTAATCATTTAAAGAATATGTTTTCTTAATATATTAAATGTACGATTAATAACAACACAACATTTTAAAACACAATAAAGTTAATTTTAAAATATTACATTAAAATAAAGAAAACATTAAAAATAAAAGCAATATTTGTATATATATAGCTGCTGGTTTCAACTTGCACTTGCAACAGTGGTTTTATGGTATTTTAATGGCTATATAATTATTTATAATTATTTATTCGGCTTTTAACTTTTATACTATTTTAGAAGTTTCCACGGCCGTTGCCATGAATTCTCATGATTACATTAGATTTCTGGGGTTTCTCTCTTTTAAGTTGTGAATGTTAAATGTATTTTACTGGAATTCAATAATATCACTGATCAACTTATTTACAATATGTACAATACCGGCATTTATGCTGTAATGTAATGTATGTGACACCGTGGAAACAGTAGTATTTTTTTGGTTTCCATGACATGTGATGGCACTCTTGCACTTTAAATGGGTGGTCAGCCCTCGTGACGATGTCATGTGATCAAGGCTATCTTTAGCCGAAACGCGTCATGGCGGACTGGTGCTGGGCTAAAAACTAATAAAGAAAAATTTGCACCTTCTTGGGTCTCGCTGGTTCCTGTTTGTTCGAGTGGCTAGATTTGCTGCACTTGCTGACTTTGGGAACTCCACGTACCTCATATATATATATATGTATATGTATATGTATATGTATATATGTATATATCAACAGCCATGCTCATCCTATGGCTGGCAGGAGGTTGAAGCGTATCTTAAAGAACTTATCGACCCAATTGTCACTAGGCTTGATTCTATTGAACAAACTCTTGCTGACTTAGTGGCAAAAAGCCTAAGGACACAATGTGTTTCGCAGGCTGGGGAAGGGCCACTAGCGACTCCAGGGCATGTGCTCGTCAGTCTGGTCGCTACAAGTAGTAAGCGGCAACAGGGCCAAGTAACAGAAAATTCTATCATAGCAAATAAAGACTGTATAGAGGAGGGTCAAGACACATTGCAGTGGGTAGAACACCCCTCTGGGCTTAACAGAGGCCTGACTGTGGGGGATATAGATGCCATCAATCCTAATGCACATATAGCCCCGATAGCTCTCAGTTTCAACCTTAACACAATCCCAAGTGCTAATACATTTAGCACATGCCTCAGCGCAACTCCGCCGAGTAGCGCCCTCTAACTCTTAACTTACCACCCGCGGCTTGTACCTTTGTGATCACCATGGTAAATGTCCCACCACACAGAGTCTCTCAAAACGAAACTACCACACTGTGATGGTGAAGGCCAGGCATTGGTTATCCAACGCTGCTGACATAGGCCATCGAATACAAAACCATTTGATAATGGCCAGGAAAATACCTTGAGTAGGCAATGGGCCAAAGCTAATGAATAACAATTGTATTGTCCTTAATTTAAACAACCGAGGGCTGGTCAGGCACTTACTTTGCCAGCTCCCATCAGCTCCTTCCACTCACTCACAGATTTTTAAACTCCCATTGGCTCTTTTCTATGAACTACAACCCAAACTTAAACTTATTACTAATAACACAGGCTACCAGACACTTAATAACCCAAATACCCATCATCAGTTAACGGGGAATAACCCGCTGCTTGATAACAGGTTTGCCATCCTTGAGGATCTGGATACTTGTGATTGACTCAGCCCCCCTGTAATACATTAGCCCCACCCAGCTCTCCCGAGCGTAAGGATGAAGAAGCACAGTACCTGTTATACCATGGGGCATTCCTCTACCACCACGCATACTTCTTTTGACTTTACATGTAATTTCCATGTCTACCATCTGCCGCTCTTAGTGGGGCCATACCCCTCCGGCCCAATGAAGGAGTTATCTCACTTATCTCATGGACTATAGCCGGATTTAAAAAGGAAAAGGGCACCCTGGTCTGAGACTGAGAGACGAGGGGCATCAGCATTATCTGCTTACAGGAGACATAGGCACAAAAACCTTTCTTTCTAAACGGTTACTGTTCCTTTTTCACACCAGCCATCCCATCTACTGCAGACAGAGCTAAAAGGGTCTAATAACACTTATTGCTAATATCCTTTCGTTTGATAAAATAGTATTTGCCAATAGTTTGATCCATTTCCACATTATTGTAGCCAGGGGACGGAATAGTCCCGATTTAGGGGGTCATTAGGATTGCGGTTTTTCAGCATCCTCCGGCCCGGCGGAAGTGTCCGCCGGCCTGGAGGATGTGGAAAAACCGCTGCGGAGCCTACAAAGACCCACTGCCAGATTAGGATGGCTGGGGGGTCAGGAAGACCGTCCGCCGCTTTTCCGCCGCGGTCGCCTTACAACTGCGGCGGAAAATGGAGGCGGAGTCTAACAGACACCGCCAGCCATATTAGAATGGGGGTGAACAGATGCCTTTCCGCTGCGGCTTCTCCGCCGTGGAAAGGCATATGGTGATTTCTTTGGGGGCCCGTTGTGGGCCCCCAGGGTGACGGGGGGTGGGGGTACCTATGGTACCCCCCTGCATTTGCATGCAGTTTTAACATTGCGGCGGGTGCTGCTTGAAGCAGCACCCGCCGCAATGTTAAACATACAGGATGTGACCGCCAGCGTGGCGGTCACATCCTAATTTGCACGGAGGGACCGCCGATGCCCCTGCGGACGGTCCCTCCTCCTCTGGGGTGTCCGTCCGCCATCCTAATAGGGCCCTAAGTATTAATATGTTTTTATAATAACAGTTTTTTAAATTTAGCACAGGTAGCATAAGAGCTGGGGCACACATTGGAGGACTGACTACTTAATCACACTAGACGGACATTTATCATATGGGCAAGGGACTTTAAGTCCCACATTTGCAATCATACAGAACATAACGTATGAGGGGTTACTGATGAAAAGGGCCACCCCTGACTCACTTTCAATAACCACAACTCCAGCCAACTCTGTAAATAGTCTACTGATGACACTGGATCTGGAAATTACCAATCCAAAATGCTCTATTTTGGGGTAAATGGAGGTCACATTTCACCAGGCAGGGGGTTCCTCAGTATTGATTTTATTCTGTTCCCTATGGCCTCAAGAAGAAATGTTAAGAACTTTGCGGTCATACAGTCTGCATCTAGTGATCACTCCTTTCTGTACTTCATGTTTAGCTGGCACCTACCCATAAAACTGGGCTCCACCTGTATATCTAAACCAACCTTAGCCAGGAAAAAGGGGTACACTTTAAAATGGGTGAACTCCGATCCGTAAAGGTCTTACCGAGAATAGTGTCCTCCACCTGTAAGGCGATCTCCTTATGTTTAAACTTATCCTTCACTGCTAACCAAACCATGAAAGCTTTTAACACGATTCTAATTTCGATAAAGGGGCACCTTACCTGCCAAACTTACCAAAAGAAACCTTTAAGAGAAAAATGGTTTGGAAAAAATTTGCTCACAGGCACTAGCGGATTTACATGAAGCACTTAAATCGCAACCTAGAGACCACATTTTTATTAGATCTCTTAGGTCTGCTTAAAAATCCGCAAGGCGGGAAAGAAAAAGGGAGATCACCAAGGAAGCCTAGGAAAACCTGAGAGCAGCATCTACAGCTAAGGACAACAAATCTTTCTGGAAAATAACTAATAGTCCTCTTTTCCCAACATCCCGCAGTTACAAGAGAAACATTCTAGGGCCCCACTAGCACTGGAGTTATCCATAGGCGAAGTCGAAATTGCATTAAATCAATCCTCGGCATTGAAGGCTCCCGGGCAGGATGGGGTCCCACTGGATGTTTTTACGACTAACAAACCCCTCTGGGTAGCTATCTTTCCAACTGCATTTAGCGCCATGGCGATTGTCAGCCCTCCGCCATCCTGGAGACAGTCCATCATAGTACAAATCCATAAGAAGGTGAGTGGCCCAGCCCCAGCTAATTATCACCCTATTTCACTGCTGGACAGTACAGCAAAGTTAATGGGCAGACTGCTGCTGAACAGGTTGGAGAAATGGGCAGAGGAGAACAAAATCCTCGCTGAAGCCCAGTATAGCTTCAGGAAGGGGAGAAGCACAATAGACCAGTGCTTCAACCTCGCCCTAATTGCCGCAAAATGTTCTGTTGCCAAACAGGGGCACCTATTTCTGGCATTTATGGATTTGTCCGCTACCTTTGACTGTGTGAGCCAAAATAAATGGTGGTCCATCATGGAGTCTCTCACTATGAAACCACCCATAATCTCATTCATTAGAGACCTGTACAGACACGCAGAGGCAGTATTCCATTATGGGAAAATAGGGGAGTGTACAAAACCTTTTAGGATTGATAAAGGGGTAAGACAGGGTTGTGTTCTTGCCCCCCTTCTCTTCTCCCTTTACACAAATAAACTCTCTGAAGCCCTGATTGAAAAATAAAAGGACGTTCCAGTTGTAGGCCCACATCCCCTATCTGTCATGCTCTACGCGGATGAAGACTGACTTGTAGTCAGAACACCAATGGCTTTACAGCTTTTGACTGAGACATACGTACAGTATATATATCTATATCTATATATATCTATATATATATATATATATATATATATATATATCTATATATATATATATATATATATATATATATATATATATATATATATATATGGCAGACCTAGGCCTACACGTTAATAACACAGAAAACCTATGTGATGGCCATAGGCAGAGCCAAAAAGCAGAAAGTAATGGGCGTTAATATCGATGGCAAAAAACTGGATTGAGTGGACAATTTTATGTATCTGGGTACTTTTTTCGACGATAAATTAAAATGGTCCACTATGGTGAGGAACAGGGCGCTCCTGACGTCCAAAAGTATAGCTGGCATCTGGAAGACTGCAGCAAAAATAGGGAATAAACCAGTAAAAGAAATATTACAAATCTATAATGCAAAAACTAGACCCATACCATCATATTGTGCAGCTGTTTGGGGAATTGCAGACATTAACCACATTCAAGCAATAGAAGATACATTTCTGAATAGATTATTAGCGATCCCTACATCGTGCCAAGCATTCTAATTCACAAAGAACTAGACTTTCCGTTCATTTCTGATACCCTGAACATTGCTCTCGGTGTAGCCTGGCTCTCAATTTGGAAAAGGGAATTGGTCCCTCTGAACAAACTAGTATTAAGGGACATTATTAGAATTGGGGGTCTCTAGTTGGCAGAGGTATTTACCTTTGACCACATAGGGACCCTTGCATAGTCAGGGTAAGAGGCTACACTTCTAAAATAAACCCTGCTTACCCCCTTGGTAGCTTGGCAGGAGCAGACAGGCTTATCTCAGAGGTAATGTGTAAAGCATTTGTGAACACATACTGTAATACAGTGAAAACACTACAGATGGACACCACACATGTTTAGAAAAATAAATAATCTTTACTAGACATACAACAAGACAAAACAACAAAAATCCACAATACTGTAATCCTAATAAGTCTTTAAAATGGTAGAAATAGCTTGTTTCACTTTAGATGGTAAATGCGTCACTTTACTCTCACAGTACCTGGGTTGCGTAACGCAAAACAAACAAAAGGGTCGCAGGGAAGGTGATGCGTTGATTCCTTACACTCAGGGGACTGGATGCGTTGGTTCCTTACTGCTATGTAGGAGAGTTGATGCTCGCTTCCTTACTGTGTGGGGAGGTGATGTGTTGGTTTCTTACTGCGATCCGTTGCAATGACGCTCTGGTGCGATGCGACAAAATGGCGTCTTGGTTACGGTGCGACAACATAGATGCGATGCATGCACGCCCGACGGCAGTGCGGCGACACGATGATCTTCTGAGCCGGAACAGGCCCTGTGATACACCACATACTACAGCGAACTCTGCGGCGGCGGCACGCTTCTCCGGTGATGCAACATACTTCGGCAATGCAATGGTGGCGTGGCAGCTTGCTTCTTCGGCGAAAGAATGGCAACTGCTGCGCGGCGACATGCTTCTCGTCGTTGAGTCGCACTTCCAGCTCCCAGAGACACGCAGTCTCTCAGAAGGCCCAGCACAACAGCAGGCACTTCCATTCCCCGCAAAAGAATTCAGGGGGGAGCTGGGGGTGAAGTCTTGTATCCCTGGGACTTCAAGCAGGAGGCAAGCACAGTTGAATCCCTTGGAGATTCTTCTTCAAGATGATGAAAGCACACTCAGTCCTTTTTCTCCTTTTTTTGGCAATGAAGAAACCACTGCTGTACAACCACCAAACATACAGCACAAAGATAGTCTCCTCATTCAGCTTCTCTGGTTCTTCTCCTCAGCAAAGAATTGTCTTGATTCCCAGAAGTGATATACTGTTCAGAGGTCTGGGTCTCCCTTTTTATACACCAAAATCCTTTGTCTCTGAAGGCAGAGAGTGTATGTACCTAGTCCAAACCAGATCTGTGCAGTCCTGGAGCACTTTCCTTACAGGACTCCTTCTTTCCTTAGTCAATGTGGGCCAGGGTCATCAGACACACCACAGGAGGTGGATCCAGCATTGTGGAAGGCAGGCAGAGCCCTATTCAGGGCCAGACACTCCTCAAACAGATAGGTCTATTCAGCCTTGTGCTGACTCACGCTGTCTCCTGGAGCCACCTCAGCTCCTGTCACTCACAAACCAGACAAGGAATCGACAACCTAGCAGAGGCAGGCTTGGATGATTAGGCAAGAAAATACCTGCTTTCTAAAAGTGATATTTTTAAACACAGAATGTTAAAACCAACTTCACTAAAAGATGCATTTTATCATTCTGAGTTCAGGCATACTAAACTCGAATTTCTTTCTAGTTCCCTGACTCAGTTTGGATTATAAAATGTTATAATGAAACTGCCCATTCTGGCCTATGCGAACAGGTAGCCTTGCAATAGTAAATAACAAAATTGGCTGAAATACACTACCAGGATATGCTACACACATCAGGGCATATCCTACCTTTCACATACAATGCACCCTGCCCTTGGACCTACCTTAGCGATGACTAACATGCAGAAAGGGGAAGGTCTAGGGACTGGCAAATAGGTGCACTTGCCAAGTTGACATGGCAGCCCCAGGCTGCACGCAGCTCTGCAATGGCAGGCCTGGGCCTTAGGTTACAAGCTGCTCCGGTGGGTGGCACAATCAGTGCTGCAAGCCCACTAGCTGCATTTGATTTACAAGCCCTTGGCACACACAGTGCACTGTACCAGGGTCTGACAAGGAAGCCAAATAGGCCAATCATGGAGTCACTGATCCATCACATCAATTTAACATAGGGAGCACTTGCACAGTGGCACTGAATAGCAGTGGCACAGTGCCCAAAGCTTCTAGACCAGCAAAACATATCAAAAACACGAGGCAATAGCAAAATAAATAGAAGAGAAGCCCACGCCAAAGGTGCCAGGTCTAACCGAATCCTAAACTTGGACCTCGCTATTTCGATTAGCTGACCAGCTTATGTCAAACAGTCCCTCATTGAATTAGATCTGGAGCATTTATTCAACTCACCATCCGAGTGCAAATCCTTCCCTAAATCACGCCTAAAAGAGCACTTTTATAACAAATGCTACTTAGTTAGGTGGCAAGAAAATCAAAATAAAATCACAGTGACCACATACTTTGCATCATCTTCTCTAAGAAGTGGTCAGTCATCCTACATCTATTTTGTAACAAATATCAGCCACCTCTTTGTCTTGACTAAATTATATCCCATTAATGGCCGCCTATCCAGCACAAGTTTTCTTGAAAAACAAGTTAGGTTTCTGCCCCTGTGATGGCCTTTCCCCCAATCTATTTCACATCTTTTATTCTTTTGCCCATTCTACACTGCATTATCCCACTACTGAAAAAGATCTGTATTCGTTTGCACAAACAAGCTCTTGAAACTTTCAGATTATTGGAAACTCCATTCATATGTTTTATGCTTGCTAATTTCCTGCTCGCCATTCATAAAATCAGAAAAATGCATTTAAATCCACATGGGGCACCCTTTTAGAACTTGCACCACCATCTGTGCAGTGAGGAAAATCCGTTTTATGTATATGGTTTTATGACTTTTTAAATCAATGTTATAGCTGTTTCATGAACTTACCATCAGCTTTTTCATAATTACCAAAGCTGAATTTCTGTTTTATATGATGTATTTTACCTTTCGAGAATTTTATGCACTTTTTATGCATTTATTTGAATGTGAAATAAAGATGTGTGTGTATAAACAGCCAAATACAGTACGATTTATACGCAAAAAAATAAAATGTGTAATACTATCTAAGTAAATATTAAGCAAAGTAAACATCACATGAAAAGAAACAATTAAAATAAATACAATGTAAACTTAAATGTAATTTTCAAGAATTAACAATTTTAAATTGTAATATATATATATGAATCGAAAAAGCTCCCCACTCTTTCCTCTATGAACTCTACAAACCGCCTATAAATATTGTAAATTTCAAGAAACAAAAATACAATTATTAATCAATAAGCAAGAATAAATATTTAATTATATTATTTTTAAAATAAAAATATGAAACACAAAAAAACAATACAATTACACTAAAAAAACAAATGTTACAAAAACATCATAAAATAATATCAGTTCCCACAATATTTAAAAAAATATATTTTTAAGAAATTATATTAAAAACGCAATTCAAAAATAATATCTTTACCTGTGTAATACGTGTTGACTATATTTTCCTTATCACAATGTTCTTGTGACGATGTTCTGGAATCGTAATATTAAAAACTCAATATTTTGTCTAAAGACCATTAGCGGCTGGTTTCTTGGTAAGGTGGCGGGCGGTGGGGGGTCCGATACGAACAACAAAATAATAATAAAATAACGTACCCGTTCGATGCTCTGATGCTCCTCTCTGGCTCTGTCATCGTGCACTGCAGGTGCAGGCTCACAGAATTCCCTGGGCCAATCCTGACTCTGCATTAAAGCAGCGTCAGGATTGGCCTGAGTGCTGAACATTTGTGCTCCCAATGAGAAAAGGATCCTGTGCCTGTTGGCACTGCTGGGTTGGAGAGAGCTTCAGTGCGCATGAAGGTGTTGCCGGCAATATCGGAGGAGACGCCGCTGCTAAAAACCATTAACCCCTTTGCCGCGGCGCTAATTTTGCCGCAGCGCGGGGGTGGGGGGTGAGTGCGGCGCTGCTGTGCTCGAGACGAAAACACGCCATCATGAGTCATGGGCGGTGTGTGCTCATGACGGCGTGGTTCCGTCATGAACACGCAAGGGGTTAAGTGATGGTTCCTACTGGTTAATGGGGTAATTAGGAAGTGTTCAGTCTCGCCACGGATCCCTGGAGTGCATTTAGGGTATTAGTGATTGTATTTACAGCTTTGCAAATTGATTAATTCCCAGAGAGTGTTCGTTTTTTCTTTGCCCAGCTTGAAGTGTCTGTATTTTTGAACGGCTTCATTTGGCAGTTATGTGGACTCTATGTCTTGTTTTGATTGTCTAAGGCCGCAGGCGCATGGTGACTCGGGCGCTGCAGCATGAAGGACACACAGGACACACTGCTTAGTTACCGCGTGGTCCGTACTGACTGTCTCGGCCACGCCGTCTTTATTTTATACTCGCACACGTGACGTAGGACGTCTGCGCACACGCACCCGCGGATACACGGGTGACTAGACCGCTGCCCCGCGGTCTTAAACATTACATTCCTTCTAACCTTTATTTTAACGAAAAATAAAACACCCCAAAGGGGTAACACATGAAATCACAGTAGATGGCAAAAGTCACTAAAACGAGTTACCAGTCTTTGGTTCAGTGTCTCTGGTTCAGCCCACCGCAAAGTCCGCCAGCTGGGAGGATGGTGCTGGATTCTTCCGTAGGCCATACCCTGCCCTTTCTCCACGGGCCGGAGCTCTCGACAGGATCACCCGTGGGAAGGCTCGGGCGTCTGGACGAGCAACGGAAGAGCAGGGGGTGTCCATCCTGGGGGTCCCGTGTGTCAGGGGGCTCTCATCTATGCTCTCTCCTTGGCTGTCTCGACCCTCTAGCTCTGATCCGTCGGGTCCCTCGGGTTGGCCGGGGAGTTCCTGGACACCTTCCGGTTCCTGGGGGCAAAAGGTGTCGGGGTGGTCTTTTTTGAAGAAGGATACGTTGTGGGTAACCGTTTCTGGTCCTCGCTGGGCTGTCACCATGGTTCCAGTACGACGCATGACCGTCCACGGCCTGGGCTCGAACGGGAGGCGGAACTTGCTTCCGAGGTACCGGTCTTTCACGTATACTCGATCCCTTTCCTGGATCTCCGAGTCTTTGGCCTTCCGCCGGGAGCTGGCGTAGTTGTTGGAACGGGTTCTGTTGGAGAGTGTCCTCTGCGGGTCCACACGGTTCGGCCTCCAGTCAGGCTGACTGGGGAGGGTGTCCCTGACCACTCGTCCCATGGCTGATGGGCCTGGTGCAGCTTCTGTGGTCCGGTGCAGGGTCAAACGGTACTCTCTCAGGAAACTGTAGATTGCTCTCTTCAGTGGGGCCTCTTCTGCATGGGCGAATCTTATGACCTTGTTTAAAGTGCGCATGAATCTCTCCACCTCCCTGTTGGCTTGAGGCCAGCAGGAGGTTACCTTCCAGTGGTGGATCCCCCAGTTTTGGAGATAGTCGGCAAACTCTTGTCTTTGAATCGGAGGCCCATTGTCCGTTTTGACTACTTTAAAGATGCCATGGGTCGCTATTTTCTTTTCGAACTTTGCGATGACTTCCTTGGCAGTTTGGGATTCTACAATCTCCACTTCCGGGTACTTGGTAAAATCATCGATGATTACGAGGACGTATCTTCCGTCTGGTAGGTGTCCGAAGTCTGCACTGATGCACTCCCTCGGCCTTTGCAGGTTGTCTTCGGTGATAACCGGGGGTGGTCGTTCGGGCTGTCCGGCGGCTTGGCACCACGTGCACTTCCTGACTGCCTGCTCCACCATCGTGTCCATTTCTGGGAACCACACCTTGGCTCGGAGTCTGCTCTTGGTCTTGACTATGCCCTGGTGTCCTCGGTGAGCTAACTCCACAGTCTGGCGGGCCAGACTTGCCGGCATCACTATCCTCAGACCTCTCAGCAGGCATCCTCGGTTGTCAACGGACAATTCCTCTTTTACTCTCAGGAGTGCTTCTAGTGACGCTCTGGCCTGCTGTGTCCGTTTGCCCAGGGATACTTGGATCGGCCGCCAGTCGGTGGATTGTAGGGCATTTGCCACCAGTTGTAGCACCTCATCCTTCTGTGTGGCTTCAATGATCATTTCCAGGCTCATGGGCAGGGGTCTTGACCTTTCAAGCACTACTTTCACATACTCCTCGGTCTCCTCCGCGTCTTCTCTCTCTACTTTGGTGGCTGCACTGGGGTGCCTGGAGAGGTAGTCTGCCGGGTTTGTCACCCCTGGCCTGTACTCCACTTGATAGTCATACTCTTGCAGTTGGAGAATCCACTTCTCAATTCTTGGAGGTGGCTTCGAGACCGATCCCCGGAACAGGGGTATCAGGGGATTGTGATCTGTTGACACGGTGAAAGGGTGTCCGTACACATAGACATGGAAGTGTCTGCATGCCCAGTGAATTGCAATCGCCTCCCGCTCTATCTGTGAGTATCTTTGCTCAGTGTCTGTCAGGGAGCGACTGGCATAGGCAATGGGGGCCCACTCTTCATTGCTTTGGCGTTGAGTTAGCACGACTCCGAGGCCGTATGGGCTGGCGTCGACTGCGATGTTTGTGGGTTTGGTGGGGTCAAAGTACGACAGTGTCCTGTCTGCGTATAGGGCCGCTTTGGTATCTCGGAACGCCTTCTCCTGTTCATCGCCCCACTGCCAGGGGGTGGTAGCTTTGGTTAGTTCTCGTAGAGGCCGGGTGAGATTGGACAGGTGCACGAAACGCCCACAGAAGTTCCCCATCCCCAAGAAGCTCCTCACTTCAGATGTGTTGGAGGGGGTGGGCGTCTTGCACATCCTTTACATTATCCGGGTCCGGGGCTATCCCCTGGTCCGAGAAGGTGTAGCCGAAGAAACTGATTTTGTTTTGCAGAAATTGGCACTTCTCTCTGTGCAACGTCAGGCCTGCATCTTTGATTCTCTGCAGTACACCTCTCAGTCTTTGGTAGTGCTCCTCGATGGAGTTGGCATAGATCAGCAGGTCGTCACTGACATTTAGGACTCCTGGGAGCCCACTGAGTACCTCCCGAATAGTGTTCTGGAACACATCGGCGGCGCTTGAGATGCCGAAATTGAGGCGTCGGTAGCGTCTCAGGCCTACATGAGTGGAAAAAGTAGTTATATAGCGGGAGTCAGGATGAAGGGGCAGTTGGTGGTAGCCCGAGCGGAGGTCCATTTTCGAGAACCACCGTGCTCCATTTAGCTCCCCTAATATGTCATCTATCGTGGGGGTTAAGTGTCTCTCCCTCTTGACTGCTGCGTTGGGTAAGCGCATGTCCACACATATACGAACTTGGCCTGGTTGTTTCGGCTTGCGAGCTACCACAATTGGGGATACCCAGGGGGTGGGTCCGCTGACCTTCTCAATGATGCCTTGTTTCTCCAAGGCTTCCAGTTCTTCCTCGACCTTCTTCCCAAGGTGGAACGCTATTCTCCTATGCCTGACTGCCACTGGTTGGATCGACTGGTCAATGTGGAGGGATACCTCTTTCCCTTTTGCATCGAATGCCTTGGAATGTGTCTTCGAACTCTTCCAGTATGGTGGCCAACTCTTCCGTCAGTACGGCCATGGCAAAGGATATCAGCTTGAGTTCTTCAGCTGCCTGCCCACTGATCAACATGCCGCTGCCTTCTTTGGTGATATAGACAGTTGTCGGGACTTTCAAGTCTTGATGCTGGAGTTCAGTCTTGAAGCATCCTATTAGTGGGATTGGCGTTTTCTGACCATATGCAAACTAGGCGTGGGCGGAAAATCCGTTCCGCTCGCGGATTTTGCGGATTTTCGGGAAATCCGCAATCCGCGAGATTTGCGAATTTCCCGCAAAATCCGCAAATCCGCGAGCAGCGGATTTTGCTCGCACTGCTCGCACTGTTCGCGTGAGTTCGCGCCCCGCGAATAAGTGCAAAATTGCAGAAATACGATTTTAGCAAAACTGAAAGAAACTACTTACCAGGTTCAAAAGTTCAGGCTCATCATTAGTAGCCATTTCCTGGAGTGCTTCCTGAGGGGCCCCTCCAGAGTTCAGTTGCCAGTTGAAACTAGTATGTGACCCTGCTCTGAACCTCAGAATAGTTACACATATGCCACAAAGGTCCTGAATTACAGCTAAGGGAGACAAGCAGGAGCCAGGCTGGAAGTTAAAATCCATTAATCAGCCCCTAATTCATTATTGTCAGTTGGGGCAGGGCAGGTGTTGTAACTAATTTTGCAACAATGAAAGCACTTAGCAAGTGCAAAAGATCACTAATCAGGGCGCACTAAGGAAGCAGGTGCCAGCTAAAAAAATATTCTGTGACACATGAATCAGCCCCAAATTAATTCAGGTCACTTGAGGCAGGGAAGGTGTGCTTTGCTTTGCCGAAAATAATGTACACTGGACAACCAGAGGGTGTGGTGATGAAACAGAGGGTGGCATGGGTGGGCCAGAGGGTGGCATGAGTAGTCAGAGAGTGGCAGTGGTGACAGAGAGTGGCAGTGATGAAGAAGAGTGTCCCAAACAGGCTGGACACGTAGAAACAACAAGTTCGCGAAACTTGCGACCCGACAGGTAAGTTCGCAATTTGCGAAAGTGTACAAAACCCTCGCGAACTGGCAGAAACACGGGCGAACACAAAAAAAAAAAAATCCGCAAATTCGCGGGAATTCGCGGATTTTGCGGATTGCGAATCCGCAAATCCGCAAAATTCGCGAACGCGAGATCCGCAAAATTCGCTCATGCTTAATGCAAACACCCTGATCTTCGCTTCTCGCAAAGGGGGCCTGGCGCTCAGCTGGTTATATACGTTTGCCGCCATTAGTTCGATGGATGCTCCTGTGTCAATTGTAGCCCTCACTTCTTGTTGGTGAATCTTGATACGACACTTCGGGAGGCGCCGCTTCTTGCGCTGTGGTTGGTCAATGGCGAATACGTAATGGACGTTGGTGTCGTCGTCCATATCTTCGCTGTCTTGATCCTCCCTTATCGCGTGGGCCGCCTCTTTCCTTGATTTTGTTGACCTGCAAATAGCTGCGAAATGGTTCATCCACCCGCATGAACTGCACCGTTTTCCTCTTGCTGGGCAGTCTTGCACGCGGTGGGGCTGTCCTCCGCAGTATCCGCACTCCCTGCATCTTTCTTGTTGCTTCTTTCCGCTGTGTTGGCGCACTTTCGGTTTGACGGCGTTCACTTGTTCCGCCGTGTTGACCTGCTCTGCCTTGATAGGTCGGTGGAGAGCAGCCTCCATATGCGAGGCTCTGGTTTGTGACAGTTCTTTGGAGCGCCCCAGCTTATCTGCCCTCGTATTTCTTCTTGGTCATCGCGGAAACCACATGTGCTGGCTAATTCCTTCAGCCTCCCATGGAAGGCATCCAGTGACTCCTCTGCCTCCTGCTTCGCTTGGCGGAAGATGAATCTTTCATAGTCCTTGCTAGCCATGGGTTCGAAGTGCGCGTTGAGAGCACTGAGGAGTGTGAGGTAGGTCTTGGGTGTGGCCTCAACGATGGTTTTGTATATCCTATGAATGTCTTTCCCGCTCAAATGCAAAAGCAGCGCCCTGCGGCGTTCCCTGGCTGCACCTGCACCTTCAAAATAGATCTGCAAATGATCTGTCCTGTCCTTCCAGCGAAGCACCAGGGACGCTGCGGCACCGTCCACCAGAAACGGTTCTATGGCCGGGATTGACGCCATTTCGACACGTGGAGGGGCCTAGCTCACAGCCTGGGGTCTCCCGTGGTGGTGGCTCACTGGCCTGGCTAGACGCGGCTCTGTCTGGGCTGTTCTGCTAGTTGGGGTGAAGCGGGCTCTCTGTGCGCTGGCTCCGACTTGCTGGGGTCTCTTCACGCCGGCACTGACCTTCTGTCCTTCAGGCGCGCTGTCCAAATGCCTTGTTCGGGCTATAGCGCTGGATGGGGCTGTACGTTTGTCCCCCTCGCAGTGCCGTAAGCTGGTAGGCCGCCGCTTCAAGCCTGGGCGCCAGTTCCAGCACCTGAAGCTGCACTTGACCACCTAGCGGCGCAGTTCGCCGTGTTGGACATTACCCCCTTTTCGTTGGGAGGCAGTGTGTAGCTGCTTCGCCCTGCCGGGCCGCCTGTAACACGAACCGGATCGCGCTCTCAGCGCGGAGTCTGCTGGTCGTCATTCCCAGCGCCTCGCCGAGCGCTCGTGGGAAGCGGCGGAAAGTGGCGCGCTCTGGGGCACAGCATGGGCTCATAGACCCTCGTCGCCAGTGTGATGGTCTAAGGCCGCAGGCACATGGTGACTCTGACGCTACGGCATGAAGGACACACAGGACACACTGCTTAGGCACCGCGTGGTCCGAACTGACTGTCTCGGCCACGCCCTCTTTATTTTATACTCACACGCGCGACGTAGGACGTCTGCGCACACGCACCCGCGGATACGCTGGTGACTAGACCGCTGCCCCGCGGTCTTCAACATTACAGTAGTATGATTTAACTAGCATGTTTTCTTGGCTCAGCGATGTATGCTGGTGTTAGGTGTACAATGTGCTGTGAAGGTGACAGTGCTTTGCCAACTATTGGGCGTTAATGCAGTGTTATGTATTTGCATCCGTGGGTGATCTTTAACGTGCTGGGTATGAGATTTGTTGATGACTCCACACAATACTAATGAGAAATGCTTTGTTATTGGGTAAATAAGCACAGCTCGTTGCAGTCCAGTGCTAGGAGACTGTACTGTAAAACATACCAACTTTATGTATAAGCCTGCTGGGCCAACCACTTTCCCACAAGTAAGCCACTTCAACTGAGAAATGCTGTTGATATGGTGCGAGCTAGGCCTCTTGAAACATTTGATACATTTCCTCTAAAGGACAAATCGAGGTCACGCCTGCTAACTTGCGAGGCGAGTGAGAACTGCCTTCTTAGCCCTGCTAATCTTAAGTAAAGTACAATAGCAGGTCCCTGCTTCGGGGCCTCGCTTGACGAATTCTTTGTTGACTTAGAAAGGTGAAGAGAAAAAAAAACGTGAAATTATTCAGTGTCACCTTCCTGTTAAGCATCAGGTGTCCTGCTACCGCCGGAGGGAGAATTCCTGACTGTGCGCCATTAGTTTTTCCATTTCAGCAATTTCCATAATTCTCATGTCATTAGTTAAAGAGGAGGCCGCCATATAAGGGAACCGAGGAGATATTGTTTTTTTCAGCATTAATGCGACTTAAAAGCCTAGCCTGGATGTTATGGAGGATACACGGTTAGGTCTATATGGAAATTCAGTGAGGATTTTTAGACTAATGCACACAGAAGAACTGTCAGCACTTTCTAATGTTGGGGAAAAGATGACACTGAAACCCCAAAGATGAACAGATGGCCGAATAGAGTAGATTGGAATAAACATAAAACAAAGAAATGAAACGATATGAAAAATATACGGAAATAATTCAAATAAACCTTTGGCAAAGGCAGTAGGTCAGGCGTTGTCCAGTGTGTAACAGTTTTTATCTTTTAAGTATTTTTGCAAACATGAAATGTGAAAAAGGTGCAAGTAAGACAAAGTGAAGCAGCAACTCAAGCACACCCACCCTTGCATTAATATGCACTATTTCTCCAGCGACTTTCAACATAAGATAAAATACATTCACTCAATGCAAAGGCAGCTAATAGATGAAGTAAAAATGTAAATGTAAATTGATACTTGTATAGCGCACTAATCACCCGCAAGGGTCTCAAGGCGCTTGTACGAATACCGTTGTGGAACCCATCCTGGCTTTCCCTGTGAGGCATCCACTCCTAGGCACCCCCAAGGTGGAGGCCAGGCATCCTTAGGGTTGTGGGGGCCGTTGTGGAGATTAAGCAAGCTATTGCCCAGAGTTGCAGAGTGGGACTCCATGATTGGAATAGGCACAGAGGCGAGAATTATCGGGTCCAGGGAATTTTGAGCCCAAGACCCACTGAGGCGGGGAATTGAACCCTGGTCCCGGGCTAGACCTTTGCATCAGGGTCTGCCGCTCTAATCATTGAGCCACACTTCTCCCATGTGCCATGTTGCATGCTGTGGTGGGCAGAAGCAAAATGTGAATGACATTTAAACAGACCAATGGATGGGAAGGGTTGAATGAAAGCAGAGGTTGGAGAGTTACTTAAAGCGGTCTGTAGAGAAATGGGAATTACATGGTATACTTGCTATCCATAAGAAATGATATAATTAGGGCTCCCAGTGTTATGGCATTTATTTTATCAACATTTCCGTCTGTATTTATCCGTATTTATTTTTTGGCCATTTTATCTGTATTTATCCATATTTATTTTGTGTTTTGCTTATAAATGAAGTTGAAAAACTGTATATTTCCAAATTTATTTAACTGATAGGCGCAAACTCATACTTTGATGTCTGTTGTGTTTTAGCTATTAAAACGGTCAAATATTACATAACAATACATACACTGGTAAATACTAGCATTATACCATAAATGTATGTTAACATATGCTGTTATTTAAATACATTGTGTCCTGTTTTTTAATTTACCATGCTGTCCATAGGCTCAGCTGCCGGCCTATATTTCATCAAAGAGAGCATGGCGAGTCACTTTAAAGGAGCACCATTTTCTGTATTAATCCACTTTTAAAAATAAATGCAGACAGAAAACCCATTGTTTTCTGTCTGTATTTATATGTAAAAGTCTGTAAAAACGGAAAACAGGGAGCCCTAGATATAATATATCAGTGTATAGTTTTCAATTTAATATTTGTAGATGGAAGAGATTCAACAAATGTAATGCTGGTCACCCACAAACATAGTTCATGTTTCTGTTCTGTTTTAAAATAAGTTTATTGAGAACATAATAAGTCATACGGATAAGGAACAGCATTTTTCTATAAATAATCCATAAATTATACATAGCTAAGCAATACTGGCCATCTATCACAGAGGCAAATTAAATATGGTCTAAAAATAAGAAAAGTCTGGTGGTACAAGCATAAGAAAACAAATCCATCATATATAATTTACATACAAAACTGAATTAACAAGCAATATATTTAAATACTGTTACAACTGGGGGTCTCTAGTTGGTAATGGTATACACCTTTGTCCAAATGGGGACCCTTGTTTCTAGTCAGGGAAAGGGGATTACACTCCTGGATAAGCCCTGCTCACCCCCTTGGAAGCCTGGCACAGCAGACAGGCTTATCTCAGAGGCTGTGTGTTAAGCATTTGTGAACACATACAGTAACACAGTGAAGACAGTACAAATGAACACCACACAGGTTGTATAAAAATAAGTATTCTTTTTATAGACTTCACAGAAGACCATAGACAACAAGATTCCACAATACTGTACTCAAAATAGACTTATAAATGGTAGAAGTACCTTAGTTCCGGTTGATGATAAATGCAACACGTTTCTCACAAAAGTACCTGGATGCGTAACACAAAACAAACAAAAGGTTCGCAGGGAGGGTGATGTATCGGTTCCTTGCTTCGGGGGAGGCGATGCCTCGCTCCTCACTGCTTGCGCAGAGTAGGGTTTGCGTCTTGTTCCTTACCTGAGAGGAGGTGATGCGTTGATTCTTGTACTGCATTCTGGTCACAGCAAGATGGTGCCTCGATGGGATGCGACAATCCAGTGCAATGCGATAAGAAGGCACCCTTGATGCGATGATGTGAAGATGATGATGGGCCCCCCTATTTATACTTATTTCTCTTTGTTCTCTGAAGCAGAGGGTCATGTGCTTAGTCCAAAAAAGTTATGGGTGCATTCTGCCAGTGCATATATTCTTCATTTGTCAGTGTGGGCCAAGGTCATCAGACACACTACAGGAGGTAGAGCCAGCATTTTGGAAGGGAGGCACAGCCCTATTCAGACCCAGGTGCTACTCCTCCCACCACTCTACATGCAGATAGGTCTATTCAGCCTTGTGCTGACTCATCCTATCTCCTGGAGCTAACCCAGCCCGGCTCCTGTCACTCACAAACCAGACATGGAATACACAACTTAGCAGAGGCAGGCTTGGGTGGTTAGGCAAGAAAATACCTACTTTCTAAAAGTAGTAATTTCTAACACAGAATGTTAAAACTAACTTCACTAAAAGATGCATTTTATCATTCTGAGTTCAGGCATACTAAACTCGAAATTCTACCTAGTTCCCTGAGTCAGTTAGGATTATAAGATGTTATAATCCAACTGCCCATTCCGGCCTATGGGGACCCTTGCAATAGTAAAAAGCGAAAAAGGCTGTAATTCAGAATCAGGTAATGCACACACATCAGGGCATGACCTACCTTTTACATACAGTGCCCCCTGCCCTTAGGGCCTACCTTAAGGCTGTCTGATATGTAGAAAATGGAAGGTTTAGGGACTGGCAAATGGGTGCACTGGCCAAGTCGACATGGCAGTCACAGACTGCATACAGGCTCTGCAATGGCAGGCCTGAGATTACAAGCTGCTTCTGTGGGTGGCACAATCAGTGCTGCACGCCCACCAGCAGTATTTGATTTACAGGCCCTGGGCACACGTGGTGCACTATACTAAGGTCTGACAGGTAAATAAAATAATCCAATCAGGGAGTCACTAATTAATACATGAATTCACAATAGGGAGCACTTGCACTGTGGCACTGAATAGCAGTGGCACAGTGCCCAAAGCATCTAAACCAGCAAAACATATCAAAAACAGAGGAGGCAATCAGTGAAAAATGGAAGGGAGACTCACGCCAATGGTACCAGGTCTAACAATTACTTTAAATGGAGATAGAAGGAAAGTTAAGGAGGTTGAAGAACTTCCTGTTGGACAGGTGTGTGTGTAGTGCAGTATTGTGCACAGTTGTCAAACAACTGTGTAACGGGGGACCATAAGATCTGGTGTTTCAGAGCTAGAGACATGGGGGAGATGTAACTTGTGTCCAGTCTATGATTGTAGCAAACCGCATATCACCAACCTTGAAATGATAACTCAGTAAAGTCCATAGTTGATGGTCCTTGAATGAGGCGTTAGGTATTTGAAAGTGTGCCGTAGACATCTACTGAGCCGGATTTGGGCAACATACCTAAGGAAGCAGGAAAGGAGGCATTAATAACCATGGTACAATCACCATATTATCAGACAGAGAGAAAATAAGAGAATTCATGACCCCTAAATTTACCACATTGTCAGACCCCCATCTCCTACCCAACAGAGATCACAAGGAGAGCACTGTTGGTGGTAGCTATCACTGTACTGCAGTGATACCTACTGCCAACCCTAAGGACCATGGGCATGCATAGAAATAGGGGCAGAGCACAATTTGGAATACAACTGTGTGGATTCACCATGATACTGAAGGGCTGCAATGTTTTGCTGGGCTCTGTAAGTAGTTAATAAGCTGATCAGAAGGGTAGGTCAAGCTTGAAAGTGACTCTTGTTTGGAGACCTGCTTCCATGGGGAGCGTGTCATCTTCCTCAGGCACAGCATGGATTACGGCAGTGAATGAAATAAAAGAACGAATTTCTGGTTTGCCAGTATCTTTGATGGGGTGATTATTCTGGAGCTCCCAACAATCCACATGGTCACAGATATGGATGGTTTGATTGGTGCATGCATGCTGGTTAGTGGCACACAGGAAGAGTTTGTAGCCCAAACCAAATCCTAAAAAATAAGTTTACACCTCTAGATGTTGAAGGATTTTCATGACCTATCTAAATGTGTATGTTTACCTTATACAGTGCAACATATGGGTGACCCTTTCTATTTCACTTGTAGGCTACCTTGACCGGATGTTATCCACGACACTATTCCAATCCTGAGCTTTCATTTAACAGACCATTGCCAACTACGAGTTGTGTTCATCTTTACTTCAGTTACATTAATTGGACTAAAATGCTTATACGTCACATTTGGCTTCTATCTTCTAGGTTTCTGTCTTCTAAGAGAGTCTCTACCCCTACAACCTTTGCTTCCTCACATTGGGCCTCATTAAAATATCACTTTTAATTCTAATTGGATGGGTACAAGCAATTACCAGCTTGTTAGAACTTTGAGATCTGCAAGAACACAGGGAATCGGACGTGGAGAGGATGTGGCCTCATGGCTAGGGCGGTCGCCCTCAAATCTTGGGAACCGGGTTCGAATCAACACTCAACATCCTGTGATTCTGGGCAAATCACGTCTCCCTGTGAATAATAAAAAATTAATGTGTCCTTCAGCAACGCAACTGGAAGTACCCTGATATCTGATATCTTCGTGTCAAATTTTTGCTACCAGGAGATTTCAGCTGCTGAAATCTCTGGTTTCAAACTTACCTACTAACTGTGCACTCCCTCATTTTTAAGCGGAACCCTCGAGGTCTCACATGTAATCCTCTGGTAACCCTCAACCCCTATCCTTAAAGCTACTGGTAACCTTAGTTTTGTAAACTAGGGGAACGGAGTTACTGGAAATAACTCAAAAGCAGTGGTTGCTCCTCGTGGGAGTGCTGCGGGCGGTGGGGAGTGGCGGGGAGGAGCAGCGTTGGGGGTAGTAAACTCCGGCTTACAGCCAAACGCTGTTAAGTAGATAAATAAATAAATAAAATGAATTACATTGTGCATGCTGCAACGCCAATCGGAGATACAGCGCACACAATGTAATTTGTTTTATTTATTTATTTAATTTCTTAACTCCGTTTGTCCGTAAGCCGGAGTTTACTACCTCCCACCCTGCCCCTCCCCACCCCACCACCCCGCAGTACTCCCACGAGGAGCAGCCACTGCTCATAAGGTGGACACTGTCTCTTTCTACATTGAAGCATCTGTCTCCACTACAGTCCTCCCTATCTAGGTCTCAAAGTATTAAATTGTTAAGGGGGCTTGGTAAAAGCCCTCCTGTTCCCTTGAAGACATTTCACAGTACAGTACAGTCTCTGTTTCAACTGCTCTCTGTCTTTCACTCCTGCTGTCTTCTCTCTGTTCTCTTATGTCCGTGTCCTTCTCGCATGCAGCCATTCCTCCATTGCTGTTTCTAGCTCTTCTTCAGGTTGTCCCTCTTCCGTAGCTCACCCCTCCTTTGCATTCTGTCAATATTCCAACTGCACCCATTTCCTAGGCAGTCTTGTGATCTGCAGTCTCGCCGATCAGTGAAGTGTGTCCTTCAGTCGCTGTTTTCCAGTACGCTATTCACCAAATGTGAGGGATTCTGAAGTTACATCACTCAATCTTTAGCCAATCATGACATCATAAGTTTGACCTCTTGCCCCACCCTTTTCTTTCAACGGCATCCTATTTAGAACTGCGACATGTTCGGAAAAAGGCAAGAGGTTCAAAGTAGAGAAAACAAACGGCTTCTAAGAGACCTGTTTATTTTCTGTTCTTACTGTTCCTACCGATATCTTCATGATCCCTGAGATCAGGGGTAGGAAGGACAGAGCCAGGGGTACTTAAGGACAAGCCAGGGGCAGCTACTGCAAACAATGACTGCCATGCTGCTCTTTTTTTACATCCATTTCTCTGCATATCTCTTGCCCTTGCATTTTGATTCTCCCAAAGGATTGTTTCTCCTGCAGCCTGTCTTCCACAGTTTGGCTCCTGATTTATTTTATCCTTTGTCCAATAGCTACCATTTTTCTTGCAGCCTTTGTCCCAAGCTCAACCCAGGGCCCCCTCTGTTATGTATATCTCACCTGCACTCTCCTTCTTCAATACATTCACTTTATTTAACTGAAAGCCTCTTCCCAGTTCAGTTTCTCTGCCCTTCTCTCTCCCTAGTCTCTCTGTTTCCCTAAAGTGTTTATCTGCAATGTCTGCCCTCCGTAAACTCGTCAACCCTGTTGTCTGCCATCTCTGAGGTCTCTCTCCCCCGTTGCAGTCTCTCACCTGGAGCCTCTAGATGCACTCCAGGGTCGGACTGGCATTTGCAGGCACCGGGCATTTCACCGGTGGGCTGGAGGGGTGGGGGCCGGTTTTGTGGCAGCAGGGGGCGGCTTTTCCTACAGAGTGCCGATTTCGTAGCAGCGCTGCAAAATCGGCGCTCTGTAAGAAAAGCTGTAGCAGTGCTTTGCGGGTAACAACCCCCTCCCCTCCTGTTATCAGGGCCGGTGGAGAAGCAACCTGCCAGGGCTGGTTTCTGGTCTCAGGTGGGCCTGATGCACTCTGTCTCTATCGTCCCCACCCCCTCTATATATCTGTCCTCTGCAGTCTCTGTCTAAGTCCACGGTCTCGGAGTAGCATTTAACTACCTAAACAATGGCAACACGGGGGTTAAATCCCGCCAGTTTATTTTTACTGTCCTGGGCTAAGTAACCACTGTCACTGCCAAGGGAAAGTAATGCCGGGCCAAATGTGTGTGAGTGTTAGCCAAGCCTGGCTCACAAGCTCACTGACTCCGGGCTCCCGCTGGCATGTGAGCATTAAGCATTTTAAAACAAAGTCTACCTATGGCATCCAATCAAAAAACAGATTAAAAAAAATAGTAATATACTGAATACAAGAGGCTCTTGTGCTCATCCGAGGTCCTCAGAAACTAACAATAATGCTCTTATTTCAATTCCACATTGCATTAGGACATTTGAATGCGCCTATGGAAAAGCTCTTAGTTAAAACAAATATATATCATAAATAAGACAGCCAACATCGCACTCAATTTCATCAGCATTCCAGAGAGCAAATAAAAGCGGCCATCGAAAGCAGCAGCTAAATTACTAAAAGCAAAGAAAATTATAAAAGTGCATTTGATGATATGAATCCAAAATTAAGTGTCTGTAGAAAAACCGTCACAAAATAATAATTTGTGGATATTCTCAGCACATATGGAACGGGTTACTTTATTGTCCAATGTCGTGAGGGTCCAATGACGTTTTACCTTCACAGACTTGTGTAAAAATTTCATCTGCACCAACAACAGTCGCGGCTGGCAGAACTAGAGAGTGGTGAGCCGGCCAATGGGTGGTTGACTGCATGTACACAGTTAATAACAGGGTTGGATTGGAATAAAATTAGCCCCAGCACACCAAAAAAAAGTGGCCCACTTTTGCGTATTGCCTTTCGCAAAACATTGCTTCAGCGAAGTTTTATGAAAAGAAAGGGGGTGGGAAGCATGTTTTATTAACTTCACTTAGATAAAAAATAAATGCACAGATTATTTCACATTGCTGAGCCATACATGAATACTAGTGAGACTGCTTCTGCTCAGGCCCCCTGCCCCGCTGAATCAGCATACATTAATGGGCCGGACCAGCAAGAGAAAGGGAGTGATGCCTACGCCCATCTGCCTCTAGAAAGGCCACTTAGGCACCCACTGGGCCGCTGGCAGCATCCTAACAGCACAGACAGCCCCTAGGCTGCTTAAAAAAGCAGTCCACAGCTGAAACTCGGCTACTGACCCTTTGGCCATTTCCCGAGTGCCTGTGTTACCAATCCGACCCTGGTTAATAAAGAAAATAAAGAAAAAGGCACTTACATGCAGGGCAGTCCTAATCGCTCTGGTTAGATTTTCTTCTGCTCAGCTCTGCATCCAGCGTGAGGCACTCAACAACTGCTTTTTTGGGAGTTTCGAGTGCTGTGGCCACATTCCGATGCACTTGAAGTTTTCTGGTCAAACCTGATCAGATATTTTGTGAGCCTGCAGCTAAGCTGCGTGTCTGTGGCATTGACGCAGGCTAGGATTGCTGCCTTACAGTGACAAGGCCCCTCTGTTTTCCGGTTGGCCTTAGGATAGCTCTTCAATCTTATATGTGGGCTTTACAGATACAAATCTGGTGGACTAAGTCCTATTGTGTTAGCACGCATCCATGGAGGTAAGTGTTGGAGTGACAGCAAGCAGTCCATTCAAAACCTCATGAAGCTGTTTTGATCTGGGCTTTGATGGCAATACTCAGGTATAGCTGAGGTGCTAACTTGGTGTATAATGCCAGTGTGTGTGAGCGAAGCATGCCGTCTCTTTGCAAATAACTCTTTGTCAGCATGCAGTGAAAGGGCTTTCATGTGCTTGTTGACCATTGACTTGGTCTGAAGATGGGTCACAAAGGACTCCCATTGTTCTGTTAGGCCTAGTGATGCCAGGTAGCTTACAAGATGGTCTCTGGCTGGAGAATGGGTTCTTCCTTTAATTTCAGTCCATAGGCGGGAACTTAGTGTCTCATTCCTAGCCTCCTCGAGCTTGTAGCAGAGTTTAACAAAAGCTCCCTCTCTTGCAATCGATTGCTTGACTACGCCAGATGCAAGGCATAGCTGAGCTGGAGATTAGTATGCTGACAGGGAGAGGACCACTTCAAAGAGCTTAGTAGTAACGCTGTCCAGGTGAACAATATCTCTCCCTCTGAGAATTTCACTTCCATAAGCTATGGTGCGAATTAGTTTCACCTGCATTATTTTCAACAGTGGTAGGTAAGTGGAAGATCCTGTGGCTGCGTTGATGTGCTTGAATGCAGCTGTAACAGCGACTGATTTCCGGTGCATGAGCTCTAAGTGTGGTTTAAAAGAGCTCTTGCTGTCCACAAGCATTCCCAGGTATTTATATTCCTGTACATCTTCAATGTTGTCCTAGCCTAGGTACCACTGATGTGGGCATGGCAATGGTTTTCACTGGATCATTATTTGGGACTTTTTTAGATTGATGATTATGGCATTGGCATCTGAGTTTTGGGCTGTGGCCACTAGTAGCCTTTGGAGGCCGATTTTAGTTTGACTAAGTAGTACTAGATCGTTCGCATTCATCAAACATGGTAGTAAGGTGTTTCCCAGTTTTGGAGCATGAGAATTGACTTGGCTGGTTGGCTAGAAAAATATTGAAGAGGGTTGGACTAGCACACACCCTTGTGGGTTGGAATGTTCCTTGATAGATGTGTACCATTGCCAAGCTTGTTCCTGACCCAGGTATCGGTATGGAGAAGAATTACTGCTCTCAGTAGCGGGTTAGGTATATTATTGATGCCTAGTTTGTTCCACAGCTTTCCTCTATCTACTCGGTCGAAAGCGGCCTTATAGTATATGAATGAAAGGTAGAAAAGCTGCTTCGATGCTATTGTGGTCAAATAGAAGAGATATGGCAAAAAAGTTGCACCTGCTCTTTTGGCAGACCATGTTTGATTAAACGGGACTAAGGGGCCAATTCCAATCTTTGTTGGAAAGCCCTTCGACCAAGCCGGATCCGGAGTGTTTTCTGACCGAGCCGAAATCCTGAAGTCCGACCGAGCGAGTACGATCTAGCCGTATGCTGCACGACTCGGTTCGGTCATACTCCCATAGAGGTCAATGGGAGCCGGTCTTATGACGCATACATGGGCTCCCATTGACTGAATGGGTACGTCTTGCGCAAGGGAGCCCTCTACAACGGTTATGTGTCAGTGCCATTCACACTGTACATGCCTCTGTTGGGGAGACCCTTGGGTCTCCCCCTGTGTCCGAGTCACAGGGCTGTAGGTGACAGGGGGTCCACGCGGACCCCTAAAGGCAAGTTCCCGGACTTTTTGGAAGCCAGACACTTCGGCTGGCACCGGCTGTCGGACGCGTGCATCGTACTGGCTCGGTCGTAAATCGCATCCATTGCACGCCACGGTTAGCTTACAGCCGAGACGTACCGAGCGGTTCGGACCCGGAAAACGACTCGGTAAGTGATTTTCACGTAGCTCGCATCGTATTTGCTTGCTCATACATCTGTACGAGTCGGGCGGAAAACACGCGTACGGCTCATAGTTTTGCCAGCCGGATCGCGTTCGGTGCCCGTCCGACCCGGATCGGAATCTGCCCCTAAGTTGTTTTCAGATGCAACTGAGTTCTATTTCAGTTGCTAAGTACATCACACCACACACATTCACATCACTTGCTCCATATAAGGAAAACACTGATCCGGCGTCTGGCCCCATATGCTTCATTGCACTGTCACAATGTTCATACCTGGATGCATTCGTTATTTGGCAAATGAGGTAAGTCCATATCCTTGTAGACCTCTTGCAGCTGCTAGTTAAGTGTGCTGTTTTCAGTACTGATTGTGTTGCCACATGTTTATACCTTAGAGACAGTAGTTAGTGTGTTCTGTTTACCGCATTCGGTCGAACGGTGGGGTTCAGTTACTAATTATTGGATTGTCATCAGCTGCTCTGCTGCACATGGAATCCCTATTCAGCAGGACTGACTATGACTTAGTCAATTCATAAGTTCCATCTCAGGTACCCAACAATATCTTGTCACTTGGACATTTCTCAAAAAGTAGACTCATATTTTCTACTTTGATATATTTTGGTCATGTTTGATTTGACATAGCTATATTATGCTTGTTAATACTCTACCTCGGAAAACCTCACCCGTTCGCCAAATATTGATATTATCATCAAGCAATTATTTTATTGTCTAGAAACAACCTACAGTAGAGAGATATTTGACTGACAGATTCACATTGGATCGTATGTATTATCCAGATGATATGGGGACGTTTTCCTCCCTTCCCGTATCAAATTTGTTAACATTTTTATTCCCCCATTACACCCTCACAGCTTTTTTGATGGATTTTGTCATTTTCCGTGGATCTAAACCTTCGTCATGTTCTATCTTCCTTCTGGTTCATTGTGAATAATATTATTCACAATAGCTCCAGACAACCCTTCCATAGGTATTCTGACTTTTATTGGTTCTTTTTGTATGGTATTTTTTTAATTTATGAAGGATACCATCCCATTCTCACATATTCTGTTTTTACCACCAGCTTTACTGACAGCGAATTCTGATTGTTGCACTATTTGCCCCTGACATTCATATTAACATAGAAGTTAGCGTAAGTATATGACCATCCATTTTTCTCTATCTCTTTATTTTCACCATTGAGAGCACCAACTAGTTGGTTTTAAGAAATCTTCCAATACTTTCTCAAATCTTCACCAATGAGTTTGTTTTCTCTAGTTCATGGTTGAAAATTAACACATTTTAATGCATGTATTCATCTAGTCTATGACATCTGCACATTTACCTTGAGTTTGGGTTCTTCAACGTTCTATCTCTGACTGCTTTCCTTTCTACCACATTTTTGTTGGTTGATCTTTTCGGCTGAGTCATTACTCAGTCGATATGTAATAATAATACATTTATTGCATTTGCTTATATGAAGAGGTGATACATTGCAGGTACTCATTTCACTCCATTTGTGGCTTTTCCTGAAGAAGGTGGTTCAGTTTGCCGAAACACGCATAGAAACTGAATTATTACCTAGTTGGGGAACAACTTCTAGTCACTTATTGTGTAAAAATATTGTCACTAACTTCAAATATGATGACTCAAACCACTAGTTTTGAAATTTAAATTGTATATACTCAAAGTTTTAATATGTCTAACATGTCATTTGTTTTTATCATACATTTGTTTTCACTTTGCTGTCATGTATTTTTTTATATATTGTTATAATTATTTTCAATTTCTTTGTATTAGCTTTGTGTTATGAGGCATGATTACATTTTCACTTTGAAGGTTTCTTATACCCCATTTTGCCGAACAAGAATAAATCTATTTTTTGTATATATTACCTTAAAGATTAAATAAGGTTTGTATGTTTATTCACATGTTCATTTGGCCTACATCTTCACATTGTGTTCACATTCTTGAGTAGGTTGCCATGGTTTTTTTTTTTTTGCATTGTTGTATTTTCCCTGCCCTTGGACCCGTTATTTAGATACAGGGGGTCCCTGATTTTGTACATTGACTTTGGGAAGTCGCTAGTTCCTCCAGAAGGCAACCCGGGAAGGACTTGAATTGCACATCCAGGAGAGCTACCAGCCGATCATTTGGTGGATCATTGTTTGCTCTCCCTTTGTAAAGTGGCCGGATTGTAGAGCCTTACCATTAGGATGAAATGATGTTAGAAATAATTATACTCTCATACACTGATTCCAAGTGCTTTGCCCTGTACAATTTGTCTTCTTTGAACAGGGCAGTCAGGATGACTTTTGATCAAGGTGCCACTTCTCTTCGGCTTTTGGTGATCCGCCACTAGATAGTTGCAGACCAGATGGACAGAGGACTTAAGATCAACGGTGCACTTAGGGAGGTTTGCAACCAGGGGAGGCCGACATTCGAGTGATGGTCGGCGGCGGGCTCGATTTGGGGCCAGAGTGACCAAAGTGTTTTGAGAGGTACTGATTCCATGTCTCTTCTGGATTATTTACTGTTGCTCATGTTTGCGGCAGCGCGTTTAAGTTATTCACCAGCTTCAAGAACTTATTGTGCCTATTGGTCTTAAGGTCATGCCAGAGGTTGGCCCATAGCTTGGCTGTCACTTCTCTTTTCAAATCCCACAGGAACTTTTCGTACGCTAGCTAGGACTTGATCAGGTTTGTCTTCGACGTGTTATCCCTTGGATATTTTGGATATACACGAAGGGCTTGATTTAAGTACCTTTTGAGTGCCTTGCTTTTTCTGTTTGCTGTCGGTTGGGGAGCGTTATGTTCATGTCTGGAGCTACCACCAGAATTTGAGTGGTTGTCTACAAATTGTGCGGCGAATTGCTCCCATGCCATGTAAGCAATGCTCATTCTATCCAAGAGGGTAGTCTACATGCCTTTGGCTTTTTCTGACAGGTCGTTAATTGTACTTGATGACCATTTGAGTTTTTTGTTGTTTACTGTGCAAACACTGCCTTGGAGTGAGCATGTTGGTTTCCAATAGTTCAAAGACATAGGGAAGGATATCTCTTGTAGTAGGTGGTCACTTTCATCCATAGGCTTACTTTGAAAGCTGGAGACGAGATAAATCAGGAGGGGCAAGAGCACTGTAAAGTTTATTGGAAGGCGTGCCTTGTGGTTTTGAAATGAGAATGACGGTGGGCGATCGTTGTGTAACCAGACATTGACAGCTCACAAGTTAATAGACTCATGTTTAGTAATCAGCGCACTGCCCTTTTTGTTGTGTCTAAAAGTTAAGTTTGGGACTTGGTCTGGAATCTGCCAAAAGGCATTTTGGGCCACCAGTAACTCCTTATTCTGGGTTGGCCTCAGGTGGGTCATGTTGAAGTCCCCTGAGATTATTATTTTGAAGGGGCAAATGCCATACAGCAGAGCTAGGATTTCGTTAGTCAGAAGTTCTTTAGCTGCCAGTTTATGTTTAATTTTTGGCAGGATGTGGATATTCACAAGCGCTAGGTTAAGTCATACAGGGCCTGATTCATGGTGAGTAGGACTGTCTGTAGGCTGCTCCAAGCTTGGTTTCACGGTGGGATTTCCTTGTATGGCGGCCTGTATGTAAATTACTAGTCCTCAGCTTTAGTGACCGTGGCTTTTGTGGCCGGGACTGAGTTATTGGTGTAACCTGAAATCGTTGGTACTTTTTCAACCCACATTTCCTATACCATTATTATCAAGAAATCAAGAAGGAGAGCAAGTAGTATGTATCCCTGTCTGCAAATTTGTCTAGAAGGCTAATGATGTTCCAGGAGCAAATTTGGTTTGTTGTTTGGTTAAAGACTCCTGGGATCCAGCTCCAGTTGTGGGTTTGGGATATTTCTCTAGCACCACGTACCAGCTGCTAGAGACCTAGAGGGGCCAGGAGTGGTGGCCATTTACTCTGTGAGCTTCTTGAGATTGAAATTGTTCTGTTGGTAGGGGAGATAAGCACCTGGTTCATTGTTTGCGTGAGTAAATTGTGGGAGTATGCTGGTTTGGCAGTGAGTGATACCCAAATGCCCCAAATGTTGAAAATCATGGCTGCCCCCAGTGCCTGGTTAGTGGCCAAAGTCATTTAAGTAATTTTGTTTGTATGGGGCTGGGAACTCGACTGAGACAATGTTGACTGTGGACAGATTCTTGATTTCTGGAATTTGACTCAGTAAGTGAAGAATGTTGCCTCAGTTGAGAATGCTGTTAGTACAACGACTGAAACTGGCACAGCCTGGGGGCTCCTGTCTGTTAAGCAAGGCCTATTGGAGTAATAGCTGCTGAGGATGGAGTCTCTACCTGCTAGGTGGCCTGGGCTGGGCAGTCTGATTACCCTGGTTTTTCCGGGGGCACGCACTGGAGATATTATGAAGTATTGATTTTAGTTTCCTGCTTGAGTTGTCTCCTGGCTTTGTTCAGTGCTGTCCCATGTCTTCCTGGAAGGCGACAGAGCCTGAGTTAGCGTCTTGGGTCTCCATGTTGTCGACTCGGTATACTACCATCTCTTGGGCCTTTGAATTACTTCTGTTATGGGTGCTGCTCGTGATTGGCATCAGAGTGTGGATTTTGTTCTGGCCGTATTTGGGGCACTTTTGCACTGCGGAGCACATTCAGGAGCCCTTCCAGTGACCTGGGAGCACACCAGCTCGGTCACCGTCGCTGTTGTCTTGCTGGGGGAGAGCCACAAACACCACCTGCCTAGGGAGCGGGACTGTGAGGACCAGAAGTGCTTGCGCCGTCCACCGCGCGCACCTGGTTCCTCTTCCCGCCCCCTCCTCCCTCCGACCTTCCTGCAGGCTACATAGAATCCTCGCGGCCCCCGCTGGGGCGGGAGCCGCTCGTGATTTGCATCAGAGTGTGGATTTTGTTCTGGCCGTATTTGGGGCACTTTTGCACTGCGGAGCACCTTCAGGAGCACTTCCAGTGACCTGGGAGCACACCAGCTCGGTCACCGTCGCTGTTGTCTTGCTGGGGGAGAGCCACAAACACCACCTGCCTAGGGAGCGGGACTGCGAGGACCAGAAGTGCTTGCGCCGTCCACCGCGCGCACCTGGTTCCTCTTCCCGCCCCCTCCTCTCCTCCTCCATTTTAACTCCGCCCCGAACGCGAACGCGGGACGCGCGCGGACGAAGAAGCGGGCGAAGACCGGGCAAAGAGCGGGCCGTTTGAGGCCGTTCGAGGACAAAGAGGACTGGCCTGGCCCACCCCCCTTGGTTCGTGTTAATTTGGCTTGCCTATAGCTATCATTAAGCACATTGTTGGTTCTGTAATTCAGATTTACCATGAGTACACGGGGCAGCCGCAGTAAAACTGCAATGGGGCTGAGTAAGCCCAATGGGACATTGGATGATTTTCTTGTGAAGACTAACTTGGCAATTGACGCTGAAATCACTAAAATGCAGAAGAGGGTGTCAGTTGAGCTTGACGCTGCACGGAGGCTTTCACAGACCTTTGCCCATTCTAAAAAATCTTCTCTGGGGAAAATCGCGTCTGCTGCATCACCACAACAAGCTTCTTGCCCTCCCCCACTGTTAATTAATGCTGATGTTCACCATGGTCCCCTTTCTCTTTCCCTTCCACTAGAGCCTATACCCACCTCAACTGCCGTGCTCCCTAAAACTTCCGAGGGAATCGTGCCTACTGGCCCTGGAACTGCCATTATTTTGCCTGACAACCCCGACCCCCCTCCCCCTGTAGCGAAAAATAAGAATAAAGATGGTCCAACTCTAAAAAAGAAAAGCAACGCGAGGTCTGCCTACGCTCGCAAAAAAGCCAAAATTGCAAGGTCGCAGTTCTTTAACAATAGGCAAACACTACCCACCACGGGGGAGACCATAGAAGTGCCAAACTTGGATAGCCGCCTAACAGGGGGGGGCAAGGAACACAGCAACTTTAACGTGGTCCTTTATGTCTATGTATTTATTTTTTATATAGCGCATAATTCACCAATAGGTCTCAGAGCGCTTGCGAGACAACTGGAGAGAAGGGAACCCAAAGGGGATTCATTACAGACTAAAGAGCCATGTTTTAAGGTTTTTGCGGAAAGTTTTAAGGTTGGGGTCCAGTCTGATGGTTAGTGGTAGTGTGTTCCAGGTGGTGGGGCCTATTTTGGAGAAGCTCCTGTCTCCGTTTCTCACGGTCCTGACCCCATTTTAGGGCCTTTCCCCACACACGGCGAGAAACTCACAGAGGGAGGGCTAAATGAGCCAGGGAGGGATAGAGACAAGGGGGGTGATGATGAAGATTTTCTCAAAACAGTCTGAGTCACATTAAAACAGTTACTGTCACCTTTGGAACTCAGACTTTCACGTATTGAGAATAATCTCCTAGAGATGGATAAGACCTTAGTCTCCCTGGCCACTCTTAGCCTAAAGCAACTGGAAGCAAGTTATCCTCGTATTGCTGAAGGTACTCCCCAGGATGGTGATGATGGCATTCATCCGGCTCCAGTAACTGACGTTAGTTCCCCTGCCCCTGAAATGGTGCCCCCTGTCTTGCTTCTACCCCCACCTAAACCCACCCCAACACCTAAATCCCGGTCTAAGCCAAATGTTCCTGTTCCCGTCATACCAAAACTCTCAATACCAGTGACAAAGGGCCCTGAGAACCTGACCTTACCCAAACCAGTCCCTAAGGTTGCCCACAAGCCCAATAAGATTAATATGCCCCCTACTGCGCGCATAGCCAATCAGTACCATGGTCGCCAGAACTTTCGTGGGGGTTTTATTGATCTCCCTCCGGACGCCGGACCCTATGTCGTCGTACTAGCTGGCGTACCAGTAATTGACCCACATTCTATGGAGTCCCAGTGGTCTCTAAAGAATAAGGTGATTCACTGGCTTAACGTCAATAGGCAGCTTCCTAACACTCTTAGGAGTAGGGTTCTAATGGTTAGGAGAGTGCCATGGGTGGGTCGTACCCATAAATCTATCCTTGGCGACTGCATAGTGGTTTCATTTGCAGACCCCCACACAGCCCAACAAATCACTTCATGGGATTCAGGTGATACTGATCAATCTATTGTCATCAGACCCCTTACTTTTTTCTATCCTCCAAAACAGACTGTTGAGCCACTTGGGGCTTGGTCAATAGTTCACAATCGCAGATGGAAAGGACACGGGGATGGTTGGCAACCCATTAATAACTGGTGGGAAGGAGCGCCCACTATGAATAGGTTTGAGTGTCTGGATCAGGTGGATTGACTGGGAATGAGTGTTGCTTCAATCCCTACCAATGCTCATAATCCCCCAATGGAGACTGATTCGAGTGAAAAATCAATGCCTAGATCCCATGTTCCAAGTCGCATTGGGCTAGACTTAAACCCCCCTGAACACCACGCTCTTACTGCCCAGGTTACACGACAGGCAGAGCCTGCACACTCGCAAGATCGGAAAGGCACAACGGGGAATGGAGGGCATCATCCACAGGAACAGAGAAACCCAATGCACTCTCTTCTTTCCTGGAATGTAGCAGGCCTTGGTAGTAAGATCACCCACAAACCTTGGCTGGGGATTGTGCAGAAGTATGGCATCCTGTGTCTTCAAGAAACCTGGCTTACAGAGGAAGCCCACATGTTGGGCTACCGAACCTTTCATTCTCCTGCTGTGCCATCAGCCCAGGGTCGCAATAAGGGGGGCTTGTGCACATACATCTCGAATGTAGGGGATGTAAAAGTTTGTAATTTTCAATCCAGTCAGTATTTTCAAATCATATCACTTATATGGGGCACTTCGCAAAGGGTGATTCTTGTGAACTTTTATAATAATTTGCCAATTAGTGAAGTGGAATCAAATATGAACATTATGATGCATCATATCCACAAATTAAGAGATCAAGGTACAGGGGATCATATAATGCTGTGGGTGGGTGACTTCAATTGTACCATCTGCCCGTCTTCTGAGCTAGGTTTGTGCGGCCTGTCAGATCCCGGGGAGGATGGTCCTTTGCACTTCTCCCATACCAACATGGGGTCTCTTCTTAACAACGTTATATTTACCTTTGACCTCACTTTTATCAACCAGGCATGCTCCCCCCCGGTTCCCTTTGCCCCAACGTATAATGGAAGAGGTTGTAATACCACAATCGATTTTGCGCTGATATCACCAACTCATCCTGATTTCATAACCTATTGGGAAATTGGGGATGACCCTATGAGCGATCATTATCCAATTACTTTCGGGGTAAAACTGATGGGGGGCAAAGCAAAGGAACCTAGTAGGGTTTCATACCCATATGAGGTTACCCTAACTAAGACTAACGGGTATGTAATTAAATGGGAGAAAATGAACCCAACATCTTTCTTTCAAAACCTCCTATCCTCTTGTTCCACGGACATTCTTGCCTGCTTAGAGGAAGATACTGACCCAAAGAGCATTATGGCTGCATTTTCTAACATACAGCGTCACATAAAAAATGCACTTTCTAGGAACTGCAAGGACAATGGGAGGCATACTCGTGGGTGGTTTGACTCTAGATGCACATCTACATTTAAAAATGTAAAGAAAGCCCGGTCCGTTGACCCAAAAGATAGGGTTCAAATTCGTCAGGCGAGACAAGATTATAAGCTGGCTATCAAACAGCGGAGGGCGACACTGAAGAAGGAGGCCTGGGAAGCTTTGGGCGAAGCCGCTAGGAATAAGGACAGTAATGCCTTTTGGAAAGTCATAAGATCGGTCTATAATTTAAGAGATAGAGATAACTCCGTGGAAGTAGCCATAACGGGTGAGCTCTGGGTAGAACACTATGGTAATCTTTACTCAAACAATACCCAGGGGAATGCCCCGAACCCATGTAGGGCGATTTCACCTGCAGATAGTATAATACAGGATAATCAGCCAACTGTTTCCCCAGCACCCCCTTACCCGATTGAACTGGTATTTACTACCTTAGAAGTGGAAGATGCCCTTAGGGAATGTGCCTTAGGCAAAGCCCCTGGTCCTGATTACACCCCAGTGGATGTTTATAAATCAGAGCCAGATTTTTGGGTTCCTTTGTTAACTAATGTATTGAATATGGGAAATAAATGCGGTTTCATTACCACCTGGTCGGACGCGATTGTAGTCCCCATATTTAAAAAAGGGAACAGGGACGACCCTGCTTGTTATCGTCCAATATCGTTATTGGACGGACTTATGAAAGTCGCAGGCAGGATCCTCCTTAACCTCTTCGCCGCTAATGACAAGGGTAACTCGTCATGGACTTTCCATTGATTTCAATGGAAAGTCTATGAGAAAGAAGAGTAATGCCTTAGCAGCCAAGTGGTTAAGAAGATACAACACTGGAAAGAAGAGAAAAAGGTCATCTCGGAGTTCCAATATGGGTTCCGAAAGGGACTAGGGACACTTGAGCAATGTCTAAACTTGTCCCTATTAGTCTCTAAATACACGCAGGCCAAAAAAGGGGACTTATTTGTAACCTTCGTCGACCTCAGCTCCGCATTCGACTGCGTGGACCACGCGCTGCTCTGGTCGACGTTGGAGGACATTGGGGTGGACTCATCTATTCTCACATTCATTAAAGAATTATACAGAGACGCAGGGGCTAGAGTAAGATTCGGGACCCAGGGGGAATGTTCACAAAAATTCGCCATAAACAGAGGGGTGAGGCAAGGCTGCATACTTGCGCCCTTGCTTTTTACATTTTATATAAATTCTATCGCTGAGAGTTTAATAACCCTGTCAAGCGATTACCCGGCTGTCAATGGTAGGCCCGTACCCATTCTTTTATATGCCGATGACGCGGAAATCATGTCAAGGACAAAAGTAGGCTTGCAGAGAGCAGTAAATGAATTTTCATCTTATATGGGTAAAAGAAACTTGAAGGTGAACATTTCTAAAACTTTCTCCATGTCCTGCTCCCAAAAGAACAATAGACCCCCTTGGTCAATATATCTGGACCAGCAAAAGATTGCCCTAACAGACACATTTTGCTACCTGGGCATCGTGTTTGACAGGTGGGGAAGGTGGAAACATGCAGTGTCAGCTAGGAAACTCGCCTTCAGTCGTGCCATAGGTGCTCTACGAACCTTTGCAGGCAAAATTGGGGGTAAACCCATCCGAGAAATGATATAGATTTACCGGGCAAAGTGTATAGCCACGGCTACATATGGCGCTGGTCTCTGGGGCTTTGAGAATGTGTCCTCGCTACAAACTTGTGAGAACATTTTCATTTGTTACCTACTGGGTGTCTCAAAAACTACGTCGACTTTTATGACTCATATTGAGACCGGCGTTAAATACCTTAGTGACATCATAAAAATATCACCCTGTCTGCTTTGGCATAAGATTTGGACTACAGAGGAGTGTAAATTGAATAGAAACCTCATTAAAGACTGCATGGCTCTGGATGGTGCAGCAAAAGTCAAATGGCTGCGATATGTACAAACGATGTTCTCTAACATTGGACACTCTGAATTTTACGATGATCCAGAGACTTTACAAAGCACGACTAGGCCGGCCCTTAAAAAACTACTAATCACACACCTAGAAAGTGCAAGATGGGATATAGAGAAACTTGAAGGTACAATCCTAAGCTATCAGCAAATTACCCCTACTGAAGGCTTACAACCTTATCTTGGGATTGAAATAGCACCCTATCCTTGCATGCTTTTGACTAGGCTGCGCCTAGGGATTTTCTTCCGCATGGTGACTCTACCGAAACAGAATGATTGGACCTCGCTGAAATTAATATGTCCATGCGATGACCATTCAACACAAAGTAATATTCATATCATGTTCTTCTGTAATCTGTATACCAGCCCGAGGAAATTACTCCTTCTACCCTTACTTAAGCGCTGGGGTATAAGAACATGTAAACCTGCATATTTGAAATTATTGCTTTTGGAAGATGTGGATGTTATCTTTGCTGTTTCTCGCTTTTTGATGTCAGTGATGAAATTTAGAAACTCAATGAGTTAAGTAGTACACGTTAATATTGACTAATTAATGTAATACGAGGCCATTTGTCCATGACTGCTGTAGATTTTAAATTTTAGAGAAATGTTTTATCTATTTTGTAACTTTGCTCAAGTGAAAATTGTTTTTAATTCTTTTGCATAAATTGTACTTGTATGCTTTTATGATTTTTCTGATAAAATCGAATAAAGCTTATTTGATTTGATTTGATACTTCTGTTATGTAATTTTGGGTTGTTGCTTTGGTTGCCAAAGGAGGAGTATATGGTCTTTCTTGTGTTCATTTTTTCTCTATGTTTTTGCGCTTAGCACTGATTCTTCCTTGGTTGGCCTTCTGGCTGTCGGTCCTGAATCGCCTTTCTGTCTTTGTTTGTGCCAGGAGAGTTATTGTTGTAGCCACTGTTAAGGGCAAGAGTGGATATGTCCGAGGGCTCGTAGTGTTGTAGCACTTCCTCAGTCATTGCCTCAAGAGATGATATCATTGACAGCAATGATCAAGCCTGTGTAGGGTGAACCTGACCGACACTAGAAGTGTTTTTTGTGTGGTTGGATACTGAGTGCGATTTGGACTGAGAAGGGCTGGTTACGGCATCTGGCGGAGGATTGTTTATCGAGGCTGGGGGTTTCAAGGACATCTTAAGGTTCCTAAGAATATCACTCAGCACAAATGGAAGTGTCTCTAGCTTACCTAGGATTGTGGGGCAGGCTCAAAGGCCAGCCGACACTGAGATTTCAACCACTTTTGAGCTTGAATTATAAGGCTTTTGAGGATAGCTATTTTTGTGTCGAAGCCCGAGTTGAAAACTGCCAGTGTGTTCAGTAATTTAATCTGGGAGTTCATTTTCATTGATTGGTAATTGAGGGAAACAACTTTTAATTGCAAGGTTCTTAGCAGAATTGCCCATACATCTGTTTAGTAGTTGGCAGATTTTTTGTGCTCCCCTGTCCTGCAAAGAGGCTTTGGCTCATGCATCGCTACTTGAGTTGAGTTTATGTAGTTCAACTGGTCCTCGCTGTACATAACCATCATGTCTTCCCTTTCTGTGGAGGTGAGTGAGAATGGATTTTGTAAAGGTTTGACTTCATGGGTGCCCAGATTGATAGGGCTGCCGGGATAGGCACAGTTAGAACATTTCTGAGTCATGCGTTCCACTGGGCTTGATTGGCGGTGCTTAGTTTTGTTGCTGTTATTGTCCTGGGCTCCTGTTATATAGCAAAGGGTGGGCACCAGTAGCAGTGATTGAAGGGTGGTGGAAGTAGCAGGGTACTGCAAAGTCAGTTTCCATACCTGGGTGTGAGAAGTTGGCCTGATATGCAGTGCTCACTATTCTAGTGATCACTATGCAACAGTCCAAACGACCCTTATGGTGATTGGTTGTAAGTCAACCTTAGACCAGCTATCCTAGTAGCGTGGATACGAGCAGTCTTCGGGCTAAACTCTAGAGGGCGTGTTAAGCCAGCTGTTATACCATCACATACCCCTTGAACACCAAGTGAAAGGACACCACACAAGTGTTATGAAAATAAACAGTGTATTTATTAGAATCACAACAGCCCTGTACTCTTTATGAGGACAGGGTACTAAGCACACAACCAAAAACTCTTAGGAAAATACTTCAAGTGCACAATCTACACAAATGCCCGAGGGCACGGAAAGTCTAGTGTTCTCGGGCGAACCCGATAAGGTAAGTCGGAAGTGATAGGGACTCGGGACCCTTAAATGGAGGCTATGCGGACACCGAAATGCCGAAGTTACCTAGCCCAGGGGCTGCGGCTGCACAAGTCTTTACAGACGTCGGGAGTCCTCGCTGACGAACCAGGAGCCAGAAGGAAGGGGTTGCTGGCCGGCGACCAGTGGAGATAGTTCGTAGAGATCCAAGCCTGGATCAGAGATGGATGACACCTGAAAGCAGAGGGGACCAAGTTCGTAACTACTAGCCAGTAGTCAGAGGGTACCAGGAGGGCACCGGATGATCGTCACCTCGACTAGGTGAGTGGGTGATGCTAGGCTCTGCAGTCTCACGGACCAGAATACGTTGTCGGCGACCAGGATGGAGGTGCGAGCTGTCCCCTGAAGGTTGATGCTGACGGCGTCGCTGGGCCCAGGATTGGGGCAACAAGCCTTGGCAAATTCAGGGCCACGTGGTGGACCTAAAATGGCGTCTTGAGTGGACCAGGAGGGTCCGGGGTGCTCTGCTTCAGAGGAGAGCAAAGGCCAGTCTGGAGCAACCAGACCAGCAGCGTTGGTTGTCGGGTGTCGTCGAGAAGGCCACAAGCCAGCGGCTAGTAACCAGACTACGTGAGGAGCGGCAAAGAGCAGAAGGGCCCCACGCAGATCGTGGAGATGCTGGGAGGCTGCACTTCGGTGCTGGAGCTGCTCAGGGTCGGGGCTTCTCGGACCCCAAAGCACTCACCAGAGGATCTCTTGGCGGTCGTGCTGGTTAAGAAATCGTGCAGGTCTTGATGATGGCCGGTCCCTCGAGGTCTCGTCGCACCCACGGATCTCAGCTGAGCTGACGATGTGGGTAGAGGTCAGAGGTGCCAGGGAAGCCGGTTCTCGTCGAGCTGGGCAGTCGGATTCCTGAGGAAGGACGTGCAGCAAACCGCAGAGTTCTTAGATGATGCCTGCGGATGCAGGGTGACTACTCCTTAGCCACAAGGGAGAAATCTTGAGAAGAGTCGAGAGTTCCTTTCGTAGAAAGTATTCTTGATTCAAAGATGATCTAATTTGGAAGGGTCCCCGCTCCTGCCTTTATCCTAAAGAAAGGGGTGGGTACGTGACTAGGTCCTGCCCTAGGGGTGGGACCAGGAAGGGGGTGGTTACACCCCTCTCCCCTGCCGGACTTTCCCCAGGTCAGGGGCTGGGGTGCCCCTGGAACAGGTTCTAGCCGGCAGATGCGTAGCGAGCACCGGGGTGCCACTTGCAGTCACCTTTCTCTAAAGCCCTGCCTACCCAGGATACACAAAACCCTGTCTGGGATGGTGCTAGCACTGCCCCTGACAGGAAACCCTTTGTCCAAGCTCTCCTCGCTGGAAGGACTCCCAGCAGCAGGAGGTCAGACTCGTGTCTGTGGTGGCAGCATCCATTTTGTGGAGCTGAGGCTTCAGTTAACTTTAACCGGGGTTCACAGTTACATACATGTCGTGTCCCTCTAGAAGGGTGGAATGCTAACCCCGTTGCCAGAATTGGCGAGGGGTTAGTATTCCAATTCGTATGACACCTTACTCGACATGTTTTGATAAAGCGATACCAAAGATAGCATTTAACCGCGAGGATTATAATGCACTTAAGAGTATATGGTATGCGTTATCATGGAACAGCTATTAGGACTTGGTTCCGCAAGCTGCAAACGGGCTCAGCTCATGCCAGAGCACCATCTCACACGATTCCAAGCACTCTACCTTCAGGATTGTCAAGGCCTGCCATAGGAGTGACTGATAGGAATCTGTGTGTCCATTTTTAGGGTTAGATATAGGTATACTATATCTAAAGCAAAGGGTGATTACACCACCTTGCCCCAGCTGTCGTGCAGCCAGTTGTGTCAGATTTAGATGGCCAGCCAGGGGTGGCATAATACATGCTTCAGCCCCTGGTAGGCCCTGGGTACACCTATGCCCTGAGTGACAGGGTCTGATAAGGTGGCCCAGTACCAATTGGAAATGTACCTAAGGTACATGGAATCCATTTTAGAGAGAGAGCAGTAGGCCTGGGGTCCTGATTGGCAGGGCCCCAGGTCAACTAAGTCGGAAAACAAGCAAAACACCAGGCAAAAAGTTTGGGGTAACCATAGTCAGGTATCCACCTTCCTACACAACCCCCCCCCCCCCCCCCCAAACGAAAGGAGATAAGGCTATCCTTGACCAGGTAAGCCTATATTGCCTGAGTGGCCATATGAGGTGGTACATGCACTGGCATGGTTACCCCCTGTATCATGGTCCACTAAGCAACCCCTCACCCTAAGGGTATCTGAGGGTCTCCACCATAGGGAATCACTACCTGTGGTGTGCTTTGGCAAAGTAAAAGGCTGGTGTGGGAATGGAGTACTGAAGTGAGACTCCACTACTGTTGGGCTCAACTTCCTCCAATCACTATCCACCATATGTGCCTTTCCTTCCAGTACTGAGTTGCTATGAGCTCTCAGGGTCAACCTCTGGCTACCTAAAGCTGGAGGCTGAGTCCCTCTTTTTGGCTTACTGGAGGGACAGGTCAGGTTTGGGGTTTTTAGGCCCCAGGTTTGGCTGTGCCCAGCAGTGTCCAGCTGTGGGAGTTCCCTAACTAATTTTAAGGGGGATCCCTCAGGAGTGTGTTTTATTTTCACTTGGCTAGGACTACTAGCTTCAGTGATCCTAATCTGCTGATTGGGAAGTTCTTTTGGACAGGGGACCCTTTGGGGTCCACCACTGGCCTCCCTGACCTCTACAGCCCTGGGCTGACTGAGGCAGGGTAGAGAGGGGCAGGTTACCTGCTCCAGACTGGGTCCCACCTGGGAAGGTTCCACTGTCATCAGGGGCTCTGCCAGGCTAGGCCTGACTACCTCTGGGGCAGTTCCTTCACCAGGGGTAGAGTCAGTTCCCTGAGGAGGCTGGCTCTCACCTAGTGTCTGGGAGGGGGAAGACTTTTCTTCCTCCTCAATGCTCTCAGTTTGAGTGGAGTGATCCATTGTTTCAGGCTTCACAACACTATTATCTGTCTGAGTTTGAGCTGTGGCCATCACAACTCCACCAACCTTTTCAGGAAGGGACTCAGTTTGGGTTTGGGCTGTGACCATCACAGCCTTGCCAACCTGTTCAGGGAGGACATCTTGGACTGGGGCTGTGGCTATCACTGCCCCACTAACCTTACCATGGAGGTTTACCATTTTTAAATGGGTTTCTTGCTCTACCTCAGCCCAGGCTGAGGTCTCTAAATCATTCCCCAGTAGGCAATCTACAGGTAAGTTTGGTGACACTGCCACTCTTTTGTGACCAGTGACACCTCCCCAGCTGAGATTTACCACTGCTATGGGATGATCTCTCTGCACTCCATCAATGTTCACTACCTGGTATGTGGCACCAGGCATAAGTTGCCTTGAGGGGACTAGGCTCTCAGCCACCATGGTGATGCTAGCCCCTGTGTCTCTGTAGGCCTCAACTTTTGAACCATTGATGAGGGGCTCCTGTCTGTACCTGCCCAAAGTGTTGGGACAGGTTGTGAAGTTGGCAAACCCCATGCCAGTCTCACAGACAAGAGTATCTAAGTCAGGGGACCTGGTTAGGCCAGAGTCCCCAGGCATTCCCAAAGAAAATGCACCCAGATTCTTGGGGGCACTCCCACCACCTGGGGGATTACTACTAGTAGTAACAGGAGGCTGGGAAGCTTTATTTGGGGGTATGTTCTCCTTATTGTTGTTGGCCTTGGGACAACTGTTGTCACTTTTGTAATGGCCTACCTGTTTGCAGGTATGACAATAAGGTTTCTTTTGGGTTTTGGGAGAAGTTTGGGACCCACCCTTTTCAGAGGAATTTTGGGGCCCTGTGGTTTGATCAGAAGATTTATTCCCACCCTTCTCTTGAGGCTTGGTTGGTTCCTTCTTTTGGTCACCACCCTGGTTCTTAGGCCTGACCCTGGTTCTGACCCATTTGTCTGCCCTCTTACCCAATTCTTGTGGAGAGGTCAGATCAGAGTCTACCAGGTGTTGGTGTAGTAACTGGTTCTGACAATTACTTAAGATTAGCTCTCTCATAATTAGATTGTATAATCCTTTGAAATCAGTAACCTTACTTCCCAGTAGCCAGCCTTCAAAAGCCTTAGTGGCACAATCAACAAAGTCAGTCCAATCCTGAGACTGAGTTTTCTGGGTATCTCTGAACATCAACCTGTACTGTTCAGTGGTTAAACCAAACCCATCAACCAGTGTATTCTTCAGGACTTGGTAATTGTTAGCATCCTCAGCTCTAGAAGTGAGGAGCTTATCTCTACCTTTGCCTTCAAAGGAGAGCCACAAGATAGCTGCCCACTGACTCTGGGGGACACACTGTACAGTGCAACCCCTCTCCAAAGCAGTCATCCATTTGTGGATGTCATCCCCTTGTTTAAAGGGGGCACTATCTTACTCAGGTGTCTAGTGTCTAAACTCCTGTCTTTTTCTCTTGGGAGAATGCTGCCACCAGTGGGATTTGTCCCACTCAATTCTTGCTCTCTAGCAAAGGCGAGTCTCTCTTTGGCTAGGGCAAGTTCTTCCCTTTCGATCCTCAGATTGACTTCCCACACTTTAGCTTCGTACACTCTCCTCTGAGGGGATGTCATCCCTCTTTGAGAAGAGCCTCGAGAGCCATTGGTTCGAGCGGATCTATTAGAGCCTCTCGACAGAGACCTAACTCGTCCATTCCCAATGTTAAGCTGGCCTGAGAGGGGCCCCAGGGGTCTCCTAGTACCATTCTCGTGCCGGCTTAAGTTGTCCCTAGTTAGCTGGCTAACTACTACTGGACCTTTGTCTGCCTCGTCCCCAGATGTCTCTGGATCCTCGTCCTCCTCTTCACCTTCTGCGGAGAGATGGATAAGGTCAGGGTCACCTAAGGTTCCCTCGAGGGGGGGCATATTCCCTTCTGGATGAGAAGGGTCTGTGTTACCAGCCCTTCTAGCATCATAAGTCTCCAAGAGACCAATCAGAAACGGAATGGTAGGGTTTGCACCCTGTTTTAGCTTCCGAGATGTACAGATTTGTCGCATCTCTTGGAAGCTAAGTGCAGCATATCTGGAAGTGACCTGTGGAAGGTCGACTGACACAAGGGGAGACTCAGTGTTTCCTCCTTTGTCGGACATGCTGCTTCTAGTGTGGTGTAAGTGATGCACCTACCTACACTATGTGTTTACCTACTGATCCCTTGCTAAGAGTTGCAGCCAAGGTGTGCTAAGCCTTGAGGAGCTACAACAGCTGGTTCAGTAGAGCTCAGAGTATTCTAAGCTAAGTTATATGTACCTGGAGTACTTATGCGATTTTTCACAAGATATTCTTAGGATACGCGTGGTAAAACAACAGCAAGCTCAAATCCCAACCGCTGCTCACCAATGTGAGAAGTTGGCCTGATATGCAGTGCTCACTATTCTAGTGATCACTATGCATCAGTCCAAACGACCCTTATGGTGATTGGTTGTAAGTCAACCTTAGACCAGCTATCCTAGTAGCGTGGATACGAGCAGTCTACGGGCTAAACTCTAGAGGGCGTGTTAAGCCAGCTGTTATACCATCACATACCCCTTGAACACCAAGTGAAAGGACACCACACAAGTGTTATGAAAATAAACAGTGTATTTATTAGAATCACAACAGCCCTGTACTCTTTATGAGGACAGGGTACTAAGCACACAACCAAACTCTTAGGAAAATACTTCAAGTGCACAATCTACACAAATGCCCGAGGGCACGGAAAGTCTAGTGTTCTCGGGCGAACCCGATAAGGTAAGTCGGAAGCGATAGGGACTCGGGACCCTTAACCTCATAGCTGCTATGGAACGTCCAGCTCCAGTGCTGGACGTTCCATTGCGCAGGTGAGGTTCGAACGTTCAACGGCCGACGGCAGCACTACGGAGGTAGTGGTGCCGTCGGCCGCTGAACGTGCGCAGCACCTAAGGGGTTAAATGGAGGCTATGCGGGCACCGAAATGCCGAAGTTACCTAGCCCAGGGGCTGCGGCTGCACAAGTCTTTACAGACGTCGGGAGTCCTCGCTGACGAACCAGGAGCCGGAAGGAAGGGGTTGCTGGCCGGCGACCAGTGGAGATAGTTCGTAGAGATCCAAGCCTGGATCAGAGATGGATGACACCTGAAAGCAGAGGGGACCAAGTTCGTAACTACTAGCCAGTAGTCAGAGGGTACCAGGAGGGCACCGGATGATCGTCACCTCGACTCTGTGAGTGGGTGACGCTAGGCTCTGCAGTCTCACGGACCAGGAGGCGTTGTCGGCGACCAGGATGGAGGTGCGAGCTGTCCCACGAAGGTTGATGCTGCCGGCGTCGCTGGGCCCAGGATTGGGGAAACAAGCCTTGGCAAATACAGGGCCACGTGGTGGACCTAAAATGGCGTCTTGAGTGGACCAGGAGGGTCCGGGGTGCTCTGCTTCAGAGGAGAGCAAAGGCCAGTCTGGAGCAACCAGACCAGCAGCGTTTGTTGTCGGGCGTCGTCGAGAAGGCCACAAGCCAGCGGCTAGTAACCAGACAACGTGAGGAGCGGCAAAGAGCTGAAGGGCCCCACGCAGATCGTGGAGATGCTGGGAGGCTGCACTTCGGTGCTGGAGCTGCTCAGGGTCGGGGCTTCTCGGACCCCAGAGCACTCACCAGAGGATCCCTCGGCGGTCGTGCTGGTTAAGAAATCGTGCAGGTCTTGATGATGGCCGGTCCCTCGAGGTCTCGTCGTACCCACGGATCTCAGCTGAGCTGACGATGTGGGTAGAGGTCAGAGGTGCCAGGGAAGCCGGTTCTCGTCGAGCTGGGCAGTTGGATTCCTGAGGAAGGACGTGCAGCAAACCGCAGAGTTCTTAGATGGTGCCTGCGGATGCAGGGTGACTACTCCTTAGCCACAAGGGAGAAATCTTGAGAAGAGTCGAGAGTTCCTTTCGTAGAAAGTATTCTTGATTCAAAGATGATCTAATTTAGAAGGGTCCCCGCTCCTGCCTTTATCCTAAAGAAAGGGATGGGTACGTGACTAGGTCCTGCCCTAGGGGTGGGACCAGGAAGGGGGTGGTTACATCCCTCTCCCCTGCCGGACTTTCCCCAGGTCAGGGGCTGGGGTGCCCCTGGATCTGGTTCTAGCCGGCAGATGCGTAGTGAGCACCGGGGTGCCACTTGTGGTCACCTTCCTATAAAGCCCTGCCTACCCAGGATACACAAAACCCTGTCTGGGGTGGTGCTAGCACCGCCCCTGACAGGAAACCCTTTGTCCAAGCTCTCCTCGCTGGAAGGACTCCCAGCAGCAGGAGGTCAGACTCGTGTCTGTGGTGGCAGCATCCATTTTGTGGAGCTGAGGCTTCAGTTAACTTTAACCGGGGTTCACAGTTACATACATGTCGTGTCCCTCTAGAAGGGTGGAATGCTAACCACGTCGCCAGAATTGGCGAGGGGTTAGTATTCCAATTCGTATGACACCTTACTCGACATGTTTTGATAAAGCGATACCAAAGATAGCATTTAACCGCGAGGATTATAATTAGGGGTGGGCGGCCAGCTACGCTCCGTGCACGGAGTGTGCGTAGTGCCGTCTACTCCGCATTTTGCGTAGCGGGCGTAGCCAGGCGGCACTACGCACGCTCCGCAAACGGAGCGTAGCTGGCCGCCACCCGCCTCCCTCTCGCCCTCCCTAAATACTTTAAATTAAACGTTTAAATTAATTAAAAGGCACTTACCTTGCCCGCCGCTGCCCGCCGCGTCCCCGGGGCTCGCTATCTTCTTTGCTGCCGTCTTGTTTACTAATGCGCATGCGCGGGCGGCCGCGCATGCGCATTTCTCACGAGAAAATGCGCATGCGCGGCCGCCCGTGCATGCGCATTAGTAAACAAGACGGCAGCAAAGAAGATAGCGAGCCCCGGGGACGCGGCGGGCAGCGGCGGGCAGCGGCGGGCAAGGTAAGTGCCTTTTTAATTATTTTATACTTTTAATTTAACGTATTTAGGGAGGGCGGGAGGGAGGCCTGTGGTGCGTAGTGGGGCTACGCGGAGTGCGGAGGTGGGCGTAGTTTCTCGCCCACTTCACGTAGCTCCGCGAAGCCCCACTACGCCCACTACGCCCAGGGCTAATTATAATGCACTTAAGAGTATATGGTATGCGTTATCATGGAACAGCTATTAGGACTTGGTTCCGCAAGCTGCAAACGGGCTCAGCTCATGCCAGAGCACCATCTCACACGATTCCAAGCACTCTGCCTTCAGGATTGTCAAGGCCTGCCATAAGAGTGACTGATAGGAATCTGTGTGTCCATTTTTAGGGTTAGATATAGGTATACTATATCTAAAGCAAAGGGTGATTACACCACCTTGCCCCAGCTGTCGTGCAGCCAGTTGTGTCAGATTTAGATGGCCAGCCAGGGGTGGCATAATACATGCTTCAGCCCCTGGTAGGCCCTGGGTACACCTATGCCCTGAGTGACAGGGTCTGATAAGGTGGCCCAGTACCAATTGGAAATGTACCTAAGGTACATGGAATCCATTTTAGAGAGAGAGCAGTAGGCCTGGGGTCCTGATTGGCAGGGCCCCAGGTCAACTAAGTCGGAAAACCAGCAAAACACCAGGCAAAAAGTTGGGGGTAACCATAGTCAGGTATCCACCTTCCTACACTGGGTACCTGTTGCTTCAATTAGAAGGACAGAATAGCCTTCATACCTGCTTTCTGACAGGCTCGATAGAGTTCCAATCTTGTCTGCACTCAGATCCACTTATGCGAAGAATGTAAAGATGGATTGAGAATCTCCTTTCCACTTGCTCTGCCTGATTAGTTGAGCAGGTGTGATACTTTGGGCCGACGAGGTTTGGCAGCAGTTTAAGGCATGTTTCTCCTCTCCGGTGTATGCATTGATACAGATAGGTTGCTCTAAGTCGGCTGTTGGGCAGAGCGAGGCTTTGAGTTCTTTGATTGTAATGTTTGATCAGGAGTGTGTGGCTCCCAACCTGTCTGGGGAGTCCTGTGATACACCCTGAGAAAGTCCTTATACAACAATTTGATAGATGATGGTTCACTCTAGGGGAGAAGGTAGACCAGGGATGTTTGAGTTGAAAGAGAAAATGCTTGGTCTTTGAGAAAAAAGAACTTGCTATGAATTTTGGGCTAACATTTTTTTGTTGAGATGTCCTCATAGGTAGACATTACTTTTTCTGCACCGAGCTTGGCCAGTACTGCTGGCCCAGTGGCTATGGTGATGTCTGCTGCTGAAGTTAGACCTATGGGTGATGACACCGGGTTGTCTGGATGATTAACTCTGCGCATACTGTCCCTCTGCCCAGAGTAAATATCCTTCTTGCACATGTCGTGTAAGGTGTCATACGATTTGGAATACTATCCCCTCGACAGTCCTGTCGACGGGGATAGCATTCCACCCTTCTAGAGGGAGAAGACATGTTACTTTACTAAAACGCGGTTAATCCTAACCAGAGCCTCAGCGTCACAAAATGGATGCTGCTGCCACCGACACAAGTCTGATCTCCTGCTGCTGACCGAAACTTGGCAGAGGAAGCCTGGACAAAGGGTTTCCTGTCGCGGGGAGGTGCTACACCATCCCAGACAGGAGATAGTGTATTGGGGAAGGGAGGGCTGAAAGAAACTAGACAGTGACTGGGGCGCACTAGGCTTTCCCTTGCATAATCCGGTCAAACCGGTTCGGGGGCACACCAGCCCCAGTCCCAGCGCGACCCTGGACAAAGGGAAAGGGGTGTAACCACCCCCTTCCTGGGTCCCACCCATAGGAGGGACCTAGCAGGTAATCCAGCCCCCAAGATTGGTATAAGAATGGGAGCAGTGCCAACGCACTCAGATTATCCTGACTGAAACTTATGAAACGAAACTCTGGACCCTTCGACATCCTACTCGACGTAGAAGACTGAAGAATCTCCCTTGTGGTCAAGGGGTGACCACCCTGTGCAAACAGGCACCATCCAGCACCTCAACAATTGCTTTGTTGCAGTTCCCGCCGGAACTTGAGCGACAGAGTTCGACAAGACCCAGCGTGCCTGCCTTCTAACAGCCCAATCCACAGTCCCTGCTGAGCTGAGACCCGTGGAGGCGACCTGAAGCGTGGGGCCCGCCATCTTGGAAATGTAAATGTAAATGTTTGTGTCTTGTAAAGCGCACTGCTGCCCTGAGGTGTCGTGGCGCTGTAGACCGCTGGGGAACCCGTCCTGGCTATTCCCTGTGAGATGGTCCCTACTAGGTATCTCCAGGGTGAAACCAGGCATCCCCGGCGAATGTGGGGGGCCATTGTAGAGATGAGGCAAGCTAATGCCCAGAGTTGCAGAGTGTGATCCCTGGTTAGAGTAGGCACCGAGGTGAGAATTATCGAGTCCGCTGACCCTGGTCCACGACCCTGCCGCGTCGGGAATTGAACCCTGGTCCCGGGCCGTTCTCTGCTTCCGGGTCTGCCGCCTCTAACCAGTGAGTCACACCACTCCACAAAGACCACGAGGCGCTGACCGTGCAGCATCCGAGGCCCCCTCGAAGCTGTGCATTGGGGTTTGAGAAGCCCCAGCCCTGAGCCTCTCTTGCACCGAAGCTCACCCCTCTACACTCACCGAGTGCTGCGTGGGGCCCTTCTGAATCTTTTGGCTCAACGCGTTGGCCCGGTCACTTGCACGTTGGCTTGTGGCCCCTGTGTCGACGAACTTTGAAAACTGACTCGTGAGTTGGGTTGCTCCAGACTTGCACTCGCTCCCCTGAAAAGGAGCACCCGCTCTGGCCCTCCTGGTCCGAGTGTTAAGCCATCTTCGAATCCTGCGTGGGTTGCGCTTGCCAAGAGTTGTTTGCTCCAATCCGGAAGCCGACAACGCTGACAGAAGCTCTTTTTTACCAGCCTCAATGGGTGCCTTAGGTTCTTCCCTGGATGCCTCAAAATGCAACTGGAAGAACAGAGTGACTTTCTTCTTTCTCTTCTCCTGAGGATACTACAACAAGGATAGTGGCACTCACACATGCGCCACTGCCTTCCTGTGAGGTGACTGGCCATAGAAGGCTGTGGTGTGATCTCTCATAACCACAACTTGCTAGAGAAAAAACACTTTTCTCCTTGACAACCACAAAATGGCTCTGCCATCCCCTATTATGTTGAGGGCCATCCGGATACATATATAGCTATCCTTGTCACCAGGTTCATGGTCATCAGTGAGTAGTAGATTGCCAGAATGAAGAGAAGTGGTATCAAGTTTATAATACACTAGCAGCCCGTCCCGACGTTGTCCGGGATGGCCGATGTTCAGTGTTGCCTTTACCTTTTGTTTGCATTAGTAATGTGTGTTTAATTCATCCGCAGGTTTTCATTGAGCCACACCTAATTTTGTTTTGCTGTCCTTGCTGAGAGTGTTCTCCCTGTGTACGAATTTTGTTGTTTCCCAAATGTTGTAATTTGCGCCGCAAGTGTTACAGTGGTCGCTTAGATGCTTTTGCCTGAAATTGCTTGTTTGTGAAAGGGGCTTTCCTTGTTTACATTATCGATCCCTTTACTAATGTCTTTTTTTTTGTTTTTATCAGCGCAAGTGCTGGCAGTGTTCCACTGATAACACAGAGTGTTTGAAATTCAGAAGTGTTTGTGTAAGTTTTAAATTTTGTCCGCAGCATACATAATTATTCGGAGCTTGTGAGTAAAGTCTTGTTCATGTTCCGTCGATTGGCTTTCTTGTCTAAGAAATGGGCGCCTCTTTTGTTTACGTTCCTCCCCCTGTGACAACGTTGTCATTTGTCAAATGGTTAAACATTTGTTATATTTTTGTATCGCAACTCGTGTGCGTGTTAATCATTGTGTGTCGTGATTGGTGGGCTGTGCGAAGCAACGCGAATGATAGGCGGCCCTTTTTGTAAGCCTGCCCCCTGTGGCACTGTATTATTATGGAAGACGCGCCCCTTTTTGGATGTCATCCCATGAAGGTGTTAATGTGTGAAGGGTAACGCCGACGAATGCGCGAATGTCAAGGCGAGTGATTGCCGGCACTTTGCAAATGCGCGGAATGCACAGTTAAGTGTGTGCCTTGCATAGTGAAATCATAGAAATCGCATTTGCGCTATGCACATTGAAGTGTGTGGTGAAGTGTGTGCCTTGCATAGTGAAATCAGTGAAATCGTTTGGCATATGTTTATTGTTTGTACTTTGGGCCATGCCCCTGTAAACGCCCACATCTTTTGTTTGACACGCCCCTCTAAACGCTCACATCTTTTCTCTGACACGCCCACGCTAACGCCCACAAGGGACTACTTTTCCACTTTTGGCGTTTTACTTTTTTAATGTATATGGTGTCCACATCTATAGCCTATGTCCTTCTGCTACATCTCCCCTTTCAAATGGTGTATTGGGTGTAGTGATTGGTGCAGTACTTTTTGAGTTTACCTGCCTCAAAGGTTTGTGTTCTCTCTTTATAATAGTAGTATAGATTGACTGGGAGATGGAGGAGGAGATGATTAGTGAAAAAACATCCAGCAGCCCTGGTCTACTGAGTGGGCGGGTTTGCTGAAGGGTTGGCTCGCTCATTTTAGCAGGACAGATAGGGCTGCTAAATTTGAAAAAGTCCTGGAAGCTTGACATGGGACAGTGAGTTTATAAAGCTGGGCTGTGTCCTATTGAGGAAAGTATAGGATGCATGTTTGCCTGTGAGATTTTGGGGAGTGGATGTTTTCTTTACTCTAAGTGTTGTGGGAGAGCCATGCATGTATTATGTCTACCAAGTATCCAGCCTCGACCCGTGGAGGGAGTTATGGTGGGGCAGAGAGGCGGGCGGGGGAGGGGCAGGGTGGGGGGGGTGCAAAAAAACAGAATATGGATCATTGTAGGTAAGTAAACAATTTAATAAATGAAACTAATTACACACTAAACTAGCTTTTGTCAGGCTTTAGATCAGGTTGCAGTCAGGAGAGGCTCGTACTGGGGAAAAGAGGCCTGGGAGGAGGGGTGAGACGGGGGACAACAGGAATTCAATTATTTTTTACATAAGAGGCGGGGGAACGGGGGACAACAGGGATTCAATTATTTTTTACATAAAAGGCGGGGGAACAGGGGAAAACAAATACAAAATGTTACTTACCTGCTGCCCTCCAGCATCGTGTCATGATCTTCCACTCTTCTTCGCCTTTGCAGGCAGGCTCGGGCTCCCAGCCTGCCCAGCGGCTCATGTGAGAGCAGCTTCAGGATTGGCCTGAGCGCCAATGATGTTCGCTCCAGGATAGACTTGGAGTCTGTGCCTGCTCTCTCCAGCCCCATAATACAGCTGGGTTGGAGAGGGGACACAGCGCATGTGGTTTTCACCACATGCACAGCGGAGGTAAAGTCCACCACTCCTCCTCCTGCCTATCATAACACTGGCCCCGCCCCAAGCTAAACAAAACAATGATTAAGCCCATTTTTTTATCGTTTTATTTTTACATTTTTTAAAGTGCCGGAAAGGGTGCAATGCTCCTCCGCCATAGCGGAGGAGCCGCCGCTAGTTGCAGTTCTAAGATTGCATTTCTAAAATAACTGATGATGCACTTACATATCAGATCCAGGTGACTCTTGTCTCATGATGCCGAGCGCCCTATTACCCCCCTCAGGGATCCTTTTGTGAATTGCTGGTAGGTATCAATGGGAATATTTTCACACGTTGCAAATGTGTGCTCACTTATTTGGATTTATTAAATGTGACTTTAGTTCTGCATGAAAGACGTTTTTTTAGAGTAGTTTTTTGTTGTTGTCGCTGACAACCTTAAATAAATGATACTTAAACTTCACAACTTGAACTTGCATGAAGTTAGGAGTTAGTCAGCCAGCGGTACCAGACCACAGAAAAATATTTTTTATGACTAATTTTTACGTCACTGATATTCTTTCCTGTGACTGCCTGCTCTGGGAGTTCCCTGACAGACTTTGTTCTTGCACGTCTGCTGCCTCCCTACCTGACTCACCCTTATTCATGTGATACAAGAGACTAGGGCGTCAGCTCAGAAATGGCCCTTGTTGTGTCAGTGATACGTAGAAAAGGAATTAAAGTGACAAGAGCCACGGATACATTGTTTTTTTCAGAGCATAACCTCTCGATCCGTTAATAGGAACATGGGAAACGGAAAACCACAGGGGTGGGACAGGCAGCAGCTGCTGGTGGCAGGCAGACAGGTTGAAGCAAAGAGCCGGGTGGTGGACGACTGTTGCTTACAGGCATATATTCATCCCCTTCCGTGCTCCTGCTGAGGCAGAAACTTCTTACATTGAGGCATGGCGGAAATCGTCTCCATTCATGGGCGTCCGCAGGGGGGGCAAGGGGGGGCACTTGCCCCCCCCTGGAACACCAGTCCGTCACTATTGACAGCCCCCACAGTGGTGTTTGTCTGCAGGGCCGTCAATTTTAAAAGAGTGAGAAAGCGCTTGCAATGACGGTCCTGCTTGATGAGCGGGAAAACTGCTGCTGATGGGCAAAAAAGAAGGTCCGGGCCTGGCTGCTCCCACAGCTTGAAGCAGAGGCACACCTAGAGTCAAATTTCGGGGAGGGGGGCACATTTTTCAAGCTAAGGAAGAATGGAGCTGCAGCCAGGGGCCCTAGGAAGGGGTGAAAACCATCAAAGCCTCATTAACGCCGGCACCGAATTACACAATTCGCCCAGAGATGCAATGAGTGTGTCTGCCTGTTTTTTGCAAGATCAATTGGAAAGTCCTTCTGTGCACTCGTGATTTATTCGTACTCAAGCTATATTCCTTTCTTTTGTTGGTACTACTACATCCTGGTACCTACTCTTTAGGCGCCCTTTCGTATACCATATTGTGTGTGGTGCAGACACTTCTGTTCCGATGGATGTGTGCACTTTTCAGCAAACATTAAAGTTTCATCAATTTCTTTTCCATGGTAATAATCAGTTTTAACTCTTTTTCAGCTGTCAACAAAATATTTTAATTCATATTTTGGTTTCCTTTGTTAACTGTTGTTATACGTTTTTTAATATATCCATTATTTCTAAAATAAAATGAAGGGTATATTAAAAAACAGTTAACAATGGAAACCAAAATATGAATTAAAATATTTTGTTGACAACTGAAAAAGAGTTAAAACTGAACAGAAGTGTCTGCACTACACACAATATGCCTGTTTTTTGCACCATAAGCACTAGTATTACAGAAGGGTCTGCATATGAGATGGATTAAAGAGTTTACGCCTTGAGCTCCAAAGGGGCAGTCCCTCATGTTCATTGCAGCATGGAGTGTAGCCCCTGGCCACTGTCTGTACTCCTTGTCACCTGACATGATTCCCGAAGGGAAAGCTGTCCCACAGAGACAACTTTTCTTTTCTGAATCATGTACCAACTGCAGTTCAGTGTTGGCATCAGATCAATGGTTTGTGATTGCCATTGCGTTTGAAAACCATTGATACATGTCCTTGTAAATTGGAATTTGAAGATAGCGCCCTTTTCATTGCCCCTCCAAAGTCCAATATGGAGTAAGATGCAGAACCCCTTTTGTCAATCATGAAGCTTATACACAACTCCAAAAAGGGGTTTTGCAGCAGCAACCACTGTGATGCTGCAAATTGTAAGCTTTATGACCACAAAATCCCTTTGTATTTGAGGGCCCTAGTTATTTAGATAAAGCAGGAAGTGCAGTGAAAGGAATGACGCTACAAATGAGTAGTGCCTTTAATGCTCTGGAAATGCTAGGATCTCCAATCTACCTCTCTACCTCTCTCTCTCCACCTCTCTCTCTCCATCTCTCACTCTCTCTACCCTACCTCTCTCTACCTCTCTACCTCTCTCTATCTCTCTCTCTACGTCTCTCTCTCTCTATGTCTCTCTTTACCTCTACCTACCTCTCTACACCTCTCTCTACACCTCTCTACCTCTCGCTATCTCTCTCTCTCTCTCTCTCTCTACCTCTGTCTCTCTCTACCTCTCTCTCTCTCTACCTCTCTCTCTCTACCTCTCCCTCTCGCTACCTCTCCCTCTCTCTACCTCTCCCTCTCTATCTCCACCTTTCTCTCTCTCTACCTCTCTCTCTCTACCTCTCTCTCTCCACCTCTCTCTCGCTACCTCTCTACCACTACCTCTCTACCTCTCCCTCTCTCTATCTCTCCCTCTCTCTATCTCTCCCTCTCTACCTCTCTCTCTCCACCTTTCTCTCTCTCTACCTCTCTCTCTACCTCTCTCTCTCTACCTCTCTCTCTCTACCTCTCTCTCTCCACCTCTCTCTCTCTCTCTACCTCCATACCACTACCTCTCTACCTATACCTCTCTCTCTATCTCTCTCTACCTCTCTCTCTCTCTACCTCTACCTCTCTCTCTCTACCTCTCACTCCCTCTACCTCTCTCTCAACCTTTCTCTCTACCACTCTACCTCTCTCTCTACCTCTCGCTCTACCTCTCTCGCTACCTCTCCACCTCTCTCTCTCTACCTCTCTCTACCTCTCTCTCTACGTCTCTCTCTCTCTATGTCTCTCTTTACCTCTACCTCTACCTACCTCTCTACACCTCTCTCTACACCTCTCTACCTCTCTCTCTCTCTCTACCTCTACCTCTGTCTCTCTCTACCTCCGTCTCTCTCTACCTCTCTCTCTCTACCTCTACCTCTCTCTCTCTACCTCTCTCTCTCTCTACCTCTCCCTCTCTCTACCTCTCCCTCTCTACCTCTCTCTCTCTACCTCTCCCTCTCTACCTCTCTCTCTCTACCTCTCTCTCTCCACCTCTCCCTCTCTACCTTTCTCTCTCTCTACCTCTCTCTCTACCTCTCTCTCTCTACCTCTCTCTCTCCACCTCTCTACCTCTCTCTCTCCACCTCTCTCTCTCTACCTCTCTACCACTACCTCTCTACCTATACCTCTCTCTCTACCTCTCTCTCTCTACCTCTCTCTCTCTACCTCTCTCTCTCTCTACCTCTCACTCCCTCTACCTCTCTCTCAACCTCTCTCTCTACCACTCTACCTCTACCTCTCTCTCTACCTCTCTCTCTCCACCTCTCTCTCTCTACCTCTCCCTCTCTATCTCTCTCTACCTCTCTCTCTCTACCTCTCACTCCCTCTACCTCTCTCTCAACCTCTCTCTCTACCACTCTACCTCTACCTCTCTCTCTACCTCTCTCTCTCTCCACCTCTCTCTCCCTACCTCTCCCTCTCTATCTCTCTCTCTCTCTCTCTCTCTCTACCTCTCTCTCTCTCCACCTCTCTCTACCTCTCTCTCTCCACCTCTCTCTCTCTACCTCTCTACCACTACCTCTCTACCTCTACCTCTCTCTCTCTCTACCCCTCTCTCTCTCTACCTCTCTCTCTGCCTCTCTCTACCTCTCTCTCTATGTCTCTCTCTCTCTCTATGTATCTCTTTACCTCTACCTCTACCTACCTCTCTACACTTCTCTCTACACCTCTCTCTACACCTCTCTCTCTCTCCACCTCTCTCTCTCTCTCCCTCTCTACCACTACCTCTCTACCTCTCTCTCTCTACAGCTCTCTACCTCTACCTCTCTCTCTACCTCTCTCTCCCTCTACCTCTCTCTCTCTACCTCTCTACCTCTACCTCTCTCTCTACCTCTCGCTCTACCTCTCTCTCTCTACCTCTCTCTCCCTACCTCTCTCTCTCCCTACCTCTACCTCTAGCTCTCTCTCCCTACCTCTACCTCTCTCTCCCTACCTCTACCTCTCTCTCTTCTTCTCTCTACCTATCTCTCTCTACCTCTCTCTCTCTACCACTCCCTCTCGCTCTCTCTCTCTCGACCTCTACCTCTCTACCTCTCTCTCTCTCTCTCTCTACTGCTCTCTCTCTACCTCTACCTCTCTCTCTACCCCTCTCTACCCCTACCTCTCTACACCTCTCTCTACCTCTCTCTCTCTCTCCCTACCTCTACCTCTCTCACTCACTCTACCTCTCTCTCTACCTCTCTCTCTACCCCTCTCTCTACCTCTCTCTCTCTACCTCTCTCTCTACCGCTCTCTCTAACCCTCTCTCTACCTCTCTACCCCTCTCTACTTCTCTCTCTACCTCTCTCTCTCTTCCTCTCCCTCTTCCTCTCCCTCTCTACCTCTCTCTCTCTCTCTCTACCTCTCTCTCTCCCTCTCTACCTCTCCCTCTACCACTCTCTCTCTACCTCTACCTCTCTACCCCTACCTCTAACTCTCTCCCTCTCTCCCTCTACCTCTCTCTGTACCTCTATTACTCTACCTCTCTCTGTGCCTCTATTACTCTACCTCTCTCTCTCTACCTCTCTCTCTCTCTCTCTCTCTCTCTCTCTCTACCTGTACGTCTCTCTCTACCTCTCTCTCTCTCTCTCTCTACTGCTCCCTCTCTCTCTCTCTCTACCTCTCTCTCTCTCTCTCTCTCTCTCTACCCCTCTTTCTCTCTCTGCCTCTCTCTCTCCCTACCTCTACCTCTCTCTCTCTACCTCTCTCTCCGCCTCCCTCTACCTCTCACTCTACCTCTCTCTACACCTCTCTCTCTCTCCACCTCTCTCTCTCTCTCCCTCTCTACCACTACCTCTCTACCTCTACCTCTCTCTCTCTACCGCTCTCTACCTCTACCTCTCTCTCTACCTCTCTCTCCCTCTACCTCTCTCTCTCTACCTCTCTACCTCTACCTCTCTCTACCTCTCGCTCTACCTCTCTCTCTCTACCTCTCTCTCCCTACCTCGCTCTCTCCCTACCTCTAGCTCTCTCTCCCTACCTCTACCTCTCTCTCCCTACCTCTACCTCTCTCTCTTCTTCTCTCTACCTATCTCTCTCTACCTCTCTCTCTCTACCACTCCCTCTCGCTCTCTCTCTCTCGACCTCTACCTCTCTACCTCTCTCTCTCTCTCTCTCTACTGCTCTCTCTCTACCTCTACCTCTCTCTCTACCCCTCTCTACCCCTACCTCTCTACACCTCTCTCTACCTCTCTCTCTCTCTCCCTACCTCTACCTCTCTCACTCACTCTACCTCTCTCTCTACCTCTCTCTCTACCTCTCTCTCTACCTCTCTCTCTACCTCTCTCTCTCTACCTCTCTCTCTACCGCTCTCTCTAACCCCCTCTCTACCTCTCTACCCCTCTCTACTTCTCTCTCTACCTCTCTCTCTTCCTCTCCCTCTTCCTCTCCCTCTCTACCTCTCTCTCTCTCTCTCTCTCTACCTCTCTCTCTCCCTCTCTACCTCTCCCTTTACCACTCTCTCTCTACCTCTACCTCTCTACCTCTACCTCTAACTCTCTCCCTCTCTCCCTCTACCTCTCTCTGTACCTCTATTACTCTACCTCTCTCTCTGTGCCTCTATTACTCTACCTCTCTCTCTCTACCTCTCTCTCTCTCTCTCTCTCTCTCTCTCTACCTGTACGTCTCTCTCTACCTCTCTCTCTCTCTCTACTGCTCCCTCTCTCTCTCTCTACCTCTCTCTCTCTCTCTCTCTCTCTCTACCCCTCTTTCTCTCTCTGCCTCTCTCTCTCCCTACCTCTACCTCTCTCTCTCTACCTCTCTCTCCACCTCCCTCTACCTCTCACTCTACCCCTCTCTACCCCTCTCTACCCCTCGCTACCTCTCTCTACCTCTCTCTCTACCTCTCTCTACCTCTCTCTCTCTCTACCTCTCTCTCTCTACCTCTTTATCTCTTTACCTCTCTCACCCTCTCTACCTCTCCCACTCTCTACCTCTACCTCTCTCTCTACCGCTCTCCCTCTACCTCTCCCTCTCCCTCTTTCTCTACCTCTCCCTCTATCTCTATACCTCTCTCTCTCCCATTACACCTCTACCTCTCTCTCTCTCTCTCTCCCTACCTCTACCTCTTTCTACCTCTTTCTACCTCTTTACCTCTCTCTCTCTACCTTTCTCTCTACTTCTCTCTACCCCTGTCTCTTTACCTCTCTACACCTCTCTCTCTCTACCTCTCTACACCTGTCTACCTCTCAACCAGTTGAATTCCGGGAAGCCCAAACCATCAGTATTTAAAATCTGTGCATGAAGCGTGGGTAGGATGAGCCGTGCAGCTCAGAAAGGGATGTTCTTTTTACATCATTTGTATTTAATAGATTTAGGAAGCAGGAGAGCAGTCTCGCAGTTGAGATATGGGTTAACATACACTGGTGACAGCTTTTGAATTGGCTTTAAAACCATTCAAAGATGGCTGCAGCATCTACGTGGGATGTGGTGGACTAAGTGGCAGCCGTAGCCATATAGCACTGCTTGTCATTTAAAAAAAAACAGCATTGACATAGCCAATAGGTCTCCCCTTTGGTACCTTATAAGTGTTTAGTTATCCAGAACAATATCCTTGGTGCAACAACTTCAAGTGTTGCATGGCTAAACACTTATAAGGTCCCAAAGGCGAGACCCATTGGCTATGCCAATGCTTGTTTGTTTTTTCCTCTGTTTCATTGTGGTTGCCAGGTAATCTGCAGTGAAGCCTCACATGATTTTTCTCCCACTCCATGGGTTTCTTTGTTTATTTAAGCTCTTTGTCTTATTAGATTTTTTTATTTGTTTATTTAATACTTGTGCTCAATCATGTCGGAGGATGGTGATGAAGTAAAAATGTTGCCCCCCCCTGGAAAAATTTCTGCGGACGCCCATGTCTCCATTGCGTATGCTGTTGCGTGTTAAGCCAAACGTGAGACGTCTATGTAGAGGGGGCGTCACGCGCGCCCTAAAGTAATATAGCAAACCTGGCAAACATCCAAGGCCGTACCATGAGCAATATGTGCCTCTCCAAAATGTATACATGTTACGTTGTATATAAACATTTTTACAATGCATTGGAATCGCTGATATATGTTTACATATGGAAACTGATCTTAAATGGACACATTTTTCCAGACCAAAAAGCCCGACTGTAATTAATTACAAAACACGTATAAATTTTGGATATTCTCAGCTCGGAACTACTTCACAAAACGTGCACTAACAGTTGAAAAATGGCCATGTTCGCAAAGTGATTATTAAGAGTACAAATCACCGAAGCACGACTATATGTGTGCAAACACAGGCACAAAAAATTGTGCAAAGCAATTTTTGCAGGTGTGCGCGTTCATGATGCAGCCCGAAAACTGAAACAGTAAGGGGTATTGGACGAGGGGCAAAAGTTGAGAAGAGTGTCTAATGCAACCGACAGCACTTGCACGTTTCTAATATCTACATAATAAAAATGATGAAAGGGCAAATGAGCTTATAGCCACACTTGTACAAGTAAACGCAGAGCAAAAGGAGATTTGTGCATGTGCCACCAGACAGCTCACATTAATCCACACTTAAATGCTGTAACACAACAGCTGCATCGGCAAACATCACACAAAATGACAGTCGCCCTAAGAGGTAATTTATTATCAGCTTACCATACAAACATTCTGAGACAGCACATGATAATTTTCTGATGCAATTGAACACTTTAGATTTAAATCAGTTAGCTCAGGAGTATAGATAGAGGATATAGGAATTACATTAATGGTAACATGTAATTATATTTGATTTATAATGTTTGCTGAGAAGCAATTACATTACAGTGAAGGAGCTGTCACTTTGCTGCATTCAAATGTCTTAGATTCACATATAGTTTGCTTGACTCAAAGATAGATGAGATTACAAAACTCAAAAATATGCTGCCAAACAAAAAAGACTGCATCGATAGATAAAGGTACATTTAGGAATGTCTGTTTCCTAATAAAAAAAAATTAAAAAACTGGTTTGTCAGTGCCACTGCCAGGTCAAACTATAGAAATAGGGTGGCGACCGCTGCTCCCTCAGATATTTAAATTATTTTGTGGTTCATAATCACTTCAAAATATAAGCATTTGAAGGGAACAGAGTCTAAAAAACTCTCTCCCTCCTGCCTTTCTAGTATTGGATGCCTACCTCAAGTGGGTTTGATTCATCTGCTGAAGATAGACCGAGAATTTCATATGACAGTCGACTTCCATTTGGCCTTTGTTGCCCCCTAAGGATTTAAAAACGTTCTGATACCTGCCTGTACTGACTCGGAGTTTGGGGCACATTTTTAATGTTGGTTGCAATTTGACCACATCCTGCTAATAGCAGAGGTTTATTTAAGTTTGGTCATTGAGATAATTGTGTTTATATCAGTCATATAGATGGTGATATTTGAATTAATGGAACTGTTCAAGATTAATCCACCAGTCAGGCAATTGTACCTACATATCCTGGTTTCTTTGCGACAGGAAAGAGTTCACTGGCCAAGGTTCGACGTGCTTATCTGCCAATAAAGCGGCCTGCAGAGGTTGAGGAATATTAATGGCGAGCAAAGTCTCAATGATCCCCTGGGATGTGGTTTGCATCAGCATCATACAATCTAAAATTGATGCAATTGTTGAGATTACAGCATGCTCAAATGAACTTTACTGAGGCCCCTGCGTGGGCATACTATCCTTCAAGAGAGAGTTTCCCATGACAGTCATTCACTACCATAATTTGCCATAAGTGACGATTCCATATTAGAGTCAATGCCACTCAATTCAATTTCAGAATGATTTACTGGACAAGATATGAAAATGGGAGAAGATATAAGACGCCCTTAGGTCGTAGGAGAATACAGACACATATTATTTACTGTTCAGGCCAAAAATGAGTTCAGGGACGTGATGCTCATTTAAAAATGCTTTTCTACACACCCTCTAACTAAAATTGCTTGAGGTTTCCACTGTATCAAAAAAAATTGCAACTTGTGTGCGCGAGCGGACATGCAGCCGCATTTAATTTACCAAGCACCTTTTGCACACTGAACACTTGTTGGCATGAGTTGCTGAGGCAGAACTTTGTTTTAATCCGCATTTTCACTTGTCCTTCGTTCAGTTGGACAACTGTTTCTGGTTTCACCACCCTTTGCCTGGAATGATCTGTTCCCATGGGTTTCTGGACTGTGGGTCCCTACGGATTAAATCTCTTTGCAGACAGACTGAACATTGGATTCTAAGATTCCTATCGTGCACTTCTAGAATGAAAGGGCCAGACGTACGGCCCTTCCAATTTGCGACTTGCAAATTGCTATGTTTTGCGACTCACAAAATAGAATTTACAACAGTGTCTCAGACACTGTTTGAGATTCCTAATGGGGTCGCAAATTGCCTGCCTCATTAACTTTCATGAGGCAGGTGCAATTTGTGACCCCATTGCAAATGGCTAGCCCTCTCAGGGATGGTGGCCTGCTGACGTCAGCAGACCACCATGTCTGTGACTGCTTTTTAAATAAACCTGTTTTTTTCAATGCAGCCAATATTTCTTAAAGGAAAACGGCATGTGTTTAAAAAAGAAAAATGAAATGTTTCTGTTTCATTTTTTAAGAGTAGGCAGTGGTCCGTGAGACAACTGCCTGCTCTTAAAAAAGATTTTCGCTACCAGTCATAAAGGGTAAGGAGTCCTCTGGGGACCCCTTCCCGTTTGCAAGTGGCTTACCACCTACTTGAAGTAGGTGGTAAACAGCATTTTTTGCGACCGCAATTGCGGTCACAAAACAATCGTACATTGAAGTGCGACTTGCATTTAGGAAGGGAGGCCCTTGGCACAACCCTTCCTAATAGCGAGTCACAAACCCTATTTTGAAGTTACAGACTCGCAAAATAGGGTTTGTAAAGATGGCAAACCTATTTTGTGGTTGCATATGGGCCGATTTCCCATTTACAACCAATAAAAATGGTCGTACATCTGGCCCTAGATCCAGAAGCAGCATTGACATACTTAGGATTTGGAGCCATGGTCTGCTTCATGCTTTCCGTGCTCATTCTTTCATGATTCTATAAACTATAACTCTATTGCTTAGTAGGATCCTCTATTCTTGATGGCTGAAGTCTGGTATGATCAGTCTTGTTAAATGCTTCTTCCCACTCATAGCCACTTCAAGTTTCAAATAGTACAGACAAAATGTGGCTCATCTTTGGGGCTCTTCTCTGTCTGGGTTGCGAGATTTTTACTCTGTGTGATGGTGTATTCCAAGAATATAATGGAAGGATCTGCAGTCTTGTTATGGGTTTGAAGAACACATACAAATATATGTTATGCTAATGATTTTTGTAGTGGCTGCACAATCTGTATCTGAAAATGCTGGTACTGGTGATGCACTGTTATATTTTGACTTTAAAGAGTGTCTGTGGCACCTCAAGCTAGCGTGATGAGATGGGTCATGATTTAGGCACTCAAAGACACCCTAGGTTCTGGCACACGTTACACCAAAACAGTTCCCAGCAGCAAGGTATGTGATAAAGGAAGATGCAAGTTGTTTGATAAGGGAAGAGCTCTTAAAAAGAGCCAGCTCAGTTTAGCCCTTAACTTTTCAGAGATTCTCCATCAGATTTGTGTATCTCCATTGATTTACCTCCTTTTTGGAGCATTATTTGTACACTTTAAACATGAATAACCCATTTCTCCTAGTAGTATCCCAGAGATGAAGATGTTATGAGGTAGAAGTGAATTTAGCTAGTTCATAAAATTGGTTATTGTGTTTCCAACTTATTCAATAAATATATGAATGCAAAGCGCCTGCTTGCTGATTATGATTTGGGTTTTCAGTCTTGTAGAGAGACAGCCACCATAAAGGTGCTTGATGACGTACACCACACACAACATGAGGGAGAGCCATGCTTATTTCTGAAGCTGAACCTCTCAGTGACGTTCACCACTATCAATCACCACAGGATGCTTTTCAAACCAGAAAAAACATTGGGGTTTTGTGATGAAGTGCAACGTTGGTTCTTCACCTTTCTTGCGTCACTAGCTGAGGGTTAATATTTGATACCATAAATTTAACTGCTCCCAAATAACATGCAATTTTGATTCCAATGAACTTTAAGTTAGATTTTAAAGACCTCTGTGTGTTATAAAGTTTACATTGTTTATCCTTTGGAAGCTCCAGTATATAATGAATTTGCTCATTTGCTTTGGCCCTATACGTTAAATCGGGTGGTGGGAGTCTGTTTCGGGATTCTGAAGAAATTAAGGAAAGTCCTTGACTTACTCCTGATTGAGGCCCGTCAAACCCTGGTCCATGCTCTGGTGACAGCTAGGGCGGACTATGGGAACCTGCTGTACCTGGGGGCTCCAGAAAAAAGTATGGCTCGCCTACAAGTGCTGCAGAATGCGGCAGCGCGTTTGATCCTCAGATTGCCCAAAAGGGCGTCTTCTAAGGCGGCCCTCCAGCAGCTACACTGGCTCCCTGTGAGGAGAAGAGTAGAATACAAAGCCCTCTGCACCTGTCATCGCATCCTGAATGGCAGGGCACCCGACCCTCTGACTAAACTGATCGAAGTGTACGAACCAACACGTGCGCTTAGATCCACAGGGGGCGGCCTACTGAGGATCCCGAGAGTCAAAAAAGCCCGCATGGGAGGTAGGTCTTTTAGATGCCTAGCGGCTACTAACTGGAACAAACTGCCAGCGGACTTGCGCCTGGAACCGGAGGAGACTAGGTTCAGAGCGAAACTTAAAACATTTCTCTACTCTAAATAAGTGTCCGCTCAGTTTCTGTGTCCTCTGTTAGCTGCCTCTCCCACTTTCAGCGCGTGGACACGCCGGTGTGCGTAACGCAGCGCTCTACAAATGTCCCAATAATAATAATAATAATAATACGTTGTTATTCATAAGCTCTAGCTCATTCATTTATTTTAATTATTGTACAACAATGTGTATTACATTTATCATTTGTAATAGAATCCAAGATGGCACTAGTAGGCTGAGGATGATCTGCAACATTGGAGAAGGATCTCCACCTCGTCGCCTTGTGTGTTGATCTTCAGAGTGAAGGGCTGCATAAAGAGTTTTAGCTAAACCCAAAATGTAAAAAGTGCAATTGCACGCCCTCCTCATCTGCAACCATTTATGGAGGCTCTCTTGGTAGTTAAATTGTCAGGCAACCTCCTCCAAGGAATTCCACTCCTCCAAGAGCTCTTCACAGGTTTCCTTACAGGTCTTGAATGAGTATTCACTCACCACTTATGTTCTGTTAATCCACAGATGGCAGGCCACCGGAAGAGTTGGTCCTCAAGGTCAATCACCCATCGCCTGGGAGCTTTAAACATGCCACATATCTATTGACATCAGCAATTCATAGAGGTTTAATTGGTCAGGTGCATCATCTATTGATTATAAATAACCACCAAGAGAACCATTACATCTGACAGACAGATGGTCTTATAGATTGGGGAAATCTGTACATCAGAATGAAATATCCAAACGTATAAGTCTGATCCATAAAAAGTTATATTTCTAAACTAAAACCACACCAATAAAGAATAACCAGGAACCAAAAGGCTTTAGCATATAAAGTTATCATGAACATTCTTCTTAATTTCACTGTGGTTGTCCGGAGCAGATGCAATTCATATATTTGCTACATGTGATTCAGTTCTGCAATTCTGGTTTCAAATATGTAAGGAACAGGTAGACTACCTGGAGTCATATTACTTTCACCTCCTAAATTTATTTTGCTTGGCTTCTAACCCGATATCCAACTAAGGTTTATGGGGGGGTATTCTTTGTAATATTTACAAAGTTTATTTTGCCAAATCGCGACTGGACAACGACACTCCTAACGTATCACTTTGGTGCTAATGTTGGACTCCTTGATCAACTTCATCACATGCTTATGCTTTTGAGACCCAGATTGTCCCATTTTCTAGGCAGGGTTCCATTTTCACCCAGTTTATAAAAAGTGTGATCCTTCTCTTCTCTCTGAATATAGAATGAATGCTGCGCAAATAATGAGTTGAAGTATTTTGCACAAGTAAGACCTTAAAGGTAAAAGAAACCAGCTTGTTGGTATTTTTAAAGATTATCGTATGGTTTTTCATGAGGTAGACTGTGGACAAGCTGTCAACCTGAGTAGTACTCTCGCAATGACAGCATGCTATTCAATGACTAATGACACACTAAGGTCCAAGTTCAACTGGCCAGTCCTGGTTATGCTTTAGGTAAGGATAAGACAAATAAAAGAATGAAACAGGAGTGTCTGCTTGTTCAAGCACCAGCCCCCATACTGTTTGCCTTTACTATGCTTCTTTGGCTGGTGTTATTGCTATGGAAGACATCAGACCCTCGAGGTTAGGTGAGAGTCACCTACAGACTTTACGGAATGTTGATTAAACTATATCAGATCACACAGTAGTAGGTCTGCAGAGTTCTTTGACTGCACTTAATGTCTTTGATTAGGCCAATAAACTGGTGGCTATTACAAATAAAACGACGGTTTTGATTTTAAGCTTTAGGATTTACAAAATTAAAAGGTGGCACATTGGTAAATTAACAGTTGAAAGAGAGAAAATGTACAGGTATTTGGGTGTTTGGATTGAAGATAGAGGGTTACTTTTTGCATATTTATCCTCATTTATTTATTTTATGTATTTATTTGCTTGTATAGCGCAGGACTCGACCCCCTGAGGGGTATCTCCGCACTTGTGCTCTTACTAAAATAACCTAATCATGATTCATGAACTGTGATGGTGTCAATTTGTTGATAAATTAGCAGGCAGGAAATAAATACGTTTTTAAAGTCTTTTTAAAGGACGGAAAGTTAGTGTTTAATTTCAAAGTTGAAGGGAGTGAATTCCACAGAGTGGGGCCTATGTAGGAGAGGGCACAACCTCCCTGTTTAGATTTTTTAATGCTGGGGACATGGAGCAGTTGCTGACTGGTAGAACGCAGAGTGCGCCCCGGGCTATAGGGGATGAATTTTTCTTTCAAATATTTAGGTCCAGTACCAAACAGACATTTGTGTATTGTGCAGCAGATTTTAAATTTTACACGCTGCCTGATGGGCAGCCAGTGGAGTTTGTCCAGGAGAGGACGTGAAGCTGTCCTGGGTTGGGCATTGAGAACAAGTCTCGCTGCAGTGTTCTGGATTACTTGTAGTCTTTGCAGTTGTTCCTCATTGACCGAGATGTAGAGGCCATTACAGTAATCCAGCCTACTAATTACCAGCATCTGGACAAGTGTTTTCCTATGGATGTCTGGTAGGAATGGAAAGACACGTCGTAGCAGTCCGATGATACGAAAACAAGATCCTGCTACTTGATTTGTGTGTTCTTTAAACAAAAGTGCCTTATCAAGCCGCACACCAAGATTTTTTATGGACTGTTTGGGACTCGGTACTGGTCCCAAATCCAGGGGCCACCATTCTGCAGACCACAAGAGGGTGGCCTCTCCAAACAACATGACCTCCGTCTTGCCTACATTGCACTGGAGGCAATTTAATGCCATCCAGTCCGATACTGCCCTCATTCCGTCCGCAAAAGATTTTTGTATTGCGGGCGTGAGGGTCTGAAAGGGGAACAAAAGCTGAGTATCGTCAGGATACGACACTGGGGTGAACCCATGTGCTCTTACAATGTCTTCCAAGGGGGACACATACACATTAAACAGTGTAGGGCTTAGGCATGAGCCCTGTGGCACTCCCTTGGTGAGCTCCCTAAAGATGGAGTAGTGGGAGCCCAATCTGACTCCTTTCTATCTTTCACCTTTCTGCACCTCTGCTCTTTTGCGCCTTATTTCTGCCCATTTTCCCTTTCTCTCCCTCTGCTCCTTCACTCGTTTTCACTCGTTTTTCTCCCCTTTCTATCTTTCACCTTTCTGCACCTCTGCTCTTTTGTGCCTTATTTCTGCACGTTTTCCCTTTCTCTCCCTCTGCTCCTTCACTCGTTTTCACTCGTTTTTCTTCCCTATCTATCTTTCACCTTTCTGCTCTTTTCTGCATCTCTGCTCTTTTGTGCCTTTTTTCTTTAACCCTTCTTTCCTCCCTTTACCTTTCCCCGCCGCTGCTGCCCCCGCGGCCCCTCCCCCCGGCGTGACCGGCCCAATCCAGCTCCCCTCCCCGCTCCCGCCTCCCAGCTGTCCAGCCCTCCCCGACCCCTACTTAATGGCGGGCACTGCGCGGCCGCGCCGCTGGTGCACCGAAGGCGCGTCAAAGGCAAGCACATCTGCGCCCGTCTGCGACCCGTCCGCGACCAGCACCAGGAACCCTGGACCTCCGCCCCGCCAATGCTACGACCCAGCAGCACTCCACGCACTCAACCCAGGCTGCCACCACAACTGCAAGCTAGCATCACCAGCCGACACCCATGGACCCTTCAGCTGTCACCGCTGCCGGCACACCTGCAGCACCGCCAAGAACACGGATCCAGCACAACCCGCCCACAAGAACACAACCGAACCGAAGACCCTGCAATGCATCCTCCTCAACGTCCGATCCCTCCACAAACACGCCACAGAAATCTGGTTCCTCCTCGACAGCACCACCCCAGATGTAGCATTCTTCACCGAAACCTGGACCAACACCACCTCAGGACCGGACATCGCCATCGCCATCCCCCAAGGATACAAGATCTCCAGGAAGGACCGCCTCATCCACCCAGGAGGAGGAATCGCCATCGTCCACAAATCCAGCCTCCGCCTGAGCACACTCCCTGACGAGTCCACAGAACTGATGGTGGAACACCTTCACTTCAAGATACTGGCCAGCCCCAACGCCGCCCTCCGAGTAACCCTCATCTACCGACCCCCTGGACCCCGTGGACCCTTCGCCAACTCCATCACAGACATTATCTCCCCGCAGGCCATCGCATCCACCAACTACACCCTGCTGGGAGACCTCAACTTCCACCTCGACAATCAACTGTACCCCAACACCACATGCCTCCTGGACAACCTCCACAACATTGGACTCCGCCAGATCGTGACCGAGCCCACGCACTAAGCAGGACACACCCTCGACCCCCTCTTCACTACAGGAAACTCCATCACCTTCAGCCACACCACCGAACTCCCATGGACCAACCATCGTTGCGTCCACTTCACCTTCAGAACACCCACCATCCACAGACACCAGCACCTGCTTCCACAAAGAAACTGGACCAAAATCACTGATGACCAGCTCACCTCCTCACTCAACAACTCCACCCCAACCATCGCGGAAAACGACGACCCCAACACCGCAGCCCGAACCCTGCATAGATGGATCTCGGACAGCACCAACACCATAGCCCCCCTCAAGAAAAACAACAATACCCGTGCCAAGAAAGCCAGATGGTTTATTACCGAACTTCGAGAGTCCAGGCGCACATGCCGCCGCCTCGAAAAGACCTGGAGAAACACCAAATCCACAGAAGCCCACAACAACTTCAGAGCCGCCACCAACGCCCACCATCAACTCATCAGAGAAACGAGGAAAAAAGCGATTGAAGACAGAATCTCCACCCACGCACACAACAGCAAGGAACTCTTCAGCATCATCAAGGTGTTCGCCCAACCCACCAACGAGTCTACCGACATCCCTCCCTCACAAGACCTCTGCGACAAACTCAGCATCTTTTTCCACCACAAAATCAGAGCATCTACGACAACTTCGACGAAGACAACCAACAAACTGAACCCTCACCAACCACCCCCGACACCCGGAAACCAGCGATTGATGACTGGACAGCCCTCACCACCAAAGACACACTGAAGACAATGAAGTCAATCCACTCAGGGGCCCCCACGGACCCCTGCCCCCACAACACCTTCAACAGAGCCGCCAACACCATCGCACCCATGCTCCGCCAAACCATCAACCGCTCCCTGGCGACCGCCTCGTTCCCCGATGACTGGAAACACGCCAAGGTCAACCCCCTCCTAAAGAACCCCTCAGCGGACCCCACCGACCTCAAAAAGTACAGACCCATCTCCCTGCTCCCGTTCCCAGCGAAAGTCATCGAGAAAGCCATCAACAGCCAACTCGCCACATTCATTGAAGAACACAACATCCTCGACTCTTCCCAATCCGGCTTCAGAAAAAACCACAGTACGGAAACCGCCCTCCTCGCCACAACAGACGACATCCGCACCTTACTGGACAAAGGAGAAACAGTAGCCCTCATCCTCCTCGACCTATCAGCGGCGTTCGACACAGTCTCCCACTGCACCCTAATACGCAGACTCTAAGATGCAGGAATCCAGGACAAAGCCCTCGACTGGATCTGCTCCTTCCTCTCCGGCAGGACGCAGCGGGTCAGACTCCACCCTTTCCTCTCGGACCCCACACCTACCACCTGCGGAGTCCCCCAGGGCTCCTCTCTCAGCCCGACGCTCTTCAACGTCTACATGGCTCCACTTGCCCCCATCGTCAGAACCTACGGACTCAACATCGTGTCATACGCAGACGACACCCAGCTCATCCTCTCCCTATCCAACGAGCCCAACACCGCCAGACGCAACTTTCGAGAAGGCATGGAAGCCGTCGCCGAATGGATGGAAAACAGCTGCCTACAACTAAACACCAACAAAACAGAAGTACTCATCATGGGCCCAAACTCCGACGCCTGGAGCGACACCTGGTGGCCCACCGCCCTCGGAAACCCGCCAACCCCCACAGACCACGCATGCAACCTGGGAATCATCCTGGACTCCGAGCTCAAAATGGACCGCCAGATCAACTCTGTCTCATCTTCCTGCTTCCACACCCTCCGCCTCCTTCGTAAGACCTTCAAATGGATCCCCCTCGAACACCGAAAGACAGTCACTCACACCCTGGTCACCAGCAGACTCGACTACGGCAACGCACTCTACGCCGGCATAAACAAAAACCTCATCCGCAAGCTACAGAACATCCAGAACGCCGCCGCAAGACTGGTCCTCAACCTGCCAAAACACTGCCACATCTCCCAGCACCTGCGCACACTCCACTGGCTCCCCGTCGAGGCGAGAATCACCTTTAAGATGCTCACCCACGCACACAAGGCCCTCCACGGCACCGGACCAGCATACCTGAACAGCTGTCTCAAATTCCACGCACCCCAAAGGACCCTACGATCAGCCCAGCTTTCCTACGCCGCGGTCCCCCGCACCAGAAAGACCAGATCGGGAGGCCGCTCATTCTCCTTCCTCGCGGCCAAAGCATGGAACGCCCTTCCGCTCCACCTCAGACAGACAACATCGCTCCCCATCTTCGCAAGAAACCTCAAAACCTGGCTCTTCGACAGACCCCCTCCTTGATGGAATAGAACCTGCACCCCCCCCCCCCGACCCCCCCAGCGCCTTGAGACCCTTACGGGTGAGTAGTAGCGCTTTAACAAACTCCTGATTGATTGATTGAGAGCGGCCTGAAAGAAAGCTCCCCAGCAAGGACAGAGCTACGCCTCATTGAATGCAAAGGCTGTTTTACTGACCAGCTATTGGCTAGGTATATAATATTCTTTTTTATTTGCTATCTCAGCTAAGCTGCTGTCATATTTGGACTATGGGGAAGTTACGTTTCTAGGGAAATTAGGGTCATGGTAAGACTGTAAACATAGCAAGGCTCTTAGGCGCATGTTTGGTCTGCCAACTGCCCGTAATCAGTGTCAAATCAGGCTAGAATTGAACTTACAGCAACTTTCTCATAAATTAATATCACTGTTTTTAGTACGCAATGTAATATGCCAGTGGGAATACTTTATGGTCAATTATATGGCATGTGTTATCTAAGACGCAAAATAATATTCTGCACAGTGAGAGTATTTTAACAAGGCAATGGATTTCCCATAGCTAAACTTTTTGTGGAACCCTTCGACCACTTTAGTTCATTTTAAATTGTTCATAAAAAATAAGTTAAGAGCTGTCATTGTTTGGGGATAAAGAGGCTTTTCACAGGAAGACGTGTTATGTTATACATCTGGTCGTTTCTTTTAGAACTAATTACCCAAAAAAAAACTCTCACATTTAACAAAGCATCTAGAAATCAATTTGAGAAAATCTGCGTTTTAGCTATTCCATTATTGGAATTCAGATACGTATGTCCTTCTTGCAGCTTGTGTTTAAAAAGTTTCCTTTTTTTGAGGGTGATCATCAGTTATTATCGCTTAGTCTTTTCACTTGTCACACATTGCACATAGAACGCAGGAAATGACTCAAACTTTTCTTTTTTATCACGAAAGGCTATTGTAGTTCCCCAGAAGTCACGAGATATCTTCTTAGTGGTGATCTTTTAATGAGTGGAAGGGTGGTAATAGTTCAGAAGGTGACTTTGCAGCGTGTTAGATATTTCAAGTACTTTAATATGCCAGCTTGATGAATGTGTCTACTTTGTTCTGTATCTGTACATCAATTAAATGATTTTGATTATATAGTAATATGCTATATACATTTTTGCTATCTATCTGAGGGTGATGGCACTTTGAGCAATTTAGAAAACAAAACTCAGGCTAAATTATGCTTTTGCTCTCTTTAGTCACATGAGTTGTACTGCGATTTATCACTTTTATTGTCTGATTTTACGTAATTATCAGCAAATTGAACTGGGTGACTAACTCATGTTGTCTACAGATTTTAGACATGTGGAATAGACATGTCTATCATTCAAAATAACCAATATCATATGGAGCTAACACAAGTTTGGAATCCAATCATGATCAGGATGCTGTCAATTATATTCTTTTATATGGACACTTTATTAATTTAATGATTAGTGTTATGATTTGGAATCCAATCGTGATCAGGATGCTGTCAATTATATTCTTTTATATGGACACTTTATGAATTTAATGATTAGTGTTATGATTTGGAATCCAATCATGATCAGGATGCTGTCAATTATATTCTTTTATATGGACAATTTATGAATTTAATGATTAGTGTTATGCTTCATAATCACTCTTTAGATTAATTGTTCCACCATGCACACACATGCACTGTAATTTCTGATCTTTTGGTTGTTGTTGTATCTATGATAATATTTATATTTATGTATCATCTCTCCTAATTAAAATACATGTATATGTGCATGTTTCTAATTCATACATTCAAAATAATAGCTACATTGGCTACGAATAGAAAAGAGGATAACATTCCAACATTTGTACGTCTGCCATACATTTTTTTTTGATAGAATGATCAGCCCATATAAACCAAATCACATCTTGCAATTGCTTATGCAAGGCCTTGACAAAGTCAGAATGTGGGGCTGTGCTTATTCAAATGCATCCCTAAAGCTTTGGAATTTTCTACCCCAATCTCTACATCAGACTGAAGTCTTGCTTTCCTTTGGGTTGGGAAAAGGTTAAAGAAATGGCTATTTGGCAAGTGCACCTGGGAAATTTAATTTATGCTCACAGCAAATCTGTAGGCGTTCTTTTTGTCAGTGCCAGTATGCCTGTTGCTTAACAGAGTACTTTACAAAATACCACATAGAACAGAGTACAATAGAATGTATCAATTTGAAGAGATGCTTCATAGGAAAAAGAACAATAGCCTTATGTTTTAATATGAGCGAGTGAAGAATTTGTCACATTATTTCTCACACTTTACATCATGATCACAAGATTTATGTTACTAAAAACACATTTAGAGAGTATATAATAGCTGTTCACAGCCCTTATTTGTAAGAGAGATCAGAACTTCAATGACATTTCAGACAGTAGAGCAGTGTAGCTCCTAACTGAGCTCCTACCTGAGGCCCTCCAATGCCATCTGTGGCATATTTGTACCCAACCCCAACATTTTCCAACTGCAGAGTGGCGGCTCTCTCGCTAAGGAAGAGGGGCTTTGCCCCACTGCTCTTAGAACAGTGAAACAGGGAAAAATAAAATGATAATGACAATGTTTCGTTTTTTGTAACTCTGGGGCTGTTTTAGGGTAGGGTGGGCTGGTGGCTCAGGGGGCAGGAGTGGTTTGTGCAATTACTGATTGGCAAGCCTTCTTGGCCCGTCCAAACATTCATGCAGACCTTTGCATATTCGCCACCAGGCTATAATGCACAGCCTGGTGGGGAATATGCACAGGTTCCCTGTCCCCATCTGAAGGCCGATCCACGGCGCTCAGCCTAAGCACAATGCTGCATTGCAGCATTGTGATTGGCTCAGGGCAGCCTGTGTGTCCGAGTGCTTCCTGCAGCTTCTTCTGGACTGGAGTCAGTAAGAGAAGAGAAGCGATAACTGAGGAGAAGCGGCAGAAAAGGTAAGTATCCTGCTTTTTTATATTTTTCAACTGCCGCCACCCCTGTTCCCTACCAGCCACCACTGCAACTGCAATGATATTAGTTGCCATCATTTCAGAGACAGGCCTGCTGACTGAAAAACATAAATGAAGTACAGTTATATTTGTGTATTGATACTACTGAAATATTGACCCTTGTTAGTACAAAACCTTTGATGCTTGATTATTAGGCATGTAGAGATTCTTAAAATAGACCACATAATATGTTGTCAGCTTTCATAATATTTACATTTTGTGCTTCTTCTCTCACTACAATTTTACTGATTACTCTTTGTTTACTTGTTAGAAATTGGGGTTTTTGCTGAGTGGGTTGTGAACCCTTCTCAAGCAACAACCACAATGTGTAAAGTATGTATACAGCACTTAACAGTAGCAAAACTAAATCACAAACAGAAGAAAAATCCAACACCAAATTAAACAGATTAAAATGTAATAAATTATTTTACACCAAAATGCAAACACCAATCAGTAGAACCAGAATCATGAATTTTTGAAGTTTTAAACAAAAACTAGCACCTAACAAATCAAATGCCAACTGCGGACATCTTGTCACTTGAGACAGAGGTAAAGTCTAAAGTTATGGATGTCAGCGAAGGTGCGTGGTACGGATACGCGAGGTGGATGGGCCCGATCTTCGCTTACTTTCGGGCATATAAGAATATTTCAACAAAACTGTCTGAGAAGGTAAAGTTCAGTGGGCAAGGCAGCCGGCGGTGTCCGAAGAGGCGGCATCGGCTTAGGGAAGCCACTGGACAAAGTCACAGTGAAGTTTTCTACATTCGACTTAGACTCTTTTTTGCAAATCTAAAATCTACAGTGTGGCCAAGCTGCAAGCTGTAGCCACGGAGGGTTGCCCCAAGGCTGGATACACCGTATGCAAGGAGCCGCTAAACCGGATTTGATGCAGCGCAGAAGATCATTTCTGGAGCTAACGCGAAGTCAGGCCAACTAACAATGCACCTTGGGCAGATTGGCAAGCAGGTAGGTCTTGGTCTCCTCTCGATTCTCAGGGCATGTTTTGGCAGAAAATGTTCCAAGTCCCTAGTTTTGGATTCAGGATTTTTGGGTACCTTTAACATCCCTTCCTAGGGTCCAGGACTTAGTGGGCACTACTTGGAGTGTAAGACTCACTTCAGGCAGGGTCCAGGTGCAGAGTTCATATTGTTGGAGCTTTTTTGTCCCTTTAGCTCAGATGAAGAGACCAGGCACTTGCCCTTGGTAGTTCTGGGAAGCAGCAAGGCGGTTCTCCAGTAGCAGGGCAGTTCTCTGAGGGTTCAAGGCAGGCTTCCTGCCGCAGGGCAATCCTCTATAGTACAAAACAGGCCTCAAGCAGCAGGGCAGTCCTTCTGAGTGTCCTCTGCAGGCCCAGTAGTCAACTGAAGAGTCGTTCTGAGGGTCCTATTTTTATACCTTGTACCAGTATGTAAGTGAAATAAATTTCTGGAGTTCTCTCCCCACCAACAGATGGTTCTGGAATGTCCTTCCTATCTTTCCTGTGTCCTGGATGTCTGAGATGACAAAAGGCTATTATGAAGTTCTTTGTGGGTGTGCTGAGGCAGCTGCTTAGAAATATAAGTAGGATTGTATAAAGCTCCACCACTCCCATCCTCGCAGGATGACCCAACACAATCACAGTCATGTGTTTCAGGACAAAGGCTGCAGACCCCAAATGGTTCAGACAGGAGAATGTCAACTGTCTAAAAGTGCCATTTTCAGAATTGTGACTTAAAATCTAACTTTGCCATTACGTAGGGTTTCAAATTATAATTCTTTAGACACCAAACTTGACATTTCTACCTGTTCAAAAACAAATAAAGTCACTGTTGGAAATGGCCCTTTTTGCAGGGTTATCCCCAAACTTTTTGCGTCTTCCTCCTTTGTTTTTCCTGACCTGTCGTTGTTGGCTATAGAACTCTCGGCATTTTACCACTGCTGATCAGTGCTAAAGTGCATATGCTCTCTCTGTGAATTGTTATTGTGATTGGTTATCCATGATTGACATATTTGCTTTACCAGTAGGTCCCTAGTAAAGTGTGCTAAGTGTGCCAGGGCTGGTAATTCAAATGCTAAAGGAGCTTGCAGCGCTGATTGTGCCACCCACATGAGTAGCCCTGAAAAGAAGGTCTCAGGCCTGCCACTGCAGTCCCCGTGCGTGGTTTGATAACTGCCATATCGACCTGGCCAGTGTACCCAATTGCCAGGCCATACCCTTCCTTTTTCTTACACCTAGGACACCCCTATGGTAGGCCCAAGATACCCCCCTGGGCAGGGTGCAGTGTATGTAAGAGGTAGGACATGTACTAGTGTGGGTAGCATGTCCTAATAGTAAAATACTGCCAATTTTGTTTTTCACTATTGAAAGGCTATCTTGTCCATAGGACAGAATAGGGAATGCTGTGTAACATGTTTACCTGCATATCTTCTCATAGGAGTGAGATGAAAATTGAAGTTTGGTATCCCTGAACTCAGAATTTAATAACACATCTTTTAGAAAGGATGGTTTTTAAAATATGTGTTTGAAAATAGCACTTTTAGAAAGTGGCCTTTCTGTGTGCCTCTGCCTGTTTGCGGATTGACTGTCTGGTTTGAGAGTGACAGGGGCTGGGGTGACTCCAGGAGTCTGGGTGAGCCAGACTAGGCTCAATAGACCTATCTGCATTTGGAGTGGTGTGAAGAGTAGCACCTGGGCCTGAATAGGGCTGTTCCTGCCTTCCACACTGCTGGCTCCACCTTCTTTGGTGCGTCCGATGACCCTGGCCCACACTGACAAAGGAAGAAGTTGTGCACTGCCAGAGTGCACCCAGAACTGGGTTGGACTGGGTCCAGGACCTCTCACACATAGAGAACAAAGACTTTTGGTGTATAAATATGCGAGCTGAAACCCCTGCACTTTAGACTACTTCGTGATCAATAGGAACCTGTTGCCAAAGAGGACAGCTGAAGAGAGTGAGGAGTAGTAATGCCCTTGCTGTGTGTCTTGGGCTGGCCTGCATTTTGCTGTTTCTGTTGAGGAGAGGACCAAGGGACTTTCTGTGTGCTGTGTCCCCTGCTTGAAGAAGGACTTTGTTGTGTGCTATGCCCATCTGAAGAAACGTTTCCAAGGGCCTGAGAAGAGCTGGCCTCCTGTTTCTAATGTCCCATGCACAAAAGGACTTCACCCCCAGCTCCCTGACTTCCTTGCTGGAAGTTCTGACGTGCCCTGAGGCCCTGAGGTAACTGTGTGTGAGGCCCTTGATGCTGAGAGCTGGGTTGCACGAAAATAAATTGAATATGCCTGACTATCTCCAACAGCTTTATTACATGCCCAATGCATTTGTAATCAAGCTACTATTGAAGGGAATGTGTGAGGCATAACTTGTCCATTTCTTCAACTAAGAATTGATAAGTTGTTCTAAACCTGAGATTGTCAAAGGGGCAACAAAGTATCTACCAGGTTGAGTTTACATAATGCTGGTAGGTAACACAGTGCTCACCTTTTGGGCTGTAGCATCAGATGCCACACATACACACTTGCAAATTATTATAAAATTGATGCAATTTTGTTGTTGTAATATTGGTTTATCCTACCTCTTCTTAGATAACAACACCTAATTCTGGGAAGAGTTTGTCAAGCACTGTTAAAAGGATTTCCCCATAATTTGATTGAGATTTTATTCACAAGCCTAATCTGTTAAAATGGCTGTTGGGATTGTACAAATAGGGCTTTCTTTGTACTCCGGGTGAACACATGTTGGTAGTCATTGCTAGGCCAACCTATTTATCATATTTAAGTATTATATTCATGGGTATAGTTTGCAACAGTTGAGGGTGCTATTGGACACTGTGCTACATACAAGCTATTATAGCCTTCATACAAGCCAATATGGCCTCCTGCAAAATATGTACCATGTAAAAGTTAGGAGATCCCATTCATTATCAAGATCATGCATTACGGTACAAAGAGCAATGACCACATATAGTGATATAGACACAACAAAATATAAAAAATGTAATGCACATCAATTCAGACAATTATTGCATGAATTTGTGACTGCATATAGATGATGTCACGGAGTAATGTTGGGACTCCAGAAGTTGCATGTGGACATCTGGCACTAACAATAAGTCCAGTAATGGGATCACTATGTGAAAAGAAATCATATTCTTGTTTGCTTGTACACCTAATCAATTAGAGATAGTCTTCCCTCATACAATACCCCAAGACAAACATAGACTAGTAACTATGGGCTTTATGTATCAGGGTTTTAGTCATTCTGTGTCTGTGGAGAAATATGTTCGTAGCTACGGGCCTGTATTCTTTCCTGTAGGAATGGTCTCACCTATTGAAGAATGTGGTACTTGGCAAAGCATATTTAAGCTGTATTCCTGTTCATATTTATTGTACATTTTATGCTTTTATGATATACTAGCAGCCCGTCCCAACGTATTCCGGGATGGCCGATGTTCAGTGTTACCTTTACTTTTTGTTTGCATTAGTAATGTGTGTTTAATTCATCCGCAGGTTTTCATTGAGCCACACCTAATTTTGTTTTGCTGTCCTTGTTGAGAGTGTTCTCCCTGTGTGCGAATGTTGTTGTTTCCCAAATGTTGTAATTTGCGCCGCAAGTGTTACAGTGGTCGCTCAGATGTTTTTGCCTGAAATTGCTTGTTTGTGAAAGGGGCTTTCCTTGTTTATGTTATCGATCCCTTTACTAATGTCTTATTTTTTGTTTTTATCAGCGCAAGTGCTGGCAGTGTTCCACTGATAACGCAGAGTGTTTGAAATTCAGAAGTGTTTGTGTAAGTTTTACATTTTGTCCGCAGCATACGTAATTATTCGGAGCCTTGTGAGTAAAGTCTTGTTCATGTTCCGTCGATTGCCTTTCTTGTCTAAGAAATGGGCGCCTCTTTTGTTTACGTTCCTCCCCCTGTGACAACGTTGTCATTTGTCAAATGGTTAAACATTTGTTATATTTTTGTATTGCAACTCGTGTGTGTGTTAATCATTGTGTGTCGTGATTGGTGGGCTGTGCGAAGCAACGCGAATGATAGGCGGCCCTTTTTGTAAGCCTGCCTCCTGTGGCACTGTATTATTATGGAAGGCGCGCCCCTTTTTGGATGTCATCCCCCGAAGGCGTTAATGTTTGAAGGGTAACGCCGACGAATGCGCGAATGTCGAGGCAAGTGATAGGGGGCCCTTTGCAAATGCGCGGGATGCACAGTTAAGTGTGTGCCTTGCACAGTGAAATCATAGAAATCGCATTTGCGCTATGCACATTGAAGTGTGTGGTGAAGTGTGTGCCTTGCACAGTGAAATCAGTGAAATCGTTTGGCATATGTTTATTGTTTGTACTTTGGGCCATGCCCCTGTAAACGCCCACATCTTTTGTTTGACACGCCCCTCTAAACGCCCACATCTTTTCTTTGACACGCCCACGCTAATGCCCACAAGGGACTACTTTTCCACTTTTGGCGTTTTTGCTTTTTTAATGTATATGGTGTCCACATCTATAGCCTATGTCCTTCTGCTACATCTCCCCTTTCAAATGGTGTATTGGGTGTAGTGATTGGTGCAGTACTTTTTGAGTTTACCTGGCGCAAAGGTTTGTGTTCTCTCTTTATAATAGTAGTATAGATTTGTGACAGTTGCTTCAAAATGTTCCAGCAGCTATATACTACACTCGTACCACTCCTCTGCTGAATGTATTTGATGCACATATGCTTTGTGTGGTGCTTGGATTTTTCATAATTCCTATGACTTTAATGACATAACATTTATGGCAGCACCCCCACTTGGAAAATTGTTCTAGCATCACTGTCCAGAACACTCCCTAAGCCCCTCTTTAATCCTCTTTAAACCCCTCCCATTTAGTAGTATGGCCCTTTTCCAGCTGTTTCTTCTGGTCTCTCCCACCTTTGCTACTAAGGGGCTGATTATGACGTAGGTGGTGCGAGAGCGAGGGGGCAATTCACTGCCCCACTCCAGCACCCCTAAAGTTGATGGTGGTGACTTTAAAGGCATCGCATTGGGAACAACAAAGCTAGTTCCTGCATGGCATGGACTATTAAGCCCATACCATGCAGAAACTGGTCATGCATGCAGTCACGGGGCACACCATGTGCCCCTCTGCATGCATCCCCGTGGCATGAGTCACCAGCGAGCCCTGTAGGGCCCCCTTAGTTTCCTCACCGCCAGCAGTTTCATGGTGTGAACACCGCCATGAGACCGCTGGCAGTGAGGAAACTCGTAACATGCTTGGCGGGGTCTCAGACGCCCTACCAAGCATATTGCGGCCTCACTCTGCAGCGCCAGTACCCTGGTAGTGCCATGGAGGTCCGAGCGCCGTATTTGTAATACAGTGGCGGCCCCGACCACCACTATACCTCCACCATGGGACTGGCGGTCCATTGGACCTCCAAACTCGTAATCAGACCTTTACATGTGTTAGGATCTCCCCGTAGAAATGATAGGAGAGGTGGAAGTGGAGATTTACACTCAGAGGTTTGTGAATAGCATTTTTTACTACTTTAGTAGTACTATTGTTATACTACTAAATCTACAACAAAATTCAGTTTCTGAACAGGCCTGACATATTTTATATTTGATAAAGAAAGCCCAAGAAAAGGCATGATGGGATGTAATATGTGATAAATAAATGAAGGCTATGAAAATCACCAAAATACATCTACACAACCAAATATCTGACAGACATGAAACCAGATCCATGTTGTTCCTAATTTTTCCAAATCCCAGAATAGTTTAGGCCTCACGAGGGTCTCACAAAAATAGCACAGTACCCTTGATATAATACATTTTAGTTGTAGTCATCATGAAGAATTTAAACGCGATCATGTTCATTTCAATTTAAAAGGATGGATATATATAATTATTTCTTAATTTGGAAGTGCAAGAGGCCTTCACAGGGTTCCCAGTCATTCTGTTTAAATTGTTGTTTCTAGTTTGAAGATTCTTCTTTCTTCCATGTTCCAGAGTGCAACATGAAAAATGTTCTTTGGAAGTAGGGCGCGACCGTGGAATATGAGGGTTGTGTATGTGTTTGTTTTTTTGCTGCTGAAATGAAATAACCGAATCTTACAGGATAGAGGGAGATAACTTCAAATTGCGTGTGAAAGTGTCAAATAGTCGAAATCATGCACTGAGTGCACGTAATCGTGACAGGAGGGAGGAGGCAATACATTTATGGCACGCCGTGGGGTAAATTCTGTTCATACTAACATACATGCAATTCCAAATATGCACTGTGCGCGAGGACGAGGACACATTGTTAGGGCAGCCCCCTCTCCTAGAGGTTTGTCACTCACATCAAAACACACACTGTCAAGGTTATGTGACGTTTCCAATGAAAGTTGGTTGGGCCTGTGCCCTCACTCGAGTTCTATCCTCTGTTTTTGCGTTTGTGTCTTCTTTGACGGCCTTCATCCAACACAACACGAATGCTCCTGTGTTATGAAACTTTAATGAGTCAAACAAGCGTGGCTCTGCAAACATGTTTGCCCAGACTAGTCTCTCCATTCACCACCCTGCCTTTACTTTA